>NC_140077.1:81802291-82444715 GCF_964194135.1 Talpa europaea
GTAAATAGTGCTACTATAAACATAGGGGTGCAGGTGCCCTTTGGGATTAATGTTTCTGTGTCCTTTGGGTAAATACCTAGGAGTGGAGTTGCTGGATCATATGGAAGTTCTATCTTTAGTAGGTTAAGAAATATGCACACAGCTTTCCATAGTTTTTGGAGCATTTTGCACTCCCACCAGCAGTGCAGGAGAGTTCCTTTTTCTCCTTTTTCTCTTTATAGCAGGAATTTAGAAAAACCTAAATAAGGGACTAGGAAAAAGACTAATTACAATAAAGTAAAAATCAAAATCAATAAGCAACTATAAACCAGAGACACACTACAGTGGGGGGCAAGGGGAGGAGAAGAGGGATTAGGGTAAGAAAAAGGAGGTGGGAATTGTATGGGGAATATAACCAAAATGAAAATGCATACATTATGCAAAAACGAAAAATGATGTAAGAATTATATAAAATAAAATAATTTATATAAAAAAGATGTGTTAGATTACCTATCAGGACAGAGAAGTAAGAATGATTTTATGTCTGCTTGTAACAGGGTGGTCCCCAGGAAAGGGGGAGGTTCCAGGTTTCCTGCCCCACCCTAAAAGAGGGTGGAGCTGAGCAGGGAGAGAAGAAGCTACAGAGGAGACTGAGGAAGGAAGGAAGCGGGATGGAGAGCCAGAAGGAGACCTGGAGGAGGCACATGGAGCCAAGAGACACATAAAGAAACTATACTTGCCTTTAGGTCAGGGACTGGGTGACACAGATGTGGGTGAAAGACGCATGGGGAGGTGACCATGGTGTTTTTTTTTTTTTAAGATTTATTTTTTTATTTATTTATACAAACACTGGGTACAGTCAGAAGCGCGGGAGGGTGAGAGAATTAGCCAGAGCCAGAGCGGGGAGCAGAGCAGGCAGAAGGACCGAAGTACACTGCTGAGGGGAGCAGCGGGCGGCAGGAGAGGTCTGCGTGCCATGTGGGACCCTTGACCAGCGGGCGGGGATTGAACCGGCGCTGCAGAGGCTGCAGGCAGCTTCGCAGCCCAGCGCTCAACCGCTGCGGCACCGGGGAGGCCCACCATGGTGGTTTTTATCTTGATTTTGATTTTGCTCTTTTCCTTCTGGGCTTGTCTGGTTGTTTCTGACCCTTGTATTAAAGCTCCTTCCCGTTAAAGTCTCATATGTTTTGTGTTGATTCAGCGGGTAGCAGAACCCATTTAGAATAGGCATATTTGCGGGGTTTGGGGTGCACCTCAACTGCCCTGTAACATTGGGTGCCAAATCTGTGTCAACCCATGGGGAGGTGACATCTGTGTCAACCAGTCCCTGACAAAGGCAAGTGTAGTTTCTTTATGTGTCCCTTGGCTCCATGTGCCTCCTCCAGGTCTCCTTCTGGCTCCATCCTGCTTCCTTCCTTCCTCAGTCTCCTCTGTAGCTTCTTCTCTCTCTCTGCTCAGCTCCACCCTCCTTTTGGGTGGGGCAGGAAACCTGGAACCTCCCCCTTTCCTGGGGACCACCCTGTTACATGCTTACTGCTGTAATAAATAGGTGACTATTTATCTTGATAATAAGTTTGTGGGGCCAAAACTTTTGATGCTTATATTTTTTTAAAAAAATTACTTAAAGGTTATTCTTACCCCATTATTTTTAGTTCAGCTAACAATGATTTTCCAAAATTACTTATTTCATAGAGTGCAATTAAATAAGAGCAAGTGCCTAATACAGTGTAGCTGCTTAGGAAGTGCTCAATAAAATACTAGTTCTGTTAATCAGAATTAGAAGGTGGATTGCTCATTACATTATGATGTCTGGGAATCTGATTTGAATGTACAAACTCAAGAATGAATTAGGATCATTCTTTCAAAGTGTAACATTAGAATACCCTTGATTAATGACCCAGTCTAATCATTTCATAAGCCCCTAATGAAACAAATCTAAAAATTCCTTGAGTAACTCTAGGTCCATATACACAGTGTATTTCAAAATGCACTAAATTAGTGGAGAAAATTGTTCATTAGTGGGATAGACCTTTCTTGGGTATTCCAGTGATTTCTTCCTCTGATTGACTTTAGATGTGTCTCTAAATCTAATGAAGACACAGTGGACAACTGATAATAGAGGAAAAATAGCCATGTGCAAAGGATAAACTATTTAGTCTTCTCTGTCAATTCCCTCCCTAGGTATATGGGATATTCAAATTGAGGTGTGTGTGATTCCAGGAGAATGGAATAGCCAGTTTTGTTAGGGAGTAGAGTCACTCTATGTTAACAAATTGTTGTCAATGAGGAAAACAAGAATCACACCAAATGTATACTGTGTAAAAGAGAAATAACTAGGCTGCAGCATGCTTCCTTAAGCAAGAATTCTGATTACCTTCCTTTTTTTACCCCCATAAATTCTACTTCTCACTTGGCTATTATGTTGACATAAATGTCTGGGAAGAATAGAGAAAATCTCAAGGTTGAGTTTAACTTCAGGAAATAGACCTTTATTTCCATACACTCCTAGAGTGCTTACTAGTATTCTGAGCAATAGGACAGTAATTTTTCTACAGAAATATAATGCTAGTAACATTGCACTTCACAAATTATACTTCTGAATACATATTAGCATATTTCATTCTCATAAATGTCCTGTATGTCTGTATATATTACTGACTTAACATATTTAAGTGAAATGCTACGTTGAAGTAAATGTTTGAATCTGTGTTAACAGAAAAAGATATTTAAAATGAAATCAATATTTTCTCTAATCAGACAATGAGAAAAGGTGATAAAGTTTTTTGTTTTGTTTTGTATTTTAAAAAGAAGGTTTGGTTATTTTCAAATCCCATTTAAATATGTCAGTAAGAACTTTAAACAGACAGTTGACAGTTGCCTATTTTATCAGGCACCTAATTCCATTAGGGGTAGTCTAACAGTATGCAATTCTAAAGCTTCACCAAGGAAACAAATGTTTTCATATAGTGATACCTTGTACCTGAAAACTACCAAAACAATCTCTGTGAGATTTGAATGCAGAGAAGCAAAAAGGACTCAGTCTGATGTTTTATGCCAATGACCATCTCTTACAGCAAGATGCCCAGTGGCTTGGCAGGAGATACATACTGTTAGAAATCATTTCAAATATTTTACATATTTGGCCTTAGCAACTTATGGGTATTTTCATGACTCTAGGAGAGTTGAAATAGCCATCAAGAAAGAATATGTATATACATTCATACAAACATTAATAAACTATTATTCATAAATCTCTCTAAACAAGATAACAAATATATATATATAAACATGTTATATATAATGTTTGCATATAAATATTAAATATATACTTTTTCAATTTTGTGCTTTGGACTTTAAATTCAAAAGTCCTGCCTAGTTAATAATTTTTGCAAAGAGTGTATTACAAGAATTTTGCATGGCTTCATAAAACTTCCCACTGTACTAGTACCCTTCTCAGATAAAATAGCTCTAGATGTAAATGTCCACTATCTGCATATCTGTTACTCAGTTTACTGAGATGTAATTCCTTCTGTAACTGTGGGTTTCAAGCAGTTATGTTAAAAGTGCTTTACAATTTTAAAAATATTGAATAAATTATTTCCTCCTTTAAGCAACTACTGAGGTGAATATTATTCTTCTGGTTTGTACCCAAGAAACCTGAGACACACAGATTGTTAGTCACTTGAAGTTACTCAGTTTGTGAATTTTAACTTCAGCCATGCAGGCTTTTTTTTTTTTTTTAACCATGCAGAGTCTTATTCCTCAAAAGCCTATGCTCATTTTAGCACATTTGTACTATTCACTTAGTTTTGAAATTTACACTTTAATCACGTTAGAAATTAGATTTGAAATATATGCTGTCTTTTGAATGAAAAGTGAATCCTTAGATTTTCTTACCAATATTTCCATAAAACAGATATCTTGCTTAGAAATTAAATTTTAATCCATACCTTTTCATATTATCTTTTAGCAATACAATTCTGTTTTCTCCTTTTAAGTTGAAATGATGTAAAAAAAATATTTAGCGTAAATTAAAAAAATTAAAATTAAAAAAATTAAAAAGTGTACTTTGGGGCCTCCCTGGTGGCACAGGCGGTTGAGTGCAGCTCTGTGGAGCTCTCCGCAGCATCTTCTATTCCCTACTCTGTCTCTGGTGAATCCTCTTAGCTCCTGCATCTCTGGCCTGTACCCCGATTCTTGTATAAATAAAATCTTTTAAAAAAATTAAATAAAACGTGTAAGTTAGATTTCCTAATATGTAAAAAGTAAGACTAAGAAGCAAATTTCAAGAGTAAATATGTTTTTTTTTTATGTTCAGAATTCTTCTATTCTCAACCACACTCCAAAAGATTTGACCTAACTTTTTAATTTAAGCCTGTACAGAAAAATAAACCAACAAAAATGATATAAACTGTAGATATATAGAACAGTTTAATAATCTTTCCCGAAATTATAAAATGTTACCTGTAATTCTTGAACTAGATAGTTTGTGACATTTTAAATGTTTATGTAAAATTCTTATGGCAGATTTTGTTATACACATCAATTTATCTTAAATTCACCTCATGAATTTGCACTGATTTTAATAATTTCCATCTTTTAATAAAGGATAATTTTATATATTTTTTCCACAAGCTAGGAAAGTATTCTGATTTTTTTTTTTAATAAAATCACCCTCATAGTTGAAACCACTGCTTTGAAATGTCGCCATTAACACTTCCTTTTTTAAGTGTTAAAATTATAATAGGCCCACACAAATAGGTGGGAGGTGCTAATGGACACTTTTAACTTTTCCTGAATGCAGAGTATCTATTAAAAAGAAGCTGCATAGCTTTTAAAAAGCTTAATGATATCTTATTAACTGAATTTTACAAATATGGCCAAAAAGGTAACTGCAATCAACAAACTTTTATGCTATGCAAAATAAAGAAATAAAATATCAATTGTACAAAAATATTAATGTACATGTAAGGGATTTTACTGCATATAAATTATTTTGTTTGAATCTATTATGAAATAACTTACCTCTTATATAGTTCAATGTTTGTGAACTTTAGACTCATCACACATTCATGATATACCAAAGAAAACTCTATATACCTATTAACTTTCACTGAGAAAAGCATAAAGATATAATATGAATACTAACAGCTTTAAATTGTTTTGTGATGAACTATACCATATGTTTCTATCTGGACTTCGCAGAATTCCAAGCATCCAAATGCTTAAACAGCTGGTACCATTTTGCAGATAATTGCTGTAAGATGCATTTGTCCTTCCCTGTGCTGATTTCTCCTTCTGTTTATGTTAAGTCCAAGTGGATGCCATCACATTCCTCCTAAATATCTTCTTGCTTCATGAGTTCTCTTTCCAAACTAAATATTTTTATCTAAGAAAAATTCTTCCAGGTGTGTATCTTTCTAAGAAACATGAAAATTGATATGGGTTTATGCTTCTCTTTATTCTGTATTCTCAAAAATAACATTTGTTCTAGCCTTTGAAAATATAGTATGTTTTCCCTTCTCTAAAAATTGAATTACGACTTTTCTCCAGAACAGCTAGGCAATGCAAAGCATTGAAAGTCTCATGAGCTGAGGAGAATGTGTTCTTTATATTTTTTTTTTTGGTTGCTTCTGAACCTGAAATGTTTTTGCTTAAAATTTGATTGCAATGGAATTATGGCAACATTTAGGAACAAGTGATTATCATGGAGTCTATTTGTTACTTAAAAAGCAGAAGATTTGTGTTCTCAAAAATTCTTATACTTTGGGTTATTTAATTTACTGACATACAGATTTTCACAGTAATCAATTATGTTGCCTGTATTTCTGAGAAGTCTATTATTTTTCTTTCATTTCTTATTTTTATTAGAGCTTTCTCTTTTTTATTCTGAGCCTAGCTGGAGATTTGTGTATTTTTTTTTTTCTGAGAACATTTTTTTTTCATTGATCTTTGAATTATCTTTATTTTTTTGTTTGGGTTTTCTTTTTCTTTCTTTTATTTATTTATTTTTTAAATTGTATTTTTATATTCCCCATACAATTTCAACCCCCTTATTTTGATGCCAAGCCCTCCTTTCCCCGTCCCCCACCAGCCATAGAGTGTCTCTGGTTCATAGTTGTTTGTTGATTTTGATATTTTCTTTCTTATAGTTCTTCTTTTTCCTGGTCCCTTATTTAAGTTTTCTAGATTCCTGCTATGAGTGAGACCATCCGGTATTTTCCTTTTTCTTTCTGGCTTATTTCGCTGAGCATGATCCCTTCCAGCGCCATCCATGTTGTTGCAAATTGCATGTGTTTACCGTTTTTGAATGCTGAGTAATATTCCATGGTGCATATGTACCACAACTTCTTGATCCAGTCATTATTTTTGGGCATTTGGGTTGTTTCCAAAGCTTAGCTATTGTAAATAGTGCTGCTATAAATATAGGGGTACAGGTGCTCTTTGGAATTGATGTTTCTGTGTCCTTTGGGTAAATACCTAGGAGTGGAATTGCTGGATCATATGGAAGCTCTATATTTAGTAGGTCAAGAAATCTCCACACAGCTCTCCATAGAGGTTGTGTTAGGGGGAAAACGATGTCCTATTTTCCCTTGTAAATAAACCTTTTATTAACCTTTTGTGTATGCCTGTAGTGGAGTATTAATAAGTCCCTTTTAAGCGTGTGGGTGAGGACCCACAGCCAGGCAACCCATTCAAGATCAGAGCTGCCCTATAACATTTGGACCAGTTTGCACTCCCACCAACAGTGCAGCAGAGTTCCTTTTTCTCCACAACCTCGCCAACACTTGTTGTTGCTAGTTTTTTTATATGTGCCATTCTCAGTGGTGTAAGATGGTATCTCATTGTAGTTTTGATATGCATTTCCCTGATTAAAAGTGATGTTGAACTTTTTTCATATGCCTGTTGCTTCTGCACAGCAAAAGAGACAATAACCAAAACAAAGAGAAACCCCACCGACTGGGAGAACATTTTTGCACACAACACTAATGATAAAGGACTGATCACAAAAATCTACAAAGAGCTGATGAGACTCAACAAAAACAAAGAAAATAATCCAGTCAAAAAATGGGCAGAAGAGCTAAAAAGAAACTTCTCTGAAGAGGAAATGCAAATGGCCTACAGGCATATGAATTATCTTTATTTTTTGATATATAGACTAAATTGCCATGATTCATTCATCCGTGTTTGGACACTTACATGGTCTCCATAGGTCAGCTACTGTAAATAGTGCTTCAGTGAAGAGAGAAGTGCTTATATCCCTTCATGTTACTGTTTTTTTTTTTTTTTGGTTTTTTTTTTTTGCATTGTTGGGTAGATACCCAGCTATGGAATTGCTGGGTCATATGTTAGATTTATTTTTTATATTTTGAGAAATCTCTATTGTTTTCCATAGGGGTTGGACTAGTCTACATTTCTACCAACAGTAGAAGGATTTTCTTTTCTCTGTCATTTCCAGTACTCTCGGTATTTGTGTAGGCCATTCTTACAAGTGCAAGGTAGCATCCCCTTGTAGATTTGATTTGCATTTCCCTGATAATAAGCATTTTTTCATGTGCTATTGGTCAACTTTATGTGTCCTTTGGAGAAGTGTCAGTTTTCTGGTTTTTGATGGGATTATTTTTTCCCATTATACTGAGTTATATAAGATATTTGTAGATCCTTGACATCAGCCCCTTGTAAAATGCATGATTTGCAAATATTTTCTCTGATTCAGTAGAGTATCTTTTTGTTTTAGTGATAATTTATTTTGTTGTGCAGAAGTTTTTTATTCTGAGGTAGTCCAAATTGTTTATGGAGTATTTTGCCTGTGTTTTCTTCTATATACATTATGATTTCTGGTCTTCCATCAAAGTTTGTTTTGTTTTTTTTTTATACATTTTGAGTTGAATTTTGTGTAAGGTATGAAATAGTGACCTTGTTTCATTATTTTGCATTTGGCTGTTCTATTTTCCCAGCACTAGTATTGAAGAGGCTTTTCTTGCTTCAGTGTATGTTCTGGGCTCCTTTGTTTTGGATTTAGTGTCCATACAGGTGTGGGTTTATTTCTGGAGTCAGTTCTATTTCATTTGTACTACTGTTTTTGTTCCAGTTCTGTTGTTTTATTATAGCTTATAGCCTGGGAGTGTGATGTGACCATTACTCCTCTTTTATGTCTGGATTTCCTTGGCTATTTGACATCTTTAGGGGTTCCATATGAATTTCAGTAATGATTGTTCTATTTCTCTGAAGAATACAGTTGAAATTTGATAGGAATTGTATTGAATCTGTATATGATCATTTTAACACTGTTAATTCTTCCAATCAATAAAAAGGGATTATATTCTGTTTCTTCTATTTCTGTTAATTTCTCTAAGTTTTCATTGTGTATGTCCTTTACCACCTTCAAGTTTACTCCTAGGTATTTAATTATTTTTGATGCATTTACAAATGGGATTGTTTTTTTTTTATTTCTACTTCTCACTTGATGTTTGCACATAGGTACGCAACTGATTATTATATATTGATTATGTAACCTACTTCACTATTTGTTTCAATTGTTTTAGACAGCCTTTAGGGTTTTCCATTGTGTGTGTGTGTGTGTGTGTGTGTGTGTGTGTGTATATATATATATATATATATATATATAATTTTACCTTAGTGTACTCTTTGTATGTTCTTCTTGTATGTATATTCAAGTTTTTGACATACCCACTCTTTCAAAAATCATCTTTTAAAATTTCTTACTAGATAGGTTTACTGGCAACAAATACAAGTTTTATTTGTTTGAGGAAGGGTTTATTTCTTCTTTACTTTTGAAGGATAATTTAGCAGAATGTAGAATTTTAGTGTGGTGAGCTATTTCTCTCAGAATTTTAAATATTTCACTCTACTTTTGTGTTTGCTTACATGGTTTCTAAGGAAAAGTTGGATGTACTTTTTTCCTTTAACAGTAATATGTTTTCCTTCTGGTTCCTTCCAGAATTTTTCTTTGACTTTAATTTTTTTGTAGCTTGAAGTTTATAGCATAGATGAAAGTCTTTTAGCATTATCTTCTACTTGGCGTCTTCTGAGTTTCCTGAATCTCTTGTTTGGTGGCTGACATTAATTCGGGAAAATTTTATCATTATTATCTCACATATTTTGGTTACATTCTGTTTTCTATTAGTATTCCCATTATGTATCTACCAAACGTTTTGTGGTTCAACAAAGTCCCTGAATATTTTGTTCATTTTTCTTAGTATTTTCTTTGCTATTTTGGTATTTAAGAATTCTAGTTATTTCTTATAGCTCAGATTCTTTCCTTAGCCATATCCAGTCTAATATACCCATTAAAAGCATGTTACAGCTTTCTTTTGGTTCTTAGAATTTCCATCATTTAGCATATACTGTCCTTTTGTTCTTCTAAGCTATCTACTTTATCCCTAACAACTTTGGCATATTAGTTACTTTTTTTCCTTTTTTTTTAAGATTTATTTATTTATATAAGAACCAGGGTATAGGCCAGATGCGCGGGAGGGTGAGAGGATTCTCCAGAGACAGAACAGGGAACAGAACAGGCAGACTGATGAAATACACTGCTGAGGGGAGCAGCAGGTGATACAGGTGAAGTCTGCTGTGCCATGTGGGATTCTCGCTGGCCAGCCAGGATCGAACCCGGGCCGCAGAGGCTGTGGACAGCTTTACAGTGCAGCGCTTAACCGCCTGCACCACCAGGGAGGCTCTAGTTACTTTTTTCATAAAGATAACACTTTCATGTTTGATTTTTTGTTCTGCCTCTTCATTTATGTTTTGGTATTTTTTTTTCCTATCGTTTTTCCTAATGGTTGGGCATGTAAATAGACTTTTAGTAATGAGGTGGAAAGATGTGGGTGGTGGTAAGCATTATATATAGTCCTATGATTTGGTTGTCAGTGTATTAGTGAGCTTCTGAGCTGTGAGCTTCACAAGTTTTTCAGTTTCATTCTTGCCCCTTAGTTGAGACAGGATGATTAGAGGGAGCCAAGTTTATTTTCCTTCCCTAGGTTTGTCTCTGGTTAATTAGTTTCCCCTGCGTGCAGGCCTTGGTAAGGATTTACCAAGGAACTATTTCAAAATATTTTTTACTCTTCCTCTATGGAAACCTTTCTGTTATTTACTGTGAGAACTGATTGATGTTCAGGAGTTAAATCTCAAATTGTAGGGTCTTCCCTGTGATGGGGTTTCCCTGATGTTTTTAACTTTCACACTTCCATCCACTGAACTTACAGCAACTTGTCAGCTATAGTTCAGGTTTTCCTACCCTAGCAGTGGCTCAGGGAGTTGTTTCTGCTTGTATGTCTCTACTTCATCTCTTATGAACCTCTGTTCCTCTGTATATACCCCTTTCTGGTTCTCCAATCAAGGAAGTAGTGGCTTGTTATGTCTTTTTTGGATCCAAGGAGAGTTTGTTTTATTCAACTTTTTAACTTGTTAGGATAGAATGGTGGTTCCCAGTATCTTTAAATATGGAAATAAAAAAGTTTTTTTGCAAAAGTGTTCAACTAGTAAATGATCTCATTCCAGAAGGAAAAAAAAAAAAAAAACTAGCAGGGGAGTGGGATGTAGAGTCAGACTGCATATATGATGGCTGTCCCTGTGGAGAGCTTAGGTGTGTAGCAGTCTCTACCATCTAGGTTTTCCTGAGTATCCTGCATCAAACACACAACTAGAAATCACCTAACAACACGCATCTTGGAATATATCTTGTCATTAAGTGACACATGACTGACTTTATAGTGGTTAAGAATGGGGACAAAGGGTTTAAGTCCACTTTTTTTGCCACAAACTAGCTTCTCTTTTAATTTCCATCACTATAAAACTGGAGAACAGAAATAATATTTAGATCAATACTGTGTTCCATAAAAGTTATCTTTAAATATCCAGTCATATAATCTCACAAATTTATGAATCATTTCTTTTTCTGTGTTATACTGAGCCTCATTCACTCCTTTTTTATTGAAATCTCTTCAAATAGTATAGGAAAATAAAATTTCAGGAAGAAAGCAAGATCTTAGGTCTTTATTAAACTTCCAACCCTCAACAGAAAGCATATACATACCATACAAATTATTTTATGTTTATGACTAGAAAATATCTGATAGAATTACCTAGCTCTTTAAGAAATTTGTTTAAATTTGTGTATTTATAACTCACACAGAATGCAATGCTTATTTTAAATTTATTTATTGAGGTAACATTTAATTATTTTAAAAAGTTCAGGTTGTGTATCTTTGGGAATAATAGTGTCATTATTTGTCAGATAGCCAGATCTCTCCTATCATCATTTCACACAAGTAATTTAAAATATTCCAAGTGGAGACATCCCACTGTGTATCATTTTACAGTGTATATTTTTATATTATATTTAGTTTTCCACATTTTCCCCAATTTTGTATATTGACTTTTTTTTTTTTTCTTAGACTCTTCTTTGTTTTCATGTTGAAAAATGCAACTCCGTGGCATCTAGGGAACATTTAGCAAAGCAAGGGAAGGATGTATGACCAGGTCAAGAAAATCTAGTGAATTATTAAGGTAGTTCAAAGGTTGATTTTTCAAGATAAGTAGCATTTTTCATATACCCCTGGAATTCTAAGCTGAAACTGCAGGGGTCATAGAACAAGGTCTCTGACTGAAATTCCTATTGATTCAAGGACAATGGAAAATATTGGGGGGAAAAATAGATACTTGGACATAGTTTAACAAGGAGTCATTTTTTTTTTTTTAAGGACGAGTTCAAAGATCATTATCAAGAGAAACTACGTAAGATAATTAATTCCAAAAAGTGCATACATGAAAAATACCAAGTTAAAAAAACACAGACCTGCTGTATGGATACAATAATAAAGCTACTGGGCGACAGAGATACTGTTGAATTCCAGTTGCCATCTCACATAGACAAAAACAGTGTCTCTAAGGCATCCTTATAACCTTGATATATTCATCTTTTAGTACTTTGTCTTTCAGTTTATTTTATTAATGAGTTTCTCATTATGTACTTAGTATCAGAAATTAAGCTCTGTCTTTTGGATATACTACCTCCTTTCCAAAATTAGACAACTAATGCTTATCTCTGTAAACAAAGTAAAATCTTTAAGGTACAAAATAGCCAAATATATTTATAATTATAAACAGCAATTTATTTAATGGTCTGGCCATCATTATTATGAACATTTGCCACTGCAATGACTTCTCTGGTAAAAAACAAAAATCAGATGTGAGAAATTTTGCAAGTACTTGTGCTGTCTCCTGCCATCACCATACCTGCTCTCAAGGGTTAAGTTCAGACACATCATTTATTCTCTCTCAAAGTAAAACCTGTTGTCATTTAATAATATCAGAGTTCTTTTAACAAAAAAGTTAGAAGGTGGAGAGAAAATTGGATGCCCCCGCAAACTGATTTCTGAAGAAAATTTCACAATTTTTAATGAGCTAGCACTTGTCACATCAGATATTAAAAATGGTTACATTTTAAATTGTCTTTAAAGGTTTACAAAATAGAGGAATTAGTAAGGTTCTTCGATTTGAAAACAGATATAAAAATTAAAGGATGTGGGCCTCCCCTGGTGGCGCAGCGGTTGAGCACTCTGCAGCGCCCCCTCTATCCCTGGCCACAGGCGAGGGTCCCACTTGGCATGCAGACCTCTCCTACCTCCCGCTGCTCTCCTCAGCAGTGTACTTCAGTCCTTCTGCCTGTTCTGCTCCCTGCTTGGCTCTGGTGAATTCTCTCACCCTCCAGAGCTTCTGACTGTACCCAGTGCTTGTATAAATAAATAAACAAATCTTTAAAAAAAATTAAAGGATGTGACAATCTTTCTTTGAAATCAATATGACTAAGAAAACAGATTATGATCTGCTTTAACACAAAGAATGCAAGCAGAGTTTATCAAATCGATATTAAAATTATTTTCCAGTACAAGGAACATCTGTGATTCTAAAGATGAATCTCATGTAGTAGTTTAAGATAATTCAATCCTTCCTCAATATAAGGTGAATATCACCACATGATCACTATTTCCTGTGCAAATACGTATTTTACTCTGTTAATATGTATATATTGTTCTCACGGTTGTGTGTGTATGTGTGTAGCCACAAATAGTAATTATAGTGAAAATGGTAAAAGTAATTTATCTTCACACACAAAATCCACAGTTGCTTTTGAGATGACTACTTTGTTCCATATGCATACCTCTAGAAATGAGAATACAGCATTTTTTCACACATCTTGGAGACTGATTCATTTATGCATATACAGATATGCTTTATATTATTTAAATAGCATGTTTCATTGTCACACTTGTAATTGATGAGCATTTGGTTGCTTCTTTCAATACAATCCTATTGCAAATACATAATAATCATTCCTCTCTGTACATTTACATTTATGAAAAAAATTTTGATGTTTTGTGTATAATTGATCCAGAAATACTAATATCTCATGAATTTCTGTTTTCCAATGCTTTGAAATATTGCATGTGAAAGTTATCTCACCTTTTCATATACATGGCCAGTTCACTAAAGAATTGTCAACCTGGTGCCTGTTAAGAACTTTCAATTTTAACATGTATGGAGGAGAGAAGATCCTCTAAGCAATGTCAAGGAAGAGGAAAAGATGTTAAAAATCATTTACTCAATCTTTAATATTCTAAGTTCTCAACTTATATAATATGGAATCAAAACATACTGCCCCATTCCATGGGAAGTGTTCATTTCCTTATAGTTTCTGCTTAAATGCATTCTTGTGCTAATCTTATATAAATTGCATTTCTATGGTCACTTAACTTTGATGCTAAAATCAAATGTGTTTGCTCTTGATTTGGCGATTGCTTCTGCCTCCCTCTTTCCTTTGTCCTCTGTGCCTTCTCATTTATTTTATCTTCCTCTTAGGCTCTAGAATCCTTTCTTAAGCATTATATCAGAAAGACCTGGGGGTGGGGGGAAATACAGATACACCCTAACAGCTTGTTTAGTATTGACTACAAAGTTCTCATTTCTGCTGTCATTACTCAGATGTCCACTTTGACCATCCTTAAGCTTTGGTTTAGTCAGATACTACTTCTCAATAATCCATAGTTCCTGGATTTATTTCTTATTTTCCATCTTCCACATTTTTGTTTTAGAGAAAAAAAAAATGTTAAAGAAAATCCTGCTGTACCATTGTTAAGTTTAGAAACCTTATTTTCAAATTATTTTCAGTATTAATAGTTGTCAAAATCATGTAAGAAATACTCTAACAATATTGTCCTTAGTGAGTCTGATAGTTATGTAATATCTATCTTATTTTAAAGACAGCTTCAATATGAACTAATTACTATATTTTAACTTTTGTTACAGTGGCAGTATGATTTAGGAGATTACTGTATCATGAATTGTCATGAATGCAATGAAATATAACTGTATGGCATATGCTTATTTTAAAACAAAGCACATATAAAATCCCTGCAGGTATGAAACCCAATCAATAAGCATTTAGTGAAGACTAGAGATACAGTCAGAAAACATCCTATTCTATTTGTAACTTAAATATGCTTTTATGTCAACCCTGGGCTATCATTTTGTTAAGTTTCAAATGATTATTACAACATATATTTATTTCATGCATATGAATTTATCTTCAATTTGCTATTTCAATACCAAATATAAAGAATCAAAGCACCATGATTTGAAAATAAACATCAATTTTCTACAACTTACTTGCAAAAAAATAAAAAGCAGCTAGTATACATATAAACTATTTTTCTTATCAGATACTTTGCCAGAGCTTACACTATAAGAGACGGGATGTGTACTTTTGTCTTAATTTCTAATGTGAATCAAAATAATGGAGGCCATGCGGAAGAATTTAATACTTTCCTACAGTGCTTACCTGTTACTCTTTCAAAGGTCTATAAGAAGTTATCCTACTAAATGACCTTTAAAATTCTAAGTAAAGGGAATCAAGTTTAAATACAAGTTCTCATTAAATTGAAAATTTAAAAAATTAGAGAGAAAGTAAGTTCATCGATATGCTAACAATTTTATTTTGTTTTTAATGTAGAAGAACTGGGTTTTAATGTGAGGTAAAGAAAAATTTCAAACATCCAGAAAACCTTCAATTATATATACAGATTGTTAAAATGCATAGGTGTTTCCTACTATTTCTCTCAGTTAATACACATATATTTTAACAGTGATCAAATGTTAAGGTATCTAACCTCAATATGGTAAATTCAATGATAATAGTTACTCTTTTATTGTGCTGAAGAGGATATGGAGAGAACGGAACACTTGAACAGTATTGATGGTAATGTAAATTGTCATAGCTATTAAGGAAAGCAGTATGGAGAGTCCTCAAGTTGAAAATAGTAGTTGAGTACATTCTTATTATCCAACTACTGGGTACTTACTAATTTTAAGAGTTTAATGAACCTTGCATTATTCACTGAAGTTTTATATCAATAATCAAAAGCTGGAAACAATCTAAGTGCCATTCATATGACTGGGTAACGAAGATCAGGTATAAATATACAATGAAATACTAGGAAGCTGTGAAAGATGATGAAACTGCCATTTGTAACCACATGGCAAAACCTAGAGGTTATTATGCTTTATGAAATGACTCACTCATGGCACATAAACAAAACATGTAAACTAAAAAAAAATAAATTTTTACACCAAATTAGTATTTACCAGAAAGGGGGTGGGTAAATCAGACAAAAGGAATCCATTGTATAGTGAAGACAGAATCAAACTTGTAGTAGTAAACTACTTAATGTAGTATATATTGACAATGATTTATAATGATGCACACCTGAATTTAAATGCTAGTCAATAAAATTTTTAAAATAAATTATTTTAAATCACTTTATATATATTTTAAATTAGCTAATCAAATTATATTGTGTATCAAACTATGAAAAGTGATAATTTTGCCAAATACTCTTGTGGTCTCATTCTTTTTATTCTTTTTTTTTGTATTTTTTTAAAATAAATTGTATTTTTATATTCCCCATACAATTGCAACCCCCCATTCTGACAACAATCCCTCCCCTCCCGCCCCCCACCTCCCAAAAAGTGTCTCTGGATCATAGTTTTTTTGTTGATTTTGATTTTCACTTTCTTGTAGTTATTCATTTTCCTGGTCCCTTATTTAAGTTTTCTAGATTCCTGCTATGAGTGAGACCATACGGTATTTTTCTTTTTCTTTTTGGCTTATTTCGCTGAGCATGATCCCTTCCAGCGCCATCCATGTTGCTGCAAATTGCATGTGTTTATCTTTTTTGAATGCTGAGTAATATTCCATGGTATATATGTACCACATCTTCTTGATCCAGTCATCTATTTTTGGGCATTTGGGCTGTTTCCAAAGCTTAGCTATTGTAAATAGTGCTGCTATAAACATAGAGGCACAGGTGTTCTTTGGAATTGATGTTTCTGTGTCCTTTGGGTAAATACCTAGGGGTGGAATAGCTGGATCATATGGAAGCTCTATGTTTAGTAGGTCCAAAAATCTCCACACAGCTCTCCATAGTGGTTGGACCAGTTTGCACTCCCACCAACAGTGAAGAAGTGTTCCTTTTTCTCTACACCCTCGCCAACATTTGTTGTTGCTAGTTTTTTTAATATGTGCCATTCTCACTGGTGTAAGATGGTATCTCATGGTAGTTTTGATTTGCATTTCCCTGATGACAAGTGATGTTGAACATTTTTTCATATGCCTGTTGGCCATTTGCATTTCCTCTTCAGAGAAGTTTCTTTTTAGCTCTTCTGCCCATTTTTTGACTGGATTATTTTCTTTGTATTTGTTGAGTCTCATCAGCTCTTTGCAGATTTTTGTGATCAGTCCTTTATCATTAGTGTTGTGTGCAAAAATGTTCTCCCAGTTGGTGGGGTTTCTCTTTGTTTTTGTTACTGTCTCTTTTTCTGTGCAGAAGCTCTTTAATTTGATGTAGTCCCAGCTGTTTATCTTTGCCTTCACTATCAGTGCTTTGGGTGATGTGTCTGTAAAGATGTCTTTGATGTGAATATCATGTAGTGTTTCGCCTATATTTCCTTCTATGTATTTTATGGTTTCAGGTCTTATGTCTAGTTCTTTAATCCATTTGAGTTGATTTTTGTGTATGGTGTGAGGTAGTGGTCAAGCTTCATTCTTTTGCATGTAGCAACCCAGTTTTCCCAGCACCATTTATTGAACAAACTTTCTTTGCTCCAATGCATTGTCTTTGCTCCTTTGTCAAAGATTAGTTGACCATAAATCTGTGGGTTTATTTCTGGATTTTCTATTCGATTCCATTGGTCTGTATATCTGTTCTTGTTCCAATACCATGCAGTTTTGATGATTATGGCTTTGTAGTAGAGTTTGAAGTCTGGAAGTGTGATGCCTCCATTCCCTTTTTTTTTTTCAGTAGCGCTTTGGCTATTCGGGGTGTTTTGTGATTCCATATGAATTTCATCAATAATTGTTCTATTTCTTTGAAGAATGACATTGAAATTTTGATTGGAATAGCATTGAATCTGTAGATTGCTTTTGGTAGGATGGCCATTTTAATAATGTTAATTCTTCCAATCCATGAGCAGGGGATGTCTTTCCATTTCTTTGTGTCTTCTTCTATTTCTTTTAACAGTGTTTTATAGTTTTCATTGTATAGGTCCTTTACCTCTTTTGTTAGATTTATTCCCAAATATTTGATTTTTTTTTGTTTCAATAATAAAAGGGATGGCTTTTTTGATTTCTTCTTCTTCAGATTTATTGTTTGTGTATAGGAAGGCTACTGACTTTTGCGTATTGATTTTGTATCCTACAACTTTACTGAACTGATTGATTAGTTGAATTAGTTTTTCTGTGGATTTTTTGGGGTTCTCTATGTATATTATCATATCATCTGCAAATAGTGATAGTTTGACTTCTTCTTTTCCTATTTGGATTCCTTGTATGTCCTTCTCTTGTCTTATTGCTCTGGATAGGACTTCCACTATTATATTGAAAAGCAGTGGTGAGAGTGGACATCCTTGTCTTGTTCCAGATCTTAATGGAATTGCTTTCAGCTTTTCACCATTGAGAATGATACTGGCTGTTGGCTTGTCATATATGGCCTTTATGATGTTGAGGTGTGTTCCTTGTATCCCAAGGAATTCAAGGGCTTTTATCATGAATGGGTGTTGCACTTTGTCGAAAGCTTTCTCAGCATCTATTGATATTATCATGTGGTTTTTATATTTCTTTTTGTTGATGTGTTGGATAACGTTGATTGATTTTCGGATGTTAAACCATCCTTGTGTCCCTGGAATGAATCCTACTTGGTCGTGGTGAATTATCTTATGGATACATTGTTGGATTCTGATAGCTAAAATTTTATTGAGGATTTTTGCATCAGTGTTCATTAGGGAGATTGGCCTGTAGTTTTCCTTTTTGTGTTGTCCTTGTTCGGTTTTGGTATTAGTGTAATGTTGGCTTCATAGAACGTGTTTGGTATTGTCCCTTCCTTCTCAATTTTTTGGAAGAGTTTGTGAAGGATAGGCACTAATTCGTCTCTGAATGTTTGGTAGAATTCATTTGTAAATCCATCGGGTCCTGGGCTTTTGTTTTTGGGGAGGTTTTTGATTAACATTTCAATTTTGCTGCTTGTAATTGGTCTGTTTAGGTGTTCTATTTCTTCTTTATCTAGCTTTGGGTGATTGTAGAGTTGTAGGAATTTGTCCATCTCCTCTAGATTGTTAAACTTGTTTCCATATAACTGTTCATAGTAGTTACTGATTATTCTTTTGATTTCTGCTGTATCCGTTGTGATTTCTCCTCTTTCATTTCTGATTCTGTTTATTTATTTCTCCCTTTTTTCCTTTGTGAGCCTGGCTAGGGGTTTGTCTATTTTATTGATTTTTTCGAAGAACCAGGTCTTGGTTTCATTGATCTTTTGGATTGTTTTTTTAGTTTCGATTTCATTTATTTCTGCTTGGTTTTTATTATTTCTTTTCTTCTACTGGTTTTGGGTTTTTTTGTTGTTGTTCTTTTTCTAGATCTTTGAGCTTCGAGATTAGGTTGTTTCTTTGAGTTCTTTCTTGTTTCTTGATGTGAACTTCTATTGCTATATATTTTCGTCTTATTACTGCTTTTGCTGCATCCCATACATTTAGGATATTGGTGTCCTCCTTGTCATTCTATTCAAAAAATTTTTTAATTTCTTCTTTGATCTCCTCATTAGTCCAGTGGTCTTCCGGTAGTGTGGTTTTTAATATCCATGAGGTAGGAAAGTTCCTTGCCTTCTTTTTATGGTTTATTTCTACTTTGATACCTTCATGGTCAGAAAAGATGGTTGGTATGATTTCAATCTTGGTGTATCTGTTGATGTTTGTCTTGTGCCCCAGTATGTGATCGATCCTGGAGAATGATCCATGTGCGCTTGAGAAAAATGTGTACTCCGCTTTTTTTGGGGGGGTTTAGTGTTCTATAGATGTCTGTTAAGCCCAAATGCTCTAGGTCCTTATTTAGAGCTTTAGTGTCTTTACTTATTTTTTGTCTTGTTGATCTATCCATTGTTGATAGTGGTGTGTTGATTTCTCCCACTACGTATGTGTTTTCTCTGATGTCTGTTTTCAGAGATGACAACAGTTGTCTGATATATTTTGGTGCTCCTTCGTTTGGTGAGTATATGTTAATGAGTGTTATTTCTTCTTGAAGTATTGTCCCCTTGATCATAATGTAGTCACCATTGGAGTCTCTTTTTACTTTTTTGAGTTTGAAATCTATTTTATCTGATATAAGTATAGCTGTTCCTGCTTTCTTTTTCGGTCCGTTTGCTTGTAGGATTGTTTTCCATCCTTTAACTTTGAGTCTATTTTTATCTTTTGTAGCTAAAGGTGTTTCCTGGAGACAGCAAAAGGTTGGCTTTTGTTTCTTAATCCAGGCTGCAACTCTGTGTCTTTTTATTGAAGAGTTTAGTCCATTGACATTTAGGGTTAATATTGATATGTTAGCATCTGTATTTGCCATTGTGTTTGTCTTTCCTTTTATTTATTTATTCTTTTAATAACTTTTTTTTTTTTTGGCCTTCTTTCGTTGTTATTCGTACCTCTGAGGTTCTGGCTTTAGGACTCCTTGTAGTATTTTTTTGAGTGGTGGTTTAGTTGTAATGAAATTCCTGAGTTTCTGTTTATATGGGAAGGTCCTTATTCTTTCTTCATAGAGGAAGGAGAGCTTTGCGGGATAGAGTATTCTTGGTTGGCATTGTTTTCTTGGAGTCTGTTGACTATGTCCCTCCACTCTCTCCTTGCCCGTAGTGTTTCTTCAGAGAAGTCTGATGTCAGTCTGATTGGTTTTCATTTGAATGTTATCTGTTTCTTCCCTCTTGTCAGCTTCATTATTTTTTCCTTGTCCTGGATTCTTGGGAGCTTTACTATTATGTTTCTTGCTGTATTTCTCCTTTCATCGTGGAAGTTTGGTGTTCTTCTTGTTTCTTGTATGTCTATTTTCAGCTCCTTCACATTTGGAAGTTCTCTTCAATTATCTCTTTGAATATTTTCTCTGTTCTTACATCTCTCTCCTCTCCTTCTGGTATTCCTATAACTCTTATATTTCCTTTCCTCATGGAGTCAGATAGTTCCCGAAGTCTTTCTTCGTTATTTTTCCTTCGTAGTTCTCTTTCCTTTTCTGTTTTGGTTCTTTTTATTTCTGTGTCTTCAAGAGTACTTATTCGTTCTTCCATTTCATCTATTCTGCTTTCATTGCTTTTCCCAGAGTTCTTTAGTTCCTCCATTAATTCTTTGATCTCCTGCGTTTCTTTTGCTTCCCTCTTTAGGGACTCAATTTCATTCTTCTGATCATTGTTTTCCTTTATGAGTTCTGTCATTTTTTTAATCATGGCAATTTTAAATTCTCTTTCTGGAAGGCTCAGAAGTTCTTCCAAGTTACTGTTGTTGCAATCTGGGGGGTGGTTTTCTTTTTGTGGTGTGCTTTTTTCCTAAGGAGTTGCTAGGTTGCGTGTGGTTCTTCTACTCCCTACTGTCTGTTTTCTAATTTGTCGTATGCATTGGAACACTGTGTTGCTGGGACTGGCCGGCATCTTGGGTGAGCTTCTCCGCTCCCCTCTGGCTCCTCCAGGGGCCATCTGTCTGTTTCAAGCAGTGTTTACTGAAGAAAGGTCCGTGTTGTAAAATGCCGATGTGGGGACACACTCCCCTGTGCGCTTGGTCTGCCCCGGCGGTGGTTTCCTGCTCCCCCTCTGGGTTTGGACTGCAGGCCAGAAGGGGCCTCTTGTGATGAGCTTCCCTGCTCACCTCTGGCTCCTGAGGGGGCCTTCTGCAGGCAGTCTTTACTGAAGAAATGTCCCTTTTCTATAATGGCGATGCGGGACGCACTCCCTGTGTGTCAGGTCTCAGGCACACTCTTCTGCACGCCCGGTCTGCCCCGGCCGTGGGTGTCCTCTCCCCCTGTGGGCTCAGACTGCTGGTCTGAAGGGGCCTGGGTTGGGCTAACTTCCCAGCTGGCCACGGGCTCCTCCAGGAGCCTTCTGCCGTTTTCAAGCTAGGTGGCACCAGAGATATCTCCTATTGTTCTTGGGGAGCTTTTTTTTTCACCCCGTGGGATAGGGAACAGAGTGGGAATGGTAGGGAAACCCTCAACGGCTTTGGGGTGCTGTATCTGCATTGTGCCCCACCGATGTGGATGACCCACACCCCGAAATTCATGCCCCGGGTCTCAGTTCCTAAGCGTTCATGTCCAGGACGCAGCTGTAGCCCAGTTCAGCGGCTGCAGGGATGTCCCTTTTGCACCCTGCTCCTGTGTCAGGGCACCTGGTTTCTGATTACTCAGTGAGGGACTTTCACCTCAGTGAGGACCCCTGCCCATCTCCCCGCAAGCCTAGGTCGCAGGCCCGGGGACCTGGGCAGCAGTGATCCGCGTTTGCTTTTCAAGAGCGCAGCGCTGCTTTTCCGCACCGCTTTTCTGCACAAGCTTACCAGCCGGCCTGGGGCTGTTGTTCTCTAATGGCGCCTGGAGCCATTCGCTCACCGCAGCGGTGAATCCTGCAGGGTTCTTCACAGCTCCCGTTCACTCCTTTCCACTCACAGTCCTGCTTGATGCGTAGTTTGTTCTTGTTGGTCGTTTTGGTTTGTTTTTTTCCTCCTCTCTGTTGGGCGGAGAGTGCGGACTCTGTGGGTGGGGGAGGGGAGCAGGGTTCTGCGCTTTCCTCCCTTCTAGTCCTCTTTTATGACAACTTTCTTCTTTGGGTAGTTTGCTGGAGTGGTCCATCCGTTTATCTTCCGTGTCCCAGTTCTCACTGGGACCTGTCGCTTTTCCTCCCTATTAACTTTTTTTTAATGGGAGATCTTACTCGCAGCGTCTCCTCGCCGCCATGTTGCTCCACCTCTCTTTTTATTCTTAAAATATTCTTTAATGATTGGGAAGACATACATTTTAACAGTAATATCTTCTCCTGTTTATTAGGCATGATTATTGGTGTGATTTGCCAATCATTAGATAACTTGAGTAAATATACTTTTACTATTATTACATCTTTCTTGAGAGAAGGGGAAAGGAAGCGCATATATGGAGACATATTCCGCATGCTTTCACTAACATCCTCTGTTCATTTTTCTCATGACTTGAAACAATGAAAAGAATGGGCGTCCCCATAAATTGGTTGTGGCCATCTATAGTCACATTAAAACATTATTTAGACTTTGATCTCAGGTACTTGGTGCTATAATGTAATTTAGGAAAAAAAATAAGACTATCAATTAAAAAGAGTGAAAAGTAGGTTATGCACTTTCTTTACAATCAGGGAAAATAGTTATAATTATGGCATCCTAATTGGACAATATAAAAGCAAGTAAGTTTATTAATCTACAATAGAACATTGCAGGTGTTGCTAGATGAAAAAAAATTATGCCAATGAGAACAATTAGTAAAATAAGCCTGCATTTAATCTGACTTAGTCTTCAAGATCAATGTTAAGTCTTCTAGTTTAAAATAGAATTTGTTTCAGAGTTAAGCATGCATTGTAAAAATGATTATCAGGTTTGTTTCTGCTATGTGAAGAGTGAGGAGGAAAAAAAATCCAGGGTTGTTAAACTCAGAAGAAACAAATCTTTTATTTTTTAATTTTTTTAAGATTTATTTATTTATACAAGTACTGTGTACGGTCAGAAGCCGGGAGGGTGAGAGAATTTACCAGATCCAGAGCAAGGAGAACAGGCAGAAGGACTGAAGTACACTGCTGAGGGGAGCAGCACAGGTGGCAGGAGAGGTCTGTGCGCCATGTGGGACCCTCATCAGGGCCAGGGATCAAACTGGCGCTGCAGGGGCTGCGAGCAGCTTCGCAGCCCAGGCGCTCAATCACTGCGCCACCGGGAAGGCCCAACAAATCTGTTTTAAACTGGAATAAAATTTGCATTCAGTAAGAAGGCCAGTCACCTGAACACATAAGCTATGCAACTCTCCCTAGGGAATATTATTTATATGTGTTTAAAAGCTATAGGGAGGGCCTCCCTGGTGGCGCAGCGGCTGAGCGCTGGGTTGCGAAGCTGCCCGCGGCCTCTGCGGCGCTGGTTCGATCCCGGCTGCTCCCCAGCCACCAGAGGAGAGTCCCACATGGCGCACAGACCTCTCCTGCCGTCCGCTGCTCCCCTCAGCAGTGTGCTTCGGTCCTTCTGCCTGCTCTGCTCCCCGCTCTGGCTCTGGTGAATTCCCTCACCCTCCCGCACTTCTGACTATACCCAGTGCATGTACAAAAAAACAAATAAATAAATAAAAATACATGCCTCTTTAAAAAAAAAAATAAATAAAAGCTATAGGGAAATCTGCCTTTGAAATGTATCCAGAGTACAACTTTTTTATACATAATTAGAGAAATAGAAAGTAACATTATGGGTATTTGAGACCAGACAGAGAATTCTAGAAATGGGACATGGTTTCAGAGCTGTTTGTATACATTCATGTAAGCAATAGCGCCAAAAAATTAAAATGTGACAAGGCTGCAAATGCACTGAAAATGATTTAGGGGAAGGAAGAGTGGAGAGTGAAATTGAATATGGGCAAGAAAGAAGAAGATACTTGAATTATTGGTTTTACCCAATATAAAAGCTTAAAAACTATGCTATTTATAATGATATCATCTTCTTGCCTTCACATCCTCACACAAACATATTAAAACATGTGGATATGGAAAACCAGTAATGATTTTTCAGAATGATTTTGACAAAAGTTTATCGTGCTCCCTTGAGATTAAGAAAAACAATGCATTCCATTTTATATGACAAGAGAGTTATTCATGACTCAGAAAAATTTTCAATAAGTTAAAAGAGCATGTGACTTGCAGTTGTTCATTGTGCCAGCCTTTTCCTTTCTGTCCACCATCTAGCCTCAAGTTCTAAGAAGACAATTTGTCACTGGAAGATCAAAACCTTTGATTTTAATGGTGCAGATACATGAAAAATAGGAATGAAGAGGACTAAATGGATTTACTATGCTGAAAAGAGTTGACAAACTGAGGGAAAAAAGAGTAGATTCTGAAGTGTTGGGCAGAAGAGATTTGTTTATATTTTGGGGTGAAAGGAGGGGCATGAAGGAATCAAAGGAATTTTTTTACTAAAACTTCAATTTTTAAATAAAGCAAATGCAAGTAAAACTACATAGGTCAAACTTTTTTTTCCTTTTTATTTTCCAGAATTGAAGTATTAAAAATATATACTGCTACTCCTAATTTTCACATAAATCATTTTTTAAAAGCCCTTTAGTTTTCTGAAGTTTTCTATCATGGAAAATATCCACATTTTTAGTGGTATAAGCAATTTCAGATGAAGGTTATGCATCTAGCTTTTGTTAGTTTTTGTGTCTACTTTCTACTACTTGGAGGAATTTGTCATTGAGAAAATACTGTGTTTGGAAAAAAATTCTAATTTTGAGGTCATACTATTCAGCACTTATCAATTTACCAAGGATAAAGAAAAGCATTACATAGCAATGAATGTTCTAAGGAGACATAGCAAACTTTAATGTACCTAATGATAATGTATAAGTAATATGTGAAACAAAAACTGATAGAACTATAAGGATGAATGGGTTATGTCTGAGTTTTCTTGGCTGAATTTTCTAAATTACAATTTAAGGGCTGAACAAGAGACTATTACCAATCATTACTTAAACTCTTATTTTCTCTAGCAGATCCACTGATAAAGTAAATTTTGCACCCACCACAAGCATCTTAGATTGTGATGCTTTACACTAACCTTGGATGAATCCAGGTACCAAAGCTCTGGCTTCCCTACTAAATTACTACTTTACTTTCTACTGCTGTCAGCAGTAATTGCCCTGCTTTCAGCTCTAACTGCCCTTCTTTAAAGATCCACATCCAGACCCTTATTTTATGATTTTCAGGACCTGCAGCTATTGTTTTATTGTTTTTGCCTTTAAAAAGGATATACAGTTTTCTCAGTATGAAACTGTCAATCATTAAATTAAAAAGAAAGTAGGTTCTAGTTTTGGTAAACTATTGTGAAACAGAAATCCTTCACTCACCTGTGGTTGTACATGTAAATGAAGATACATTTCTGGTGTGCAGAATTCAGTGTGTCATAAGAACCTTAAGTTTTCACAGCCATAGAAACTTACTCTTTGAAAATATTGCAGATAAGCACCAAGTTCATATTCAGTGGGGATTCATTAAAATGTTCACAAAATAGGGAAGACTGAAAAATTATCAATAAAAGGATTACTAAGAACAAAATGGGATATAAAGTACATTATGACTTCACAATTTTATAAGACCATTTAACAAAATAAAATTTGATTTTTAAAGAAGGTATAGAGGTACAATGTGTACATTTAGTTTATATATTAAATTATGATTTCCACCATAACATCAGTCAACTTATGCCATAGCACCTAATTATTCTTTACTTGTGGTAAAAACAGTATCTTTGCATTTCTTGAAATAGCTGGTCATTTGTACAATTTCTTTTCATGTGATTTTTTTAACACTTCTACTTATTTGTCTGAGTCTTACTAATGTTTCATGTCTCAGCTTGAATGAGCATTTCCCAAAAGACTGAAGACTTGATTAAATGTTTATGAAAAGTGCTTCAAAATATAACCTTTCATAACGATAGCTCCTGGAATATTAGATCATGTATGTAGTAATGCTAATATTTGGTGTCATTTTATACTGTACACTACTGATGCCAAGTGCAGTGCCATTATTATGGTGTTTTTACATGTCTCTGGGTGATTCATTTAATAGAAGTTGGAAAAATTTGCAAAGCAGCCCTTTGGTTGTCTTCCTGCCATAAGTGTATCCGGCACAGTATACTATTATGTAAATGTATGTATGTAATGTATGTATACACACAGTACATAATATCCATAGATATATATGTATTCTGCATTGAGTTTCATATTAACATGAAGTTACTCTTGCCTATGAATACCTCCCCTGGGCAGATAGGTTTTCTGTACTGACCTAGCAAAGAGACTTTTTTTTTTTTTTTAAGAGAATGACATAGTTCTCTAGAGGTACTATCTCTTTTAGAGATTATAGTAAAACAAAAACTGCAAGAAAGGTAAAAAAGATTCTTCCAGGAAGTTTAAATTAACAATATACTTGTGAACTTTTCACATTTTTTTTCTCCCCTCTTCACTCTTTCATGAGCTAATGCCAAATGCAGACTGTTCCCCTCTAGTTGCACCCTGTTCCTAGTCTTGACTTTAGCATTGAGGCAGATTTCTGCTAGTTTACAATGTTGCCTTTTCAAAAGAAAGATCAGAGATTTAGTAATTTTCATGTAGGATGCTTTTAAGGTAGTGATGCTTGTTATTGTGGCTTTCTTAGTTAATATCTAAAGGGAGATCTTTGAAGATAGCACTAACCTAGCTCTTTTAAAAAGCAAAATTAGATTATTCTATTTGCTTTAGTTCACAACACATGACAATTAGGTTTCTTAATGGATTTGGGAAACTCAATAATTCTTTGCTCAGATTAGATTTTATTAGATTTGGATGTCTTTCATACTAACTTTTAAAGATCTGTAGACAGTATAATCAGATTAGAGTCCCAGACTCAATGACTTACAATATATTATAACATTTTTATTGGCTCTTCACAAGCACCTAAAGTCACATTGAGAAAATATACTGAGAGTTCACAAAATTAAATTGGGAAGGCAAGAAATTGGCAATCCTTGCATTGTAAAATTTCCTCCCTTCTTTGTTTTAGCATAGTTTAATTCTTTGCAGAGGAGAATACTTATTTGTATCTACATGTATATTTATGTATACAATATAAAATAAGGAACAGAATTTTAAAAAGATTTCCACTCGTGATGCATGTGTAGTAATTGTTATATGGATACTGCCATCTTTGAAACTTGTTTAATTACCAGGAAATAAAGGTCACATGTTACATTTTTAAACTGCTGACAGACAATGGCATTTTAAATAAGACTGTCCCAACAGTAGACTTTATAGCAAATATAAAGCAATCTTGAAGATAATTATTAGGTTTCAGTGACTGATAAAACTAAAATTAATACCAATATATTTTAACCAAGAGATTTATCTTTGCTCTGTATAACTCATTAACCTTAGCATTTCATTTTCATTGTTGTGAAATGACTTTGGATGTTTGCAAATGTAGAAAATACATTTATCAAATTATTTTTAAAATAATAAGATGGGAGAAGGCAAATCCCTATTGCAATTCCTCGGCACATGCAAACATGTGCTTCACAAAAGTTGGTCACTCCATGGGGATGGTTGTTGGGTGATCACATCCCTTTAGTTCAGTTTGAGCCAGGGTCCTTTGAGGGTTTTGCTTATAGTCTTCCTACACATTTCTTTTGTATAATAAATGTTTAATATGCTTAGTTGCCAGCTAAAGAATTAGATAGGGCAACTTACCCTCTGGATGAAAGTAGCATCATAAATAAATACCCTATGGGAGCAAGGGGTTAAACAATCCTAGCTGCAGTCATCTCTCTCTCAGATTGAAGAGCCCTTTCCTGCTCCATAATTTGTTAGCCCCTGTCACCACAAGCCTTATTTTATAGAAGTACTTTGGTTTTTTTTAGTTTTTCTGAAAAACTACTTTTTCCTTCTATAAACTGGTATTTGTTTCCTGTTCTGAAAACTGCTTTTCAGTAAACCCAGTATGAAGGATAGTAAATGTCTATTAAATGTCTATGAACACCTAAAACTGTTCAAACTGACAAATAGTTTTTGCTACTTGACTGAGATCAAGATCTCTACCTTCCATTATAATTTGGAGACCACATAAGTTGTCTAAATTGAGATATTTAGCTGAAAAATGGCATTGTTAATAGTCTTGCAAGAAAGTGGTTATGAATTACTGCTGTCCAGACACACTTTACATATATAATTATCCTAATTATAACACAAGGATGGATGGAAGAAAGGTAGATAAACTGAATTTTGGGATGTAATCTTAATGTAGTGCTATTGTTATTCAGATATATTCCTATGAAGCAGCATCCTTCAAAGCCTGGGATTATATTTTGCCATCAATTTCTTCCAATATATAAAATACTTTACATGTAATGTTTATAAATGAAGTACATCTTAGATAAGCTGTTCTTTCATTTTGATCATGACCTAAATGACTAAATTCAATGTTTATAAGACCTCTAATTAAAATAGTATGCCAGGATCACTTCAATCCTTCAAAAACCATGAGTATTTTATAAATTATTCTCCATCACAAACTGCTAGCTAGGAGTGGTATGGCTTGATTAGAATATATAATCTATCTTCCTAAAACATGAGACACTTCTTTATACTGTCTCTAGTTCTCTAAAGATACTATATTGCCTTGTGCTTTATATACTTTTAATCTTCACAATACTGTTCTTTCTCTATGTTATTGCTACTTTTACAGGAAAGATTCACTAAAGGAAGCTCATCAAGTTGTACTTAACAAATGACTTGCTATTTTCACCTAGAACTTATTGTAAAGCAGGGATTATGAAACATTTTCTGTAGATATTCAAACAAAAAATGTTTCAGATGTTGTAGATCATACATAGTCTCTACTATTCTATACTTTTTTTCTAACACTTTAAAAAGGAACTCAATTACACACGTGAACCATTTTACCAACCCCTCTAATGCATTAGCTAATTTGCTTAATGAATGTATAACATAACAATAAATAATACATTCACTCTACAATGTTTTTAGTTCTGGCAAAGGTGACTGGAATTTATCCAAACATAAGCATATCTACATAGCCTAATTAGATATAGTCACAAAGCCTACTAACTTGAAATATGTTAGCACCAAACACACTATGTATTCTTTTGAATCACTTCATATCACTTAAATTCTGACAGAAAGATTATGGCCCACATAACTTCCATTGATTCCCAGCTTGGTCATTTACTATCAGTATAATATATTTTTTTAAGATTTATTCATACAAGAACAGGGGTGAAGGATGAGAGGATTTACCAGAGACAGAATGGGAAGCTACTGAAATACACTGCTGAGGGGACCAAACACATACCAAAATGGCTGGTGATAGCGTAATAGTGTTTAGACTTTAACCCCTGTGCTACCAGGGAGGCCCCTTATTATCAGTATAATCTTGGCAAGTAAATTTACTATGCCTCTGATTCCTCACTATGAAAGGTATACAAATGATACAGTCAAACTCAGATTTGTTGCAGTTTATAACAAGCAAAGCACATAGTAGTATCTCAATAAATGTTAGCTGTCATTATTTTTTTCATTCTAGCTAGTCTACTGCCTAGAATTATAGCTGTTACAATATTTGTGGTCTGTGTCAATTAAGTATTAATGCAGTGAACTACAGTGATGTGAGACATAGGCTAATAAATGTAGGGGATTTAGTGCATCTTAAAAAAAAAAAAAACTTAAGGCAGTGTCTTTATCCTTGTAAAGTTATACAATGATTATCTGAATAATTGTAATATCTTACTGGATAACATGAATACTATTGAGTTCAAAGTCATGAGCTCCTCCTTTAAATTTCACCCCAGTAGATTGTTCTATTAGAAGGAATGGGAAAGTCTTCCTAGAGAATATGTAAAGTGTAAAATGCCTTTGAACATTTGTGAAGAATTTAAGATAGGAACAAGTAAAGGGCAACTGTAAATTGGAGTAATTGCATCAGCCTCTAAAGCAGAGTATTATAAAGTATATTCCATATGAAAGAAATAAAGATTAGCATGAAATCATTCAGAGAGAGGTTCATTAAAATCACAGGTCATTCTAAATGCCAAGATATGACTATGTACTTGCCTACATAGGTTGTCAGGAGAAAAGGACAAGTGTCTCTTTCTGTGTCTCTTTCACATAAGTTTAGGATGATTGATCTCATGGGAATATCGGCTGGTTCAGGGTAGCTGTAGATTCTGTGTGGAAAGCTAAAACTATGGTTTAAGTGGACATAATCCAAGTTTAAACAAGTGTAATAGTAACACAAAAGAAGAATTTAGCTAGAAAATGGGCCTCCCCTGGGGGTGCAGCCATTGAGCACTGGGCTGCGAAGCTACCTGTAGCCTCTGCAGCGCCGGTTCGATCCCCGGCCGCCAGCGAGGGTCCCACATGGCATGCAGGTCTCTCTTGCCGCACCCGCTGCTCCCCTCAGCAGTGTATTTCATTAGTCTGTCTGTACTGCTCTCCGCTCTGGTGAATTCTCTCACCCTCCCGTGCTTCTGACTATACTGAGTGCTTGTATAAATAAATAAATAAATCTTTTAATAAAACAAAAAATTTTAGCTAGAAAGGACAAAGATTCAACACATACACTTTTTTTAACTCAATCTAAATTAATCAAAGATTAATAGTTGAATTAATTATTTTTATGATAATGGAGACTTGCGTACCAGTAGTTGAGACAGAAAACTTAAGAGGAAAAATTTCAGGAATGGAGCAACTAATACAAAATCAGGCAGACAGAAACAGAAAGCAGAGATTAGTCATAATTGCATCTTTGTGTCTAGATGGGAATGCAAATGCAGAGACTTAGGAATAGAAGCAGTAGGATTCCCCCCAACATTTTACAGGAAGTAGTTTTGTAGAAAAAAAGACCATTAAAAAATTGAGCACTGGCAGTGTCTGGTCCAAAAAATGAAGGGTTTTGATTGTGCTGTTGATTTACAATCTGTATTATTAGTCATAAGAAATATAGAAACTATTTAAGAATATTGGGAAATTCTAATAAGTATTTTCAGAGATCTATGAATGCCAAATACTTGGAATCTTAATATTTAAATTAAGATTTTGAGTCCTTCATAGGCTGGGCATAGATCTATTTTACTAGCATTAGTACAGTTCCTGATAAATCAAATACGCATCTGATATGTATTTAAAATATATTGATTGTCACATGTTAATACTTACTGAAGTTAATGATTTTTGTATTATTCCTTTTGGGATCTTCTGTAATGTCTTACTCCTTTATGAATCAAAAAATGAATAATTATTAGAAATATCTATTGGAGCAAATTTCAACTGCATGGGTTTATAAAAAATAGGCTAAACCATACTAATCTCAGGCATCACTGACAATAATATTAGCTACAGCCACAATGACCCCAAAACTTAGAGATTCCAAACAGTAATAATCTCATTTCTAGTGTTCTGTGTGGCAGTTACACCCCCAAAAAAAGACCAAATCCAGTTTACAAACTTTGAGTAAAGTTGGGATCTGCTTTATATCACTCCTATTCTCCTGAGGAAAAAAATTACCCAGAGAATGGGATGTGACTCCTGCACTCTACATTAATGCACCCATTACTTGGCCAGTGCCCTTAGAGCAAACTCTTAGTATACAAGTGGGAAACCCCAAATTCACCCTTTTCAAACTTCTACTAAAGTCACTACGAATGTGTCATGGGTCAAAGCTAGTCACACGGCAAAGCCCAAAATTCAGTGGTAGATTATGAACACTTGCAGCAACAGAAAGACACAGCAAGACTACAGATACAAAATTCTGTCCTGGATCGGATCATAATCTACGTGTGCAGCTTTAGGATTGTGTCATAAAATAAGATGCTTGCTTCTAAAATTGATCTTTCCATATGTGTTCAATTAATTTGTCGATTAAAAATACACTAAATACTCATATGTTTGATAAAATATAAATCATTGGCATCTGTCATTTCCCTTCACTTTACATTGGTCATATAGTAGACAGTAAGTGCATTTCATAGTGCGATACATAAGAGTCTCTGCTTTTAGATTTATGCCTCAGGGAAATATTTAAACTCCTCTTTATGCATAAAATAAGGATTATAATATTTCATAATGTTCTATGAATACTAATGATACATAAACCATGTGGTTTAGTGTCAGAATATTTAGTTTCTAATCTTTTTCATCTATTCCATAATAGTTTTTACAGCATTACTACTGTTTTTCAACAGCAATGATCAATAAATGCAAGTCAATCTTTATATCATGTTGGTCCTTAAGCTATGGTTAGGAAAAAGTCTTTTTTAAAATTAAAGTTATATTCAATTTAGTATATAAGATGTAAAATTATAAATATTTGTTTCTCTTAAAATTTTCTGCTTAACAACATTGCGATCCCTTTAGCATCCTTCAACTTTCATCTAATGAAAACTGTATAAAATGATAGCCACTTGTTGGTAATATCTGAATAATGCTATTTTTGTACTTAGTTTATACCTTACAGATCAAATATGTTAATTTTATAATTGTCACAAAATAGCTTATTTTAATTAAAACTAATTGGTTACTTTTTGGGAAATGTTATTCTATTCCTGTAAGAACAAATATCTTCATCAACAGTACATTATATCCTATTTTCTCACTGTTCCTTCCTAAGCAGTTTCCCAAAAGAATTGAGGTACAAATGAATAAAATATGTGTTTATCAGAGTGAGTAAAGGGAAAATAACAATTTTCACATCTTCCTCTTTCCTTGGCAGCTGTCAGACATAGGGAGGGGTTGAGATGGCTAGAGAAAAGAATGACCCTTCAAATAATTTAGCTGAATATGTCTTGATTTTCCTGAGGCGTTTTTTTTTTAAATACTACAAGTGAAAATTAAGACAGAAAATCTAAATGTATATACACTTACTTTTAATTACATGCATCATTAAAATTTAGCCATTATAGATGAGAAACTGAAAAATTTACAACTTTCGTAGTATACTATATACCATTAATACTATTCTGATTGAAATAAGAACAAATATAAAATATGTAAAGGTTCATGTGCAAATCTGTTTGGAATTACAAATATACAACTCAAACAGCTTTAGGAAACAAAATTCTAGTAGCTACAATTCTGCAGGCTTAGAAAAATGGTGTAACAAAATAATTGGGTGGGAAAGGAAATGATAAAATTAAGGCTACAGTAATGCATATTCAGTAAATGAGAAAAGATAAACAGTCAATGTGATGTCTGCTAGTAGTTTACTACTGAGTGAAAATTAGTGTTTTAGAATGAAAAGCGAAAAACTATATTTACATTTAAAGACATGCCATTATACTTGAAAGAGAGGGAAGTCTGTTTACTACACTGAGATACTTGCCACTGTCTACTTGGTCCAATCAAAGATAATAAGTGTCCTAGTAAAGTCATCAGTTATAGTCTGTTTTGACACATCCCCATAAAACTATCTTCTTCAGCCTCTTTCAAAAAAGTATTTAAAAGTATAAAATATTAAAAGAAAACATGTATTTAAATAGGAAAAGGAATGCCTGGTGGATTCTTACTAATGCTCCTTACATATACGAGGGTTTCAATGTAGAAAAAAAGGACAATATTTTTATTAGTAATTATAGAAGTTTCTAGGGAAATATTTTAAAGAAGTTCAGAGAAAGACTTTGAAAATAGCTATGGAAATATGTTGTTGAGAAACTTAATAATCCATAGTTCCTTGACTCTTTAATATGTATCACTTTAGGCAGAATTTTTTTCATAGTTAGAGAAATAAACTAAATTATCTGCCAAGTTACTCCTAGTTTGATGATGTCCATGCACATGGAAGTTTAATTTACTATTGGATAAAGTTGCTCAGTTTTCTCCTTATAAATCAGAGTTAAGCATTTACTTTATATGTAAACGCAAACATTATATGCAGAAGTATCAGCACAAATCCCCTAAATGTTATTATGAAGCTATAGCAATGGAACTTATGGGACACATTATTAAATGTTAAAAAAGGAATATAAGACAGTGTTATACATTAACTCTCATGAAACATTTAAAGTTGGGTTTTAAATGACTAGAGCACAAGGCTGCAATAAAGAAAATGACGAGTAGGCACTTTTATGAGTGTTCTGGTGGACGGCCCAGTGGGCTCACAAACTACAGTTACTAGGGCTAGGTGTTTTCCATGGCTGTCAGGAGAGCCATTTATGCTATGACTTAAAAATTTTATTAATACCTGGAGATTTTTGCATATGATTTGTGATGAGTAAATGTGAGATGAGTTAATTATAACCACTTTATTGTCAGATGCAAGAATATTATCTATAAACTGCAAAGCAAGTACATATAGAAATTAACAACCAGAGGCCTTTAAAAAAGCTGTCTACCCAGAATTCCATTAGGAAAAATTAATACAAAATTTGAAAAAAAATGAATAAGTTAACTATTTTGACCTATAACATTACTAAACACTTTTATAGTATAAAACTTTTTAGTGATTATTAAAAATATTTCCAAAATACAATATAAATCCTATTATAAACTTAAATGTGTCTTTTACAGAGTTCTATCCTCAGTTCTACAAATCTTTTTCTTTCCTATTCTTCCTTGACTGTTTTCTGGTATTCTCACAGCAATATGCTATGTGCAGATGTTGTACTTTTAAGTTACATCTCCATGGCATTTCTAATACATTTATGCTAACTTATATCCCCCCTGCCACTGTACTAGCTTGGATTTTTCACCATCTCTAATGCACATATGAATACACAAGCACACCTTCCACTAAAGGTTCTTTTATCACTGCATTTCATCTGAATTAGAGTTTTCTAACAATTTCTGATAGAGTATATGAGTTCTATATATTCAAAGTCTTCCAAGAAGAAATATTCCATTAATTTTAATATATTTTGTATAAAATTTCATTATATTCTCTACCTATTGTCTGCATTTCGTTGTTATTTGTGCTTAAGATTGCAAGATACTTAAGGTTACCTTTTATTATATCATTGCATTAACTAAAGAGGTAATTATTACATGTTTGCTGAATTGACCTGAAATAGCAGACAGAAAAGTTATTTCAATTTGTCAGCTGATTAGAAGATAATTTAATAAAACAGACCTTTAACAATTTTGGTAGATTATATCACTTAACAATATTGAAATTGAGAATTAAATTATTTGCATAGCAGTTTTTTACACATCAAGTCTATAAGCTATGCTAAGAACTGTGTCTGTGTGAGTGTATATATATATATATATATATATATATATATATATACGCACACAGGTGTTCAAGACCAGGTGTTCAAAACTCCTCAGAAAAATCAGGCCTGTAATTAATCAGTGGCTATGCAATATTGCAAATACAATGAGACTTCTAGTCCTAAGATCATCTGGGAGCATATATGAGTTATTCTCTCTGTGAGGAGTAGGAAGGAACCAAAGGAAATAACAGTTGTTTCACTTATGAACTGACATTTTAAATTCTTTATAAGATAAGAACCCTGCTGAAATACCCAGTAATTTTAAAGACTTCTATAAATATTACATCAGTCATCTTTAGAACATGAAATGCGAAAGCTACTGAAAGGGGCTGCTGGGGAAATTGGGTAAATAAAATAGTGAGAACTCAAAGTATCTTGGAAAGAATTACTTTCCACCATACTGAAAAAAAAAAACATTTGCTCAGAATCAATTAAAGACATTGTTATGGTCCCTATTGTAAACAATAAAAGATTTCCTATGAAAACTTCAATGGCATTCCTCAGAGAAATAGAACAAAGCATCCTAATATGTATATAGAATCACAAAAGACCCTAAATAAACAAATTAATTCTGGAAAAAACAAAACAAAATAGAGGTTATGGTACTCCCTGACCTCAAACTATAATACAAAGTGATAGTTTTCCGAACATTATGTTATTAGAATAAAAACAGACACATCAATAGCATAGAATTGAGAATAAAAGTAGTTTACTATATATGAACCTGGAAGATAGAATAGAGAAGGAAAGTCTGTTTGATAAACGTTGGGAAAACTGGACATCCATAGACCGAATAGTGAAAGTGCCACAAAATGGCCCATTGTCTTAACCTTAAGATACATCATACTTATAAGCCTCTGTATAGCAAAAGAAACCAACAAAATGAAAAGGTAACTCACTCATAGGAGAAAGTATTTGAATATCATGTAGCTGATAAGGGATTAATAGCCAAATATATATTTTGTATTTTTATACTGAAGTACCATTGTTTTATATCCTTGTTAGTGTTTGACAGTATGGGACTTGAAAGTCTAGTTTCTGTATCACTTCTACTACCAAATCACCCATAGTCCTCGACCATAGTAAATTCTGTGAAATATTTTTTAAACTCATGTAACTCAAAGAAAAAAAAATCCACTAATTAAAACATGTGTAGAGATTATCCATAGACATTTTTCCAAAGGAAGCATAAGATGGCCAAAAGATGTATGAAGAGATGCTCAACATTACATAACACAGAAATGCAAATCTAAACCATAATGAGATATCATCTCACATGTTAGATTAGCTACTATTGTGTTAACTTTATCATACGTCTTTAAGTAAACCTATTCTTCTTAATATTAAGAGCTAAATTTTGCTCAAAACTGTCATCATGATCTATGACATTTAGTCAAATATACAAACTTTTTGATGTTTCTGACAAATTTCTCCAAATATAATTCTAAATGAAATATTTTCCATATAATACTAATTGTGAGGTTTTCCAAAGGGTCCTAAAACATCTCAGATCTCTTCTCAAGAGATACTAAACAAACTAGATTTATTTATTTATACAAGCACTGGGTACAGTCAGAAGCGCGGGAGGGTGAGAGAATTCACCAGAGCGGGAAGCAGAGCAGGCAGGACCAAAGTACACTGCTGAGGGGAGCAGCGGGCAGCAGGAGAGGTCTGCGCACCATGTGGGATCTTTCTCTGGTGGCCGGGAGCAGCCGGGGATTGAACCGGCGCTGCGGAGGCTGCGGGCAGTTTCACAACCTCATGCTCAACCGCTGCGCCACTGGGGAGGCCCTAAACTAACTAGATTTAAACTGCAAAGCAATAAAATGTTTTTTTGTGTGAAACAGAATCAACTGTTATCTTAATAGATAACTTACTGGAAAACATAAGAATTAGCCAATAACTCCTACAAAATTCCATAATTTTTTAAAGCAAAACATTGCATTCATATATTTATGGTAATGTTTCTGTTTTTGACAGTTGCAGATCTCCCGGCAGACTGAGGTTCCAACCTTGGCCTCACAGTGCTTTACATTGGGCATCCTCAGGAATGCCCCAGGTGAGGACCTCTGCTTCTAGGCCACCTCAGGAGCAGAGTAGGCCCAATAATTATCAGGTGATTTCACTTAAATGTGTAATATAGAGAAACTGGATCAAGACAAACCTTAGAAGCTGGCCATTGTGTGAGGCATACAGCAGGGGAGGAGAGGGGAAGGGGTTAAAACGGGAAGGAAGAGCACAAGGGACTATGGTCATGGGTGAGAACTACAGGAACCAATCAAATTTGTCCAATATTTAACAACAATATAAGAATATAAATTTATAATTAATAAAAAATGTTGCAGATCTTAACAATTTTTGGACACCATTTCTGTGAACCTAAATTTTTATGGGAACAGACTCCTCTGACTCAGGATGATCACCGGTACTGCTTCAGTTGATCAAAAGCATCTCTTATCCATGTCTCATTAGGTTTGAATTTTCAAGAGACTAAATGAAACCTATATTTTTTCTCTTAAGCTATTAGCAATTAGGGAAAGTTATAAATAATTTAAATAAAAAGCTTTTTGAACAAAAATGAAATATCTACTTCCTTACCTTACCTGATTTCTCCAGAATTTAAAAACTTTATTTTTCATTTTTATAGTAATGTAGTTATTTGTATAGGTTCAGAAAGAATCCATATTGCTTATAACAGAACAAACCTGGAAATATTGGTTAAACTGCTAAAATTTTGACCACAATGTCATATATTAGAATGTACATAGAATATGATATGACCAGACAGCTTTAAGTAGCTAAGGTTGACTTTATACAGTCAATGAAGTCCCTTGGAAAAACTGGTTTGATACTTTGTGAATAGGGTTCAACAGTCTTACCAGGAAAGCAAGAAAGTCACTTTATTATAGGAAGTTCAAGATGGTTGGGAAACCTTGAGAGGAAACCCAAATACATATGTATTGTAGGTTAATTTTGATGAGATTTTGGTATGGCTTTTGAGTCTCAAGAGGATTTTACAATCTCAATCTCAATCTGAGATTCCTTACAAAAAGTTCCAGCAATGAAGTTTTAAAAGAACCTATATGGTTAATCATAATTCCTGCTGTGTATACATGAATTTGCCTGTTCATTGAAACTAGACTTATTTTGAAAAAATAATTTTACTGTTACTCTGATAGAAATGGGACTGATGGTAGAGAGGCAAATTTCAGTAATACACCTTCATGGATATTAGTGCTGTTAATGTTCTCTGCACTTTTGTTTTCTATATATAAACTGGACTAGATTTTAAATTGTTCTAGTTTCTCCCAATATATGGCTTCACCTTTCCAAACTAATATTTTCAGTTTTTCTCCAAACCCTTTGAATTGGAATCACTAAGACTGAAAACTTTTTCCCTGAACTGAATGTAAACACCTTCACTTCATAAAAATTGCCACAATAGCTCATGTTAGGAAGTCTTCACATGAGTTTCTATGTGAGTCACTCAGAAAATTTACTTGTAAATCCAATGCCACAGAGACATTCAAACTACAAACCAGGAAAATCTAACAAATTGCTACTCCCTGCCCACACTCTATCTGAAAATGCTTCAAGTCCGGCATCTAGAAATCCTTGCCTGGCTGCCCTCAAGTCTCAAACTAGATTTATAGTCCGATTTAATATCAACTTTTGTTTTTCTTTTGTTTCCACAAAAAATAGCTCTTATAAAATATATGATGGCTTACACCATATAGACCTGACTCTGGAAACCCAGCACTGAGAATGCAGCTGAAATTGAATCCAACTCTTTAACTGGACTGACCTAGTCTCTGGACCAGTGACTACATCACTGAGGTATGAAACAGTTTGCCAAGCCAGCTTTTAATATGTCAAGTTTCCAAGGAGGTTTCAAAAGAGGGAAATATTGTGGGACTCTGGGTAGATCACCCCAATATATGCCAAGTTATTATTCTGAATTTAAGTTGTTTGAGAAATAGCTGGTGCAAGAACACTAGGAACCTGTTTCTCTAAATCTCTCACAATAAAGTTACTTTGCCTGCATTTGACGATGCAGAAAGCCATCCCGACCAGAGAAGCAGAGGACTTAGGACCAAGAAGGCCGTATAAACAAACTCAGCTTACTTTTTTAAGATTCTTATTGTTTTTTTTTTTTACAGTTTATTATCTGTTTGGATAAAAGCTATAAAAACTGACAAATCTGGACATATTCATGTTCTCATATTCCTTTGTGTACACAAAATTAAATTTGTTTTTTCTCCTGTTAATTTGTCTTGTTCAAATCGATAAATTATTATGCCAGCTTAAAGAACTTAGGAGGAAGAAAAGGATGTTCTCCCCTACAATACCTATTAGCAGGCAAATTAATAAACTGCAGTGTAGACACTCAATGAAGTATCACAGAGCACTATAAACCATCTAATTCCTGCTACACAAAAAAATAGATTGATACAGAAATATTTATAGTGAAAGGATATAAGTGTACAAACAAAATCAAAATAGATTTATATGAATTTCAAAAAAAGTCAAAATAGTCATGTCTTAGAAGTCCAAATACTGGTGAACTCTGTGTTGTGAAGGGCTTAATAGGTTTGGATTGTGAATGCAAGCCATATGCATATATCATAGTCTTTGACATGGCTATCCTCATGTATATCTGAAAATTACTTGATCAACATATTAGTTAGCACAATTTTACATTGGTGTCCTATTCCTCCAAAAGAAAAATTATAATGAGGACAAACTTGTGAAGAGTAAATAATGGTATTTATCTTGCTAGATACTAAAGCTTCTGTTAATGATCAAAATGTTACAAGAAAAGTACATTAAATTAATGGAAATACAAGAGAGTACAGAAATAAATCTATGTATTGATTTTGTTAATTCTATAGTTTTTCATTCATTTTTTTTCTGAATTGAATTTTTGTTTATTATTAGTAAATTACTTATGTGGCCTTCCAACTTACCTAGCTTACTATGCGCTGTTTATTTGCTTGTTCAAGGTACCACTAAGGTTTCTTTTTTTTAGTGACATACACATTTTACAGTAATGTGTATTTATATGTTATATATAACATGATGTGTAACATAAATATGCATTTCATTGCCAACATGGAATTTAAAACTTGCTGTTTGCCCTTTTTATCTTGAAAAAGACTTTTCACATTAGATAGAAACATATTAACTGATTTACTGATAATATTAAGCAAAGGTAAACCAAAGTCATGCTGACAATATCTTGTTCTATCCTTAACTGCAATGCATACTACTTAACTGAAATCTAAATTTGCCAATATTCCAATACCATAACCACAATAATTACCCCAACAAATAAATCTTTCAGTAATTTGGAATTACTAATGTATATAATAGATTGCATCACTGTAGGGTAAATGGTTTTCAGGCTTTTCTGCCCTCCCATCATTAGGATTGCCCTGCCTGATGGTGTACCTGCAGTTGTTACATTGTTGTAAACTGTGTTGTTTACTTCTGTGGGCCATTGAGATATCCCTCAAGATTAGCAGAAGTAGAAGGAAAAGGCAAGAGGCAGGAGAGAGAACACAGCCAAGAGTGAAGACTTGCCTGGGGCTTGGAGGCTTCCTGGCCTCCTGCCCACCCCCCAACACCCCTGCCTGCCGTGTACCTGGTTGCTGCACTGCATGTAAAAGCTCAATAAAAACCTGAGAAAAACCACTGAGGGCTCCAGAACTCTCCTTTACCTGTCTGCCAGCTCATAGATATCCTGCTCTGTGTCATCCTGCCTCTACACATATGTAGTTTCATAATAAAAGGTTTACATGTAAAATAGAATTTGATATACACTCATTATTTCAATGATTATTGCTCTCAAGAAAAAATAAAGTCGTCCATCACTAAATAGTTTTGAGCATTCGCTTTAGAAATCTAGATTAAAATTTCCTTTTTCTAAATAGTTATCCATGCATCATTATCTTCCTAGTGAAGATGCTATACTTCTTTCTTAATTCTAATATACTTGAATGATTCATTTACAATTGAATATGTATAAACTATCTCAGGTAAAAGTTTCAACTGTCCTATGAACCCAACCTCCAAAAAATATTCTAAACCAATATTGAATAAATATATTTCATTGTCTTAGAATTGACAGTTGTAATATTTTCAATTACCTTTGTAATTTCCTAAGCATATGTAAGCTAACTTGTCAGAAATTATAATTTTGATTGAATTGCAGAGTGAGAATTCATTTCATTTGTACATGAGACACTATTTAAAAAAAAAAACAACAAAACAAAGCTGCTACTAGATGTTATACTTTTTAGGAAAGATGACTACATCAACCAGCAATGAAAATGTCTTCAGAGGATTTAACATGAACGTTGAGCTAACAAAAGCCAGTCAATCTAATATTTTGTCAGATATATAAAGCTTATTCAATCTAACATACAAAAATAACAAGATTTTATTCTAAGAGAATCCTTTGAGCTTTTTGTTACTCCATTATACACTTTACAAAGTAAAATAAGAAATATGATGAATGTAAAGATTTTTTTGAGTCAGAAATACTCATTTCCTACTTACTTTCAGAAAATAGACTGCACTTATTTATCTTAGCAGTGTTTGATGATCAGGATGAGCTCTGTTGCAAATCATAAGGGAATAAGCTGTCAAAGTAAAGTGGGAGATAGGAAATAAATCTGTGTAAAGTCACCTTACAGAACTCTTGGGACATATCCATTCAGAAGTAATAAATACAGAAGTTTCATTCTTGAATATCAAAGTCAATAAACAGAAAGATCCTCCTTACAGTTCTAAATATAAACACTAAAATAATAGATTTTTAAATATAGCATAAACTTGTGACAGAATTATCAATCAACATTTTAGAACACAGAAAAGGAAGAGTGCAAAAAGAAACAGAACAGAAAGAGAATGTAAAAACAGAACATGGAAAACAAGAAAAACCTTCAGTGATAAATACTTTTCTTCATGGAAAAGAGAGCAAAATGAAAGGACTAGAGTATCAGGAAGCATGCAAAATGATACCAGAATTAAAACAAATGCACTTCTTTTTGAATCATTTACGTATGGTTCATATATTGCCAAAAGATACACAACTGTACCAATGTAAAAGTTTGTTAAAAATTTATATAAATTGAAAATATAAATTAAAAATTAGGTAGAGTCCTATATATCAGTATAGTTGTGTAACAGTGCTTAAAATAGTGTAATTTCCAGATATCTCTAATTAGAGAATTCCTAAAATAACTAAGGTTTTTGTATTTCTAACTTTACTCACAAGTAGTAATTTCCTTTGAAGAAAATACTTTGCTTTAATTGGAATAATTACTTTTAACCTGGAACTAGAATCATATTTTAATGTTGTGCAAATATTGAATTCATTAACTATAGTTTCTGGGACTAGAACCCCTGGGTAGAATACTAGTTGTTCTTACTGGTTATTAATAGTCCATTTAATAAGTAATTCAAAATGCAGCATTTTTATTTGTTACTCATAAAAGGCACTTATGCATAGCCTTTTATGACTAAAAATATAAAAATAGACTATATTTTTGTAGAAAGATTAACAGTTATAATCTCTGGTACAAAATACTATTTAAAGCTACTTGGCAATACTTTAATGAAAATTTTAATGGTAAACGGAAAATATTAAGCAGGTAAAGTAAAAACTAGAAATACAATATTATTGAAGACATAGTCTAATTTTATAACTACTCATGTAGGAAACAAAAAGCTATTCACTTAAAGTTAATGTCTAAGCGTATCATTTTAAAAAGGCTATACAAAGCCTGAATACTTAAAAAAGATGACAATAAGACAAACAACAACAGACAATATCTATCAAATGGAAATATTAAATGGCATAACTATATTAAAATAAATAAGTTAATGTATTTTCTTTTAATTTGGATCACAATGCTATGCCAATCTCTGACTATGAAGATACTAAGATACTAATATAAATCAGATTAATGGGAGTAAGTTTAGGATTTAAAAAATACCCAAAAGACTAACAGATGTAAACAAGATGTAAACAAAGAAAACCGATGTGTTAACATAAAAGTAGCCACAATCTTTTCCCTCCTTCCTAGAGACACACTCTTCACATATCAACTATGAAGCTACTGCCATTTCAGTGGAATCCCTTCCCCTTTCTCTTGCATCCAAAACTGTCTTCAGATGCTTTTGGAACAACAGAATGCAGAAGTGATGTAATACCAGCCCCAACCTATTTAGAACACTAGGACTAGAGCTGTTAAGTTTTGTTTTTTTTCTTTAACACTTCTGCTCAGTGTTTAATAAACAAGCAGAGGTGGCCTCTTGAAAGATGAGAAATCAGAGGAAATTGTAATGACACCAGACTTCTGGATGAAGTCACCCAAAACAACTAAATTTGACAATTTCAAGCTAATTTGGTATTTGGGACTAGAAGCATAAATGAAGTCATCTGAGAATATTCTCTTCTCAATTGACACCAGTTAAAACTGTCTGTACAAAATCTTGCAATAAGTATTGGCATATTGAATATACGAGAAAGGAAAACTGATAAAACAGACCATTATTTTTACAAAATAGGTATGCATAAACCACAGATGAAACCAATAATGTAATTAAATGCTTCTAAAGACATTTACAGTATATTAGCAAATAACTTTCCTGATAAATTATTGGCAAAATATATTATAACTTGTAACTCATGAGTAATAAATACAACAAAAACAAGATATAAATTTGTAATAAAATTAATTGGATGCTAATTATTGATTGATAATATATAAAAATTGATAAATATAAAAATCTACAACCTGAAAATTGACTTGCTGTTAGAGCACAAAGTACATCTCAATAACTTTAAGAATAGTGCTTACCTTTTTGATGACTACTTAATTAGAAATTACTATATTGAAATGAAAGTAGAAAATACCATTTTGAAATAAGTTTCATCCACTAGGAACTTTAAAAAACAAAAATTATAGCCATTCTTCATTTAATAACAAAAACAAAATGCCACCTGATAGATACTTCATACGCAACATATATAGAGAGAGAAAATCTAAGCAAAGAACATTAGGGGAAAAAATTAGAGAAAATGTCTTTCCTCTAAAATTCTTCATTCAGTGGCTTTTATCAAGGTTAAATGAATGTAGGCTCTGGGTAGATGGGTGACAAAATTTGGAAGGAGACCTTTCTCTATACATATATTAACCATTATATACATACCATTCTAAGTTTAGATATTAAAAGCAATGCACTTAAATCTACTTCTGGAATATAAGGAGTTAGTAAAATTTCAATGGCATTCTTCAAAAAAATAGAACAAACATTACTTAAATTTACATGGATGGGCCTCCCGGGTGGCGCAGTGGTTGAGCGCTGGGTTGCGAAGCTGCCCGCAGCCTCTGCAGCACCGGTTCGATCCCCGGCTGCTCCCCGGCCACCGGAGGAGGGTCCCACATGGCGTGCATACCTCTCCTGCCGCCCACTGCTCCCCTCAGCGGTGCACTTCGGTCCTTCTGCCTGCTCTGCTCCCCGCTCTGGCTCTGGTGAATTCTCTCACCCTCCCACGCTTCTGACTGTACCCAGTGCATGTATAAACAAAACAAACAAACAAATAATAAATAAAAAAAATGCCTCTATAAAAAAAAAAAAATTTACATGGAAACCACAAAAGATCCAAAGTCAAAGAAAGCCTAACAACAACAACAACAAACCCAAAGAATCATAATCCCAAATTTAAACTGTACCACAAAGCCACAGCAATCAAAGAGGATGGTGTTGGAACAAAAATGCAAAGACCAATAGAACAGAACTGTGATACAAGAAATCCACACTTTGATGCACAGCTAATCTATAACAAAGGATTCAATGCTAAAGTGTCAACAACCCAACCCACTCAATAAATGGGCATAAGGCTTATAAATACAGTTCTTCAAAGAAGACATCTGCCCAAAGGCACATGACAAAAAATTCATTACTTATTGGGAAAATGAAAATCAAAGTGACAATGAGATATCATCTCACACCTGTGAAAATGGCCCATATCAAAAGCACAAATTACTGGTGAGAATATGGAGGAAAAAAGAACACTCACACTGTTATGTAGACTGGTCTTGACCCAGTGGAAAACATTATGGAGGTTTATCAAAATATTAAAAATGTATCTAACAAATGATCCTAATCTTAGTTATCTACCTAAAGATGAAAAAACACCAATTAAAGAGATAGGTGCACAACTATGTTCATTATAGCACTATATACACTAACCAAGTTATGGAAACAACTAAGGATAGATGAGTGTATTAACATCACATACACACACACAGGAATGCCATTTGGCTACTAAAAACCTATTTAAAAAAAGATGAAATCTTGCCATTTGCAAAATAAGTCATTAGGAGAAAGACAAACACTGGATGCTTTTACTCATATGTAGAATACAGAAACAAAGTAACAGTCAAAACTAAACCAAAGAATTCCTAGAAATCTGACTGCAGTATTAAGACTACCAGAAGGGATGTTGGTGTGGAAGGTAAAGAGGGAAGGTAAAGGTAAAGGGAGGTATAAAATATGTATAAGGAGGTATGAGCCTGTACCTTTGAACCAGAAACAGTGTTTCAAACAGCATTATCAATATTTTTAATGATAATGGCTGTGTTCGTTTTGAACATGTACAGACTTTTTAAAATCTTGTCATTATTCCCTGAACAAAAGAATTTAACATTTACATATGATCTACATTATATTAGGTATTATTAGTAATCCAGAAATTATTTAATGTATTTGAGGGAATATACATAGGATGTATGCAAACACATTACATATATTTTATAAAAGGGACTTAAACATCCATGGGTTTTGGTATCTCCAGAGATCATGGAAACTATTGTCCATGAATAACAGGGGATGGCTGTATATATACAGTTATATAGTCAAATACATATATATATTGTTTTAAATATGGGATTGTTGTAGTTTTACCTATTGAAAAAAATCAAATTAAAGCAGTCTTACCAATTATAAATCATTCAATTTAATACTTTATCTTAGTAACAAATCCTTTGGAGTTTTCTAAGGATAAGTCCTAGTTTATCAAAAGTAAACATAAACAAAGCTAGTACATCTGAGTATTATGCTATGAGTAATGATTAAAAGGAACAGTACTCAGAAATACATAGACTATATGAAAAAGATATAATTTTAAAAATAGAACTACTGGGCCTCCCTGGTGGGGCAAGCAGTTACAATGCAACCTATGAAGCTAACCATAGCCACTGCAGCACAAGTTCAATCCCCAGCCGGACAGGGAGCTACCCACATGGCACAGCAGACCTCTCCTGACTCGCCCGCTGCTCTCCTCTGCAGTGTATTTCAGTCAATCTGCCTATTCTGTTCCCCACTCTGACTCTGGTGAATCCTCTCACCCCCGCCCCCGCACCTCTGGTCTGTACCCCAGCTCTTGTATGAAATAAATCTTGGGAAAAAAAAATAGAACTACTATATGATCTAGCAATTCCACAACTGGGTATTTATCTGAAAATAAAGAAAAACCTGATTTAAAAGAAATAAGAACCTCTGATTGTTGCAAAATAATTTAAAATAGCCAAGATTAAAAAAAAAATCTGAATGTCTATAAATAGGTGAATGGAATAAGAAGATCTGATACAGAGAGACAGACAGACAGACAGACAGACACATACACACACACATTCAGGGGGCCGGGGTGGGGGAGGGAGATAGAGATGGGGGGTGGCTATACAGCCATATAGAAAATAATTAAATCTTGCCAGTTACAACAACATGGATGACTGAAGCCAGACAGTGAAAGGTAAATATTATATGGTTTACATCTAAAATAGTAAACAAGTAAATAAACAAATTCTGGTGGTTATCAGAGGGGAGAGTTAGGGGATAGGTGAAGGGAGTGATGAGGATCCAGATGTACCCCTTTCCAGTCATCAGCCGCAGGAATGCAATGTATGGCATGGGGCTTAGGGGCAATCAGATAATACTTTAAATTTGAAAAATTGTTGAAAATAGATGGCAACTAGGTTTATTATAATCATTTTACATTGCATATAAATGTCAAGTTGTTATAGTTTACCTGAAACTATTACAAAGTTGTATGTCAATTATACAGCAATAAAAATAATACTAACCCTGCGTGCATGTATGTGTATTACACATCATTTACTTTATTCATCCATTTACAAGCACTTGGAAAAAAAACTAAATCTAAATTATCATAAATAATGCAGCTTGAATCCGGGGCCATATAACAGGCCTTTCAAATAGAGGTTTCATTTCTTTCAGATAAATATCCAGAAGTTGAATTGCTGGATCAGATGGTAATTCTGTTTATTTCTAAGTTTCTGAGAAAACTCCATGATGAATGCACCAATTTGTATTTCAGCAAACCATGCATATGTGTTCCCTTTTCTCTACACCATAATACAACACAACAACAAAAAAGCTGAACTCATAGCAACAGTAGAGTAAGAGTTGGTGGTTGCCTGGTTAGAGTGCAGGTCGGGGGAATAGAGGAATTTGGTCAAAGGGAATGAAGTTCCTGTTATAAGTTCTGGGGATGAGTTCTGGGGATGTAATGTTAGAATGGTGACTATTGTTAAGTATGTTCTGTTAGATATTTTAAAATTGATAAGACAGTATACCTTAAAGTTTATCAATATGCAAAAAGCTATATGATGTGACTGACTTACTTTATTGTGGTAATCATTTCACAGTATATATCAAATAATCACATTAAATACCTTAAACTTACAGATTTGTATGCCAATTTGTATCTACATAAAGATAATGTACTTCTATTTTCCAGTAAAATATATAACATTATATGATAGGTGACAAATTAAATAGGCATTGCTAAATAAGTTTTATGTCCAACAATTAATTCCTCTTAGAACTGACCCAATAAAAACAAAATCAGATACAATGCAAAATAGACAAATATATCTACTGCTATTTAACTATTTTGATACTAAGTGAAGACAACTCAAACCACAAATAGCATTATAGGAAACAGTGAAAATATCTGAATGTTAACTTAGTTGATATTTTCCCAGAAAGATTTTAAGGGAATTCCATTTGCTCTTTTAAAGCTAGCTTTAAAATTATATCCTTGTAAAATATTTCTGGTTAGCAAATTTCAAAACTGATTTGATGTCATCTTCATCTGAGGATGTGGTTTGTTGCCACTTCTACCCTTCAACATAAACTACTAGCTACTTATGTGAAAGCAACAGCAACTGCAGTTTAATCACACAGAATTTCATGTATCTCTGGGGCAAAAAATCAAGTCAGCAGATAACTTTGGTCCTGATCTATACCAAGTTCAAAAATTAGTGATGAGATGCAGAGTAGCATTTACTATGAATTGTCTCTCTGGGATAATAATAATGGTCTATGGAGAAAAACTGATTTTTCTATAGGGAGTGACTACATGCAGCCCATCTATAAAACAGGTTCAATAATGTTGCCAAAAAAAAAAAAAAAAAAAAAAAACCTCAAGGAATTCTCTTATGCATCCATGTGCATATAAACGTTGTTGTTTTTATTTTTCAGGTATTTTCTATTCTAGCTTCCCTTCTTGGCTTTGAATTCCTACACATTACACCTAGAATCTGCTTATCTCATTATGAATCAGTATCATAATTACCTAGGATTCTCATTAGATTAAGATTTATACCTCCTGAATATATTCAGAGGTTAAAATTGTTAATGTCTGATATGGAATCTAGGAAAATGTATTTTTAATTAACTCCTGTTGTTGCTTCTAATAAAGAAAATGCATGGCTACAAAAATTAATACTGTAATCATGAGGATTATACACTTTGAAGTTGGTCAGATAAGCATTAGCATACTTGTTCCAAGGTCACTGTATCACAATGAGGGCGAAGTTGGTATGTCTCTTGCTGACAGAACATTACTACTGCCAGATCCTGTTGAAATTACATTTTTTGAACATGAAGCATTTAGTACAGTGACTGGCATGTATTTAAATATTTGATAAATATTACCTAGCAACATTATTTACCTTTTGGCTGCTATTTGTGTACACCGATCTAGCCATCTACTACCCTACAAACATTGCTAAAAATGTCAGAATCTGAACTTTCTATGGGGCTCCTTATTGCAGATGATTTCAGTTGTTCCAAAAACATCTGATCTTGACTTCAGTTGAAACAATTCTCCCCATGATAAATTTTCAGTATAAATGAATTATTAAATCTAAAATTGGCTCCTATGAAAACAATTTTATGAGGACAAAGAACAATTCTACACACATGAGGAGGCTACTATGAGATGGATATATAATTCAAGGAGCATCCAGTGTAAGGCAGCACCTCTTCCTCTCTCCCTCCAAAAAAAATAAATAAATTAATTAAAACAATGCCTTCAGGAATCCTGAGTTAAATACAGAAAATAGTAGGATGAGAGGAACACAGAAAGTCACTTCATCACTCATGTGAAATTCCTGGGTTTGAGATATACTGGAATTTACTGTTTGTATTCTAGAGTGTTGAAAATTAACTTAGGGAGAGAAAATCCAAATGGCACACTTTCTTTTCACTTAAAATTCATAGTTCTCTCCTACACTGCTGGTGGGAATGCAAATTGGTACAATGACTATGGAAAGCTGTGTGGAGGTTCTCCAAACTACAAAAAATGGAGCTACCATATGACCTAGCAATTCCACTCCTAGGAATCAACCCAAAGAGCACAAAAACATTAATTAAAAAGGATACCTACCTGTACCCCTATGTTTAATTGCAGCACTATTTACAATAGGAAGATTACAATTCAAAAGCTACAGAAACAATGCAAATGCCCAAATATAGATGACTGGATCAAGAAGATGTGGTGTATATATATATATATATATATATACACACACACACACAGAAAAACTCATGCCATTTGCAGCAACATGGATGGAGCTGGATGGGATTATGCTCAGTGAAATAAGGCAGAGGGAAAAGAAAAGAAAAAAATATTGGATGGTTTTTACTTATAAGAGGAATATAGGAGGACCCAATAAAAGATCAGGGGAAAAGTAATAATAAAAAAATAAGCAAAATTAACAGGCAACAATATATAAATCAGAGACATTCTGCAGGGGAGGGGAGGGAGAGGTATCAAAACAGGGGAGCAAAGACACACTAGGGACTATGGTGATGGTGCATGGGCAATTGGTGGTAGCAATTTTACAGGGACTACACATGAGAGAAGAAAGCAAGCACTGTATCAAAATGAACAATGAACAATGATCAAAATGAACATTGTTCAAAATGAACAATGAACAATCATACATATATATGTGTATATATATATATGTATTCATAGATCCCCAAAGAGGAGCTATGCACAACCATGGAATAACACTGCCAAAACAGACATTTCAGTTTTGAGTTGGTTAGTCTCTTTCTTTTTCTTAGTCTATAGTATATAATCATCTTGACAGTTGTATGAATAATTGGTAAAAGGGTTGGTTTTACCTTTAGCAAAGAATATAAGATGGGACAAATTGAACTACTCTGTTCTTTTGGATTAGGGGCAATTTTTATGGCTTTCTACTCTCAGGGCACATTTAGTAAAATAATAATGGATAAGCCACAAATAGACAAAATGGAAGCTACAATTTGTTACATAGCCAAAAGATCAGAGGCATAGCCTAATACTTTATATTAAGACTACCGTCCAATAAATGTTTGCTTTGAAATTTAAAGTCTTTATTCCACTAAATACTCTCTAAACACTGGTTTGTAATCAAATGCCTAAACTGAAAATAATTCTGTCCATCTCTCATTTATATCAATTTACCAATGTAACACTTTTTCTTTTGGATTTTGTTTTGCCTGAGAAAAGGTATAAATAAAAATACATCAGATTTACTTTTGGGGAGTCCATTCCAGATACCCAGAGAAGAAGAAATAAAGATTCTGAATAGATTCCCCCCCCCGCAGTTATAGATATTTAGGCAAGTAGCAGATACAGCTTAGCTTCAGATGGGCCTCAGAGTGAGTGGACTTGATAGAGGGAAGATGAGGCATTCCAAAGTTTATGTCTGCTTTAATGTTGATATTATCCCTAAAAAGCATTAACATTTTTATGCAAACATAAAATGATATGGATGCACTTAGTCATATTGTAAACTAACAAACCATTTAAATTGTATACTGAGTGTAAAATATGCAGTTAATATATTAATGTAGTATGTATTTATATTTTTATAAATAAATTGCATTGCAGAGAGAAAACAGCAATAAATCCTCTAAATTTCATGATAAATGTTGATTCCTACAACCACTATGATGAAAAAAAATGTGTGTCACAATATAATCAGTTTTAGTTGAAATTTATACTTCCAATTACCTTACAAATCCCAAGTTGGAATGGAATCTAAATGTAAGAAGATAATAATAATATCCTATACCACTGAAATAAGCAAATATAAAGATTCTCTGGGGAGGCAATTTTTAAAACTATGACTTAAAAAAACATCGAAGATAAACTTTAATGGAATATGAACCATAAGTCACTAAATACAGATGAATGTGACCCCTAATGACTAATAATCAGCAAAATCAACAATAGGCTGAGATCTGGAGAGAAAAAAACACTATATAGAAGGTTAAATGGCAAACCATTAATATTTTCAAAATTATGATATTTTAAAATGTATGAGTAAAAAATATTGCTAAATTGGTGAGTTAGAGGGCCTCCCCGGTGGCGAAGCCGTTGAGCGCTGGGTTGCGAAGCTGCCCGCAGCCTCTGCAGCGCCGGTTCTATCCCCGGCTGCTCCCTGGCCACCAGAGGAGGGTCCCACATGGCGCGCAGACCTCTCCTGTCGCCCGCTGCTCCCCTCAGCAGTGTACTTCGGTCCTTCTGCCTGCTCTGCTCCCCGCTCTGGCTCTGGTGAATTCTCTCACCCTCACCTGCTTCTGACTGTACCCAGTGCTTGCATAAATAAATAAATAAATCTTAAAAAAAAAAAAATTGGTGAGTTAGAGGTGAGAAGCAGCAGATGTATATAAATAATTGAAATTACAATTCATTTTTTAAACAGCAAAATGTTTCTGACTAAAGCTGGAAATACAGGTATGAGGAGATTGTGCAAAATTTTACAGAGAAAATAAATATTAAAAGATGAAATATAAATTAGAACATATTGAGGAGCTCTACTGACCACTTAGCATTTAGGAGAAAATAAAAGATGGTAATGACAATATTTGAAAAAATAGTATGTAGTTTTATGGTTGCCTTGGTTGCATGCATCTGAAATGCTATGATGTTATATAATCAAATACAGCCTTATAAATCAATATTATCTTAATGGAAAAAATTGAATGCGATGGGTCAAAAGTAAGAAAAGGGAAAATAATCATGAAATCCAATATTTTGAAGCCTCTAATATTTTGAAGAAAATTAAAAAAAAATGAAAGGGTCAGATAAAACCAAAATATAACACTTGTAGGCTGACTGTGGAAGAGGGAACTGTTGAGAAGGTGGGAGAGGGAAGGGACTAGAACAAAGGGGGATGGAGCACAAAGGTCTGCCTGGTGGATAATGGGCTTGGTGGTGGTCACACTATGGCAACAATTCCTGGAGGGAAATCCCACACTTCTATTATAAAAACAATGATGTAAACCAAAATTAATTCAGTAAAAAAAATAAATTCAGAAAATTAACAAAAAACTAAAAGAAAAAAATATACCTACACATGTAAGTGATAGAAGTATATTAAAAGATTCAGGAGATAAAGACAAATTTATAATGGAAAAATGTTAGATTGACATCTGACTTCTCTATCTTATGACCTATAGACTACAAGCATATGGTCTGTCCTGGTAAATCTACAATGAGAATTTCAAAAGAATGTGCATTCTCCAAATACTGACTAAATTGTTCTAAAAATTTCCACTAAATCAAGGAATTTCCAGTCATTTTATTTAACTTGATGTTAAATACTCTACTATCTGTTTTGAGACTTGCATACACATATACTTGTACATTCCTTATCTTTTCGATTCTGTAAATATCCCTTTGTTTATTGAAAAAGGTTTGTTATTAAAATAACTATTTTTAATGGATAATCTTTCCTTTCATAGGCAAGATAGTGAGGTCATATTCTTATATCCAGTTAGAGGACTTTTACTTATTAGTTGGAGCATTTAGAATTCTAAAAATTAAGCTATTGTTGATAAACTTAGATATGCTCATTGATTTCAGATGTTTTCTTTTATTTCATGATACACAGATATAGTAATTAATTTAAAGACTTTGCTAGTTTGAACACTGGAGCAATTGTATACTGACATATGTTCTCCCTGTAGATTGTATCCTATAATCCTACTTTTTGTATGTCAAATAATTTTGCATCATCACATTATCCTGGATAATGTGACCTTTATACTGTATAGACTCCTACTTAAAGTTTAAAAGGATATTATCTAAAGTGAAATTCAGAATGTAATCTCTGCTTCTCCTTTTCTGGGTAGTGCCTTACATTCTAGTTCAGTTCTCAAAATGTGTGCTATGCTGGCTTATGTCAGTGGGACACATGCATGGTATCCAAGACTTTTGCTATATATAAAATATTATAAAATCTGCATTTTCTTAATAATCTCTTTTCAAAAGTTTAAGTTTTCTAGTTATGAGCCTGGTAGACAGCAAAACTTAAAGTGCAGATAAATAGCCTTGATCTCAAGGGCTTCAGGACTTTCATTATTAGATCTTAACAGGGATGATCAAGTTGAAATGAAGTTATCAGTGAATGACCCAATCCAGTATGACTGTGCCCTGAGAAAAAAGGAAATATGGACACAGACATAGGCAGAATGCCAGTGAAGATGAAGAATTTTTGAGGCAGAGATATACATTGACAAATCAAAAAATGCCAACAATTGACCTGAAACTACCACATTCTGACAGAGAGAAAATACAGAATATCCCTCACAGACCTTTGGAAAGAACCAACCCTGCTGACTCTTTGATCTCTCACTTCAGGCCTCCTGAAATGTAAGACAATAGATCTCTGCTCTTTAAGACACTCAGTTCATGGTACTTTGTTTCAGTAGCCTAACTGATGTAGATCCTAGACACCTAGATATTTTTCTACATACTTTGCTCTAAATACAGTCTATTTTTTTATGAAATAGTCCACATTTACACTTTTGGAAGACTAGAATTTATCAAAAATTAGAAGCAGCTCATTTATTCTGTGTTGGCTACTATTAAATTTAATTTTATTTATTTTATAAAATAGTTATCATAGAAAAATATATTTTACATACATTTCTAGGAAGTATAAAATAAAATACCAAATGCTACTTTTTTATACATAATAATTGCATTTAGGACCCTGAATTTCAGTGTTAACAAAGATGAAGATAAAACTTCTAGGAATGAGACAAATAAAGAAACTAAAGCACAGTGTTACAAAAAACTAAAATCGATTACACACCCACTCGCACAACAAGGGATGGAACATATAAATAAAGCAAGAATTAATGAGAAAATTGTTGCACACTTGGCAGGATATTGTTCAAAGGATTACTAAAATAGAATCATATCCTGCATTTATTGATACTATGAATCCCCATCTTCATCCTGGGACTGTCTTTGAATAAATCAATCAATACTAAGAATTACTGCTGTGTGTTTTAAAAATATTTTGCTGGCTCAAATGTTTAACAACAGTTTTCATATATAGGATACCAAACCTACTGGCATCAGCAAGTAATATTAAAAAATACTTGGAAATCTAATCATTAATCTGGATTTGACTATTAAAATTAGCACTTAAAGACAACTCAGATAATTTGTTATCTTCTGCCTTCTCTTACTAATAATTTCCTTAGCATAAGTGCATAATTTGAATGAAATCATTTTCTAGTTCAAAGTTGCAAGTGAGTAATTGATAGAGTTGCAGAAGCCAACCAATTTAATCTGTTTTTAAATGTTTGCTTTAACAGAAACCTTTTTATTGTTTAAATCAGCAGCTTCCTAAGACAGATGTGTTTGTTCAATTTCAGAAAATATAGCATCTGAGCAAATATAAAAATAATAGATATGGGTGAGTTTAAATAGCAAACATGAAAGCAGATTTCTGTGGATTCACCAGCCCCCCTTGTTCTTTGGCTTTTGCTTGGGGCCCAGAGTTGCTGCTGGTCAAGCTAAAATGTAGAGGCAGGCAGGGAGCCACTCACCAGGACAAAAGTTTTGGTATGAGGGTATCTGCTGAAAACAGCAGGCAGATTTTATGGCCAGATTAGCATAACCAGCTATACCACCTTGACAGGAAGTTAAGTATAAACAGGCACTAGAGATAGAATATTTTTTTTAAGATTTATTTTATTTATATAAGAACTGGGGTACAGGCCAGATCCACAAGAGGGTGAGAGGATTCACCAGAGACAGAGCAGGGAACAGAACAGGAAGACTGGCGAAATACACTGTTGAGGGGAGCAGTGGGCGAAACAGGAGAGGTCTGTTCGCCATGTGGGTTGCTCCAAGGCCAGCAAGGATTGAACCAGCACTGCAGAGGCTGCTGACAGCTTCACAGTGCTGCACTCAACTGCCTGCACCACCAGGGAGGCCCCAGAATTTTTTATCAGCAGCAACAACGAAGCCCCCCAAGCAACAGTCCCCTCCAGCTTGTACCAGACTATTATGTGACCCCAGAACACATCTCCACCAAGCACATTCCCCTATATAGTTGGCTCACCTTCCCTGAATCTGATACACAATAAATGTGAGATGGGGTGCTTAGTGGGGGAGGTGCTGCATCTCCATAGGTGTAAGCCCCTCTAGATGTCTCTCTCTCACTACTTGAACTTTGAGTTGTCTCTCCTCCATCCCGTGCTGCTCCTAACACTGCCGCCCCACAAAGTGACAGATTTCCCAGCCTTACTTTCTATCAAATAGTTGGGCAGCCCCAAATCATGTTAACATAATTAGTGCCAATTAATGTGTGTTGAATTTAGTACTAAATCTTTTGCTGATCCTGAAGCCTAAAACATCCACTGACTCATCATCACACCTTAAGGAATGATACAAACATACACTTTCCAAATGTGTGTGACAGGCCCTCAATGTGTCACTGCAGAAGGCAAATATGCACTTGTTAAAACTGTATATGATAGGAGCTGCCATCCTGCCTGTAATGATACAGGATTCTAGCATTCATCCCTCTCCCTGTCACAGCTATAAAGTTTTAAATATATAAAAAAATCAAAATAAAAATAATATTTGTAATAATATAAAATGTAAACTGAAGGAGATGAGGATATACATGAGTTAGGACTTTTAGCAGCAACTCAGACTCAGGTACTTTGAGCTTTTGTTTTTGTGTCTTTCCTTATTAATTTTCACCAAAGTTTTAGTTGCAAGTAGTATATAGTATGTGCAGCTAAAACTTTGATAGAAAATCTACAAATTTCTCATCAGGGAGTAATGCATTAAGGCCAGGTAGACCATAGTATATACATACGTTGTTTGAAGGAGAAGCTGACAAGTCAGAATTTCTGTTTAGAATCCCATAAAAAACTCACTCCCAGGCTATGTTAACCACACATGTTTTGCACATACCCAGTCAGTTCAGATTTCTCTTCCTGCATAACAGTAGAACTACCTATTTGGTACGAATTGGGAGGTTATTTGTGGGGTCTGGGAATATGCAAATGTTTTTCCATATAAAATAGTAATAACATTGGTCTAGAGATTAAATCTCTGTGCTGTCACCCCTTTGTCCTGATTTTGATCCCCAGCCACGGAGCTAACCCACATATGGCACAGCAGACCTCTCCTATCTCATCTGTTGCTGCCCTTAGCAGTGTATTTCAGTAAATCCACCTGTTTACTTCCCACTCTGTCTCTGGTGAATCTCCTCACTCCACACACCTCTGGCCTACACACCCATTCTTCTCCATAAATATAAAATAAAATAACAATAGCATTACAGGCCCAAAATGTAACATACCAAATCAAAGCAAGCAGGAACATGTTACTTAGGGATAATGAAAGAAGCTTATATAGCAAAGAATTTGAGAACCCCATTGACGAACTACCTGAAACACCTCAGCCTAAGCCTTCACCTTACAGGTTCAAATTAGACAGGCAAAAATCATCAAAACCATGCATTGAGTAGAAAACAAATTTGACTCAATACAACACCTGAAAATCTAAGCACAAGAAAGTTAATTGCCTAAGGAAATAAACCATCAACATTCTCCAAAGGATTATAAAACCTACAGCCCAAAAATATAACATTCACAACGTCCACAACTATACCAAAACTGAGGAAAATAAGGATCCATTCTCAAAGGAAAAGTCAACCAAAGACATTGATTCAGGAGATGACTCAGGTATTGAAATCATTACATAAATGTTTTTAAACAGCTATTGAGACTATGGACTACAAAGTGAAGACACACATTTAAAATCCATGAATAGGGAAAAATTATGGAGAAATAGGAGGCATAAGGACAAAATGGAAATTTACAAATAAAAATACAGTATTCAAATGAAAGAAGATGAGCAATTTGTCTTTTAGGTATGCTATTATCACTAAGAACCATTCCTGATCTAAATAGGCCCATAAAAATTATTTACTCAAAAAATCATAAAAGATCAGTATAATCAAATGTAATTCAAAATAAATCATACAGCAGGCTACAAATTAAGTGAAACAAGAAAATTTTGTTTCCAATACAAAATTCCCATTTTTATAAAAGGGCTAAGTCATGCTGTACTCTTTACTTTTTAAAATATGAATATCTCCTATAAAGACAAAATAAAAATTGATCCATTGAAAGCCTTAGATAGCTAAATAAAATGTTAACATTTCCCCATGATTTTTAGCTGTGCATGTAAGAAGCTTGGAAGTCACTACTCCATCTATCATCAAGAAAAAAGCTGAACAAAGTAAAATATTCAAAATTTCTCTTAAAATAACAGACCAAACAGCTGCCTGGAGAGTAAGGCAGATAATAGAGAATCACAACCAAACCAAAACAGAAATTCACTAGCTGAGACCTCCGCCAGAACCAGTCCCAGAGCAGGAAACCTGAACTGTAGTAGACAAACTGCTGCAGGGCTATTGCAGACAAAGCTAAGAATTAAAACTCCAAGGGGAACAGTCAGTTGTGTGGCCCGTGGACACACACAACTTTGATTTTTACTTTCAGGAGCTCCACAGAGAAGGTTCTCACAAATACTGGAGAGAAATCCTTAGGAGCATCTAGTAGAGGAAGAGGAAAAGGAGCCATACAGCTCCTTTTAAATACAGCTCCTTTAAAATACAGCTGAGGGCCTCCCTGGTAGAGCAGGGGGTTAAGCACAGCACTGGGAAGCTATCTGCAGACTCTGCAGTATGAGTTCGATCCAGGCCAGCCAGGGAGCAACCCACATAGTGTAGCAGACCTCTGTTGTCTCGCCTGCTACTCCCCTTATTTCAGTCAGTCTTCCTGTTCTGTTCCCTACTCTGTCTCTGGTGAATCCTCTCACCCTCCCATGCAACTGACCTGTACCCTATTTTTATTGTATAAATAAATAAAGCTTTAAAAAAATGTTAAATCAAGAAGTTAAAAAAATGAAGATGTATGTACCTATTAAAGAAATTGAATTGGTTATTAATAATCTTCCTACAGAAAGCAAAAGAGCCAGATAGGCTTATGTATGATTCCATCAAACATCTAAGAACAGAATTATGCCAATCTCTAGATTCTATTCCAGAAGGGACAAAGGGAAGTTATGAGAGCATTTCAATTTGTTTCTTCTCCAAAATAACTGTTATTCCCTTTCTCCTAAATTAGAAATTAACAGTGGAATATAAGTATTGACAAATCAAATTATGGGTAGTGAATTAGATATATTCAAATAGTTTTTGCTATAAAAATTTTCATGTGATATTAAACCTTAGGTTTAATTTGTCAAATGCAGTTTTAAAGTAATATACAGTCAGCATAGAGAAAGTCATATGATTTAATACATGAGGGAAATATTATATTAGTACCTTATTTAGTCACTAATATGTAGTTCATACACAGATAATACACAGTCATCTTGAAACTAAACAAATCAAGATTATTTTTATAATTAGTGAAAGAATACAATGCTCTTGTATTTACTAATGCATTTGTTTTACCTTATGGTTCTAACAATGTTTTGCATTTTCTGAAAATGCAAACACAAACAAATTCTGAAATAATTTTATAATTATCATGTTTCAATTAAAAGAAATCATTGTTAGCTTAATGATTTACATAAATCTTTGTTGTAAATTCTAACTAAAATATAAAAGTGTGCTTAATGCAGTATACTGGGTGCTGGCAATCTGTTCATTCAAGGAAATATAATTAAATTGGGTATCAACTTGTGCTGCAACCACTGACTCAATCCTAATTAATGCAGTTGTGCCCCCCAAAATCAGAGAAATAATGTGACTGATTTTATCTTCTCATTAAGAGGATTATTTGCTTCAAACTGATTCAAGTGTTATGTTCTTTAATCTCTGAAGGGAAAAAGAAGTGCCATCAAAATGATTTAGTGTGAAGGATTCAAACTGAAATTTGAAAATGAATATATGGGGTCTTGTAGAACCTCTACTAGTGAACCAAATAGAAAAACATTATAATGACCTGTTGGGACAGGAAGATTGATGACAATTCTTACTCATCTTTTCTGCTAAAAAAATTGGTAGCAAGTAGTAGCATAATGTACCTCTCTTTTAATATGATTTAAAATCCAAAGAGATCTCTACATTACCAGAAATAAATTTTGAAGAAAAATATCATTTATATTCGTTATATCAGAAGACTGGCAATGTGTTATGGAAGTAAATATTTTTAAATTAAAAGATTAAAGGGATGAAAATATAATTTCTGAAATGATCAGTCTATAGTATCATTAATAATACTTAATAGTAACTAAGCAAACGTTATATTTCAATTTTAATATGATGTGGGGCAAAGCACAGAGCATTTTAGAGCAATGCCAGTAGTTTGTAGGATCCTATTATGACAGATACAAGTCATAATATCTTTTTCCATATCATAGAATATTTAACACCAAAAATGAACTCTAAGATAACCTATAGACCTTGTGTGGTCGTGATGTTTCAAAGTATATTAATGAGCTGTAACAAATGTACCACTCTAATGGGAAATTACTGATATGGTGGAGACTATGCAGGGTCAGGAGATATATTGAAAATTCTCTGCCTTCATTTCAAATTTTTATGAAACTAAAACTATTCTAAAATAATTGAAGTCTTAAAAAACAATGTGTATATTTGTATTTCCTCTTTGGAGAAGTTTCTTTTTAGCTCTTCTGCCCATTTTTTGACTGGATTATTTTCTTTGTTTTTGTTGAGTCTCATCAGCTCTTTGTAGATTTTTGTGATCAGTATTTTATCATAGTGTTGGGTGCAAAAATTTTCTCCCAGTCGGTGTGGTTTCTCTTTGTTTTGGTTATTGTCTCTTTGCTGTGCAGAAGCCCTTTCATTTGATGTAGTCCCAGCTGTTTTTCTTTGCCTTCACTATCAATGCTTTGGGTGATGCATCTGTAAAGATGTCTTTGAGGTGCATGTCATGTAGTGTTTTGCCTATATTTCCTTATATGTATTTTACGGTTTCAGGTTTTATGTCTAGTTCTTTAATCCATTTTGAGTTGGTTTTTGTGCATGGTGTGAGGTAGTAGTCAAGCTTCATTGTTTTGCATGTAGTGACCCAGTTTTCCCAGCACCATTTATTGAACAAACTTTCTTTGCTCCAGTACATTATTCTTTGCTCCTTTGTCAAAGATCAGTTGACCATAAATCTGTGGGTTTATTTCTGGGTTTTCTATTCAGTCCCATTGGTCCATGTGTCTGTTCTGGTTCACCAGGCATATGAAAAAATGTTCAACATCACTTGCAATCAGGGAAATGCAAATCAAAACTACAATGAGATACAATTTCACACCAATGAGAATGGCACATATTAACAAAACCAGTAACAACAATGTTGGCGAGGATGTGGAAAGAAAGGAACTCTCCTGCACTGCTGATGGGAGTGCAAACTGGTCCAACCACTATGGAAAGCTGTGTGGAGATTGCTCAACCTATTAAAGATAGAGCTTCCATATGATCCAGCAATTCCACTCCTAGGTATTTACCCAAAGGACACAAACATTAATTCCAAAGAGCACCTGCACCCCTATGTTTATAGCAGCACAATTTACAATAGCTAAGCTTTGGAAATAACCCAAATGCCCAAAAATAGATGACTGGATCAAGAAGATGTGGTACATATACACCATGGAATATTACTTAGCATTCAAAAAAGATAAACACATGCAATTTTCAGCAACATGGATGGATCTGGAATGGATCATGCTCAGCGAAATAAGCCACAAAGAAAAAGAAAAATACCGGATGGTCTCACCTCATAACGGGAATCTAGAAAACCTAAATAAGGGACTAGGAAAAAGAATAATTATAAGAAAGAAAAAAATCAAAATCAACAAACAACTATGAACCAGAGACACTTGGTGGGGGCGGGGAAAGGAGTGATTGGGGTCAAAATCAGGGGATTACAATTGTATGGGAAATATAAAAATAAAAAAATAAATTTTAAAAAAATGTGTATAATTTACTTTTAAGTGTAATGGAGGAAATTAAGTGGGAAAATTTATTTGGACTTCCAGGCCTCCCCTGATGGCGCAGCAGTTGAATGCTGGGCTGCGAAGCTGCCCACAGCCTCTGCAGCGCCGGTTCGATCCCCGGCCGCTGGGGAGGGTCCCACATGGCGCACAGACCTCTCCTGCCACACCTGCTGCTCCCCTTAGCAGTGTATTTAGTCGGTCTGCCTGTTCTGTTCCCCTCTCTGGCTCTGGTGAATTCTCTCACCTTCCCGCACTTCTGACTATACCCGGTGCTTGAATAAATAAATCTTAAAAAAAAAATTATTTGGACATCCAACACAACACAACACACACACACACACACACACACACACACACAGGATTCACTTATCTCAACACATCAATGGAAAATATGACAAGCATTTTTTGTGGACACTGTGTTTTAGTGTCACACTACATGTTTGCACTTACTGATCATCTAGAATTTACCATACCAAACTGAGTATTTAAATATACAATGACTTTCCATCCCTATGCATATACTTCCACTTTTCATGCTAGCAAGTAAAAAAAAAAATATCATTCTACCCTCTAAGTAGTCATCAGTGACACTGTAAATGTTTAGTTTAGAATTCAATTCTGTCATGTAGTCAGTGTCAAAATTGTTTAAATAACTAATGTATCTGAACTTCAGCCTTTCATCCATGAGGATGAACAACACCCCACCTGCAATGTTGTTCATAGTAAAAATAACTAAAGTATTACTGAACACCACCTCTGTGCATAGCACTGTGCCTTGTAGCTTTCTCTAGACTTACCAAAGAAATTCTTGTAAGTCATTATGAATCCCACTTCGCCAATGGAAAAAACCACAAACAAGTGATATTAAGTAATTTGTCCAAAGTCACACAGCTTGGAAGCAGCAAAACCAAGATCTGAATATGAAAATTTTATTCTCCAAAGGTCATTATCCAAATCACTACTAAAGTGATAAAAATCATAAAAAATTATCAATTATCTAGAGACATGTGATTAACTTTATTATATTATACCTTTCTTTACCTTAGAAAATTCTACTGTTATTTTTCCATTTAAAAATTATGGCAGGGCCTCCCCAGTGGCACAGCGGGTTGAGTGCAGTACTGTGAAGCTGTCCACAGCCTCTTCAGTGTGGGTTTGATTTCTGTCCAGCCAGGGAGATTCCCACATGGCACAATAGACCTCTCCTGTCTTGCCCACTGCTCCCTCAGCAGTGTATGTCTGTCACCTGCCTATTCTGTTCCCCGCTCTGTCTCTGGTGAATCCTCTCACCCTCCTGTACCTCTGGCCTATCCCCCAGCTCTTGTATAAAAATAAATAAATCTTTAAAAAAAATGAAATCATGTATCTATAATGCAGAATTTTTGTCTCTCCCCAATTTTTCTAAACATCTGTACAATATACATGGTCAACAAATTATTGAAAAATAAAAATTTCTTAAATAACTATTGTGCATCTAACAAAGATGACTACAGTTATGGATAAAATATCACATGTATCTTAGTAGTTGTATAATAGAAATGGGACTCTGGAATATCTGGAGAAAGAACAATTATGTATTAAAGAGGTGAACACAGGTTATAAAAGTGAGTAAAGCAATTAAACTACTACTCCTTCTAGCTTAAAGATTCTGAAATGTCATTCTCTTAAGGAGATTAGATATACTCACACACACACACGTATACATATATACATGCACACACATACACGCACATATATAATGAGGTAAAGGAAGTGAGACATAGGCTAGGATGCCATTGTGACAAGAAAACGCTTCCCCAACCCACAACTGTCTCCTTACAGTTAAGAAATTTTAGGATGTTTCCTGGCAGTAGTCAAGAGTGAAAGTCTCCAATCCAAGGACAGGGAACATGACAGTGGCTACCAGTCATGTGATACTGAATTTGGGCCAAAAGACAATAATGAATTTATGGGACATAAATCTAATACAGATGTGTAGGAAATCATTGTAATAACTGATACAAAGTTCATGAATAAGATAGGAGATGTTTTGTAGTGTAACAAATAATCTTGCAGTGATGTTTTAAGTGAGAGAACTTGTATAGGCCATAGATGGAAGCCTGTGAAATAGCAATATTACGAAGAGTGGCGAAAGAAATGAAATCACTGAAGAAATGATAAGATCCAAGAGAGGACAAAAAAAAAATCTGTATTGTAAAAACCAAAAATAATAGTATTTCATAGACCAGTCAACATATTGACTTCCAGTTTTGAATAATGGCAAAGTAGATTATATCCCTCTGACCGTAATGTTGGTCAGTATTATGGGCTATAGGGAATATATGCATATATAATTTAAAGACCTAGACAACTATCAAAAGTATGCTGAAATTGCATCACACAAAGCCAGTGAAACAAAGAAAGCCACCTCACTTGCAAGAACCACATTTACCTGGCCTTATTTCCAGGGCTCACTTCTGTCCACAGGACACCCCAAAAATATAGATGACTTAAAAATATTATTTTGAAAAGACACTTAAAAAGTGAAGATGTAAGAGTGAACAATAAGCACAAGAAAATTGGTCACTATCATTTGTTTTTATAGATATGAAACTTAAAAGAATAAAATGTCCCTACATACCAATTAAGAGCATAAAAAATTGGGGGAAAAAAACAGAATAACTGGTAATCCATTACTATTACTTTCAAAGATGTAAAATGATTAATAAAGCCCTTAAAAATCTATGTAAAATTTTTAAATGTAAAATTGCCTTTTACCCAGGAATTCCTCCTCCTGATATTTACTCCCTCAATAAAAGGGAAAATACATATAGACAGAAAGATTTGTATTAGAATGTTCACAGCAACCTGAATCCTCACAGAAAAATCCTCAGAAGATCCCAGCTGTCAGTTAATAGAAGAATTAATTATTCATGAAATATTCTATCACACTTCAATAAAAATTTAAAAATGACTGAAGCATAGCATATCACAGATATATTCAAAATTACCCTGATGATACACTGATGAAGACAATAAGATTCTGCCTCACAGAATTTATAGTCTAGTAGAAATGGACACTGTATGAATGACTGAATCATTCAGGAATGAGATAAAACAGTGATTGGGTTAGTGCCATAAAATAAGTCATAGGTGAGAAAACAAAGGGAAAAATAATATAAAACTAATGTTCAGGTGACCCTTTAGATGGCTATCTATTCTATAAATCGGTTAACTGCTATAAATCACATTTTCTTATTTTTAAATGAAAAGACTAAATTAGGATATCTTGAAACTCTGCTCTAAAATTATATGCTTCATTATATGATTTTATGCACATTTTTCCATACTTCTGTCATATTCCATTTCTCCTACAGTGTACTTTGAATTACTAAAAATAATAATCCCCATTATCTTAATTTACCTAAATCTAATTCTAAATATTTGTTTAAAATATTGTGAAATATATACATAGCAATATAGTCATTTTATTTTCCAATGCCTGAAGAAAAAACTCGTTTGTGTGTATTTGTGTGTGTGCACGCACACAATTAGAGTCTCGTGGGTGAAAGACTGTCAGTAGGATTCCATGGATTATTTTGGAGCAGCTCTTACAAATAAAGGCAGAATGCCCAGAGCATCTACTCATATACTTTTGATGAAAATGAGAGTCCACTTATTCATCAATTACTCGCAATTAATGATATTACACCAAAAACAATACACAATAAGATTGTTCATATTTGTTAGAGATGCATAAATGGAAAGTATTTGTTGTTATTTTAGCAAGTGACTAAAATAAACACCCTTCTGTGAGAATTAAAAAAAATTTAAAAATTTTGCTATAATTTCCTCTGATAATGATATTTGGAACTTTAAAAATAATAATCTGTATAATCGCTGTTGAATTACAAAGACAATTCAGCCTGTGTGTGGTGTTGCCATATTAAAATGGAATGAAATGTTAATTATTGCAAATTATTTCATGATTAACACAATAATATACAAGGAAACAATAGTTTTCATTTAAATTCTATAATATTTTATTTTTGCATCATGTTTTCTGTTAATTTAGGCTTGCATTCTCATTTATAAATTGGTGGGTCAGTAAGCTTATAAATTGGTGGGTCAGTAAGCTCACTGCATATACCTTAAATATATATGTAACTGAAAATAATTTAATGCAAATATGCACTCTTGGTACACCCTATGAGCGAGACAATTATTACTGAACTGGACAGCATCTTCTTAATTAGTATTTTAAGCCAGAATTATATTATTTTCATGCACTGAATGCATGCCTGGGCATGTTGTTAACAAAGTACCTAGCCAATATCTTACAAAGAAGCCAACAAATTTGAACAAAGATCATGATGCATTAGACAAGGTTACTTGAACTCATCTGAAATTTTAATAAGCAGTGATGTTTTATACAATAAAACATATTTTTGTATAAGAAATTATAAATAAGGTGGAATTTGCTGATTATTTTTATGACTGAAACCTTTACAGAATATAATAATATTAATTAGTATTTAATACACAGATGCTGATTCTGGGGGATGGAGTGGTGTTTCACCTTTCTCCAATTAACTTTAACAGCAGTGCTTCTGAGAGCAAATGACAGAACAGCTATTATGCCTTTATTTCCCACAGACCCAGGCACTGAGAAACAAAATATGCTTAGAGGTTGCAGTAAATTTCTGACCGTAAAAATATGCCAAGATATAGTAAAGTTTAGGATTGAATGCAAGTAGCATTCCTTCACTTTTTGGACAGCGAGGTAAATTTGAGTTTCATTAGAAATACTTGTACCTCAGTTCCTCCCTGGTGGCGCAAGGGGTTAAGATGCAACCTATGGGACTGTCCGCAATCACTGCAGATAGAGTTCGATCCCCGGCCAGGGAGCTACCCACATGGTACAGCAGACCTCTCCAGACTCTCCTGCTGATCCCCTCAGTGGTGTATTTCAGTCAGTCTGCCTGTTCTGTTCCCCACTTTGTCTCTGGTGAATCCTCTCACCCCCCCACACCTCTGGCCTATACCCCAGGAATGGTATGCATAAATAAATAAATCTTTAAAGAAAAGAAATAACTTGTACCTCATATTCATTAGTAGACTACTGCTCATAGAGATTACTCCCACCCACCTCATCTGGATTCTCCTCCTCCTGTTCCTACCTTTGCTTAGCAAACTACAAACTGAAATAAAATGATTTCATTGTGCTGAAGTATATTTTCTACAAATGCTAAAATCTGCTCTTTGCAGCACAACTTACAACAGACAAGCATAGAAACAACCAAATTTCCCAATGATGGATGAGTGAATTAAGAAGCTGTAGTATATATGCACAATAGGACAGTACTCAGCTATAAAAAAAAAAATTGTAAACTCTAGTCTTCTGTGACAACATGAATGGAACAGGTGAGGGCTAAGTGAAATAAGTCAGAGAGAGAAAGAAAAATCCAAGATGATTTCACTTGTATGTGGGATAGAGAGAAACCAAACAGTCAGATAAAACCAAACCAGCAACAAACCCTGGAAATCTGAATGAAGCTGCCTGAGGGAGGTAGAATAGGGAGTATAAAGAGGGTAGGGAGCACGATGAACTATAGTGGAGAACTTTCGGTGCCTTTGTGTGGGAATACACACCTGAAGGGTATGAGATTATGCCTCTGAATCATATAAAATGTTGCAAACCAATGTTACCTCAAGAAAAAGATAATAAAAAAATTTTAATGTAAAATTCAATTTTACTTTTATTCAGTTTTTATACGAAATTTACATTAATCAATTAAAAGAAATTTAGTTATGTCTTGATGAACATGCAAAACCTAATTCATGGATTTCCAATGACAGCTGCAGTGTTAGTATTAGCTGCATCATGAGCTTTATTTCTGGAGTTTATTCTGGGTGGATGGTATTGGAAAAATCATAATTATAACTTGGGAAATGATAATCAGGGCCTGTGCTCAGAGTTGTGTAGACTGTGCAGTGCAACTCCAGAATCCAAGAGATCCTCCCTTTCAGCCAGTCCTAACAGGTGTTGGCCTTAGCTTAGTTCTTTGAAAAACCTCTAATTTAAAGCCAGTCTTTACAAGGATTAGTTATCTTTCCCAGTCACACTGAAAAACAAAAGATGAACTCCTAACAACTGAAGTATATTTAACATGTGCTAGAAAATTAAATAGTAAAGGTCAATTCTGCTCAAACACTAAATTTCAATAAGAAGAATTCCCTTGACTGTAAAAAAAAAAAAAAAAAAAAAAAATACCTTGTGAATTTGCCTTCTATCTGGTACACATTATCTTTGTCAATTCTGAAATTCTTCCTTGATGGAAATGCATAATGAAAATGCTTTCTCACAAGTGGGTTTATTAAGAAGTGGAATTCATCCCTTTTTCACAATTCCCATTTATCCAGCACAACAATATTGAGATTTTTTTCAATATCCTTGAGTTGATTTCAAGTCACACTACTTTTATGTACTCTAAATTATCATCACCATAGACAAGATATAGGTCTCTGGAGTGAGCCAGGACAAGATGAGAAATGCATCTTAAAATATTTAGATTATCTAAGCAAAATCATATTCAGTAGAATCTGTAATTTTCCTGCTTTTACTCTGCTGTCCAAGTCATTAAGAATTTAATACTCTTTACTGCAACCTGCAGTATACTTCAAAAACAAGAGCATCTTTCACTCAACAAACATTTAACAAATCTCTACCAGGTGCTATTAGTTGTAATTATGACAAGTCCTAGGGATATAGCAATAATGATGATATATAAATCTTACGCCCATGAAACTTATTTAGAAATATGCAAGACAGAAGAAAACAAAAAGAGAAATAGGTACAATAATAGTGAGCTTTGAGAACTGCTATAAAGTAAAACACTTACACTAATAAGAAAGGAAAAGTCATTCTCTCCAGGCAATATTTTAGATGAGGTCTGGGAGTAAGAAAAAATCCAAGAATTCCTGAAAGCATATGTAAGCCCTAAACTGAGTAACTAGAAGAAGTCAAGAATGCTCTTTTGGCTATAATACATTTGAGAAGCTTATAGAATATCTCAGTGAGAATGTTTTATAAGCAGTTGGACAAAAATTTGGAATTCAGTTAAGAGATTTTTGTTATATATATCTAACAGAAATATATTTACATATGTATATGTATATACATGTTTGAGAGATACTACCATACTATTTAAAAAGTTGGAACAGAATGGTAATCAGAACATCAGGGGAATGATACAATCAAAAATTCAGTGATCTGATAATGAAAAAAGAGTCTGTCAAAGAGTAGCCAATGTAACAAAAGAAAGCCATGATAGATAAATGATAGGAGTGTTTCTAGAGGGAGTAAATGATTGTCAAAAGTTGCTATTAGATTAAAAACTATGATATGAGAAGGAAAACAATTCATTAAATTGGGCCTCAAGACCCTGGTGAGTTTGAGGCCATACTCAAATGAGTTGAATGAATTAAAACTTCCATCTCTATCAGCACAGAAGAGTAGATTTCTTGCCTCACCTTCTTGCTGAAAACAACTAAGAAATCTGGAAGTCAGAAAACACACACACACATATACACACCTCTCTCTCTCTCTCTCTCTCTCTCTCTCACTCTCTCACTCTCCCCCACCCCCACCAAGAGCAGGAATCAAACAGTCAGCAGCAAGCAGGCAATAAGGAGGAATCTCACATAAGAATGAAAAGGCAAAAACAGAGACACCATATCATGACTGTATAAAAACAGACAAAACTGACCTATGGTGTAACAACGAGGGAAGCAGCAGCTCATCGGGAAGGAGTCTTGATCATGCCAGAGGAATGCCCAGTGGACAGGAAAGGAGGGAAGATTCCCAGAAGTCCTTTCCTTCCCAAGGTCAATATAACTATGAAACTAAAACTGGTCAAACATAGATTAAGAAATCAAAACTACAGGGCCTCCCCGGTGGCGCAGTGGTTGAGCACTGGGTTGCGAAGCTGCCCGCAGCCTCTGCAGTGCCAGGTCGATCCCCAGCTGCTCCCCAGCCACCGGAGGAGGGTCCCACATGGTGCGCAGACCTCGCCTGCCACCCGCTGCTCACTTCAGCAGCCTACTTCTGTCCTTCTGCCTGCTCTGCTCCCAGCTCTGGTGAATTCTCCCACCCTCCCGCGCTTCTGACTGTACCCAGTGCTTGTATAAATAAATAAAAATAAATCTTAACAAAAAAAAAGAAATCAAAACTACAATTTTCTCACTCACTCTGTAGGAGGAAAAATATAAAAGGAGACTGAATTAAGCATATTTATAATGGTAAACTCATCAAAGTAAAATTTAGGTTTATTCAAATTGGTTTATTAGTAAACAAGGGCTTACTTTAATATCCCATTAACAGATAAAGATTTCAAAACATAAAAATGACATAAAACTCAGTATTTGGTCATCATTTAAAAAAAATTAAAGCTAAAACTAGAAACGGGAAATTAAGTAATTGTATGCATATGAATTTGTATATGCTTATGTATAATATATACATGTATCTATAAATGGGTGTATATACACACAACTATGCATACATGTGCATGTGTGTTTATGCATAAACACATAGAACAAATGGGAAGCACTGTAGATGCTCTTTTAAAGGAAGAAACTGTAGTAAATAAACCCTGTCTTAAATAGTGGTAGGAAAAATAACTAAAAGGAATGGAAAGGATAACGCAAGAGATATTATTATTGCCTATGCAGAAAAGGAAAAATAATTTGAAAATATTAGAATTAACAAATAAGCTGTTTCTGAGAAAAATCAGCATATACAATTTTTTTAAAGATTTATTTATTCATGCATACAAGGACCGAGGTACAGGCCAGATGTGCAGGAGGTTGAGAGGACCCACCAGAGACAGAGCGGGGAACAGAACAGGCAGACTGAAATACACTGCTGAGGGGAGAACCAGGCGAGACAGGAGAGGTCTGCTGCACCATGTGGGTATCTCCCTGGCCGGCCGGGATTAAACCCATGCTTCAGAGGCTGCGGACAGTCTGCTGTGCTCAACCACCTGTGCCACCAGGGGAGGCCCAGCATATACAAATTTAATTGCAGTTTGCATTTACTAGAAGCAGAAGATACATGAAAAATATATTTCATAATCATGACTATCAATATTTTCAACACATCAACTCTTCACAAACTAACCTATAGGTTCAGTTGGATGCTTGTTTATTTTGTAGGCTATGATTATCTTTTTAATTTGGTGTTTTTCATAATTTAGTAATTAACTTAATATGACAATAAATGTAAATCTGAAATTGATATGAAGTAACAAAGAGCTAAGAGCATCCAAGGTAGAAGACTTAAGAAAGGAAATTTGCCCTTATCAGATAACAATATTTATAATAAAGTTGGGATAAAGGTGGTATACTGTTGATACAGGGATTTAAAAAAACTAGTTGTAGTGAATGAAAAGGCGATAATCAAATCCACACATTAAAGGAAACTTGATTTATGACTTGGCTTACATTACTGTACTAAGGTAATCTATGGATTTTTCCATAAGTCATCCAAAACTGTTGATTATCCATAAAAAAAATGGAATTAGTACAAATTCTCATAGTAATCAGTCTTAGATAAATCATGCCTTTAAAGGTTAAAGAAAATCCTAACTTTCAGAATAAAGAAATAACTTCATAAATTTGATTAAATTTGAGAATTTATGTTGATTATATGAACCCCCCCCAAAATGAAAACAAAAGCTGCAAACTATTGTAGGTTGCTATCTTAAAATTATATAGGATTACAAATCAGTAGGAAATATATATATATATATATATATATTAGAGAAAAAAATGAACAAGCATGTCACTGTTAGGGCAAAATGTACATTAACTGAAACATTATGATATTATATACCAAAAACGGGAAAAATAAAAGTTAACACCAAATAAAAGTGAGGATACAGAGCAAGAGGAAATTCTAAGGAATGGTGCTGCTGTGATAACCTTCCATTCAGCTATATAGAGATAAGGGATAAATATAGAGAGATAGAGATATAAACATAGATATCTGGAGAGAGAAATGATAGAAATATAGATCCAATATTTCCAAGCACTGAGAAATGTCCATCATATCAAAAAGTGCATGATTTTTTCACGCTTCTTTCAATAAGGGGTGTGTAGAGAGAAATGCTGGGAGGCTATGGTCTGGGGCAGAGAGGCTGTCACACAAACTGCAGCCCCATTACTCTGTCAACAGGCAGCCTTGGGAAGGAGAAAGCTGAACACTGTGGAGGCACAGCCTCTACTGGGGGAAAATATATACACAAGACCTGTGGTGCTCCCAGTGGACTGACACAGCAGACCTCTCCTATCTCGCCCACTGCTCCCCTTAGCAGTGTATTTCAGTAAAATCTGCCTGTTCTGCTCCCTACTGTGTCTCTGGTGAATCCTTTCACCCTCTGCTCAGCCTATACCCCAGGTGTTGTATGCATAAATAAAAATAAATCTTTAAAAAGACGAACCCTGAAAAGCTAATCAAAGAAATATAATAAATTTCAGAAAAACAAATGACAAGAGACATATAAAGTAAAATTAAAGTTTTGAATAAAAAATAATAAGAGTTACAGGATGCAAAAGCATCAATAGAGAGAGGAAATATTTCATAGAAAGTTACAGAAGCAGAATTAAACAAATGGAATATAGAAACACTGACCTTGAAGATTTAATAATGCAAAAAGGACACACGTGGAAGTATTACAGTAACATCAAGAAAACATACTAAAGAAAAAATCATTAGAAAAGGTAATTACAAATAAATGTGATGGAGCAATCATTTATAAAACAAGCATAAATATTAAAAAACAAAAGTAGTAAAATTAACTAGTGCTAAGATAATTAGTCAAAGGATACATAAGATAAAGATATAGAATGAGACATCCAAAATATTAAATGTGATGGAGGGAGTAAAAGCATGTAAAGTTTCAGAATGCATTCAAAGTTTGGAGTTAAATGACCCAAAATGAAGTGACATATACATACAATGTTCCAGGTGAAATAGGTCAGATAAAAACAAATACTGTATGATCCCACTTAAATGTGAAAAATAAATAAACTGAACTCAGAAACAGAATGGATGGCTGACAAAGGTGGGGGTAGGGTGGGGTTAAAGGGTAAAAATGGTCAAAAGGTACATACTTTCAGTTATAATATAAATAAGACCTAGTATTATAATGTACAGGATGGTGACTATTTAACCACGATCTATTGATTATCTTAAAGTTTCTAAGAGATCGTGAAAGTTCTCATCACAAAAAAATATATGTGTGTGAGGTGATAGATGTTAACTAAGTTCTTACAGTAATAAATTGCTATATATACATATACCAGATCACTCTGCTGTACATCATAAACTAATCCAATGTTGTATGTTCTTTATAACTCCTAAAACTGGGATTGAGGTAAGAATTATCAAATATATGTAACTAGATATAAAAACTGTAACAAAATGTTCACACTAAGAAAATGAAAATACATGCTACCTACCATGATTAAAACGTAACAGTAAAATAGCATATTGTGCCATTATGAGTAAATGACTAAAACAATATATTTGAATTGAACATAGTTTTTCAAAGATATTTTCTAAGTAACAGAAATAATATAACTTTTTCTTATTAATATTGCTCATAAACTCTCTGAAGTTGATTTGATGATTCCATTGGTTGCCAGGGACGTTGTGGTAATAATTCCACATCTACATTGCCATGCGTGAATATGTCAAATCAAAATATTAAGCTGTGCTAATATCATAATAATCTGGGTTATCTTCTAAATGCTCATATCTGTTTTGAGCAAATTGATCATAAATATAATACTAAAAAATAAAAAATAATCCATACTTGCTGAGTACGGTGTGCAGACAGTGCCCTAAGCTTTCTACATGCATTTATTCATCTAATCATTACAGCAATATGACAATTCTCATTTTAGAAATGACAGGGATAAGACAGAAAAATTATATAATTTAGTCAAATTATCACAATTTTTAAGTGGCAGAGCTGGTATAAGAATGGGAAGCTTTACACAGTCCAAACTCTCAAATTCTGTTTTTTCTAATCTTGAAATAAGTTTATATATTTAAATATTAAAGATTATGTAAAAAATACAACAAACACATACCTAACAGATAACGAATACGAAATTTAAAAAGCTAAGATTGCAAAACAAGAATCTAGATTTAGTAATATTAAGTGCTGATATCTGTTACTATGCAAAATAGCTCCATATTTAGTTGGTCAGTCTAGCTTGGAAAAGTAAGCATATCTGTGTGTGTATGTGTGTGTGTGTGTGTGTCTGTCTGTTTGTCTGTCTGTCATATGTCCATATGTATGCCAGCACAAAGATAGACTGACTGGAGTTAAACCTACTCCTGTAAATTAGCGAAAATCAGCTCAGTGGGACAAAAACAACACACCTGGCAGGCAAAATAAGTAGTCAGAATCAAAAAGATCAATTCAGAATAGCAGGCCAGTTCAGATAGTTTTTAACCAAGGGAAGAGAAAATCTGGCAGCCAAAATTATGCAGCTGATTCAAAGAGAGAGGCAAGCAGCAGCACCCCTGAAAAGGGCTTTAGGACTCTGTACAGATGACTTAGCAACAGGGAAAGAAAAGTTGTAAAGACAAAAAAAAAAAAAAAAATTACACAGGAATGCAGAGTAAGTAATCAGATACCTGAAATAAGGCACAAGGTAGACCAATCTCGTTAAACTTGATTACAAATATAGAGGTGAAAAGCACATCATGTATTTGAACTAGAACTTTTCCAATAGTATTTTCCTAAGTTTATTTTTTTCCTAAGTCTACTGGCTTGAGTTTAATTATGCTGGTAAATTATAACCATTAATTATTAAAATCAATATCATATCTTCATAATTTCTAGCTCAGAATAATATTTAAAGTGCTTCATTTATATCTTTAAATTCTTAAAACAATTTCTTGTGCATGTTATTATTATATGAATGGTAACTGTATTTCTGATCCACAAATGTAATTCTTTTCATTAAGATGACAGAAGTGGAAGGTTTTTGGGTAATGATACTTTCTTATTAGAGAAACTTAGTGTTTCACTGAACATACACTGTATGAGGCTGGTGTTTTCTAGCAATAGTCCAATGATATAAATATTGTTCTACATTTCCCTAGATTTTTCAGCTGAACTGAGTTTTCACACAACAGATTAATGTAATATTGGTAAGTTACAACAATACACAAGTGTTATTTCTGTAGTAATGTTACCTATACAGAGAGGAGATAGAAGGAAAACTCCTTATCTTCACAGTGGATTTACCAGAATACTGGATATTGAAATTCAGTGTTCTCTGACAAAAGTGATTTTTCTCTTCTTTGAGCAATTAAAAACTTGAGTGATTAAAAAACTCAGGCTTGACCCTTTTTTTGTTATCCCTTCCATAGGAACTGATAGTTAAGCATAATTTCATAAGCAAATGAACTACAGAGATAGCTTAAACAGCATCAAAACTAATTTCCCAAACAAGATAACATTTTCATTAAATTAAAAATCAGAGTTCTCTTGTTTTATAGTCACATGCCTACAGGGCATACTTAGCTTAGAATTTCATGTAAAAGTTGCTTACCTTGGAGTAGAAAGGTACAAACTAGAAAGTAGAAGGGGAGAGGTGTCTTGTCTTCTACCTGCAAATGTGAATGAGCTTCACAGGCCACATTTGAAAGAAGACAGACAAATGGTTGAGCCTACCTTTTCACCAGGGTTCTTTGCTAGAATCTTCTCAAACTTCCCAGAGGTTTCTAGAGTCTTCAGATCCCCAGGTCTCCATTATTTTGCCTTCACTATTTACTGTAACAAAACCAATACCATGTTAGAGTCAATGACACACAATGCAGAAGTCTGATTTGTGATTGCATTTCCTCTGAGAGTCAAGACTACAATCAAATCTAGAACTGCTTAGCATGATAGTTGCTTACTTCTGTAAAGTAAAATATACTCTTTGAGAAATATCACAGTATGGCATTTTTATGCAGAATTTTGATCACCCATTTAACCTATTCATTGTTGACACTGAGAATTTGAGTTGTCTTATCTTAAAAGTATCAACAATCAACTTTTACACTTCTTTTGAATTTCATTTAATGTAATTTTACATTTAACTCTTATCTAAACAATATATAATTGAAGCACTCTTTGATATTTAAGAAATCTCTCCAGAGTTTTTCTTGGCTGTAGTAGGCTAAACTTTGCAGAGGGAATACAGATTCAAATGTCAACAAATTTTCATCTCATCATCCAAAAATCCTATGACATTTTCAAAATAATACCACTATAAACCTAAAAAAGAAATGTAAACAACACAGGAATTTTCTTTGATGAGCCTAAATCTCTAAATCTCAGCATAAGACTATATGAATGAATTATTATTGAATAAACTATATATATGTATATATATGATAAAAGATGATCTAGTTATATGGATACATACTACATACATTAAAAGGACTAAAATAATTAATAATAATTAATGTTAGTTTTCCATGTTTCTATACACCAAAACTAAGCATCACATTTATATTTCATATTTTTTCTACAACCATTTTGAGTGCCTCCTACATTTCAAAAATTTGGATCATAATGCAGTGCAGTATCTTCCTCATGAGAGCTTTCCAATATAGGCAGAAGAAGGATAATTTCAATGAGGTATGATAATGAGCCAATCATAGTAAAGCAAATCATAGTATTTTAGTGGAACTACAGTTAAGGACTACTGTTTGCTTGAGGGGATCTGGTAGTTTCATAGAAAAGATGGTATTTGAATTGTGTGAAGATTCTTCTACTAGCAGAAGGATGTTACAGAATGATCAGAGTTGTCTTGAAAAAAAGTGTCAGATTTATGATTATTGATGGATTAGACTAATCAGACTAGGAGCTAAATGACAATACTAGATAATATTGTAGAAGTAATGTTTCTACAAAGACACCTATCAAGAAATGAAGTACAGAATAAACAGACACTAATAGAGATTAAAATTAAAATATGATCAGGCCTCCCCAGTGGCACAGCGGTTGAATGCTGGGTTGCAAAGCGGCCGGCAGCCTCTGCAGCGCCGGTTCCATCCCAGGCCACTGGGTGAGGGTCCCACATGGTGCGCAGACCTCTCCTGCCGCCTGCTGCTCCCCTCAGCAGTGCACTTCGGTCCTTCTGCCTGCTCTACTCACTGCTCTGGCTCTGGTGAATTCTCTCACCCTCCCGTGCCTCTCACTGTAACTAGTGCTTGTATAAATAAATAAATTAATTAAAAAATTAAAATATGATCAAGCAATGACAGTTTATGGTTAGGAAGGAGCATGTCTATAGGCAAAACTAATGAAATGAGTGAGAATTTACTAAGATACTTAATGTGAAATGTTATTTCAGGGGGGAAAAGACAAGGGGATAGCAAACACGTTGGCTTTGAAGTGAGACAATTGAGAGCAGACTTTGCTATGTGATAGCTGCATGAAACTGAGGAATTATTTATGCTAAGTCTGTTTCCTCTATAACAAAAATGAAATGCCAGTAACAACCATGCCATGTGATTGTAAAAATACGACAACTACATATATTTTGCTTTGCAAAGGAACTTAGTTTGTTTGTGGGATTCCAATGTAATATTTAGAGCTACCAGTGAAAGGATAGCAAAGACTTTCTCTATGCTCAGAGAAGTTCAAGTACAACAGGAAATGGATACAGTAAAAGAAAGTTTAATAAATGGATTAAGTGCAAAGTAAAGACATGTATGAACAACAAAGGCATTATATGCACACTGTAGCAGATCATAAAACTCCATGTTGGACTCACAGACTGAAAGGAAAGGGTTTGAGCTGAGTTTTAAAATACAGTTGATGAGGGTGCCTCCCCAGTGGCTCAGGAGGTTAAGACACAACCTATGAAGCTGTCTGCAGCCTCTGCAGCATGAGTTCAATCCCCAGGCCGGCCGGCCAGGGAGCAACCCACATGGTGCAGCAGACCTCTCCTGACTCGCTGGCTGCTCCCCTCAGCAGTGTATTTCAGTCAGTCTGCCTGTTCTGCTCCTCGCTCTGTCTCTGGTGAATCTTCTCACCCCCCACACCTCTGACCTGTGCCCCAGCTCTTGTGTGCATAAATAAATAAATCTAAAAAAAAATACAGTTGATGAAGCAAAGAGGGAAGACATTCCACAAAGAAATAGCATTGGGGAAAACATACAGCTGACAATTTACTGTTACTAGTGTATTAGGTGCAGAGCCTAGAGGAGCCATAAAGAAGCCTGGAGAGGGGAGAGGTGTCAGAGGTGGGTGAAGAATCTTGGACTATATTAGGCAGAAATGGGGATTTATTGGGTGCTACCAACATCCTATGTGACCAGATTTCTATTTCAGAAAGATCACAAGAGGAAAATGTGGAGAATTAATTTGAGAGTAACAAGACATGACATGGGAAGGGAGCTATAGAGGTTAGATTTTGATAATTATAGCATGTTGATATTTCATTCTCCTGATGTTTGGGTAATACTTTAAATGTTTAGACATGAATCATATGAATCCATTCTGAAATACATTCTGTTTTGTTTAATTAAGCAATTATTTCAGAAGAAAATTATAAAAATCACATTGTTAATTCAAGGTCTTAGTAACTAATATCAACTATAAAGCATGAAGAACATATTCCCTTACAGACAATGAACTGAAACCAGAAAAAACAAGTCCCAATAGAGGCTAGTCCACTTTAAAAACAAGTCATCTAATTTCCAAGGCTCTGGCTTTCTAGCTAGTTGTGCCAAGAATCTACACTGCCCACTAGAAAAGTCATTATTATTACTTTAGAGAAGAGCAAAGTTAGATACCCACGTAAGCCAGCTGCATAAATTCCCAAAGCAAATCAGTGACAAGCCAAACCAAAATTTATATCTCTGACTGAATCCAGCTCTAAAGCTTTCCCAGCACAATCTCACCAGTGCTGATTTTCAAGATCTTGTTCTTTAGCCTCTGATCAATGGAATGAGAAATGGAGCCTTCAAAGTTTCTTCAGATGAAGGCTGTTAATACTTTTGTGATGCTCTTTCTTAGAGTGGAATGCCTGGCAATATTTTTTTCTTGAATCACCTTGAATAATTTACTTAGTGTAACAGTCATATTTGAGACTTTTTTAAAATGAAGTTGACATAAGTGATCAAGATATTAAGGGTACTCGCCTTGCTTTTGTATCAAACAGTAAACAGGAAATTAGACAGCCTTACAGGTAGGGAAGCTATTTTTCACACAGAATACTGTAAGCAGTGACAGTGATAAATTCTATGCTCCCTCCATTGAATTTTAAACAGTAAATGATTTCAAGGAGACCAATGGCAAAGGGCACAAAGGGGCCTAATCTTCAGCTTCTGTGAAATACCTAACATGTGATCCCACAGTGCAACTGTGGGAAATCTGAGGAGAAAGGTCCTTTTTAATGCTGAGTAAATTTCTTTCATAAATGCAACTTCACCTCTATGTAAATCACTTAATTCCTGCATCATGAAAAAAAGTAGTTCATAGAGTAGAGTTGCTGTAAACTGGCTTAAGAGTAGTCCATAAATTCTCAGTTGCTGATCTTAGTGGCCAATGTATTCTAAACTGATCAGAGGAAAAGACCCACACAGAAAGTGAAAACACATTGCACAAAATGGGAGAAAATATTTGCAAATCACATATCTGATTATGGATTTGCATCAAGAATATATAAAGATAATACATAAGGAACCCAAACACCCTAATAAGAAGGCAAAATTCCAAATTTAAAAAAAGAGAGAGAAATAGGGGCCACTCTTAGAGCCTGGGTGTTAAAATCTCAGTGCTATCACCAAGTCAGCTGAAGCAGCATGAGTTTGATCCCTGGCCAGGAGTTAACCCACATGGCACAGCAGACCTCTCCTGTCTCATCTGTTGCTCCCCTCAGCAGTGTATTTCAGTCAGTTTGCCTGTTCTGTTCCCCACTCTGTCTCTAGTGAATCCTCTCACCCCCAGTACTTCTACAGAAAAATAAAATAAAAATCTTGTAACAAAGGAATGATTCTATTTAAAAATGAGAAATATTTTGAAAAAATGAGATATTTTAAATAGACATTTCTCCAAGGAAGATCTGCAATCGTCATTAAGCATATAAAAAAGATGCTTAACATCATTAATCATCAGGTAAATGCAAGTCAAAACTACAATGAAATCCCACTTCACCCTCTCTAGAATAGCTACAACAATAAATTAAAAAGATAGACAATGGAATATTACTCAGCATTCAAAAAAGATAAACACATGCAATTTTCAGCAACATGGATGGTGCTGGAAGGGATCATGCTCAGCAAAATAAGTCAGAAAGAAAAATAAAAATACCAGATGGTCTCACTCATAGCAGAAATCTAGAAAACTTAAATAAGAGACCAGGAAAAAAGAATAACTATAAGAAAGTAAAAATCAAAATCAACAAACAACTATGAACCAGAGATAATCTATGGGGGCGGGGAAAGGAGGAATTGTGGTCAAAATAAGGGGGTTGCAATTTATGGGGAATATAAAAATAAAATTAAAATTAAAATAAATAAATGCAGATAAAAAATAAAAATAAATATAAAAATATAAAAAAATTAAATAGACAACATCTGATGAAGTAGGAAAAAAATTGGAACTCACATACATTGACTAATATGGCTATGCCATATTAATTTTATACTTTGGGGGGAGAAATCTGGTGATTTTTTAAACAGTTAAATGTATAATTACCATTAATTGGGCAGCCCCACGCCTTAGTGTGGATCCAAGGTAAATGAAAACACACGTCCACACAAAACATGATGTGAATGTTTTAGTAGCATTATTCATAATAGGCAAAAAGTAGAAATCCATACAATGTTTGTCATCTGATGAATGGATAAATGAAATGTAGGATGTGCATACAATGTGCTATTATCCAACAATAAACGAAATGGAATACTGTAACATGCTACAACATGGACGATCCCTGAAAACATTCTGAGAGAAAGAATAATGGTCACTGGATGACATGTTATGTCATTTATTTCCTATAAAAGGTCTAGAATAGAAAACCCATATAGAATGTATATTTCAATCAAGATGTTTACAAAATGATCACTGCTACCTTACTGGATATCCACTATACCTTGTATCCTAGGTTGAGCAGAACCAGGTTACTCTCTAGCCATGGCAATTGGATCAAGGATATGAGTACAAACCAAAGGTAAGCAAATATGAAGTAGCAACAGCTGCAAGGTGAGGTGGTCCTGCTTAGCAGCAATGCTGAAGTCATCAAGAAGATAGCATCATTTATCTATGATACTCCTTTATGATGGTGTTCTATAATAATAATAATGAAAGGTACTGTTTATTGAGCACTTACCCTATGCCAGATATTTTGTTAAGTACCTGGGTATACAACTTCATTTACACATTCAGTAACTCCATAAAGTGGTATTATTGCCCCCATTTTATAACTAAGCCTCAAATAATATAAGTAACTAATTAATAGCACCTATTTTCATATGGCAGACCAATGGTCCAAACACAGACGTATCTGGTGACCAAGTATTTTTTTCTCCTTTTATACTATGCTTTCCCTTAAGATGTTCAGTTCTCTAGATTTTAAGAGAAAAATTCAAGAATTTTTTATTTTCTGTATTTTACAGGTGACATACCAAGAAAATGATAGTGCTCATGAACCTCAAAGGAATCTTGGATCCTAAGGCATATTCTAGTGATTACTTTTCTTCCCTCTAGCTACTTTCCCTTCATAATGTCAAAGACTTGTTTCTAATATCTTTTTTCACTCAAATCTCCCAAATATGCTCAATCTGCCTTATATTCCAATATTCCACTGGATTTATAATTGTTCATATAATCAAAGCACCAACATTTTTAAAATACCATTTGTTCTTTTTTGCCCTTGTTATTGTTTGATAAAACAGTACTCAAGGGAAAAATAATCTTTCCAAACCAGCAAATAATTTTGTGGCTATTGACAAATTGGGTCTACAGTGTATATAGGGGTAAAAAGACCTAGAATAGTCAACACAATATTGAAGCTGAAGAATAAACTGGGAAGTGTGACCTAGCTTTAAGACTTAATATAAAACTACAGTCACCAAGTCAGTGTGGTATTAGAAAAGAACAAAGAGATTAATGGATAAGAATAGAGTCTAGAAAGAAATGTACATAGCTACAGCCACGTGATCATTAATGAAGTAGTAAACTCTTTTCATTAAATTTTTACTGGAACAACTGGACATCCACTTGTAAAATAATGAATAAATAAGTATTATACACTTCACAAAAATTAACACAAAATGTATCGTAGAACTAAATGTAGTATAAAATGCAAAACTGTAATACTCCTAGAAGATAATACAGGGGAAACTTAGATGACCTTGACTGTGGCATTGACATTTTAGATATAGCATCTAAAATATGATTCATGAAAGAAATAATTAACTAAATTTCATTAAAACTTAAAACTTCTGCTTTGTGGGGAGAATATCAAGAGAATTGGACTATAAATCACAGTGGACAAATATTTGCAAAAGCCATATCTGATAAATAATTGTACTCCAAAATATAAAAATAATTCTTACAACTAAATAATATGAAAATAACTCACTTAAAAAAATGGACCAAAGATTTTAACAGATACACCATCAAAGAAGATACACTGATGGCAAATAAATAGATGAAATAATGTTCTACATCACATGTCAATAGAGAAATACAAACTAAAACAATGAGATAAAACTACAAACTTACTAGAATGGCCCAAATACAGAACCCTGACACCACCAAATGCTGGGAGGAATATGGAGCAGCAGAAATTCTCCTTCCTGGATGGTGAGAAATAAAATAGCAAGCCAATATGGGAGACAGTTTGGCAGTTTCTTACAAAACTAAACATACTTTTCCCATATGATCAGCAATCTTGTACTTTGGCATTTACCCAAAGGATTTGAGATATATGACCACACAAATCTGCACACAAACTTTATGGCAGCTTTAATCACAGTTGCCAAAATTCAGATGCAACCAGGATGCCCTATACTAGGTGAATGAATAAATCAACTGTGGTACATCCAGACAATTTAATATTATTTTGTGATATAAACAAATAAGGGATCAAGCCATAAAATGACACACACTAGGGCCTCCCCTGGTGGTGCAGCGGTTGAGTGCTGGGCTGCAAAGCTTCCTGCAGCCTCTGCAGTGCCGGTTTGATCCCTGGCCACCAGAGAGGGTCCCACATGGTGCGCAGACCTCTCCTGCTGTGCCCACTGCTCCCCTCAGCACTGTATTTCGTTGGTCTGCCTGTTCTGTTCCCCGCTCTGGCTCCGGTGAATTCGCTCACTCTCCCATGCTTCTGACTGTACCCAGTGCTTGTATAAATAAATAAATAAAAATCTTTAAAAAAAAAAATAACACACACTAAGGAAAGGTAGACGCATTTTAGTAGTTGAAAAGACTGCATACTGTATGATTCTCTCTATATAACATTATGACAAAGGCAAAACTATACAGACAATAAAAAGAATGGTTGTTGGGAGGAAGAATAGACTGTTAAAATACTCTGTATGAAAGCAAAATGATAAATGCATGTCATTATCTACTTGTCCAAACCCACAAAATGCACCACATCAAGAGTAAACTTTAATGTAATTTTGAACTTTGGATGATTGTGATTTGACAAAGTAGATTTATCAGTTCTAACACGCACCCTCTCGTGGGGTATGCTGTTAATGAGGTAGGATATGCATGTATCAGAGCAAGGGCATATAGGATATTTCTGTACCTTCCTCTCAATTTTGCTGCAGACCAAAAAGTGATCGTAAAATCCTTTAAAAAAAGTTCTTTTCAATTTTACAACAACAAATTCTTTCTGCCTTATTGTTCATTCCTTTTCTGTACTCTTTGCTGGCACTTCTTCTACACCTAATACTCATAGGAATTTCTTAGGGATCAGTCTTAGTTTCTACTTTATGATACACCCCCCAAACAGTAATCCAGTGAGGTTTAGTTATAACCCAATAGTAACAGTCCTCTAAATGATATTCTTGGCCAAACCTCTCTCCTCAAGTCCCCACCTGTGAAACTAACTATTCCTGCAAATATATTCTTGGAACTTCAACATTAAACAGAATCATTTTTCTTAACTGAAACATAACCTTTGGCATGCCCTTATTTTCTTTTGAAAAGGTTACTGTGTAAAGTATCTGCTCAAGTCAGAGTCTTGGGAATCATTCTTCACTTATCCCTTTGTCATACTCCCTGATGCACCATTGTTCACTATCCATACACGATCACATCTCAGAGTATCCACTGTCAGCAACTTTGCCTCCTGGATGATTGAGTCACTTAATGCTTCTTCTTGTTTCACTGAATACCAACACAATATGCACGGGGATCCTGTAAAAGTATTTCACATATCACTCCTCTGCACAAAACTCTCTGATGACTTCCTGTATCACCCAAAATAACAGTCATAAAAACAAGGTCTTTGCCTGTTTCTATTCACTGTTATATTCCAAGCACCCAGAATAATGCTTGGAACATTGTTGGCTCTCTAAAAATGTTTACTGAATGAAGAAAGCAGATGGCTACTTTTTTATAGCCATACCTACTATTATCACACTGGTTCAAGAAATTCTCCTCCTCCTGGAATTCTGGAATAAATTATTACCCTCATTATAGTTTCCATCACTGATTTTATTCTTCTTTGAAGTTTTCTCTACATTTTAGACAGACTAGGAGTTTTAAAATGTAAATGTGAAAATTAATTAATTTCTACTGCTTTTAAAATAATGTTGAAATTGCGAGCAAGGCCAACAAACATCCGCATGATGGGGCTGTGGCTGCTTCCCACCTTCTTACCCGGTTTCACACAACCTAGCTTGACTACATGTCTTGCAAATGCCAAAATGGGATTTTTTTCTCCCTTTCTTCAGTAAATGTTTTCTTCCCTCCTTCCTTCCAAACTAGATACAACACATCCTTCAGATTTGTATTAATTTCAACTTCATTGGCGATCCCTCATCATGCCTCGTAGCAAAGTCAACCCCTTTGCCTTTAATCTGTAATGGCCTCCTAAGATTCACATTAGGTAAGATTTAGTGCATTAGAATCACTAGATCATCATTCCCACTGGAGTATTTCCAAGAAAACAGGAAAGTGCATAACTGTGTTTCCTCTATAGTTATCTAGCTATAGTTTCAGGAGTTATAGGAACCACTTGACAACTATCCAAACACTGAAGTATCTGAAAAATCCCAGCCTTTCTAATTTAACAGACCTAGTCTGAATCCCAACTAATGTCACTTAAAATCTGTGTGTGAAATCTGCTTGACCTCACATGTCTTCAATTTTCTCATCTATTAAAAAAATCGTATTCATCTTAAGTGCCAAAGATAATGATATATTTCTGGTAACATGTGAAAAACTACCTACCACAGAGTAAATAACTATTATACAGAGAAACAAAATTTCTGCTTTTGTGACAGATGAAAAACTAGGTCTGAAATTAGGTCCTATTACATAACTGTATAACTCTTGGCAGTTTGCCAAAATATTTCCACAATCACAATTTGGGCACTGATAAATGAACACAGAACTATCTCAAAAAAAAAGGTCATATGAATTAAATTTGATAACAAAATTTGTTGTATCATAAGAGTAAAACTAGTAGAAATAAAATTGTGATTTGTATACATGAATATATGAATCTCACTAGTCTAAAAAAAAACTAATTTTAGTTAATTTTGATATATAATTTTATAAGTAAACATCCACATGCCTTTTAAATATATATATGCATGCATCACTTTAAGAAATTTTAGTATTAAAAAAGTATCTTCTAAGTTTTTTTAAGTGAATAAAATTCAGAATATAACTGTACCGCCTCAACAACCTATGTATAATCTCACATTCCCCAAATGGGAATTCACACCACTATTCCAGTCACTGGCAACCCTTTTAAATAGGTAATGCAAAATTGTCACCAATAAAGCTTTGATTTGTACTCCAAATTGGCTGTGGCTATGCAGACCTCATCAATGGTTGGTGTTCTCCTTAGAGATGGATGCTATGCAACAGAACTCTCAAGTCAAAGAGAATTATCTTGCATGTGATTTGTTTGGACTGAAATCTCACACAGAGTATAACGGAGCTAAATGCACTTACAAGTTGAAATATACATCTTTAAATAACACTTTAACAATTCATTTGTAAAGGCTAGAGGGTATAAATTGAAACTTTGCTATGGGATAGTGTTTTTGACCAAGTTTCTGCTATGTTAGTGCCTTGTAGTGCTTTTATAAAATGTTTTTTAAAGTAGTCTGAGATTGATTGCAAAACATACCACAGCTTAAATAGAGCACATGTTCAGGGAGTCAAAATATAAATCAAAGTCCTGTTCATATATAAGAAATTCTTCTAAAGAATGCAAGTCAACTACCAATGGGATTTTATTAGTGTATATGAAAGAACCCACTTTAGATGCTAAGGAAATTCTCAATTTAAAGAGTTCAAAAGTTAGGGCAAATCAGTGTAACAAAGAATATATTTCTGTATAGATGAACTTGATTGATTAGACAGACAGATAGACGTGTACTCACATGTATATTGTATACATTCTCTCTCTCTCTTTCTCTCTCTCTCTCTCTCTCTCTCTCTCTCTCTCTCTCTCTCTCTCTCATGCTCTGGCCTCTGCTCTCTTGCTCTCTCGCTCTCTCGCACTCTCGCTCTCGCTCTCTCCCTCCCCCTTGAAAGTTAATTGTGGCAGCTGGAGCAATTTGATTAGGAAGTAGGTTTCTTCTTACAGGGCATTTTCTTTCTCAGCAGTTGGTCTCTAAGGTGCTGAGTAAAAGTGTATTTGAAATAATTCCTGCAGATCCATATAGAAGAGTTTCTTCAGTTTGTGTAGAATTCCTTGAAGGAAAGAAAATTGTGCTTCTGTTCCATTAGATTCTCAGAGAATTTTTAAATAAATGTGAGAGTGGCAGGCTGATACTTAGTCTAAACCATGGACATGTATGATATACTGAGTAATTTTTGCAACATATCATTCATATAAGTCACTTCAAGATGTATGAGGAGCTTTCAGAAGCATGTTTTAATGATCACTGTAGGAGGACTTCATACCTAGTGTCCAGAGTGACTGTGCTCACCCAGTCTTCTACTCAGTTTTTATTCATTCATTCTGTCATCAAAGAGTTATTGACTCTCCACTATTTGGAACCTCTGTGCAGAGCCTCAGGATGCACATGGTTCTTTCCAACAAGGAGTTAATAATGATAGGGGAGAAATATAAAGTAAGTTTTGTGATGGACATAGTTATATGATTTCAGAGCACAAATGAAACATGAAAATCCAGGAGAGTGCTTATAGAAGAGATGGTGATCAGAACTAAGTTTGGAGGCATAGAACACCACAGTCTCTTTGGACAAGAGCCACCTCTCCCATTGTGCTTCTCACTTCAGACCTACATCCTTTCAGGTCTCTCATTGTGTTATTCCTGCCTCAGAGTTTGCATCCTGCAATAGCTTCTTCTCTCACATGTAATTCACTATTCCTCATCATTATAACCTAGAACCCGTTTTAATTTAACAGCTACATCATTCATTAATTTACATCAAACTTCTGTTTTAGGAACTCTATAATTCTTCTCTACATCACTTCTTACATTTGTAATTATTTGGTTTGTTAATGTAAAATCTCCCTTATGGTGATGGAAACTCTTTGAAGAAACAGACTTATAACAATTTTGTTCTCAGCTATATTTCCAGTGCTCAGAAAAATTTACTGGGTCATTTAATAACTGCTGAGTCAGAAAACAATGAATATTTGACTACTGAATAAAAAATATTCAGGATGTTGAAGGAGTAAAATCATACCTCTAAGGAAGGCAGAGGCAGAACATGATCTGAGGAATCAGTTGAAAGTTAATTTTATTAATTAAATTATGAATTAAAAATTTAATCAGGTATTTGATCATATTATGTTTTAGAATTATCCCTTTGGCAAGAGCATAGAAGAGAAGAAAAAAGAGAGATGCAAAGACTCATCAGTCCATATGGATGAAAGTTCCAGTGGCAATGGAAACAGGATGGATAATTTTGGATAACAGACTCCAGGGAAGAGAAAGAATGGAGGGGGATTTGGTTTGTCCTTGTGCTTTGAGACGGACATGATTCAATTCACAAAAGGAAGAAATAGGAAAGAATAATTTATGCAGGAAAAAGTGACATTTAGTTTTATACACTTTGAGTATGAAAAATCAAGTAAGAACTTAGTAGTGATGTTTGTGTTAGAATTTAGAAAGTGTGTGTATGTAATGAACAGTTAAGGTCTAGGATTGAGATGACCTGATAAAAACGAAAAAGACAGAAGAGTGCCCAAGAAAGAGGTCTTGGGTTCTCACATTCTAAGAATTGAGCTCAGTAGTTATAATTCATTGAAGTAAGAGGCTGTCCATAGAGATCTTACCACACCATGCCACACCACTGGGCATGCCACACCATGCCACACCAGTGGGCATGGTGTGGTAGCAACACCTGAAAGGAGTGACCCTAGATCTCTAAATCATATACAGTGTTGTAAACCAATTTGTGTTTTTTCTCTATTTTGTTTGGAACATGTTTTGAAACAGAACACATTACATTTCCATATGCTACCTTTAACTATGATGCAATTCTTCCACCTGCTATTCTACTTGGACAAAATTTCTTACTGAGTAGTTATTGTGAACTTTTGGGGCGGGAGGGCAGAGAGCATTTCTATGGAGAAAAATTCTCTCAGTTATAGACATTTCTGAAAAATAGGATTTAGTCTTAAGAATAACTAGATTTGGAGAAGTTTCTTTTTAGCTCTTCTGCCCATTTTTTGACTGGATTATTTACTTTGTTTTTGTTGAGTGTCATCACAGCAACATGGATGGCACTGGAAGGGATCATGCTCAGTGAAATAAGCCAGAAAGAAAAAGAAAAATACCAGCTGGTCTTACTCATAGCAGGAATTTAGAAAACCTAAATAAGGGACCGGGAAAAGGACGAAATATAATAAAGTAAAATCAAAATCAACAAGCAACTATAAACCAGGGATACACTACAGGAGGGGCGGAGGGAGTAGGATCAAAACAAGGGGGTTGGGAATTGTATGGGGACTATAACCAATATGAAAATGCATACATTGTGCAAAAATGAAAAAATTATGTAAAAAATATATAAAATTAAAAAATAATGAAAGGAATAACTAGATTTTCTTTAGGACTTCATAATCCTATTCCAATCTACTGATCTAAGAAAAATTAAATAACAGATGAGACTATTTGACTTTTTATTTCATTTTGTAATATGGATGTATGTGCAAAATATTATGGCCGATTTGTTGCTTATGAAAACAAGACTATGTTGAAAATTTATTGTATTTTTTATGTTATGTATTACATTGGCTATTGTATTTTTATGATATGTCTTACAAAATCTAAATTTTTCATTGTGATAAAAAGCCATCCTAATTCAAGATACAGAGAACTATATAAGACCAAATTCTCGCCTTGCCCTAGAATAGTTTCTCTGGAATTCTTAAAAGAGAGAAATGTGAGCACATGATGGTTGTGCTCTGTGCCACACAACTATGAGCCCCTCCACAAATTCTCCTGACACAACCAGTACTTTAACTTATGCAGACCCAGAACACATCTCTAAAATAAAACTACAAATTCCACTCTATTGGATCTTTACATTACAATCTTGAGCATACACAAAACAATGGTTGCCATTTTTATAGCTGAATAATTTTCCCCAAAACTAGTAAAAGCTTCATTGTAATCAGATTAGAACGAATCATTATTTTTAAAGTAGGAGTCAGGATACAGCTATCCTAACAGTTAATCAAGTATATATTTCCATGACTTCTTAAATTGCCCATCACTTTTTGTAGGAGAGAGAGAGAGAGAGAGTGTGTGTGTGTGTATGTGTGTGTGTGTGTGTGTATAAGGTGATAAATAACAACAATGAAAAAGCAGTCATCTGGCTGAACACTGGAGAAATTCTGCTCACAATTTAACTTTACAGGATTAGGTCTGGATTTCTTTAAAAAGGTGGTCTGATACCAGAATTAATCCTAAGATATTTGCCTAACCATATATCCATTACTAACCTTAAATAAGAAAAGAATAAAGCTAGTGGGCAAACTGAAGTGCTTTACTTGGGAAAAGCAAAGAACTTTAATTCAGGGTACACAGCGTTAGGAAGAATCCTAAACCATGTCCTGAGATGGGACTCAGGTCAGAGGATTTATTGTTCTGTTTGAATATCACTTGGTGTGTGCATTGAGGTAATATTAGTTTACATTACTGGTATTTTGGAAGTGTAGCATTTCCCCCACTCCTGCTTTCAGGATTCATATATAGAAAAAAAGAAGTATGAGGAAGGGGAGGGTGAGAAAATGGTCAGTGACACTTTTCCCATGACTTTCTCCAGTTGCATTTTAATGTGGCTCCAGTGATGTCATTTTTACATCACCCATGACAAATAATGAAATGAATTCCTTATGAGGTAGTATACTCTGATCACTCAGTAATTAGTTTGTCTTGACCAACTAGTTAGTTTCATTGTAATAGTTCAAAAAAAAGGAGATGAACTATTGTTGAGATTCTCTCATTAAATGTTTGCAGTTGATATTGCATTGTAGCTAATTGGGTGTGATGTTTTACACTTTAGCCCATGCTGCCTATTATTAAAGCGATTTAATACAAATATCTGGTCTGGGTATTATGTTAAATTGTTACCTTATAATAATATAACCACTAGAAAAGGAATGCATGTCTCTGGCTTTGTATTATATGTTCTCTGTCCTCATCAAATGAAATCTGTAATTCTGTAAATTAGAAAATATGGAAAACGGCAAGAAAATAGCACAGGCAAAGTCTCAAGCCAATTTCTGTAAGGCAAGTTGGCATTCTGTTGAGTATGATTTGCTAGATTGACTTCCAGGACTGTCTCCACTTCCAGAGTCATGACTGACGGTGATGTAGAGTCTGGAAGGACTGGGGGTCAGATAACAACAAGCCTCCTCTCTTGGGGTATTTTCACACCATAGTACCAGGTGCACTGGACATTTCCATTGATAGCTCACCCTGGACATGCCGCCTAAGCCCCATGGATGAATTTGCATGGAGTTCTGGCCTTAGCCTCCAGGAATCAAGTGGGATTTTTAAAGATTTGTCAGCTTGCTTTTCAGAATTTTGTGGAATGCATCTAACATCTTAACCTAATGCCTGTGCTGGAATGGAGATGAAAGTATTAGCAGAACTACAGTCATGCTTTCATTACCTTTGTCGGAGTAAACCAAGCTGCTATGAATTTTATTTAATTTCCAGGAGTGTTTATATATCTGTTCCATACCAACTAATTCACAAGCAATGCAGTATCATATAGTGTTATGAGCATTATGTGTCTTCTAGAAATCCATTCTATAAAGTACTCAGCAAAAGTGGATAAGAAATATAGACAAAATTTTATCCCTACATTATTAAGCGAAAAAGCAAAACACAAAAGAGCATCACACACACTCAGAGACTTAGAAGAATATACTTCAAATTGTTAACAGAAAATACCTCTAGAGAAGTGATACATACTTTAATTTGTACTACAATTTTGTTAGTGTGATGAGAAGAATGATAAAAGTTTATTCCTCAAGTCTCATTTGTCAAGTTGGGTGGTTGTGTAGAGCATACGATGTTTATTTTTTTACATATGTTCTATTTATTAACAAATTTTAAAAACACAACTTTATCTAGGACTTAGGGTTGCATTGTTTGATATAATTGCAGTGTTTGATATAATTAAACTCTAGGAATACAGATATTTCATTGAGTGACTCACAAAATGCAGAAGCCTCAGCTTTCACAACTATATTATGAAAAAATTGAGCTTTTTTTCACTCAAGAATAAAATATTTAAATAATTAATCTAAACAATTTCAAATAGTAGGAAATATCTTAGAGTCTTCTTTAAATAATACTATTAGATTGATTATAATTTATATTAACAATGAAAATGTCAGATATATTGTTTCAGATTTATCCTTTATCCTAGATAAATCTCTCAATAACACCATAATTTTAATATACAGACTATAATTTTAAGTGTATTATTCATTTTATTGTTTATTGAGGTAATGCTGACTTACAATATTGTATAAGTTTTCGAGGTACTGGCTCACACTTCTACAAATGCATCCTAATCACATCATGCCTCTGCCAAAGCCTTAATCACCACCCATCATTGTCCACTGTGCCCACTCTCTCCTTGGTTTCTACCCCCACCCTTCCCTTCTGGGAGCCTCAGTTCAAGGGTTTCAAGAGTTTGTTTTGTTTGGATCTGTTTCTTTGCGGTTTTTCATATTCCACACAAGAGAAATCGTCCAGCGTTATCTTTCTCCTCCTGACTTATTTCACTTAGCATAATCCCTTCTAGTTCCATCCATGTTACTACAAGTAGAAATAGTTCATTTGTTTCTATGGCTGAGTAATAGTCTATTGTGCATTTGTACTATATCTTCTTTTTCCACTCATCAGTTTTTGGACACTTGATTGTTCCTATAGCTTGACTGCTATTAATTTTGCTGCAGTGAACACAGGGGCACATTGCAGTATCCATTTGATCCTTACAGTATCCATTTGAATTAGTGTTTTTGCATTTGTTGTGTAGATACCTCAGTAAAATGAATGGATCATACAACAGAACTGTTTATAATATTTTGAGACATCTCCATACTATTCACCACATGTTCTGGACCAGCCTAATTCCCAGCAGTATATGAGGGTTGCTCTACTCTACATCTTTGCCAACACTTGTTTCTGGCCTTTTTGATATGGGCAATTTTCACAGGTGCGTCATGGTATCTCATTATAGTTTTGATTTGCATTTCCCTAATAAGCGCTGATGAACATTTTTTTCATACTCCTATTGGCCATCTTTATGTTTTCTTTGGAAATGTGTCTAGATCTTCTGCCCAATTTTAGATTGGATCATTCGTTTTCTTTTTATTGAGTTATGTGAGTCATTCATAGATTTTTGTATATTGTTTCCTTGTCCGATGTATGATGTGAAAAAATTTTCTCCCATTCAGGAAAATATTTGTGTAAGTGACATTTCCATTCACTGTGAAGAAGCTTTTTAGCATGATGTAGTCCCATTTGCTTATTTTTGCTTTTGTTTTCCTTGCTTTTGGAGTGGAGTCATAAAGGTATCCCTGAAACCAATATTTTAGTGTTTTACCCACATTTCTTTCAATGTATTTTATGGTTTCTCATCTAACATCCATAATTAATTAATTTTCATTTTAATCTGTGAGACAGTGGTCTCTATTTCATTGAATGCACTATTCAAATGAAACACATTTGAACGATACTTTGCTATAACGAGACTAAGAACTTAGGTAGGGTAGTCAAGTAAATTCTTGTGGTTGTAGTTACACATAGTACACAAAAAGTGCTCATTTCTTCCTTTTTCAGTGAATAAAGGACATATTAGCATAGACTGTAAGTAGAAATGATATAAAGAATTTGTCAAGTGTGAGATTATATCCCATTTAATAAATCAAATGTATTTTCATAAAACACTAGAGTTTTTAAACTTAGAAATCATCTAATTTCCTTCCTAATGCCTTAGTTGACAAGATCATTAGCTAATTTAGTCACTGTATCTATTTACTTCCTTAACAACGTTTAAGTGATGTTGAGCTTTTCTTCATTTTTGTTTTCAATTTTATACTCCTATGTAATGAGCTGCATGGTGCAAGGTACTTTCATGGTTGCTTTATTTTAGTGCAGAACTCTGTTAGCTATAAAGGATGGCTCAGAATCCACTGTGGTAAATGTGCTTGATAGCTACGGATCAATGCAAAATTCAAAGAAAACAGCCCATGTTGCCTCATATACAATGAAACCCCATACTTATTCTATGCATACTTTTTTCATGGTGCAGTTTATCTGTGAGATATACAAAAGGCTGATGCATCCATTACCTCCAGAATAGGACCTAAAATGCACTCCTTTTAGGAAGGTAATTTTCAAGCCAAGGCAACTGAAAAAAAGTTTAATTAACATGGTGATGTCATTTAAGAGACTATAGATACATCCAACAGACAATAAAGGGAGTCTCAGTAGTTACTTGAGTTAAGCATGTGCACATAGTGTTGTCTTTTTACTTCAGAGGCCCTGAAATATTTTAGTGGAAGACAAACATGTCTTTTCTCAGTTATTATGATGTTGGATTCTTTATTTTTACTATTAAGATTTGAGTTGTGTGTTTTTCCTCTTTAGCTACCATAACCTAGCATTAGAGACTATGCAAACCAAGGCATAAAATTCAAAGGCTCTGTATTTTGCCTTAGAAAAAAAGGGTTCAATTTCCTTGATGCCACTAGTAAACCAAATAAAATACCAGGCCATTTTCAAGTAAATGAATAAAAGAGACAATTGCAGGATGTAATCTACTATTGTTGGGGTACATTTGAAAAGAAGACAAAATGGAACAAACTGGAAATAGCTCAGTTCATTTATACTTAGTCCTTGGGGACAAAAACGGACCTATTTGCAACCATGCAAAGCAGCGGTGTATACGCGGATGGGAAAATTCACACAGATGCCAAATGGGTGCATTAACCCCCCTTGGCATAGTTAATGTAGACATGCCCTTAGGGATCCTTATAAGACCCATCTGTTCATTCGAGCATTTGCTTAATTGTGTCAAATGCCTGGCAAATGCAGTGTCAGTTAATAGATAATAGATATGTAAATGCTGTTTGTGTTCTTGTACATATGCCCAGGGGCTTTACAATAAACACATCACATTTTTAAAAATAATTTTCTGTTGGGCATAAAATGATAGTCTTGCTGGCAGCAACAGTACAACCCATAATAGCCCAAATTATTATGGTATTCAGTAGCTTATAGCATTATAACATTGTCATTTAGGGGTTTCAGCTATCACTTCATTTTCTGATCATCTTGATGACCATGGCTGTTAGTTACCTTTGGTTTTGTGAAAACAGATGGCTCGCTCTAGCCTCACATTACACATTACCCAAATGTGTGTGTACTAACCAACCAGATACCGTGGGGAGGTGTGAGCTGCACATGAGCACCCAGCTAGGTGACAATAACATATTTGGGACCTTCAGAGTTTTACTGGACCTGCTTGGGCCCCACTTCTTCCTTATCAACAAGAAGATAATGAGTTTGGTCCCATGGGGTTGAAATATGGAAACACCAATCACATAACAGACTGGAATAAATACCGAGGCCCTCTCCCCTTCACACACACTGTCACGTCTCACGACTTCAGGTCACATGTTCAGAGGAATGAGAACACCTCTTGTTATAAGCTGTAGATGATACCACTAACTGACAAGTGTTGAGAATTAAGTTCTTAATATCCCCTTTCCCCTCCATGATGCAAAACTATTATCAATGACACATTTGACAACTCCGAGGAAAATGACTGCCAAAATGTTTTAGTAAAAGTTAGATTGACAGTTCAGAAAGAGAGTAGTCCTCTGTAGGCTTTATGACAGGAAATCCTTACAGTATCTATTCTACCTTAAAAGGATTCTTTATGAACCTCTTTCTCTTGCACTTTAGACAGAAAATTTAAGCCAATATAAAGCATAAAACATTTCAGTGGGCTCTATCTCTCCAGGCACTGTGACATGACAGCCCATACACTAGAAATAATGTTTGCCAATTTTTATTTCCTTTACAGTGACCATCCTACTGGCCACATTAGATGCCCAACACAAGAGATGCTCAGGAAAAGCATATTTTCATACGGCCCAAGGTGCTACTTGAGGAAAGAGGGAGACACCAACAGCTTCCCTCCTAGGGCTCATTAGTGTTAGATGACATGTGCCAGGTTGAAATGACACAGCCTCAATAAGCTCAGCAGCAGAATTAGATACAAAGGATCACTAATATGTGGTAGGAAGAACATAGACAAAGTCAATGCCAGTTACAGAGGGGCAGGCTCAGGAAACAGCTTCCAAGGAAAGCTGGACATCTCTCCAGCCTCAAGCTGCCTTTCACTCCAGCTCCACTTTATAAATAACACTTATGTTTATGAGGATAAGCAACTCTGACATATATTTTAATTCTAAATAGCATGACTTGGAGAAAAACAATGATTCTCAGGTTTAACACTTGAGTTTAACTTTGTTTATTCCCTTTTGCATTATCAGAAACCACTGTTAAACTAAGATTGGCATCACCACAGCTGTGTGGGCAGGGCTAACATGAAACAGACTGTCTGTCTGTCCTTGTCAGAAATTGTCAGTCTCAGTGTGCTGGCTGAGATAGCATTGAGCAGGAGAATTTCCAAGATGGCGGCCTGCCATTTGTATGTGAGTCCAGTTCTGTCACTGCCAGCACCATGCATTAGCAAGACAGACCTTGATAACAGGTGGGGTTACAGAGGTGACTCTCACTACAACAGCAAGTAGTTTTAATGAACAAGAAACTTAGTCATGAGATTTTTTTTCTTACAAGAGGAGAGCGTTATCCACCCTCCTTCCAACTCCACACACTAAATCTAAAAGGTTTGTAAAGAGGCTTTAACTGTGTTCAGTCAGGTGCACAGTTCAGATTCCCTTGACAGCACATTACACATTACAGATTACAACACATTTTCTCAAAACTATCCTTGCTTCAGCTTCTGAAAGCATAAATGCTGGGTGAGGAGGGGGATGGAGATGAAAAGCCTAGATTTCTGGGGTCAAATAGGTTATCATTTTCTTTTGATTCCCTTCCCCAACAAAATGAGGAGACCTAAATCAGACATCCCCTAATGAGGCAGGTGGCCAGCTGCTTGGTATTCTCATAGCAGTGATGGAGATGGTACTAGTACCCTGCACCCATGGCGGTCCGGGATTGTCCTCCCCCGTGGGGTAACGGGGCACTCTTCCTCGTCGCGGGAACCAAAGCTTTCTTCCCGGGGCACCCCTGCATCTGGTAGTGATTATGAATCTCCCTCTCTCAAGATGGGTTCATGCTAAAATGCTGTTGGAAGATGATAAAAATTGATGTTATAAACCATTGGAAAGCAAGATTGTCCAGAAACTAACCTTAAGATAAAGAGAAAGGCACTTTTCTAAAAGAGTATTTAGGGCTCATAATTTTTTTTAAAGATTTTTTTATTTATTTATTTATACATTCAAGAACCAGGGATACAGGCCAGATGTGTGGGAGGGTGAGAGGATTCACCAGAGAGAGAATGGGAACACAACAGGCAGACTGACAAAATACACTGCTGAGGGGAGCAATGAGCATGACAGGAGAGGTCTGTCGTGCCATGTGGGACCCTCGCCAGCCAGTGGGGATCGAACCAGGACTGCAGAGGATGCAGACAGCTTCACAGTGCTGCAGTCAACCACCTGTGCCACCAGGGGAGGCCTTAGGGGTCATATTAACTTAATTATTCTGAAAGATTACTGGATCACCTGTCCAATTAAAAATAATTATGAAGAGTAACTTATACTAGTTACCTATCTCTCTATAACAAACCACAGAAAGGGTAGTGCTGCAATTTGGTGCCTACTTATTCCTGTCACCAGGGTTATATCCAACTGCAGCTGGATGGACCAATGACCTCACTCCATTTGGGACAGCACTGTCATTGCTACATGCTCTTGTTCTGACTGACAGTGTTTACTTGACACCACCTGACACAATCCTTAATTATTAAAATAAAAAAGTTCCTATAGACACACCTTTATTTCATTTGTAGCCTACAGTCTCATTTTACTCTGATGAAGTTTTTTCTGATTTAGATACTAGATATGAGAAGATTTTTCAACACCAAAAATATTGGTCCTTATTATTTTATCAACTCTGTTCAAAATGTATACTTACATTTTTAGATCACATCTTTCTTCCTATATATGGCCATATGATAATAACAGAACCCACTGGCATTTCATCATTCTCCCCAGAAGCCTCCTTTAGGCACATCCAACATATCACACATGCTAGCTTCTAGCCTCCAAATTACCACAGGCAACATTTTAGCCATTATTTTCCTGCCACTAAATAAAAATGATTGCTTTTTCTCCAGTCTCTGATGGTTTTCTCAGAGTTGTTTTAGTCTCTACTAGCAGCCTTTTTGCCACAATTTTACATTTTCCCCATGGCCAAGTCCCAAAGTTATTAAAGTTGTCATCATTATCATCATCAAGCATACCCCATTTGTATTTACTGATTTCTACAGACTCCATTTTAAAAAATATCATATATGCACTTCCATGTTCACTGCAGCACTATTTACAATTACCAAGTTACAGAAGCAACCTAAGTGCCCAAGGACAGATATGTGGACTGAGAATATGTGATATATATATATATATATATATATAATTATACACACACACACACACACACACACACACACACATAATGGGAGTTGTGAAGGTATACAAAATGATGAACTTTCACCATTTCTTGCAACATGGAAGGAAAGGGAAGTGATTATACTTAGCAAAATAAGCCAGAAGACAGGCAAATACCAGATGGTTTCTTTTGGAATATAGAGAAACAAAACAGAATCAGGAAAAAAAAAAAGCAAAAGTAAATCCTAAAAATATGACTGTAGATTGAGGCTACTAAAGGTGGAGAGAGGTGGGGAGATAGGGAAGTGGGGGGGGGAGGTCTGTGGATATCCTGGTGGTAGGTGTACTGTGACAACAAACATCTGTGAAGGTGTACCTGTACCTCTGAATCATAAATAGTGTTGTATTCTGATGTTATCTCAATAAAAATGAAGTAGACTTTTTTTTTTAATCCCAAAACATAGAGTTTTAAAACAATACAGCATTTTTTCTCAAGACCTGATTATATATTTTTTCTACTGGTTTTGCCTGCAGTCACATATGGTTCTAGTTACCTTGGTATCATCACAGGAGCTCACTCCATTTTGGAGGCCTCACCTGGGGATGTCACTGCAGTGGTGATCACTCACCCTCTCTTTCCACATTGTTTTTCAGCCCAGCCACCTTCCCAGTAGAAATAGCAGCTTTTTCTTCTGAGAAGGTAGCAACCACTCTGAGTTTGCAGCTAAGCAAACTCAGCAAGTAATGGTTGGTCTGTAGTCATTATTTGTCAAAGGAGTCAGCAATCAAAAAAGTACAGACAGGGCCTTCCCTAGTGGCACAGCAGTTGAGCGCTGGGCTTCAAAGCTGCCAGCAGCCTCTGCAGTGCCAGTTTGATCCCCGGCCACTGGCAAGGGTCCCACATGGCGCACAGACCTCTCCTGCCTCGCCCACTGCTCCCCTCAGCAGTGTATTTCGTGGGTCTGCCTGTTCTGTTCCCCATTCTATCTCTGGTGAATTCTCTCACCCTCCCGCACTTCTGACTATACCCAGTGCTTGTATAAATAAATAAATAAATCTTTAAAAAAATAACAAAAACAAAACAAAAAAAAGTACAGACAGACATGATAGAGAAGAACACAAGCTGCAGTCATAGCCATATTGGTCCCTTCTCACAAACCCAGAATCATGAATTCTGATTCACTTCTGCTTCCAGATCACACACAAGTTTTCATTAGGCCAACTCTAACTTAGAATCATTCTGAGAAAGGTTCTCTGGGATACAGAGGTCCCAACTCACTCTGGTGGAAACAGTACAAACCACTATGTTTCTCCTATTCAAAAATATTCAGATTTTTGAACCTCACTTCCCTCAACCACAAAATTAGAATATTAGCACCGTACTAGTCAGGGGCCCAGCAGGAATCATGAAATATTACAAGGTAGGAAACTGAGACAGCACTGATTAGAAACATGGAGCAGAATTTAAAGAATGACTGTGAAACAGCTTGTTGGTCTAGGGGTATGGTTTTCACTTGGGACTGTGAAGATTCCAGAGACTAATAATGGTGAGCAGTTTCCATGCCTGGGCCTCAAAGGGCAAAAGAAATAAAACAACCAAGCAAACAAACAAAAAAACAGCCACGGTGTTAGTGAAGAGTGAAAACAGCTTAGTGCTATGGAGGAAGGACTATCAAGGGGTGTTCAAGATATACTGCACCCTCACTCCCAGATCTGCAGCTGGGCCACGCACAGGCAGCAAAAACAAATTCTGCTATCCAATTGTCTGCCTCCCACTGCCTGAGCCCAAGCAGAAGTCGGTGAAGAAGCTTGGATGCTTATCATCAGCAGATGCATGCAGAAGAAAAAACAAAGGGGAAAGAAATGGAAGGAATAGATGAGGGCCAAGAAAATGGACTAAATGGACACAATCCAAGCCTTGATCTTTCAGAAGACTTGAGGTAGCCCAAGATCCTTGGTCTTATGGAGCCATGTATGGGCTTGGCAGTAAATAGCTAAAGCATTAGTTAAAGCACATACTGGGATGTCAGGTAGAGAGAGAACCTCTGAATAAAACCAAGATGATCTGAAGGTTCTCTCAACAACAAACAAAAAACTAAAACAGAACAATTTTTTATCTTGCAGGTGGAGCTGGAAGGTAACCTTGCAATCCTGGAGACATCTAGTGCCAAGCAGTTCATTTTTACATTCCTGGCAGAATTCAGTTCTGGAATTCTGCTTTTGTGGAGTGTCTGCATAGGAAGGCAGAGGTCCAGTGGCCCCAGATGGTGAATACTATGTGGACTGTGGTGATGACATCTCTGTCAGACACTATGTGACTGTCAGTTGTGAAGGTTGTAAAGTTTCCTTTTAAAAAGACCATAAGAAAAAATATAACCTATATCCCACATAGCCGGGTGTATAGTCATCATGCATAGACACCGTGGAAAGCACTATCAGTTTTGCTGGCTGAAAGAAAATGCTTAGATAGGTATGAAAATGGAATATATGCAGAGTGAATGAAGACTTAGAATGTGCAGAAGAAACCAAGCAATTCAAATGAGAAAATCTGTATCTGCAAGGACCTGAGAAGTCCTCTGATCAGCAATCCCATGCCTGTGATAGATAAAGATGAGGTGATACACACAGGTCTTCCTGTGAACATCCAGCTTCCTTTGATACATAGGATGCTACAATCTTCCTGGCCAGGGGTTCGGAAAATGAAACAAGTCAGGGAGCTCTAGGCACATGGCAGATGTAGCAACCTCCCTTATCAACCTAACTGAAGCCTGTAACAATGGTGATGCTTCAGAAATGCAGCTGGAGCCTACTCTGCACGTGAGATTACGCACTCATTTGCTACCTTAACTAAGTACTTAACAGCATGGAGCTTTCAAGCTTGGCAGAGAGGACAGAACACACTGGAGACTGAGTATCCACATCTTCGGTAGAGACCAGTAGGCAGCCACGATTGATGTATAAGCCGTTTCTCTTTAGACACAGGTGTCAGATTTAAGCCCATAGTGCCAACCCCAACACCAAGGATCTCTACACACAGTGTATCTTCGAGTGTGTCCCATGTCCCACCTGGTTTTCTTCACCAGCTGAACCAGGTCAATTCCAGTCTTTTGAGTATTCAGCAGGACTACAACATTGGCCCGGTGTGGACCTCTGGAAGAAACTCTCCACTCTTGGCCTGACCTGGTGTGCCCAGTTCATGAGTCTCTTCACTATCCTGACAGCCACACTCAACCACCTGAAAAACAACATCCAAGAAGAGTTTATCTGGCTACTGGAATAAAAAGTCGTGGCTAAAGCAAGTACTGAAGCACATCCAGAAGCATCAGTTCTGTAACTGGAGGGCAAAGCTGCAGGACATGGCTATGAGCATGCATACTTTAAAGCTGTGATTTTCTTTAGCAACAATCATCCAGGTTTGATGAGCAGAAGCCAGAATAAAAAATTCCAAGAAAAGACACAGATGGAGTTGCATGACTATGTTCACAAAACCTCTTCTGAAGACATCTACCTTTTATCTGGGATTCCTGCCCACCTGCCAGCTCTCAAGTAGATAAGCTCCTATATAACAAAAGACTTTTTTTTTTAAAACTGATTTCTTTGGCAGTGTTTCCCATAAACAGCATACTTGCAGTAGCATTAAAATGGAAATGGTAGCGTAATGGGCAGATCACCTGAGCCACCTTAAACACATAGCACACCTGCCAAAAGGCACAAAATCCTCTAAGGATTACTCAGATACAAAGAAAGCAAAGCAGGGCCTCCCCATTGGCACAGCAGGTTGAGCGCCATGCTGTGAAGCTGTCTGCAGCCTCTGTAGTGTGGGTTCGATTCCCTGGCAGCCAGGGAGAAACCCACATGGTGCAGCAGACCTCTCCTGTCTCACCTGCTGCTCCCCTCAGCAGTGTCTCTTTGGTCCTTCTGCCTGTTCTGCTCTCAGCTCTGCCTCTGATGAATTCTCTCACTCTCCTGTGCCTCTGGGGTATACCCCAGTTCTTGTATATATAAATAAATATTTTTTTAAAGGAAAGAAAGCAAACCAGCAATATTTTTGTATGTACAAATATTTCTAGTATGTTAGTCACTTATCACTTGGTTTCTTCTTATCTACTCATTGCATAAAAAAAGAAAACTAAAAGACTAGTATGACCCTTCCTGCCATAAGAAATATTTATGCCTTTTGATAAAAGAACAGATTGAGGGGCAATCTTTTAACTCAAATTGTATTTAGAAATTCATAAAGGACAAAAAACAAAGTTTTATAATGCCGGAGACCAGTATTAAAGAAAACTAAAGTAAAAAAAAAATAAAAATGGAAGAGGTAAACCAGACATTAAAAAAAAATGATTATATGAATGAATAATTATAATGAAAATACCCTTTAATCAGAAAATTAGGGCATAAATCAAATCACAATGTTGGTGGCTGGAAGATGCAGAAAATAAAAAAGGAGCTATCTTCTCATTCCTTCCCAGAGAGAAAAAATAAAAGCCATTCAGATTTTCAAAGGAAAAAGACATTATTATGAAAATAACACAAGATGTAATGGCTGAAATTTTTCAAATAAATGATTTAAAATGCCATTCTCAAATGCAGGAAGCCCCACAAATCTTAATTCCACACTTAGACACACAATAGTGATGTTTCCAAAAAACCAAAGGGATATCTTAAATTCAGTGATACATAAAAGAAAATCATGCTTAAAAAGGAATGCCATATATACTAACCGTTTTCTAAAGAAAATGAAATAGTATCTTCAATGAACTAAGAGAATATACTATGAACCTGAAGTTCATTTCTTTTAAAAGTAAGAGCAGTTGAATGAAAACATAAGGAGGCAGAAATTTATCCCATGCTCCTGGGTTGGAAAAATACTGTTAAAATGACCATTTTCTTACCCAAGACTATATATATCATAAATGAACAATTTATGATGATGTGGAATATATACACACTGGGATATGACTCAGCCATAAAGAAAAAAACAAAGTGAAATCCTGCCATTTGCAACAACATTAATAGGCCTTGAGGGGATTATGCCAAGTAAAGCAGGTTGAAGGAAAAAGATAAATACTGTGCTCACTCATTCATTGAATATAAGGAAAACAAAAAACAAAGGCAGATGAACAAACAATAATAACAAACAAACCCTTAGACTCTGGCAACATAATGTTGGTTACCAGAAGGAAAGAAGTGGGGAGTTAACAGGTAAATAGCCAATCATTAAGTGATAGATATTGACTGGACGTTGGTGGTGGGTGCATGTTATATATTCAGGTGCTGAAGTGAAAAACTATATACCTGAAACTTATACAGTGTTGTATCAAGTAATTTTTTAAAAGAAAAACATAATAGAGACAAATATGTCAGTAACCATGGATATAATTCTTTAGTTAAAACATTGGCTAACAAAATGAATTCAGCTATATTCTGCTTACAAGAAAAACATCTAAAACATAAGGTCATTTTGAAAATTATCAGTATATTTTACACCATAAAAATCAATAAACAATATAGAACATTAATTACTGTTAATCCAGATGTTAATTTAAAAAATTGAAAGGATGTTATTTCAAGTCCGAGAATGTCTGTGTTGACCAGTGAAGCTCTGAGAGTCTTATTTTCCTTCAAAAAATGTTTGTATTTGCAAATTTTTCTGCCTACCTGTTAGGACTATCAGTGGAATCAATGAAATAAAGACATCTTATGTTGGGACTAGCCCATGACAATAACTTTTGCTCAGAGGTATCAGTTTTCCTTCCTGTACTAAGCAAAGTTAAAATTACAGATTAAGCTTCAATATTTAATATATGAAATAATCACAATAGAAAAATAAAAATAGTATTAAACATTAAATCACCAACATCATTTTATCAAAATATCTTGAAACAGTCACCTGAATTCTAAACTTTTGACCAAGCCAAATGATTAGGTAAAATAAATCAACAAAAAGCAAACAAAACCAGAAACTTATATATAATATTTTTGGCTTTAAAGCTTTTTTGGACACATAAACTTTTTTAAAAAATTATGTAATTGTGTATTTCTAAATGAGGTCCTATTTGGATAACCTCATCAGGTATTGTCACAGTAGTGCACCCACTACCACATCACCCATAGACCACCAACACAGTCCCTTGGGCTCGCTTCCCCAGGTGTTCATCATATTTTGTTATTTAACTCAATCCTAACAATGTTCTGAGGTAGATACTATCATTGTCCCCATAATACAGATGAGGACATTTCTGACACAAAGAAATGTGAGGTAGGCAATTCCCTATAAACACCTATTAAGTGGTTGAACAAGAGGGTGTCATCTAAATTGAAAATATACACCTGCCATGAGACAGTGACTATTAAACGCCACCTTCCTTTAGTAGCAATAAGTATAACATCACAAGATTAGAAGGGATTACATACTTAGACATCAATAACCAAATACGACAATGAAATAAATACAGATTATACTCGGAAGCACTGTTAAGATTCAGACCCTTCTCAAACCACAGCGGAACATCTCAATCTCTTCTCATCTTAAGGTATTATCTTCTCAGTCTAATCCTGTGCTTTTAAAAAGTCTCCCCCATGTCTTTCCTTTCTCAGTGATAAACTCATAGTAGGTAATAACAGCCTAAGAAATTTTGAGGGCTATTGGATAGAAACATGAAAAGCAGCCCTCGACAAAGCACACGAAACTATTTCCAGCACACACAAATGCATAGATCCTAATTTATAAAACTCACACTAAAATTATAGGTCACAATTATTCTCTCTCTCAAGTTACACTTCTGAAACTAGGCCCATGCTCTGCACTCTAGGGAAATCATGAAATCATGACTTAAATTCCACTTCACTTTTCTCATTTGTTTACTGAGTGTAATAGCAACTGAATATTATTTCTTAGCAGTGTGTGACAAACTGAAAATGAAGCACCCCCAAAATTCACATTAATAAGTCTAAGCTATTAAGAGTGATGAAAAAATATGAATAAATTTATCTATAACACCTCTCTATTGAATCTTAAAGAATTTAGATGCAGTGTTTGGAAGTTCCACAGTTACTTTCCTTCCAATCTTTCTTGGTGGGTACAGTGGATATTTCTGTGGATCAAACCAGGGAATACATGATGTGATTCTCATCAGATTTTCTGGTTTAGTATATATTGGGGGAAATCATAGCGCCAGGAGCAGTATTAGGTTCATGGTTTCCATTCCTTGTCATGTTCTGAGGCAGTGCAGATGAATTCAGCAAAGCTTGTAGACATTAGGCTCCTGATGAGGAAACTGGCCCTTAAATTACGGAGATGTTTAAGTTGTATGACCGTAGAAATAGCAGCCATACTTTTGGCGATACAGAGGCTAATATCCACTCTCACTATGACTTAAGAAAAAAATGGGCCTTCTGCTTTTTCCACTATATCATCTGCTGGGAGAGCATAAACCACTGCCTCAGATCAGGTTCTCCAGAAGTACAACCTGAGACAAGGATTCTTGGGCACATGGCTAATGGAAGAACTGCTCTCAGGTAAATCCAGAACAGGAATAAGCCATCAGATTTAACTGAGGAAGACTTTAGGTAAAAAGTTGAGTTCAGCTGAAGCGTAACCTTAGCCTGATCTAATGGAGCAATCTGGAGCATGAGTAACGCCACAGTGTGCCCAACTTGAAGTAATGGAGCTGACCTTTTAAAGCCTGTATCTATAAATAACTAGCTATGAGCTGCCTCTGAGGGAGACCTTTATCTCCACAGCATTTTTACTGAATTATTTTCTTTAGTCAAGGACAATTCTCAGGAGAAGGATATTGCTATGAACTCTTTGTAGCCAACACTCAAGCAGCAAAAGGCTGGAGGCACCGATGTGGTAAAGAGATCTGGAAAGGGCATGAAAGTCTCTACTACAGTCTCCCACTGCTTGATAATGGGGTTATAGGAGGCAGCACCTCAGAGAACACCCATTGTGCCAAATGCTTTACTATCCTAATTAGATACGCATGGGGCTTAATAATTTTGGAGTCTCCTCATTCCCATTCTTCAGATGGTTCATGTCCTTCCCTTAATATTCTTTTTGTCTGATTTATGTACGATTATGGACAAAATCACTTTTATCGCATTTATTTCCCAAAATGATAATTGTTATTATCATTTTATAGGGAACAAAATAAATTGCAAATTTTTATTTTTTTATTATTATTATTTTATAGGGCAAGCTCACATGGCAGTTGTGTGGGTTCACTTGATATTTTGAAGGGTTATTTCCTTCATTAGGGTGATGGAGATCACCTGACTCGCGGGGCTTGGCGTCTGTAGGGGTAGGAATGAGCACTGTGCAGGTTTTCTAGGATCCAGCAGACCGGGTAAAGGAGGAGTCAGAGTCCTCAGTGGTTTTGCAGGTTTTTATTGGGGTTCACCAGGCATATGGTGGGCAGGGGTGCTGGGAGCCTGCCAGCCTCCCAGCCCCCAGCAAATCCTCACTCTATCTGGGCTCTCTGGCATTCTCTCTGCTTCTCTTCTTCTCTCAGCTTCTGTTTGTTCTTGGCTTCTACTGGCATCCCCGTGACACCGCCCTTAAAAGCACAGTCTCAGCCCAGGTGAATCCCATCTACCTACGCCCACACCCTACTCCAGGTGCCCACCATCAGGCATGCATTCAGGACCACAGAGTTCCATCATCTATCCTGATGGCAGGAGGGCAGAAAAGCCTTATGTTTTTCCTTACCCTACAGCGTCCCTTCCTCAAGATTCCCACTGACTGAGCTGTGCAGCACCACTGAAGCATCATGCCCTCTCAGGCGTATCAGACCAGTCACAGGAAATCATTTCCCACACCTGCGGAAGACTTAGATTTCCAGTTCCTTGTTATCTAGCATTCCTGGTTGGATACCGATGCCTCAATTACAGTGGCAGTTTCAATAACACAAAGACAGTAACCAGACAAAACACACATTACGTGTTAAAAAAAACTTCACTGGTGAAAGTCAATGACAATGAAAAAAACCAGTAAGTGTGTCTGACACCCCCCACCCCTACCCCTGCCCACTTCATAAGTCCAATGCACCAGTGTTCAGCACTGGTGTAGATTCCAAGAGAGGGCCCTGACAGGTGAGTAATGGGGATTATGGAATTGTAAAACTTGAGAAGAGTCAGTTCTGCCTTTAGTTTGATCAGTGGAATAAAGTCCCAGCCTGGTGACTGTAGCTATGCAACATGACAGTAACTTGATGTCTGATTCAGCTTGACCACTTCAGCATTCACAGTTAGGGAAGCATTAGCCAGTGCACAGTCTCCAGCTTCTAGCTTTTAGGATGTGGTAGAAAGATGACCTAATTCCTCACCTCATTTTACCACCATTTCTGCATTTCTTTATAACCAATTTCCACGTAACGTTAGAGGAAGCCTAGAATATTAGAAAATCAGTCTTCAACAAGTCTTACTTTCATTTTCACACAGTAAAATAGATTTTTAACAATATGATCTTCCTGCCTAGGAGGAAGAAACTCAGAATGATAAAATATAATTTGAAGGACTTTACTAGCCCACTAGTCCAATATCCACATGATGGCAAAAAATAGAATCTTCAGCAGAAATAAAGATACAAATTTCATCAAATTCTGTATGTCAGGTCAGGTCCTCTGAGAGGAAGATGCCAAGGTGGGATTAGACATGCAAGAGCTTTTATGGGAAACTTATTGTCAATGATAAAGAGGAAAAGATCGGAATAGGCCAGGCAAAATATTAGGCAGATATGACCCGTATAAAGGCGGGAGATCAAGGATTGGATAGGAAGAGCCTCACACATCCATAAATCACATTCAGTCAGGATGGTACCATGTGCTCAAACAACTATTGTCATGATAAGTAGAATTCACAAATGAAAATACAGAACACAAAATTGACTTTAAATTTCAGATGAATAAGATACTTATTAGTCCAAGCATTCTCCAAAAATTATATTCATATTACCACCCAAATTACTGATTTCTGATCTGAAGTTCAAATTTAATTGGGTGTTTTATATTTTATCTGGTAACCCTAATCATAGGAATTTCTTATCAGGCAGAAATGGACTGGCACTGGAATCTTTGCTGTGCTTAGTCATTGCCTGGGACAACCAGAGGAAATAGGACATTGAAAGCAAACATCAAAATTGAATGAAAGAGATAGCAGGTGGGGGCCTCCCTGGTGGCGCAAGGGGTTGGGACGCAGCCTATGAAGCTGACAGCCGCTGCAGAATGAGTTCAAGCCCAGGCCAGGGAACTGCCCACATGGCACAGCAGACCTCTCTTTACTCTCCCGCTGCTCCCCTCAGCAGTGTATTCAGTCAATTCGCCTATTCTGCTCCACGCTCTGTCTCTGGTGGGTCCTCTCAAATCCCCCCCCCACACCTCTGGCCTGTACCCCAGTTCTTGAGTGCATAAGTAAATCTTTTTTTAAAAAAAGATAGCAGGTGGGGCTGTCAGTCAACTATGCTCCTCACTGTAGATTATCTTGAAGGAGATTTGAGCAGCTTAATTGCAGAGCTGCCACAAACTGCTAGACAACAGGCAAAACCTTAGAGCTCTTAATATGCATTCCCTAAAGATAAGAGCCACCTAGTGGGCTGATGCTGACTCGACTGAATAACCTAGTGGTCAAAGAAAGGGCTGTTTATTTTCCCCTTCATTTTCCTTGCTGCTGGAGATGATTCCAGATATATATTTCTGAGGTTTATGTCATTGAGTGTCTTGCCTATGTTTTCTCCTATGTATTTTATGGTTTCAGATCTTACATCCAAATCTATTATCCATTTTGAGTTGATTTTTGTATATGGCAACATAATGGTCTAGTTGCATTCTTTTGTAAACTCATGCCATTTGAGGCAACATGGATGGACCTGGAAGGGATTATTCCAAGCGAAGTGAGCCAGAAGAAAGAAAAATACCAGAGAGTTTCACTTATATGGAATCCAGAGAAATCAAACAAAGGATCAGACAAAGACAAATGGTAAGGCTGACCCTTGAAGCACACCATATATCTGAGACAATCAGGTAGGGAAAGGGAGGGAGAAATGGAGGGGAGCAGAGCTCAGCGGAATTTGGTGGAGGACTGGGAGTACTCTGTTGCCTGGAAAACTATGGTGACTGCACCTGAGGAGAGGAATCCACTACCGTGAAAAAATAAACAACAATGTTTAAAAATATGTAATAAAAATGTAATAAAAATAAAGAAAACTAAACAAAACAAACATAGGGATGGCTAATCTCTAATGGATGAATCAAAAAGGAACTGAGGTAAAATCAGTTTAGATCTTTGTTTCTGCTCCAGGGGTTATATGTTCAAACCTCTACAAATGCAGAATATAACACCCTGCCCACCCCCAGTGCCCCAACAATCCTCCATGTTACTTCAGTAAACAAAATTGGAGGGGAAAAAGATTTTAAAAGATATATTTTATTTGTACATCTTGAATTTTGCACCTTGTGCTTGTACCAATTCAAATGACAAATGCATTTTTTCAAATGAAGGGGGGGGTGGGGTGGAGAACTACTTTGAATGTCCTTCATTTCCAGAGACTGTCCACATCCATTTTCCATGGAGGAAATGGGCCAAAAAGAGAATGAAATCAAAGTAAAGTGATTTTCAATACTGTTGATCAGAGATAACTACTTAAGACTAAGGGTAGAGATTAGCAAAACCACCAATGAATAGGGACTAAGGAAGGAGTCAACAGCAACCTAGAGATGCATTGCTTGAAACCAGAAGGTTCTAGTAAGAACCTTTTAGTAAGAATCACTAATGATTTCCAAAACAAGCACAAGTTCTCTATCAGTTACATTTTGTTGTGGTACAAGAAACCCCCAAATACCAATGGCTTAAAATAACCAAATGTATTTCTTATTCTTATACATGATAACTGTACTTTAACTGCAGTTTTGATGGAATAGAGAACTTTTTTTTATCCATGTGTCTTATCATTTCAGGCTCTACATTGGCAGAGAAGCAATACGGAGGATGTGCTGTTCTCATAGCAGACAGAATCTCAAGAGGATGAGATGAAATACATGTTCTGGAAAGCCTTCACTCATAACTGTTGTCACTGTTACATTTGTCATAGTCCATATTCCATATGAAAAGGAAGCTGTATGGCTGAACCCAAAGCCATCGGGATGAACTATCTATTGGACATACTATGAAGTCACATGACAAAGGGCACTGATTAGTAATGCAAATACCAAAAGGGACATCTACTATATTGTGAAAATACTATGAATTGAAATGTGTTCTCCCAAAATGGTATGTTGGAGTTGTAACTCCTAGTATCTCAGAATGTGTTCATATTTGGTGATAGGGTTGTTTAATAGAAAAATCAAGTTAAAATGAGGTCACTAGTAAATGCCCTAATTCAGCATGACTGGTGTTCTTATAAAAAAAAAAAAATCTGGGCTCAGAGGCACAAACACAAAGGGAATACTATGGTAAGTCTTAAGTTATTCTCAGACTGAGAACAAGGTGATAGATTTTTAAGCTAAGCAAAGACAATGATGCAATAAACCACCAGCAGCTAGCAGAAAAGCAAGAGTCCCCCTCAGAGACCTCAGCACAGTGGGCACCATGATGTCCAATTTCTAGCCTCCAGAACGGTAAAACAATACATTTCTGTTCTTGAAATCACCTAGTTTGTGGTATTTTGTAACAGGAGTCCTAGAAACTAAGACAGAAATGATAATCTAATTTATCACAGATCACTAGGACAAATTGTTAATTTTAAACATCTGCCAAGTTTGGAGCACACCCAAACCAGAGCCTCACTACAAATCATGACAAAGAAGAACATTATGCTCCTCCTTGCTCTTAACTCCTCCTGACACTCTAGTCCTTGACATATTAGTAACAAAAGCATCCCTTGTTTCCACTGGGGCTAGAAAAAAATCTCTAAAATACATTAGATTCAGAGGTTTGGCTATTTTGTAAGAAAGGGCAATGGTTCATTGAGATCATATATTGTTGCAAAAAGTGATCAGGAGTCTTTATAATATCTAATCATAGAGACACCATGGGCTCTGCTGAAGATTTTTATTCAGGGCCAAGGGAAAACTTAGGCCTCAGAGCAGATTTGAAAAACAAAAAGTAAAGTAGCTATAATTATATTCAAGAGTTGTACTTGTTTAAAGAAACACACTTATTTTACAAATGAAGAAACTTGGACTTAGAGAATGTAAATGAATTGCTTAAGGTCAAACAACTAATTAGTGGCAGAGCTGGGACTAGATCCAGATTTTTCCCATTCCCTGTTTAATTTCCACTAAACTCTGCTGATTTATCTTGTAGACTGCAGAATTATTTTTAAGCTATCAGAAGTGGCTTCTTTTCATGCAGCCACATTGGAAAACAGTTTGGCAGCTTTTCAAAATGTTGAGCATAGAGTAACCATATGAACCAGCAATTCCTTTCTTACTTATACACCCAAGTGGAATAAAAACATATGTTCTACAAAAAACTTGTATACAACTATTCATAGAAGCATTCATATTAGTCAAAAAAAGCTATAGCAATCCAAATGTCCATGACAGATGACTAGTTAAACAATATGTGGTGTAGTATACAATGGAATATTACACAGAAATAAAAGGGCATGAGGTAATGATATATTACAATGAAGTAATATACGACATAGATGGTCCTTAAAAATATTATGCAAAGTAGAAAAGGTCACTAAATACCATACATTATATGATTCCTTTTATAGGATATGTCCATAATAGGCAAATCTGTGCATGAAAAATAAATTAGAGCCTGCCTATATTGGAGGGAAGTGTGGATAATACAAAACTGCTAATGGGCACAGAGATTCTGTAAACTTAGTGGTAAGAATGAGACAGCTGGTCTCCCTGGTGGTACAGGGGTTAATAAGTATCAGCTATCAAGCTATTACCAGCCTCTACAGCATGGGTTCAATCTCCAGCGGGGGAGCTGACCCACATGGCACCAGGGAACAGACCTCTTCTGTCTTGCCTGCTGCTCCCCTTAGCACTGTATTTTGGTAGATCCGCCTATTCTGCTCCCCACTCTGTCTCTAGTGAATTCTCTCACCCCCACCTCTGGCCTACACCCCAGTTCTTACATGCATAAATAAAATAAATCTTTAAAAAAAAAAGAATGAGACAACTTTGCGAATATAGTAAACGCTATTGAATAGTACAATTTAAGTGGATGAGTGGGTGTAACGCAACCAACCCATACCGGGTAGGTTCTTTACCGGTTATAGCAGCCTTGCTGTCTTCATGCTCTCTGCTTTCGTCCTTGCCGTATTCTGTCGTGCTCTGGCCATTCTCCGCCGCACTCCTCGGTCCATTCCACTGCACAACTCCAACCTCAGCACCTCACCACCACACTGCACTCTGCTGTGCCACCCTTATAAGTCCAGCCTTAGCCCAGGTGAATCCCATCTACATATGCTCACACCCTACTCCAGGAGCCTGCCATGAGGCATGCATTCAGAACCTCAAGGCTCTATCATTATGCCTAATGGCGGGAGGGCAGAAAAGCCTGATACTTTTTACCTTACCCTCAGTGGGCTATATTTGAAACAGTTCTGACAAGGTGGCAGGATAGTAACAACACTAGGTTCACCACCTCCCCATGTGTACAACATAATGACTGTGTGTGCATGTACTTGTAAATAGTCCCTGGAAATGACTGGGTGATTGGAGGATCAACTTTTTTTTTGCAGTGAAAAGTAACAGAAAACATCAAAGAGGTAGGAAAAATTGTAACAAAATTTTGCTTAGAAATGCTACAGAGGCACTTTAATGCAAGAGAAGGAGGGGCAGTTAAGACATGGAGCCTTTTTTTTTGGTGACTAAAGAGCTCAGGCTGGTGACACTATCTTGGGTGACTGCATTGGTGAAGGGAAAGCATACAATCATGAGTAGAAAATGGACAAGTGTCCCCCTGGAGAATAATAGGATAATGGGGAGCTGGGATCTGATGTTGAGCTCTGGAGGAGCAGACAGATGATGCAAGGGTGGAAGTATACTAATAGAAATCAACTAAGGAGCCAGGTCAGAAGTTGAAACACCCCACACCTCTGCTATTAAAGGCACTTGAGGCTGAAGTGCATTCATTGCAACTACTGACACAGCACTCATTCAAAATCGTGACTATCAACTTGAGCCTACAACCCCCAGGTATAAGCAACTATATGAGTGTTTGATACTGGGGAACATCAAGTTAGTGGTACATACTAGTACGAAATAAGGTTCACCTATAGCATCCTCATAAGAGCAACTCCATTTTACAAATAACTTCCCTTTAAGATAAAGAAGAAGAGGATGCCCACTCTCATCATTTCTATTTAATTTAGAATTAGAGGTCTTAGCCAGAGTATATGCATGACAAGAAATAAAAGGAATCCAGATTGGAAAAGAAGTGGAACTACCATTATTTGCAAGTGATATTAGATAGATACCAACATATATTATACCTAAATATAATTTATATACCTAAATACACACACACACACACACACACACACATCTTTCTCTAAATCAGAAGAGCAAAGTGGTACACTATGAAAACAATATACAATAATTTATTGCATTCCTAAATTGAAACAATGGGTGAGAAGAAAAAAATTTAAAAAGCAATCCTGTTTGCAATCACATCTAAAAGAAATAAATACCTAGAAATAAATTTAACAAATCAAGTAAAAGATCTATACAATGAAAACTACAAGGCACTGTTAAAAGATAAAGATACAAAGAGATGTAAAGATACCTCATGATCATGGTTGAGGAGAATTAATAGTCAAAATGATGACCTTAACAGAAACAGTTTACAGACTGTGTCCTTATGAAAGTTCAGATGACATTTTTAAGAAAACAGAACAAAAAATCATGTGGACCCTCAAAAGACAGAAATAGCTAAAATAATCTTGAAAGCAAAGAAGGAAAATAGAGATGTGATGCCATTTGACTTCAAGTAATAGCAAAGGATAGTAGTTAAAGGAATATGGTATTGGAGTAGAAAGAGAAATATGGGCATACAAATCAAGGGAGTAAAATTGAGAACTCAAATATAAACTCACACATACACTGACAATCTATGACAAAGGAGTCATAACCATATAACAGAAAAATAAAAATCTCTTCAATCGACGGCACTGGAAAACTGGACAGTCATATGCAAGTGAATAAAACTGAATCACTCTTTAACTCCATACACAAAAGTAAAATCAAAATAGATTGCATACATGAAAGTAAGACCTAAACCATAAAATGTATAGAAGAAAACATAGGTGATGCCTTCCATAAAATCAGCATCAGAGATATATTTGGGGCCTCGACCCCAATGGCAAGGAAAATGGAAGTAAAAGTAAACAATTTTATGGGACTGCATAAAATTATGAAAGCTGCACAGCAAAAGAAGCTAACATCTGAACAAAAAGGTAACTTACCAAATTGGAGATGGTATGTGCACATCAAACATCTTACAAGGAGTGAATATCCAATGTGCTAAAAGATTTCATGCAACTCAACAACACTTAGGAAAACTACACAATTCAAAAATGAACAGAAAAAAGAACCCTCTTACACTGCTGGTGGGACTGCAAACTGGTCCAGCTGCTATGGAAATCTGTGTGGAAGACCCTCAAAACAATAAAAATGGACCTATCTTATGATCCAGGGATTCTACTATTAGGAATCTACAAAAAAAAAAAAAAACCACAAAGACACTAATTTGAAAAGAAACCTCCACTCCTATGTTTACTGCAGAACTATTCATCATAGCTAAGACATGGAAATAACCTAAATGCCCCACAATAGAGGAGTGGATCAAGAAGATGCAGTGTGTATATACACAATGCAATATTACTCAGTGATCAAAAAAGACAAACTAATAACATTTGTAGCAACATGGATAAAGCTGGAAAGATTAAGCAAAATAAGTCAGAAGGAAAAATAAAAATATCAAATAGTTTCACTTATAGGTGGAGCATAAGGGTCAGGAAAAAGACAAAACTTGCAAGTTGACCATAGACTTGAGGCATTCAGCAGGGGAAGAGAAGGGAGTGGGATCAAGATAGGGGAAGGAAGAGCACCAGGGAATATAGTGACGGTTCATAGGTGCTATGGTGGGAGAACTAGAAGGACCACACCTGAAGGGAGAACAATGACATAAGAATTTAATTTAAAAATTAAATTAGGAGGGGGCGGAGCAACATGGCGGCGAGGAGACGCTGCGAGTTAGATCTCCCATTAAAAAAAGTTAATAGGAAAAGCGGCAGGTCCCAGTGAGAACTGGGACATGGAAGATAAACGGGTGACTCCAGCAAACTGCCCGAAGAAGAAAGTGGCCATAAAAGAGGACTAGAAGGGAGGGAAGCGCAGAACCCTGCTCCCCTCCCCTGCCCACAGAGGCGGCACTCTCCGACCGGCAGAGAGGAGGAAAACAACAAACCAAAACTGCCAACAAGAACAAAAGATGCAGCATGCAGGACTGTGAGTGGAAAGGAACTATTGCAGCCACCACACCCCGTGAACGGGAGCTGAGGCGAGCCCGGGCTGCCGGTAAGGTTGTGCGGAAAATTGGCGCACTGGGCGCACTTGAAAAGCAAGTGCAGACCGGGATCTCGGCTGCCCAGGTCCCCGCGCCTGCGACCTAGGCTTGCGGGGAGACGCGCGGAGGTCCTCACTGAGGTGAAGGTCCCTCCCTGAGTGAGCAGGAACCAGGCGCCCAGGCACGGGAGCGGGTGCAAAAGGCGCCATTCCCGCGCCACTGAACTGGGCTACAGCCGCGTCCTGGAACTGAGGGCTTTGAACTGAGACCCGGGGCATGAAAATTCGGGGCGTGGGTTCTCCAGGACGGTGGGGCACAAGGCAGACACAGCACCCCAAAGCTGTTGAGGTGTACCCTACCATTCCCGCTCTGTTCCCTGTCCCACGGGGTGGGGGGAGGCGAAAAACAGACCCCCAAGGACAATAGGAGAGATCTCTGGCGCCACCTAGCGACCAGGAAAAAAAAGTCACTAACACCCCATAGAACAGGAAATTTCTTAAGACTGCTTAAAAAGGGCAGAAGGATTCTGGAGGACCCAGTGGCCACCCGGGAAGTTAGCCCAAGCCAGGCCCCTTCCGACCAGCAGTCTGAGCCCACAGAGGGAGCAGGCACCCACGTCCGGGGCAGACCGGGTGCGCAGAAGAGTGTGCCTGAAACCGGAGGCGCAGGGACTGCATCCCGCTTCGCCATTTGAGAACAGGGACATTTCTTCAGTAAAAACTGCCTAAAACCAGCAGAAAGCTCCCCCAGAAGACAGAGATGGCTCCTGGAAGAGCCAGAGGGGAGCGGAGAAGTTCACCCAAGATGCCAGTCAGTCCGAGCAACACAGTGTCCCAACGCATACTACAAATTAGAAAACAGACAGTAGGGAGTAGAAGAACCACACGCAACCTAACAACTCCTCAGGAAAGAAGCACACCACAAAAAGAAAACCACTCCCCAGATTGCAACGACAGCAACTTGGAAGAACTTCTGAGCCTTCCAGCTCATCAATCAATTCAGTAAAGTGGCAGGATACAAAATCAACACGCAAAAGTCAGTAGCCTTCCTATACACAAACAATAAATCTGAAGAAGAAGAAATAAAAAAAAAACCATCCCTTTTATTATTGAAACAAAAAAATCAAATATTTGGGAATAAATCTAACAAAAGAGGTAAAGGACCTATACAAAGAAAACTATAAAACACTGTTAAAAGAAATAGAAGAAGACACAAAGAAATGGAAAGACATCCCCTGCTCATGGATTGGAAGAATAAACATTATTAAAATGGCCATCCTACCAAAAGCAATATACAGATTCAATACTATTCCAATATAAATTTCAATGACATTCTTCAAAGAAATAGAACAATTATTGATGAAATTCATATGGAATCACCAAAAACCCCGAATAGCCAAAGCTCTACTGAAAAAAAAAGAAGGAAATGGAGGCATCACACTCCCAGACTTCAAACTATACTACAAAGCCATAATCATCAAAACTGCATGGTATTGGAACAAGAACAGACATACAGACCAATGGAATCGAATAGAAAATCCAGAAATAAACCTACAGATTTATGGTCAACTAATCTTTGACAAAAGAGCAAAGACTATGCATTGGAGCAAAGAAAGTTTGTTCAATAAATGGTGCTGGGAAAACTGGGTCGCTACATGTAAAAGAATGAAGCTTGACCACTACCTCACACCATACACAAAAATCAACTCAAAATGGATTAAAGAACTAGACATAAGACCTGAAACCATAAAATACATAGAAGGAAATATAGGCGAAACACTACGGGATTTGCACATCAAAGACATCTTTACAGACACATCACCCAAAGCAGTGATAGTGAAGACAAAGATAAATAGCTGGGACTACATCAAATTAAAGAGCTTCTGCACAGCAAAAGAGACAATAACAAAAACAAAGAGAAACCCCACCAAGTGGGAGAACATTTTTGCACACAACACTAATGATAAAGGACTGATCACAAAAATCTGCAAAGAGCTGATGAGACTCAGCAACAACAAAGAAAATAATCCAGTCAAAAAATGGGCAGAAGAGCTAAAAAGAAACTTCTCTGAAGAGGAAATGCAAATGGCCAACAGACATATGAAAAAATGTTCAACATCACTTGTAATCAGGGAAATGCAAATCAAAACTACCATGAGATACCATCTCACACCAGTGAGAATGGCACATATTAAAAAAACTAGCAACAACAAATGTTGGCGAGGGTGTGGAGAAAAAGGAACTCTTCTGCACTGTTGGTGGGAGTGCAAACTGGTCCAACCACTATGGAGAGCTGTGTGGAGATTTCTGGACCTACTAAACATAGAGCTTCCATATGATCCAGCAATTCCACTCCTAGGTATTTACCCAAAGGACACAGAAACATCCATTCCAAAGAACACCTGCACCCCTATGTTTATAGCAGCACTGTTTACAATAGCTAAGCTTTGGAAACAACCCAAATGCCCAAAAATAGATGACTGGATCAAGAAGATGTGGTACATATATACCATGGAATATTACTCAGCATTCAAAAAGATAAACACATGCAATTTGCAGCAACATGGATGGCGCTGGAAGGGATCATGCTCAGCGAAATAAGCCAAAAAGAAAAAGAAAAATACCGGATGGTCTCACTCATAGCAGGAATCTAGAAAACTTAAATAAGGGACCAGGAAAATGAATATAAGAAAGTGAAAATCAAAATCAACAAAAAACTATGAACCAGAGACACTTTTTGGGGGGTGGGGGGCGGGAGGGGAAGGATTGGGGTCAGAATGGGGCGTTTGAAATTGTATGGGGGAATATGAAAATAAAATTTATTATTTAAAAAAAATTAAATTAAATGTAAAAAATGAACAGAAGATCTGAAAAGACACTTCTACAAAAAGGGCATACAGATGGACAACAGGAATGTGAGAAAATGCTGATTATCACTTTCTATTGGGAAAATGAACATCAAAATCGTAAGAAGATATGTCATACTTGTGATAAAGGCTTACATCAAAAGGACCAGCTGGAGACTTTGTGGAGAAAAAGGAAACCTTGTAACTGCTGCAGTAATGTATTGTAAATTGATACAAGCATTTTGGAAAACTGCATCATGTTTTCTCAAATAATTTAAAATGGAACTACCCTCTGAGACAGCAATCCCACTTTGGGGTATCTATCTGAAATCATTAACTTGATGAGCTATACACTAAAATGCTCATTGCCACATGGAAACAACCTAAGTGCCCATTGACAAACAATTGGATAAAGAGGATGTGCTATATACACACAATGGAATACTATCTAGCTGTTTAAAGAAATGAATTTTTGCCATTTGCAGCAAAATGAAAGGAACTTGAGGGGACTATATGAAGCAGAATAAGAAAGAAAAAGACATACTGGATGATTTCACCTGTATGTGCAATGTAAGGAAATAAAGTAAATGAAAAGACAAAAAATAAAAATAAAAATAAACCAGAGGTTAACAATGACAGAACCAAAGTGACAAGAGGGGAAGGGGTGGGAGCAAGGGTAGAGGGGAGCCTAGTGGATGGTGGTAATTTTGTTTTTAATGAAATTTAAAAAAGGACTTGCTGGTCATTTGTACATCATATTTTATGAAGTGTCTATTCTAATCCTTTACCATTACTAATTTGTAGTTCTTTACACATTTTTGATATGTCTTTTGTCATATATAAGTATTGAAAATATGTTGCCCAGGCTATAACTTCTTTTCATATTCTTAACATTTTCCAAAAAGCAGAAGTATTTAATTCCAAATGAAATCCAATTTATTAATTTTTCAATTTTTGAGGGGAGATGTGGTTCTCTTTCTTTTATATTGTAAGAAATGTTTATCCTTAGTTTGTGTACATTATTCTTCTATGTTTTCGTCTATAAACTTTATGATTCTAACTTTTATATCTAGACACATGGTCCTTTTTACATTAAACTCTTTGGGTGAAATCAAATAGGAATTAAGGTTGATTTTTGCCCACATGTATAAGCAATTACATAGGAACAACTCTCAAAGAATGAATGATGGATACTGGCACATAAATACCCCAATTTGACATAAAATACCCATTCTGAAGTTAAGAATGTTAATCCTGAATAGGTATTTCAGAATTCATGCACGGGATCAATATGTAGATATAAACATATACTTAAACAGATACCTATATGAATGCATACACTAATAGATTTACTGTATGAAATGTGTATCATTAAAGATATTTCCTCAAAGTAAAAATAGTTCATAATTTACCATTTTATTTTTATTAAAAGATACTCTGTAAACTTAAATCCTTCCAAAATTTGCTTTTTTGATCAGCATCTTAGGCAAAACCTTAGAAAATGTTCAGAGGCATATGTGGCAGCCGGTTCAAATAAAGATTTACCTCACTCCAAACACAAGCGTGTGAACTTAGTTTACCTAGAAGAAATTACATTGACCTTTCCACACTAATGCCAGTGTTATCACAGCTCTAACAAATTTTAGAGAACCAAAATTTATATCTTTCCCTCCACCAACTCAGCAGCTCATATATTCATGTCTCATCACCTAGCCCTGAACAGCCTTATTCTCAACAGACACCATTCATGAGTTAAGGCTTAAAACATACTTTTACACTGGAAGAAATGATGACCTTATATACCCAAGAGTGTGGAATGGTAATTCTCTATTTCTTCACAGGACTATACTACATAATCTCAAGAAGTTTAACGTTTAAGATACCATATCCATTTCTTCACCAAGCTATAAAGATTAACTCTTTTCTTTATAATATGAAATGCATGTTGTTAAAAAAATTGTGAAAATAAATCATGGTATAAATATTTCAGAACATACAGCACCACAAAATTCATTCAGTGGTGATAATATAACTCCATAATGTGACCATAGCCACCTTCACTTTGCTTTCACAGCCTATCACAAACACAATTTAGGATAAGGTCACTCAAGAGACTTTAAATGATTGTGCAGGAGATCTTAGTCACAAAAGCGAATAAAAATATCTGTAAGATAGTTTGAACAGTGGACTTTGAAGATATTCTAGAATCAGTAATGTAAGTAATATTACTAAAGTTACTACACATCAGCATTATGAAATATGTTTGCCTTCAGTTTATTTGATGTTAATGCTCCTTTTGGCAGTGTTGATTATTTTTACTTTCACCTAACTCATGTTTCTCTTGGCTCTGTAATTTTATACTACCTATCCAAGACACTTTCATCTGCATTTCTCTGTTACACTCCATTTTCTCTTTTGCAAGCTTGAAAATTAAACTTTCTTAATCTAGAATCTTAAAAGGGTTTTCTCTCCCTCTCTCATGCATGATCCCATGAGCTCTCTCTCTTTAAGAGGTTCTTAGAGACCACCAAAAGTAAAACAACCAATAAAAGAAAAACACATATAATGGATGAAAATAACAACATATATTTGAAACATGTTATAATAAAAACAATTTGAAATATATACTAAAATATTAAGAAGGCATTTTATATTGATGCCATCTGGAAAGTTATTGGATGCATCACAGTTTGGGGGTTGCAATAAGAGCTTTTGCTTCTGCTAGACCTTAACTTAGAAACCTTAAATCAGGCCTCCCCCATGGCACAGCGGTTGAGCACTGGGCTAGCAGCCTGCAGCCTCTGCCGCGCTGGTTATAGTCCTGGCTGCCAGCAAGGGTTCCACATGGTATGCAGACCTCTCCTGCCATGCCCGCTGCTCCCTTCAGCAGTATATTTCGTCAGTCTGCCTGTTCTGTTCCCCTCTTTGGCTCTGGTGAATTCTCTCTCAACCCTCCACGCTTTTGACTGTACCCAGTGCTTGTATAAATAAATAAATAAATCTTAAATATATATATAAAAAATAAAAACACAGCCTTAAAAAAATAAAAAAAAAGCTTGGGGCCTCCCCGGTGGCGCAGCGGTTGAGCGCTGGGTTGCGAAGCTGCCCGCGGCCTCGGCGGCGCCGGTTCGATCCCCGGCTGCTCCCCGGCCACCGGAGGAGGGTCCCACATGGTGCGCAGACCTCTCCTGCCGCCCGCTGCTCCCCTCAGCAGTGTACTTCGGTCCTTCTGCCTGTTCTGCTCCCCGCTCTGGCTCTGGTGAATTCTCTCACCCTCCCGCGCTTCTGACTGTACCCAGTGCATGTATAAACAAAACAAGCAAGCAAATAAATAAATAAATAAATAAAAACATGCCTCTATAAAAAAATAAAAAAAAAAAATAAAAAAAAAAATAATAAAAAAAAAAAAATAAATAAAAAAAAAGCTTAAATCATCTCCAAGCTTCAGTTTCCACATGTAAACTCTGTATAAATGTTTATTAGGAGTGAGTGAGTTAATAAGTATGTGAGTATGCATGTTGTAATAATGTAAGGCAACAAGAAATATAATTTCTGTTTCTAAAACTCATATCTAGAATTAAAAACTGAAAACAGGGCCTCCCCGGTGGCGCAGCGGTTGAGCACTGGGTTGCGAAACTGCGCGCGGCCTCTGCGGCGCCGGTTCGATCCCCGGCTGCTCCCCGGCCACCAGAGGAGGGTCCCACATGGCGTGCAGACCTCTCCTGCCGCCCGCTGCTCCCCTCAGCAGTGTACTTCGGTCCTTCTGCCTGCTCTGCTCCCCGCTCTGGCTCTGGTGAATTCTCTCACCCTCCCGCGCTTCTGACTGTACCCAGTGCATGTATAAACAAAACAAACAAACAAACCAGCAAACAAATAAATAAAGCATGCCTCTATAAAAAAAAAAAAAAAAAAAAAAAAAATAAAAAAAAAAAAAAAATAAAAACTGAAAACAAAGACATTAAGTAAGGCCCTGTATGTCTAGTGAATTATCAGCCTTGGGCACAACCCCTACCTCACAGGTCTTGTTGGGATATATCACTTAAGCAGAACAAAAAGAAAAACACTCACTTCCCTTGCAGGCACACACACACTTCCCCACTCACTCTCTCTAATTTATGGTCCTATGATAATTTCTTTTTTTTTTTAAAGATTTATTTATTTATTTATACAAGCACTGGGTACAGTCAGAAGCACAGGAGGGTGAGAGAATTCACCAGAGCCAGAGCAGGGAGCAGAACAGGCAGACTGAGGAAGTACACTGCTGAAGAGAGCAGCAGGCGTGGCAGGCGAGGTCTGCGCGCCATGTGGGACCCTCGCTGGTGGCCAGGGATCGAACCTGTGCTGCAGAGATGGGCAGCTTCACAGCCCAGCATTCAACTGCTGCACCACCTGGGAGGCCCTCCTATGATAATTTCTGCTGTGAAAATTCCTGAGGCAGTCAAAGTGAACTTTCAGGTCTCTTGTATGACTAAAACATGGAGAAGATGGCAGCAAAGACATGGTGGAGCAGAAAGAAAGAGTGCCAGGTTGACATCTACATTCCCACTGATAGATAAGACAGGAGTGTATGTTTCCATCTGAATTGAGTGGACAGTGCAGAAAGTGCCTGGGAATTAAGATAATCAGAATATGCTCCAAAGAACCAATACCTGGCTTCCCATCTTTTTATTCACTCAGGTCTACATTGAGGCTCTCTGGGATTACTATAAGGCTTCTTCATAGAAGCACTGTCAAGTTTTTATAATTTTTACTTCTATGTATTTTCTCTCATGTTGTTATGGAAAATGGCACTGTTTAGTCTTAACATGCCTTCTACCAAAAAGAGTTTTTGTATATGCTGACTACTTATTTTTCAGGTTAGTTGTATAACCTGTTACTTAAAATTAGACTTTGGGGTACTTCCATTATAAATTCTTATTATGTTAGTTTCCTATTGATATTGTATACCAAATGCCATAAACTAAGTGACTCAAAATAATACAAATAAATTCTCTTGTATTTCTAAAGGTAATAAGTCTAAAATCAGTTTTAGTAGGGGGAAGTTAAGGTATTGACAGGACTGCTTTTCTCTGGAGGCTCTCAGGGATATTTGGTTTCCTTGCCTAATTTAGCTTTTTGAGGCAGCCGCATTATCCATTTTCTACCATTTGCAAGTCAGAAATACATCTGTACATCTGTTTTCATTGTCTTATCATCTTCTGACTCTGACTCCTCATGGGAGTCTCTAATAAAGATTCCTGTGATTACATTAGCCCTACTCTATTATTCAGGATCATCTCCCCTTCTCAAGACCCCTAATGTAATAACATCTACAAATTCCCTTTGCCGTGAAAGACACATATACACATATTCCAGTACTGGGAGTGGCACATATGCAGATCATCATTTAGCTGGAGTAACCCACATGGCACTGCAGACTACTTCTGTCTCACCAGCTGGTCCCCTCAGCAGTGTATTTCATAGATTCACCTGTTCTCTCTGGTGAATCCTCTCATTCCCCTCAGCTCTGGTCTACACCCCAGTTCTTGTATGCATAAATAAATCAATCTTAAAAATTAGTATAAAATTAGTTTTATAGATCTAATTTATTTGCCTCCCCCAAATATACTGACCAAATCTGAGAGCAAAATAACAATTGCAGTGACAGTTGACATTCAGTGATCCTGATAATAAAGAAAAGTCTCAAGTGTATTGGCATTAAGTTGGATGCTGGATATGGGACAGATTACTGTAAGAGAAAGATTCCATATTAAGCAAGAGCGTATTCAAGTCTGTCTTATTCAGCACTTTATGTGAAACAGTGTTGAATCATGTTACATGCAATATCAATACCTATAAAACTGCCTTAAAAATTTATCTCAATATATCTATTTTAATATGAATAATAGAAATAGTGGATTTTGTAATAATACAATATTTGGCATTTTTTGGAATTAAGTCCTACTTTATCAATATTTTGTTTGATTTTACATTCTCAGTGTTAGTATTTTACTATTTCTGCACAATGTATATTGAGCTTGGTCACTAGCTGCATGCATATGTGTGTTTGTGTATATCAATAAAATAACATTAAAATATTTCTTCCTTTTTTATATTCTAGAGCAATAAAAAAAGAGCATCTTCCATTCCTTCACTATTTGCTAAAATTTCTTATGAACTTTAAACAATGTTTTTTAGGAGCAGTTCTTTTAGAAGTTTCTATATTTATGGCACGCTAACCAATGTACTTAGAGTCATCTTTACTGTGATCTATTAAATGATTTTTCTTCCTCTGTTTCTTAAAAGATTTCCTTCAAGACTGTTGTTACATCTTTCTTAAATGTTTCTTAGAATATACTAATGAAATCACCTCATCATGGAGTTTTTTCCCAGGGCATTTTGTGGCTGTTGTTACAAATTTAATTCCCTTAATTGGGATTATTCAGATCTTCTATTTCCTCTTCTTCAAATATAATAAGAGGTATTATATCAAAGTTGGTGAACTATTATCCATCTCTTCACCTGTTTTTCACATTTTACATCTTATCTCTTTTAGTTCTATTATGGATAATTCCTTCTTATTCTGGGAAAAGTGCTTTCTTTTGAGATGTGTCTAATCATCTTTTCAATTCAACATTTTATTTACATATTCAGTACTTTTATATCTTGTTTTTTAGAGTTTGATTGGTTTCATTTTCAACTCTCCCAAAAAATGAGTAAACTTTTGACTCTAGCTCTTCTTTTTTTTATTTTTATATTCCCCATACAATTGCAACCCCCTTATTTTGACCCCAATCCTCTAGCTCTTCTTATCTCAGTGTTTTGTTGTTGTTGTTGTTTGTTTTTATTTATTTGTTTGTTTGTTTGTTTATATAAGCACTGGGTACAGTCAGATGCGCAGGAGGGTGAGAGAATTCACCAGAGCCAGAGCAGAAAGTAGAACAGGCAGAGTGATGAAGTACACTGCTGAGGGGAGCAGCGGGTGGCCGGAGAGGTCTGCGCACCATGTGGGACCCTTGCCCGTGGCTGGGGATCGAACCGGCACTGCAGAGGCTACGGGAAGCTTCGCAACCCAGCGCTCAACCACTGCGCAACTGGGGAGACCCCCTCAGTGTTTTTTTTTTTAATTTAACAGTTAATACATGACTATATTTTACATGTTATAATCTGCCTGTTATTAATCCTCAGATGTATCTTAATCTGTGTGATGATGAGTGTTTCAAGTGGAGATTTCATGGAGATAAGTATGCTATCATTCCTTCCAGAAGCTAAGTATGTTGCTTTCCACGAAAAGGTTTGTGCACTTGAAGGCTGTGTGGGTCAACACAGATGTCACGAGCAGCTCCTCTTGGTGAGACTCAATCACCTAATGGAATAACAAGAAGCTTTGCAAATGCTTACTGCTCCATGCTCTGCTGTTTTCACCCTTTGCATTTAGTGTTAGGTAATAAGCACTTTAGGTTTTTATTTATTTTTTCAAAGTCTCTCAATAAATTAAAGAACATTCTTTTATATGTTCCCAAAAGCTTGTTTATTTTAAATGAGTGAATCTTTTGGGTAATGAAACTCCACTAAGATTGTCTAAGGTGTCAGGGCAAAGTTTTGAAACCTAAAATGTTTTAACAAATGTTTGTTTTAAATTTAACTGAATTTATTTCAGTATTCAACATTCTATTGAATACAGAAGTTTCTACCTTTCTGGGCAATGTCAGGCAGCAAACTTAACATACAAATTGCATTTTCTTATTTCACTTATAATAATAAAATTTGAATAAGTAAATCATCCAGCAAATGTGTTTAATTTTCCAAAAATCTAGAAGGTAGAAAGTTTTACATTACATTTTCTCTGTGGTCATTTTTACTTTTATTCACAACTTTTAATCGGTTTTTGTGAAATGTCATTTACTCATTCAAATTGAGCATTTAACTAGGTCATACCCTGTATCATTCACTCAGCAGACGAATAGAATACAGAAATTATTCCAATAAATATAATAAATTATTATTTCCTGCTGTGAATACCATATGATTTGATATAATTTGGGGAAATAAGAGAAACTGTAGAAAGATTTTGTCTCTAGAATAGTAATAAGGATTAACAGTTAAACTTTTTCTTATTGTGGATATTCTCACTTATTTTTGTTCTACTAAATTTTCAAACAATCTGATATTTGAGGTTCTAGCACATTCTTCCAGAATATTTGAACATGAGTACATTGATGTGGTAGTGGCTGTTCCAACATTCTTTCAGAGTACATTTATTAATTTATCTCACCTTCAGTTTCCACAATATGTTGCTAGGTTACTTTGGAAAAAAAAAACTTTTTTTTAACCTAAAACACCTTAGAGATAGTAGAATCTCCCCCTCTCTTTATAAATATCTTTCAAAAATTAACCTTGGAGAGGGCCTCCCCGGTGGCGCAGCAGTTGAGCGCTGTGCTGCAAAGCTGTCTGCAGCCTCTTCAGCGCCAGTTTGATTCCCGGCCGGCCAGGGAGAAACCCACATGGTGCAGCAGACCTCTCCTGTCTCGCCGGCTGCTCCCCTCAGCAGCGTATTTTGTCAGTTTGCTTGTTCTGTTCCCCACTCTGTCTCTGGTGAATTCTCTCACCCTCCTGCACTTCTGATCTGCACCCCTGCTCTTGTATAAAATAAATAGATAACTCTTTAAAAAAAATTAACCTTGGAGAACTCTAGATCATATTGTTTGGGGAGTTAAAGGGCAACTTATTTTGGTCAAAAAATTAAAACTATTTTTCTAATACCAGTGCTTACATTGCTGAAATATATTGCAACCATTTTTGATTTATCTTACTTATTTCGTCTTTGTCTTCAGGTTTCCTGATAGTCCAGCTTCAAACTTTATATCCCAACTATTTAAAACAAAGAGAATCCATGTCAAAGTATTCTAGATAGCATTTCTATTATATTACAACTGATGCCATTTATCTCCCCAAAGCAAATATGCTCCCTTTGCATGTTAGAGGCTCACAATATGTATGTCAACATTTTTATTTAACTCTGCTCTTAACCATTAACATCTGATTGATTACAACCTATTTACTTACACTGTTTTCTCTATCCCCATGTTATGTGTTTGTTTTTAAGTTGACAATTTGTACTTTTCGATTCAACAAATAGAAAACAGCAATACTGAGAGAACTAAAGTTTTAACATTAATAATCCAGCAAAGATACATTATCTAAAAACATACAACCCTCTAATTAATTGATGTTACTGGTGTCATTGCTTAATAGTGCCTCTTTTGATAGTAATATTTACTCTGAGTCACATATGTTAGCTATTCCTGAAAGCTTTTTTTTTTTTTTTTTTTGGTGGAAAGTTTAAGTGCATCTGAAGGGTCTAGGCACTGAAGAATAGGACTAAGGAGAAAAGTGCCACAGAAAAGTAGAAAAATGTTTCATAATCTGTTTTGATATTTCAGGCAAGATACCAGTAGGATAAAATGGCACCCTAGAAAGAAATAATTGAAGAAAATACAAAGAGAATATTTACAAATTTGCACATAGGACTAAGGAAACATGCAACAGAAAGCAGTCACAATAAGGAGGGGAGAAAGACAATCTGTGTTAGTTTAATAAGGTTCCCAGAACAAAGTACCACAAAGTGGGTGCTAAAACATAAATTTCTCACTGTCTAGAAGCCAGAACGAGATAAAGGTATCAGCAGACAGGATTAATTCCTTCTGAGGATGGTGAGGTAAACATCTGTTTCAGTCTGTCTCCTTGGCTTGTAGAAGGCAGTCCTCTCTCTGTCCCCGCAGTGCTCATTATGCACAGAGAGTAGCTGCTTGAGAAAATTCTCAGGTAGAGAAATAGTTCCGGGCACTGGCAAACTCCACACAACAAACAAAGAGTCCAAGGGGATGGGTCCTGTTCTCTGAGCCCCTCTCAGTGGCTTCTTGCAAAGCCCAAAGGGAAATAGAGAATAGAGATCCTAGTTTTCTGTCCTGAAAGGTCAGTCTTAGAGGGAACAGAACAAGTGAGAGAAGAGTGGTTTGGGTGGGCAAAGGAAAATACTCAGCACATCCAACTTCAGGAGAGTAACTCTCAGGTCAGAATGAGAGGAAGAAGAAGGGAAGAGTTGAGTGTCAGTGTCTTGTAGGATGACTTTTCATTTTCTAAGTGTCCTTTCAAGCCTTTAGAAATTCCTTCCTAAAGATTAGGGGAATGTATGAAACTTTTTCTCGCTCTTATTTATGTTGAACTGGAAGAAAGTTGTGAACCACCATTTTAGGTAAATTGTGTCCTGCATAAGTCATATTTCAATAGAAAAATGTCATACCCAAATGACATTATTGAAGAAGACCTCTGAGAACCACTACCTATCTGTACACAAGATTTCAATTTCAAAATATTTTAGAATTATATACTAGCAAATTATATTTAGTTCAACATTTACACTAGAAATAGGACAACTAAATCTCCCAAAGGCTAAATGTAACTATCTTTACACAAATATTAATTGTTCAGTAGGATATAGTCTCAAATCTTCTTTCTTCTGTCCAATGGTTTATGTTGTGTTTGCATTTCATTCTTTGTTGTTTTTTTTTTTTAAGCTGCAGCTAATTTTACTATGCAAAGAACAAGACCACCAAGAATTGTTTTTGATAAGGTATGTCCTCCTAAGGACATGTATTCTATAAATATTTTTCAGTTATACCACAGAATTTTGTTACTTTCTGTTTTCAGTCATGAGGCTCCTTGAGCTGAGGGCTGTGCTTGTCTCATAGTTTACAAATCCCCTGTGTAAAGCACAGTGACCTACTGATCTTGGGAACGAACTGATCATTCTCACATGCCAGCATTACTTAAAACCTGACTTAAACCTGATGTTTCAACCTCAAATAAATAATAGGATCGCTCAGAATGATAGGGGGTGGGGGAGAAATATCTTTTAAATGTAATTCCAGAATGAGAAGTAACATAAAATACTACATACGCGTGTGTCACAACTCTACTTTTCCTGGTGAATTAAAATTCTTCAAGAGCACTTTCATGTATGTGTGAACATACCCTTTCCCCCCAATTATACATTATAAATTGTGATAACAGTGTCTGCCTCTTAACTATTGGTGACCCGGTGGTCACTCTTCTTGGATGGAATTGTACAATCCATCCAGTAACTTAAATCTTACAAATTGTTTTTTAATAAAATCTTTCACAACCTCTTAAGTGAACCTATTTAAGCAAATGGAGAATTTTCAATAGGTTAATTTACTTGAATATGTTAAATCTTGAACAGAGAGCTAGGCTTGAGCCTTGCTTTTAGTTTACCACCAAACTTATAAATGTAATTTCCATAAAAGAAATTGCTACATATTTAACTTGTGTGAGTGATTCAATTTTCATAATGTTTTTGTTGTGGCAGTTGGGAACTGTACAACCTACTTCATTTCAATTATTAGAATCAGTTTGACTATTGCTCTACCCACAAGGACCACAGCAAATGTTTCCAATGTACACACAAAGTTTGATTTCAGCTAGCAGCTGTTCATTTTAAAGGAAATGCTTTCAATGTCCTTTATTCTATAACACTTAAAACTATTTGGCTGTTTTCCCTAGTCTTCAGTGTATTTTTTTTTTCATTTTGAGTTGTTTTTCAGCAATTTTATATATCTATTTAATTGCCTCAATATGTTCTTTTAGTAGAAAATAGCAAAATTCAGTTACCGATGATAATGAAATTGTTTTACTTGACCCAACCTCTGGGTAATAATAGACTGAAGCTCCTGAAATAGATTAAATTACCCCAAGAAGGTTTCTTCTTATGAACACTTCATCTACAAGCATCCTGGCCCTTGCTGAAGGGAGACTGTGACCACTGCTGATCAAATAAATATTTTTATTTGCTATCTTTAACTCTTACCCTCGGGGATATATTAACAGCCTATATGTAATCACAGATTTGGACAGGAACAGTTTGGAAACACCCATCAAGCCAAAAACTTGACTCTAGAAAATCCTCTGCCCTCAGCTTCTCCCTGATAATAGCACTTCCCCACTCTTTGCTCTCAGTGATGCTTAACTAAGAGTTAGTTCCCCACATAAAATTATAGAGAGACTCAGAGGGATTCCTGAAAGAAAAAAAAAAAGACATGTCCCCAGACATTGTAACTGGTTGTGAAAAGATATTTTCTTCTTCAACAACCATCTATTTGTTAGGTTTTATGCTTCCATGACTATACCTGCCCATTGTCTGGCTTGTGGGCGCACCAGAAATATAAATTATGAGTTATATTATTTTACCTTCAGGAAAAAGCTGTTCCATATCTAAAAAATCCCACAAGAGTATGTTGGGAATTTTAGTGCTAAGCAGTTGAGAACATGCTGTGCTTAAGTTTCTAAATTTAATTATTTTATGAAATATAAAAAACTATTTTAATTAGTGTTATCTAAAAATATCTTTATACTTTTTTATATTTGTGTAGAAAATTAAGAAAAATCATTACTATAAATATATAGAGGAGATCATGAGAGTGGGGATAGCAGGGTTTGAAAGAAAGTAGATCTGAATTCCTGCTTATCACCTACAGTCTATATATAGTAAAGAGGCATTCTTACCTGCATTCAGCCTTGATTTTTTTCCTTCATTATAATGAAATAAATATTATCTCTTTAATCAAATGTGGAAATTAACATGATCACATATTATAATATTTAATGAAATGTAAGTCTCAGAGTGACCCTTCTTAGATACAGAATTTCTTTCTAGTCACTGTTGTTCAAACAAGTAATAAAAGGAGTAGAAATTATAGCTCAGTCAAACACACCCATGTTGTTTTAGGCAACAGAAGCTATAACTGTTCGGGTGTGTGTGTGTGGGGGGTGTACAGCCTCTTGCAGGTATGTTTGACTTGCAAAATAATTTTGACACATGTATATTGAAACATACTTTCCACTTTATAGTTATTATGAAGTGGTTAAGAATATACTTTGGGCTCTGGAATCAAGTTCATGGCAAGGCTCCCCCAACAATCCCTGTGAAAATCAGTTTCCTGCACTCCATGGACCTTGCCCTTATACCACCCTTAGATAAGACCCATGTGAGGCTTACCAAAGCCCTGATCTTTTTGGTTTGAACTGAGGAATCTAGCCTTAGGCCAGGTATGCCAGACCACACCCCCTGTACACCCTAATAAAGGCAGATGCCCAGGTCCTGCCACTCTCTGCTTAAGCTGATTTGACCTCCTGTACAGTCCCTTGAGGTCAGGTGCACTTCCTCCAGTATCTGGGAACAATAATGGTGCCTGTTCCGATTCCCTTGAGGTCTTTTATTGAACCTAAGTTTACCACCTGACACCTTAACAAATGTTAATTTAACAAAGTTACAATAGTGATTTACCAAATTAGACTTATTTTCAAGAATGGAAGCTTACTACTACCTCATTTGTTGTATACTTTATCTTCATGAATTTATGACTTGAATTTAGTTATGTATAAATAATAAATGTGCCAGAAACATGTTCATTTTCAAATTAAAAGATATGCAATACATTATGGCATTCAAACTATCTAGTTACATCTATATCACATAAAAAAATAGATTTACCATCTGAGTGGCTACTTCAAATTAAAACTCTATGGAAGCACGGTTTCTGGTGCGTAACTGAGAAGTCTTCAACTGACATCCTACACCATCTAAATATTCAAATTCCAGCTAACTTTCAAAAAAAATTACACTGACAAATATTAAAACGTTTCTCCCCATCTTATCTCCCATTCATTTCCTATATAACCTGTCAGAAATCCTGTATTAACAAGGAAATGCAAATAAGTTATTTTTCCTCATTTTAGCAGACCACTCATACTATTATAAAACTCATATTTGGATATACATGAGAGAGAGAGGGAGGGGTGGGAGGAGATATGATATACATTGGCCATGGGGAGCCCACATTAAACATTACCTCTAGGTGTCCCTGTCATGGCATTATTGGATGAGATTAGCATTTGAATCAATGAGTTCAGTAATACAGATTATCTTCCTCAAAGTGGAAATCCCAATAGAACAAAAGACAGAGGAAAGTGGAATTTTTCCATTATTCTGAACAATCTAAGAGATTTCACCTCTGGTCCTGAGACAGGGATTGATGCCCACTCACTCCCTTGGGTGTCAGGTCTTTGACCTCAGACTAAATTAAACCATGGGCTTTCCTGGGTCTCTAGACTACAAATGGCAGATCATTCCATATTTTAAATTTTATAATCAGGTGAGCTAATTCCTTCTTATAGACTTTTCATCATCTTCCATAATCATGGCAGTCATTTCAAGACAGACACACACATAGACACAAACACACACACGTGTATGTGTGCCTATCTCTTAAGTACTGTTATTATTATTGATTATTACATTATTATTTATTTTGGTAATTTTCAATTTTTTGCTAATTCAACCACAGCTGCATTGAATAAACATGTATGTATTACTTTATAGACACAGAAGCATAACTTTCACATAAATTCTTCTCTGGTTTAAAATGCAATTACTGATTCTAAGAATATATATTTTTATGTTTTCGTAAGAAAGTGTCTAGTTGCCATCCAAATGGATTTGCAAATTATATCCTATGATGAAGACGCCTTTCACTTCACAAACCATCCCCAGAAGTGTTGTCAAATTTGCACCAATCTGATAGGTGAGGTAAGATTATTGATTACATCTTTTGTGTTGCTATTCCCATTCATTAATAGAAGCATGAAAGTTTCCCTATTGAGAAAACTGCAAACAGTGGTTTGTACATTCTTTAGCATGATCTTTTCCAAATCCATTTGTAAGGAATATTTTCAATAGCTATAGAGAGAAAAGAAAAGGTGGAATAACCCATTTTGAATACTGGATACATAGTCTTATAGATATAATCTAATTTGAATCTGACAACAACCTGCTGAAGCGACTGTACTTATCTCATAGATGAGTAAAGGGGGATCAGAACAGTTCAATTCACAGGTCATAAACAGTTCAGTCAGATTTTGAACATGAATTGGTTAGACTGAAAAGCATATTCATTACATTAGATGTCATTATAAGTTGTGATTATAAGAAAATGATACATTATAATGTAATTATAAGAAGTGGTAGCAGGGCATTTTTGTCATGTTACTAGCATTTGGGAATGCATATTTTACTTGACAGTATTTATAAATCATGTGTTTCCCTCAGAATAACTTGTAGTGCAGAAATGCTTCCATATGCTAGAAGTTTCTCAGGTTCTTTTGATGAGGGAGAGAGAATGTCGTTCTGTGACTTGCTTGCTTATAATCAGTCAGCTACAGCATGTGTAAATTTAGAAATGGTATTCCCACAGAATTAACTCTGAACAACTTTCCATTCCTGCAGCCCTCGCATGACTGATAAAGTTATGTGTGCAATGCAGCATTGTCACAAAATGATAGATTTTTTTAGAACTTCATTTATTATTTACATAGGTAAGAGAAATTTGAAAATTAAAAAGTAACATTTGAATTTGCAAATTCTGATACATTTAGATTAAAAATTTTAATGAATAAGTTATTTAATTTCCTTGTGACTGTAACTCAACCTTCCCACTAGATAGCTATGTGACCTTGGAAAAAATTAACAAATATCTTTTGATAACAATTTTCCCACTAACACAGTAGTGTTTCAATATACTGTTAAGGGTTGTCCTGGAAATCCATTGAAATAATATATATAATTTATGTAAAACTTCGATTTTTTCCCATCAAATGGTAATTATGATCAACAATGGTAGCAGTATTACATGGATTTCCCATGACATGAGCTGCTCTGAATTGGCAATCGTGGGACTAAAATTTCTGTCAATTCTAACTCTCCATGCCCCTTATCAAAATTAAACTTGGAGAATCCATTTTATCTAGAATTCAAAATCCTCATGTGCAAAATGAGACAAAATAAAATAGCTTGTCAATAACTAAGCTCACAAGGCCAATTAAAAAGTCAGCTGACAGATTCCTTCCAACTCTGCAGAATTTAGACAGGTTTTATACTCTCCTCTGTCTTACCTCTTTTGTAAAAGGTAGAGCATATGTTCCATGTCTCTCATTTCTTTAGTGCTAAGTCCCTGATGCTTCTGATATCCATTCATTCTCAAACATGTTATCAAAAAGTAAAGAATATAGCCTAAAATCTCTAGATCGAAAGACAGACAAAGACACTCTTGAGCAAGAAAGGCCCGATTCCTTAATCCTTCTATTCCAGAAATCTTCTGGAAATAAAAATGCCTTTGGGGAAAAAAAGCTCTCTTCTTATATTTCTTGTACATATTGTGCAGATTATAATTACTTGATATGTAGACATTTTGACATAAAAACTTGCCCTGACAGTTTATAAATGGTCTGAAATATAAACAATTTTAAATATATTGTGTAATACTAAAAAATCCACAACCTACTCATATTTCCAAGTCATTTTTAAGATCACATGATAAAAACAAATGATCTGCAAAATACCTTTTTTATGATTCTGTTTTCTTCTTAACTTTGTAGAAACAGACTTACAGAAAATTAACATACCAATAGATTTGATAGACAGATGCTGATATTGTTGCTAACATAATAATGTGACTCATTTGAATTTTGCAAAATAAACAAATACCTCATCATATAAACATACTGAGTATCTACTTTGTACAGGCACTAAGCTAGAGTGTATGATTAAAAAAAATATTGGGGGCTTACCCTGGTGGCACAGCGGTTGAGCACTGGGCTGCAAAGCTGCCTGCAGCCTCTGCAGTGCTGGTTCGATCCCCGGCCACTGGCGAGGGTCCCACATGGCGCGACAGACCTCTCTTGCCATGCCCTCTGCTTCCCTCAGCAGTGTATTTCGTCAGTCTGCCTGTTCTGTTCCCTGCTCTGGTGAATTCTCTCACCCTCCCCCACTTCTTACTGTACCCAGTGCTTGTATAAGTAAATAAATCTTCAAAAAAAATTGGGCATTGTTTATAGATGTAAACACTTTACAATTCAGCAATAGTATGTATTTAGAAATGACTTATAATATAGAAATTATGCAATAACTTCTAATACAGATATAAATCAGATTCAGCAGATGTATAAGATGGTGAATATATTTTTTGTGATGATAATACATTTATAATGATATATTAATTCTGGAAATATATGCTAGGTTTTTTTTAAATGTTATTTTTTTATTCAGGTAATATTAGCATGCAACAATATATATGCTAGAGAAGTATAGGTTCACAGCTATTCAAATATATGCTACCACATCACACCTACCGCCAAGGTATCCATAATCCTCGACCACAGTCCATCGGGATGCCTCTATACTTCGCTCCCAACACCCACCCTCCCCGGTGGTAATCTCAGTTCTGCAGTCAGATCTAGGGTGTGTTTGATTTGATTTTGTCTGTTCCCTTTCTTTGTTTCTCTGTATTCCACATATAAGTGACACCATCCAGTATTTGTCTTTCTCCTGATTTATTTCACTTAGCATAATCTCTTCCAGTTTCATCCATATTGCCACAAATAAGAAGAGTTCATGTTTTTTGTATAGCTGAGTAATATTCCATTGTGTATATGTATCATGTGATATGATCCATTCCTGTGTCAGTGGATAGTGAGGTTGTTTCCATAACGAGGCTATTGTAAAATAGCGATGCAATGTATACAGGCAAGCACATGCCCCTTCAAAATAGTGTTTTTGTAGACTTCAAATAGATACCTAGAAGTGGAATTGCTGGCTCATATCGTAGATTTATTTTTAATGTTTGGAGAAACCTCCATAGTGTCTTTCATTGGGACTTAAGCAATAGAATTAGAAGTTTTTACATTGTATGAAACTGATGCATTGATTTCCTCATATTCAATTGTCAATGTTTATGTATCCCCTTTGCCCTCTCTACTCTACTTCTGCAAGTGTACTACAACAGGATTTTATTTCTGTATTGCTTAAAATATTTCCATTAGGGCCTCCCCTAGTGGCGCAGCAGTTGAGTGCTGGGCTGCAAAGCTGCCTGCAGCCTCTGCAGCGCTGGTTCGATCCCCGGCCACTGGCGAGGGTCCCACATGGCACGCAGACCTCTCCTGCCACCGGCTGCTCCCCTCAGTAGTGTATTTCGTCGGTCGGCCTGTTCTGTTCCCCGCTCTGGCTCTGGTGAATTCTCTCACCCTCCCTCGCTTCTGACTGTACCCAGTGCTTGTATAAATAAATTAATTTAAAAAAATTAAAAAAAATATTTCCATTAAATTCCTGAGCAAAAATAAGGCTGTTGGGGCCTCCCTAGTGGCACAAGGGTTTAAGCACCACACTATGAGGCAGTCCACAGCATGAGTTCGATCCCCTGGCAGGCCAGGGAGCAACCCACATGGCGCAGCAGTCCTCTCCTGTCTCTCCCGCTGCTCCCCTCAGCAGTGTATTTTCAATCTGCCTGTTCTGTTCGCCACTATGTCTCTGGTGGATCCTCTCACCCCGGCATATCTGGCCTGTACCCCAGTTCTTCCATGCATAAATATTTCAAAAATAAGGCTGTTGATTGACATTTGCACTTGAAAATAATGCCCTTTCTTTATGCAATTCTCACATATATGCTACTGGGAAAAAGCATCTGTACTACACATGAGATGAAGCTGGGATGTTTTCAAACTCAATGACTCAGTGTAAGTTTTTAACAGTGAGCAAAATAATTTAACAAGAAAAAGATGTGAGACTTAATAAGGTTATCTCTAACTTCACCGGAGATTTAAATCCTGGTCTTATGTTAGCTTTTTAACCTATTTTGCTCTACTTCCCCAATATCTGCTTTATTTTCAGCTCCTTTTGCTTTTCCACAAACATCCCAAGCTTTATCCCATCTTAATGGATTTGATAATTTCCTTCTACATGTTTATTTTCTCTGTATTCCTGTAATATTTTAAAGTTAACACCATGACACGTAACCCTTAACTATAACAGTAAATGCTCTTGTCTTAACTTCCTAATTGGATTTTACATTTTTTCAGAACTTCACTAGATATATGTTAATCCAACATTTTATTATTTAAGTATTTAACAGCATAAGTAGTTTTAAGTAATTTAATAGCTTTTTGTTATTCTTTGCTCTTTAAAAACCTAACCACGGTGGAGTAGTATGTATAACAGAATCCTGCAGTGGGAACATAGACATATATTATAAGCTTCTCTCTGTTATTTCCAACATAGGCTTAGTAAAATAATTTAAAACTATTTCTGTTTTGTTATACTAGGATGGCAACAATAATACCAAATATACATATCTTACAAACAATACTTGTGAGAATTACATAAATATGTGTGAAGAATGCAAATTATATAAAGAAAAATAATTTTAAGCAGTAATTGATTTGAAAAGGAAGAAAAAATGAGAGGAGAGTGGGGAGGAAAAGCATAGGATAAGGAAGAAGAGAAAGAATTGTAGAAAAGGAAGAGAAAGAAGATCAAGAAGGAGAAAATGTATTTTCTCAACAAGTTACTAAGATTATATTAAAATTACTCTATTTCAATGTAATTCAATAGACAGTACTGCTAAGTCATTAAAGATGTCATCACAAAGCAAGTCAGAGGATATGTCTGCCCCTGATTTTTAAAAGCTAGTATTGTATACATTTCCTCATCTTATTAGTTCTTAAAATTAATAAATCTGGACTTTCGTTTAGAAATATAAACTCAGTGTGGTAGGAGAAATTCTCCCCCAAATACCCACTCATCCCCTGGTTATTCAAATGCCAACTTGTAAAGGGATTCTGTAGATGTAATAAGACCATATACTTTACAATAGGGAGAGTATCTTGGAGTATCCAAGTGAGCCCAAACTAATTACCACCAGCTGTTAACACAAAGAACACTCTCCAGATGGGATCAGAGGAAGATGGTAAAAGAAGTCAGAAATGGGACTAACAGAGCAGTCCAATAACAAAGATGTGAGAGAAACAGTTCTTGAGATGGAGGGTCCTGCATCAAGAGCCCAGAATCAGGTATGTAGGAGTTCGTGGACAGCATGAGAAGGAATGAGAGCAGCCTCTACAAGCAGAGACTAGACCCATGCGTTCATCCAGCAAAGAAGCTGAAACAAGTCTTTGAAACTGAAGAAATTGAATTCTGCATCAACGTGACTGAATTTGAAGGCAAATTCTTCCCTAGAGCCTCTACTAAAGAAAACAAGTCTGTTGATACTGTGATTTTAACCCCATGCAACCTGTGTTGGTCTTCTCCTGTACAGAACTATGAGAGAATAAATGTGTGTTCTTCCAGACCATTAAATTTGTGGTGATTTGTTAAGGCAGAAACAGAAAAATACAGTAATTAAGCTAGATTTTTTGACTGCAAGTAGAAGAAAACCAATTCCATTAACATGCCATATATACGTTTCTGCACAATTTCCAAAATATGTTCTAAATTTTATTATTTCAATCCAAAATATCCATTCTATCAAAAAAATGTAACTTGATTTTGTTACAAAATAATGACCCCAGTATTTTTGTTCTATTCATTCATATGGCAGTAAGTATGATTTTCTTCATTAAATGGGGAAGTAATTGCATGTAATGCCAATAAATGGCACTGAATCAAACATAAATGTATTACAAGGCAACATCATATCTTAAAAAATATAAACGGAAAATGTGAGGAAGCTCATTTCATTTGCATCTTGGAAAGTTACATGGGCCAAAGACCAGACATTTTAAAATAGTGTGTGCATAGCATCCAAAAGGCAGGGGGCTATTCTTGCATAACATAGAAAGGTCATTAAATAAATAAGGATACATTATTTCATTGTGAAAACATGGCACTTGTCGTGTGGCTGTTGGATTCATGATCCAATTTTAAAATCCATTGTGTGTGACGAGGTAGATGTTTCTTTCGTGTAATCTATGTAAGAATGAGATGTTTCTCCTCCGTATTTTAGTCCCCTCTGGCCTGTGAAGGCATTTTTATCACACAATTATTCTTGGTTTTGTTCCTGGGAAATGAAAAAAAAAAGACAATACCTAGTCTGTATAGGCATTGGGACAGCTTCCTAAATACAAAAGCCAAACAGTATCACACTAATGTAGACTTCAATAGAGTCAAAGGGATTTTACAGAATGATTTGATAAAGAAAACAGCAATAAATTGTGAAATATTGTCACAAGGATTTTGAACTCTATTAGTTTCCTCTCATTAAACAAACAAACAAAAAACAGGACAAGTTCAAACTACTTGTATGTTTAAAATATTACTCTGACTACCCTGTGGTAAATAAATTGGTGTGAGAATGGAAGCAGGAGTCTAGTAAAGTGGCCTCTGCAATTGTCCAAACAATTAATGCTGATAACATGAAAAAGAATGAGAGATGGAGAAGAGGCAGAAAACAAAAAGATTTGTGAACTGTTTTGAACAGTTAATAGGAGTCAGCTGGTGGATTAGATAGAAGGAGAAAAATAAGGGATTCAAGATATTCTGTGAAGGTTTTTCCCATGTGAAATGTGAATGGTGATTGTTTATTAAGATGGGGAGTATTGAGGAGCAGCATTTTTACAAACTCATTTTGCACCTGTTGAATTTGTGACAGTTATTAGACAACCAAATGCAAATAGCATATTCAAAATTGGATATATGAATCTGGAGCTTAGTAAAAAAAAAACTCTGATATGAGAAATAAATTTGAGTCATTAACCTTTAGATGATATTTAAAGCTATGGGGCTAGATGGCATGACAGAGAACAAAGTTGGATGGAAATGAGATGAAGTCTAAGTTCTAAGTCATGAAGCATTATAACATTTAAAGTTCAACAAGAGATTAAAACACCATTAAGTAACAAAAAGTAAATAAAGAGTTGTGAGAATGAGAGTGAGTGATTAAATCAGAACAGGTTGTAGATAGAACTTTGGATTTGGCATCTGAGTCCTGATTAAGTAGAAGACAGAAAAGAAGTGGAGAAGGGAAAATGCAGATATAGAGCAAAAGGAGCAAGTTGTAGTTTGGTGAAAAACTAGCAACAACAAATGTTGAGAAAAAGGAACTCTCCTGCACTGCTGATGGGAGAACAAACTGGCCCAACCACTATGGAGAGCTGTCGGAGGATTCCTCAACCTGCTAAAGATGGAGCTTCCAAACAATCCAGCAATTCCACTCCTCGGTATTTACCCAAAGGACACAGAAACATTAATTCAAAAGGTCATCTGCACTCCAACACTTCTATCAGCACTATTTACAATAGCTAAGCTATGGAAACAACCCAAATGCCCAAAAATAGATGACTGAATCAAGAAGCTGTGGTGCATATACACCATGGAATATTACTCAGCAATCAAAAAGATAAACTCATGCGATTTGCAGCAACATGAATGAGCTGGAAGGGATCATGCTCAGCGAAATAAGCCAGAAAGAAAAAGAAAAATACCGGATGGTCTCACTCATAAAAGGAATCTAGAAAACCTAAATAAGGGACCAGGAAAAAGACTAATTATAATAAAGTAAAAATCAAAATCAATAAGTAACTATAAACCAGAGATATACTATGAGGTGGGGGGAGGAGGGAGTAGGATTAAAACAGGGGGGGTGGGAATTTTATGGGGACTATCACCAAGATGAAAATGCATACATTGTCCAAAAATGAAAAATGATGTAAAAATATATAAAATTAAAAAAAAGGAAAAAAAAAGGTAGCTGGAGAAGACTTTGGTGGTTTTCCCACTGAGGATTCTAGATCATATGTTGAAAGTTTTGCAAAGTAGAGTGTGGAATCAAGACAGTTTATTATATGAATAGAATCAGAGGAGGATAAAACCCATGTGATGAGAAATGACCCTGGGAAAATTAGACATTTTGTGATGATTACGGTAAGCATGACTAGTTAGCGTCATTGTCCTAGATCCAATTATTGTTTTGAGAAACTGATTTCCAATTCCTTCTTGGGACTGGTCTCAAGTCCCAAGTCCTTAAAGATTTAAGACTGAAACTTCTGGTAAAGGAGGATGGGTCGGTAGAGGTTGTTCAGAGGAGCACAGATAACTCTCCTAAAAGAATACAGATGCCAGCTGGGATCTATGACACAAGCGCAAAGAGAGAATAACTATATAAACAGTGTAAGCATGTGCACAGACATGGACAGATGCTCTTTACTCAACAAATATATTTAATGTATTTTCCATGTGTGCAACTGACTATATACTAGGCACTGTAGACATAATTATGACCAAGACTGAAACTTTCCTTTCATCTTAGAGTTACTGATTTTATGTTCAATGTGGACTATCTGTCTATCTATCTATCTATTCATCTATCTAAATTTAAAGTAAGACCAGAATTGATAATTTAGCATTTTTAAAAGACAAACTTATTATTTAGGGTTTGAAACTCTAAATTCTGGTCTTACTTTAAATTACTCTTGGAAGATTTAACCCCAAAATAGTATCTTAAAATTTTGATGTGGATCCAAGGTCTCTATTTCAATAGTGTGTTAGCCATTTATTTTCCCATTAAATTGTAGATATGTAACATAAATTCAGTATCTTAGAGCTGGAGATATTTCATACTTATGATTTCTCTTAGCACTGTGATTCTTGATTGCAGATAAAATCTTTGTGAGTCAGAAATTCTACTGGGTAATAAAAAATGAGATCCTATTTAGAGGTTTAGCTTTATAAATAAAGGTACACTCATCTGACTTTCATCCAGTCTTTTGAGAAAACTAATTCAGCAGTTTAAAATATTCCCTGCAGGTATCTAATCTTTAATAAATTGACTTAAGAGATTTCTTATTTGACATAATAACCTTGCAAACAGACAGGATTGCTTAATTTAGGCAGGTTTAATTGCCTTTATGACCACCATTTCAAAAAAAGTATTCCAAAATATTAAACATTATACACTTTGGATCCTTGAGAAAATGGCACAATGATTCTCACTATTAATTTTGAGAATTTACAGCATGCTTTCAGAGGGATTCAGGGTTAAGGAGGATAAATAATCATAATTCTTAATTATAAGAATTGATTCATGTCCACAACAATAAATAAAAGGGATGTAATTATTTAAAAATAATTATAAGGTATTTTTCTCTACAGATCCTCAAAAGATTTTCTAGTATAGATCTAAAATAATATTGTTAAGAAGTAAAACACATACAAATAAGCAAAGAGTAAATTGGATCATTCATAATTTTGAATTTGCCACATTTTTTCAAATCAAAAAGAAAGATCAAAGTCATTTGAACATGTATGATTTTGTTTCCTAAAATGCCAAAGAACTGGCATATCCAACATGTCAGACTTCCATAGAAAGGATGCAGGAGACATTTGTCGTAAATTGGATGTGATCCAGACCACACTGACCTCAACTGAAATTGAAAAATTCACAGGAGACTGATTACAGAAGTGGGAAGTTAAAGATATGGAAATTACACTTGATAGACATGACACAATTTTTGCCAAGAATGAGAGCACTAAAAGCTATAAAAATGGAAAGTGATGGCCTGGAAAACAAGAAAGAAGCATGTAGCATCCAGGTTTTGTCACAGAAGTAAGGATTTATTTTATTGTATTGAAAAATACAGTATGATTGCCTCAATAACTCTCTGAAAACTGATGTTGTATACTATCATGAAATGTACAATTTCCAAAATATCTAAAAATGATTGGCCAATTAAATGCAGGCAAATACGTTTTAAGTTTTTTACTTAGAAAACTGTATTATTGAATACTGATGAAAATGAAAGAATTTAGTTCACAAGTTAGTACTATTTGCAAATCTTAGGTATTTTCAAAATGTTTGTGACTAGAAGTTGTGTTCTATTTTAGGCAGTTACTCCTTAAGGAGGATAGCAAAATTTTAACATCCGTTCCTCCAAATATCACTGGCATATCTATTTTAGTCTAGAGGGAAGAATCTCTACCTTCCCCCAATCAACCTCTAAATTATAGATGGTTAACAGCTCAAAACTTTGCCCAGAACTTCAATATTTTGATTCTCTCTTCAAAGACTGTCATTTGGTCTCACAGATTTGAATATCCTAACTTCTCTGTGGAGTCCAAGACTCTTATGTCCAACAGAATACAAAAGACTATTCAACAGCTCCACAAAGAAGTCAAGTATCTCACACCCCATATTCTTTCATTACCATGTCATTTCAGTTCTACCTCCCAAAACTGTGTGTGTGTGTTTGAATTTATTTCAAATTCTCACTATCTATTTCTTGTTCAACCCTTCTTGCAACATAGTGTAAATCACTGACTTATACATGGAAACACAATAAATGCATCACCAGGAAAATCCATGTTTCTTCCTAAAGACCTAAAATCTGTACCTTTGCTCAATTTATTCCAAGAAACATTTATTCGGAAGTATATGCTAGGAACTGAGGAAATAAAATAAACATGTCAGTTTAACTTGTTTTCTACCCAAATTGTAATATACTATATAAAAGTTCTGTTTAAACCACTTTATAAATATTAACTCTTTTAATCCTCATACTGACCTTTAAAGAACATGCTATCACTGCTCAAATTAAATTTCACTGATAGGGAAACAAGGGTCAAAAGGATTCAGGGAATTTCCCAAAGGCACACAGTTGGTAAGGACAAGAGCCAAGCCTAAGCAGTTGAACTTAAGATTCCAAGTAATTCACCACCACCATACTGTGACCTTAATTCCCTAAACCAACATATAAAACAGTGTGAGTACTAAGAGAACAAACAATTCCAATATACAACATAATGAATTAGAATAAAGTTGTGACCACCATGGTGTTAAGGAAATCCTCATTTTTTTCTATTGCAATGTAATGGACATATTAGATTTTATTAGCTTCAGTTGTACAACATAATGATTGACTATACACACACACACACACACACACACATTGCAAATTGCAGTAAGTGTAACAAGTGTGGCCACACAGACTTACGGTTTCTTTTCTTGTAATCAGAACTAAGATCAACTCTCTTGACAATTTTCAAATATACAACACCTTACCATTAACTGTAGTCAGTATGCTATACATACATACATCTCCATGATTTATTTCATGGCTGAAAAGTTTGCATCTTTTCACCCATTTTTCCACCCCAACTTCTCTGGGAAGCACTAATCTCAACATGTTCTCTAAATCTATGAGCTCAGTTTGTTTTTATATATTAGCTTCCACATACACGTGAGATTGTGAGATCGTTTGGTATTGATCTCCCTGCTTGACTTATTCTATCTCATATAGTGTCTTTAAAGTCCATCCATATGTTACAAATGTACACAACCTTACATTTTATTCCATTAATTTACTGATTCCATTAATTTATAATTTGTAAGAAATGCTATAATGAACATGAGGATGCGTATCTTTTTTTTTATAAATTTTATATTTATATACCCCATACAACTGCAACCCCCCCATTCTGATCACAATCCCTCCCCTCCCGCCCCCCACCCCCCAAAAAGTGTCTCTGGTTCATAGTTTTTTGTTGATTTTGATTTTCACTTTCTTATAGTTATTCATTTTCCTGGTCCCTTATTTAAGTTTTCTAGATTCCTGCTATGAGTGAGACCATCCGGTATTTTTCTTTTTCTTTTTGGCTTATTTCGCTGAGCATGATCCCTTCCAGCGCCATCCATGTTGCTGCAAATTGTATGTGTTTATCTTTTTTGATTGCTGAGTAATATTCCATGGTATATATGTACCACATCTTCTTGATCCAGTCATCTATTTTTGGGCATTTGGGTTGTTTCCAAAGCTTAGCTATTGTAAACAGTGCTGCTATAAACATAGGGGTGCAGGTGTTCTTTGGAATTGATGTTTCTGTGTCCTTTGGGTAAATACCTAGGAGTGGAATTGTTGGATCATATGGAAGCTCTATGTTTAGTAGGTCCAGAAATCTCCACACAGCTCTCCATAGTGGTTGGACCAGTTTGCACTCCCACCAACAGTGCAGAAGAGTTCCTTTTTTCTCCACACCCTCGCCAACATTTGTTGTTGCTAGTTTTTTTAATATGTGCCATTCTCACTGGTGTAAGATGGTACCTCATGGTAGTTTTGATTTGCATTTCCCTGATGACAAGTGATGTTGAACATTTTTTCATATGCCTGTTGGCCATTTGCATTTCCTCTTCAGAGAAGTTTCTTTTTAGCTCTTCTGCCCATTTTTTGACTGGATTATTTTCTTTGTTTTTGTTGAGTCTCATCAGCTCTTTGCAGATTTTTGTGATCAGTCGTTTATCATTAGTGTTGGGTGCAAAAATGTTCTCCCAGTTGGTGGGGTTTCTCTTTGTTTTTTTTATTGTCTCTTTTGCTGTGCAGAAGCTCTTTAATTTGATGTAGTCCCAGCTGTTTATCTTTGCCTTCACTATCACTGCTTTGGGTGATGGATCTGTAAAGATGTCTTTGATGTCCAAATCACATAGTATTTCGCCTATATTTCCTTCTATATATTTTATGGTTTCAGGTCTTATGTCTAGTTCTTTAATCCATTTTGAGTTGATTTTTGTGTATGGTGTGAGGTAGTGGTCAAGCTTCATTCTTTTGCATGTAGCAACCCAGTTTTCCCAGCACCATTTATTGAACAAACTTTCTTTGCTCCAATGCACAGTCTTTGTTCCTTTGTCAAAGATTAGTTGACCATAAATCTGTGGGTTTATTTCTGGATTTTCTATTCGATTCCATTGGTCTGTATGTCTGTTCTTGTTCCGATACCATGCACTTTGATGATTATGGCTTTGTAGTATAGTTTGAAGTCTGGGAGTGTGATGCCTCCATTCCCTTCTTTTTTTTTCAGGAGAGCTTTGGCTATTCGGGTTTTTTTGTTATTCCATATGAATTTCATCAATAATTGTTCTATTTCTTTGAAGAATGACATTGAAATTTTGATTGGAATAGCATTGAATCTGTAGATTGCTTTTGGTAGGATGGCCATTTTAATAATGTTTATTCTTCCAATCCATGAGCAGGGGATGTCTTTCCAATTCTTTGTGTCTTCTTCTATTTCTTTTAACAACGTTTTATAGTTTTTTTTGTATAGGTCCTTTACCTCTTTTGTTAGATTTATTCCCAAATATTTGATTTTTTTTTTGTTTCAATAATAAAAGGGATGGCTTTTTTGATTTCCTCTTCTTCAGATTTATTGTTTGTGTATAGGAAGGCTACTGACTTTTGCGTGTTGATTTTGTATCCTGCCACTTTACTGAATTGATTGATTAGTTGAATTAGTTTTTCTGTGGAGTTTTTGGGGTTCTCTATGTATATTATCATCCGCAAATAGTGATAGTTTGACTTCTTCTTTTCCTATTTGGATTCCTTGGATGTCTTTCTCTTGTCTTATTGCTCTGGCTAGGACTTCCAGTATTATATTGAAAAGCAGTGGTGAGAGTGGACATCCTTGTCTTGTTCCAGATCTTAATGGAGTTGCTTTCTGGTTTTCACCATTGAGAATGATACTGGCTGTTGGCTTGTCATAGATGGCCTTTATGATGTTGAGGTATGTTCCTTGTATCCCAAGAATTTCAAGGGCTTTTATCATGAATGGGTGTTGCACTTTGTTGAAAGCTTTCTCGGCATCGATTGATATTATCATATGGTTTTTATATTTCTTTTTGTTGATGTGTTGGATAATGTTGATTGATTTTCAGATGTTAAACCATCCTTGTGTCCCTGGAATGAATCCTACTTGGTCATGGTGAATTATCTTATGTATACATTATTGGATTCTGATAGCTAAAATTTTATTGAGGATTTTTGCATCAGTGTTCATTAGGGAGATTGGCCTGTAGTTTTCCTTTTTTGTGTTGTCCTTGTTCGGTTTTGGTATTAGTGTAATGTTGGCTTCATAGAACGTGTTTGGTATTGTCCCTTCCTTCTCAATTTTTTGGAAGAGTTTGTGAAGGATAGGCACTAATTCATCTCTGAATGTTTGGTAGAATTCATTTGTAAATCCATCAGGTCCTGGGCTTTTGTTTTTGGGGAGGTTTTTGATCACCATTTCAATTTCGCTGCTTATAATTGGTCTGTTTAGGTGTACTATTTCTTCTTTATCTAGCTCTGGGTGATTCTTTATCTAGCTCTGGGTGATTGTAGAGTTGTAGGAATTTGTCCATCTCCTCTAGATTGTTGAACTTGTTTCCATATAACTGTTTATAGTAGTTACTGATTATTCTTTTAATTTCTGCTGTTTCCATTTTGATTTCTCCTCTTTCATTTGTGATCCTGTTTATTTGTGCTTTCTCCCTTTTTTGGTGTTCTTCTTGCTTCTTGTATATCAATTTTCAGCTCCTTCTTCACATTTGGGAAGTTCTCTTCAATTATCTCTTTGAATATTTTCTCTGTTCCTACATCTCTCTCCTCTCCTTCTGGTATTCCTATAACTCTTATATTTCCTTTCCTCATGGAGTCAGATAGTTCCCGAAGTCTTTCTTCATTCTTTTTCCTTCGTACTTCTCTTTCCTTTTCTGTTTTAGTTCTTTTTATTTCTGTGTCTTCAAGAGAACTTATCCATTCTTCCATTTTATCTATTCTGCTTTCATTGCTTTTCCCAGAATTCTTTAGTTCTTCCATTAATTCTTTGATCTCCTGCATTTCTTTTACTTCCCTCTTTAGGGACTCAATTTCATTCTTCTGATCGTTGATTATTTTTCCCTTATCATTGTTTTCCTTTATGACTTCTGTCAGTTTTTTAATCACAGCAATTTTAAATTCTCTTTCTGGAAGTCTCAGAAGTTCTTCCAAGTTACTGTCGTTGCAATCTGGGGGCTGGTTTTCTTTTTGTGGTGTGCTTTTTCCCTGAGGAGTTGCTAGGTTGTGTGTGGTTCTTCTACTACCTACTGTCTGTTTTCTAATTTGTCATATGCGTTGGGACACTGTGTTGCTGGGCCTTGCCGGCCTCTTGGGTGAGCTTCTCTGCTCCCCTCTGGTTCCTCCGGGAGCCATCTGTCAGTTTCAAGCAGTCTTTACTGGAGAAAGGTCCCTGTTCTAGAATGCCGATGTGGGGGCACACTCCCCTGTCCGCCTGATCTGCCCTGGCGGTGGGTTCCCGCTACCCCTCTGGGCTTGGACTGCAGGCCAGAGGGGGTCTGGCATGGGCGAACTTCCCCCGCTCACCTCTGGCTCCTGAGGGAGCCTTCTGCAGGCAATCTTTACTGAAGAAATGTCCCTGTTCTAAAATGGTGGTGCGGGACACACTCCCTGTGCGTTTGGTCTCAGGCACACTCTTCTGCGCACCTGGTCTGCCCTGGCTGTGGGTGCTCGCTCCCGCTGTGGGTTCAGACTACTGGTCTGAAGGGGCCAGGCGTGGGCTAACTCCCCAGCTGGCCACTGGCTCCTCCAGGAGCCTCTGCTGGTTTCAAGCTGCTAGGTGGCGCCAGAGATCTTTCCTAGAGCCCTTGGGGAGTTGTTTTTTTTTTTTTTTTCACCCTGAGGGACAGGGAACAGTGCGGGAATGGTAGGGTAAACCTCAACGGCTTTGGGGTGCTGTGTCTGCCTTGTGCCCCACCATAGTGGAGAACCCACGCCCCGAATTTTGTGCCCTGAGTCTCAGTTCCAAAGCCCTCAGGTCCAGGACGTGGGCTGTAGCTCAGTTCAGTGTCCACAGAATGGCGTCTTTTGCACCCCGCTCCCGTGCCTGGGTGCCTGGTTCCTGGTTACTCAGTGAGGGACTTTCACCTCAGTGAGGGTCTTCACGCGCGTCTCCCCGCACGCCTAGGTCGCAGGTGCCGGGACCTGGGCAGCTGCGATCCCGATCCGCGTTTGCTTTTCAACCGTGCTGCTTTTCCGCGCGATCCCGATCCCGATCCGCATTTGCTTTTCCAGTGCTCCACTTTTCTGTGCAAGCTTACCTGGTGGCCCGGGGCTGTGTGCTGGTGCTGGTCTCCTCCTGGCGGGGGGGTCTCTGTTTAATGGCGCCCAGAGCTCCTCCGCGGCGAATCCTGCAGGGTTCTCTACAGCTCCCATTCACAGGGTGTGGTGGCTGCAATAGTTCCTTTCCACTCACAGTCCTGCTTGCTGTGTCGTTTGTTCTTGTTGGTCGTTTTAGTTTGTTTTTTCCTCCTCTCTGCTGGTCGGAGAGTGCCAACTTTGTGGGTGGGGGAGGGGAGCAGGGTTCTGCGCTTTCCTCCCTTCTGGTCCTCTTTTATGGCAACTTTCTTCTTTGGGTAGTTTGCTGGAGTCGTCTGTTTATCCTCCGTGTCCCAGTTCTCACTGGGACCTGCCGCTTTTCCTCCCTATTAACTTTTTGTAATGGGAGATCTTACTCGCAGCGTCTCCTCGCTGCCATGTTGCTCGGCCCTCCCCTGAGGATGCATATCTTTTTGAGTCAGGAAACATTCATATATTTTATTTAAGATTTATTTATTATTTATTTATTTATACAAGCACTGGGTACAGTCAGAAGCATGGGAGGGTGAGAGAATTCACCAGAGCCAGAGTGGGGAGCAGAGCAGGCAGAAGGACTGAAGTACACTGCTGAGGGGAGCAGCGGGCGGCAGGAGAGGTCTGTGCGCCATGTGGGACCCTCCTCCTGTGGCCGGGAAGCAGCCGGGGATAGAACCGGCGCTGCTGAGGCTGCAGGCAGCTTCACAACCAAGTGCTCAACTGCTGTGCCACCGGGGAGGCCCAACATTCATATTTTTTTAAGGTAAGTAATATTTTAAAATTTAGTTATGCTGAAAGACATTTAATGAAAAAGAGAAGGAAAAATATTTTAATAGTGCTAAATTTGGCTTGGTAAAGATCACTGCATTCCTGTAGTCATTGAAGATATGTTTATAAAGTACCTACTCTAGGGTAAGCACTGGTTTAGGCACTAAGGACTCAAGATACACTAAGCTCCTAATCATACAGAGTTAAGATTATAGATGGTATGAAATAAAACAATCAAACAAATACATTTGTAAGCAACAAATGCTATAAACAAAACAAAATGAGATGAACTAACAAGAGTGGCAATTGTGAGGGAAGAACATTAATGTGGGAAAAGCTATTTAAAAGACCACAAGAGAGGATTAAGATTGACTGGGTACATATACACCATGGAATATTACTCAACGATCAAAAAAGATAAACTCATGCAATTTGCAGCAACATGGATGGTGCTGGAAGGGATCATGCTCAGTGAAATAAGCCAGAAAGAAAAAGAAAAATACCAGATGATGTCACTCATATCAGGGATTTAGAAATCCTAAATAAAGGACCAGGAAAAGACTAATTATAATAAAGTAAAAATCAAAATCAACAAGCAACTATAAACCAGAGACACACTAAGGGCAGGGAGGGGAGGAATAGGATTAGGATCAAAATAAGGGGTGGGGAATTTTATGGGGACCATAACCAAGATGAAAATGCATACATTGTACAAAAATGAAAAATGATGTAAAATATATATATAAAATAAAATATATATATAAAAAATTTAAAAAAAGATTGACTTGTTTCTAGGATTGTAGTGAATGCCACTGTGTGTTTGAATATAGGGAAATAAGAATGATTTAAGATAAATGATAATAAGCAGGCCCCATATAATACAGACTCTTCAAGGTCATGCAGAGTATTTCCAGTTGATTTTAAATGTGATAGGAAATCATTACAAACTTGAAAGAGAATACCAATGATATTTGTTTTATATTTTGAAATTTAGATAAGGGTTCAACTTACAGTCATAAAAAGTATCTAAATGAAGATAATTTGGGAAAAAATAAAATGAAACTATTTCAAACTCCGACCAGATTCTAGACTATTATATATTCCCTGTTTCTCTTTATCTTTTGTTCCTATGAGAAAACAGAAACACAAACTTGAATTTCACTTCTGAAATAAATGAACAAAAATTGTTTGTGTCACACTGTTTGCTATGGGTCTATTGTGCTGCTAAGCCATGCATCTTCTTTACTCTACGGTCCAGACTGAAGAAACAAGGTCCATTTAGGACATCACGGTCCATCATGTTCCATCATGTTCCAGCAGCAAAGGATAAAGAGCAGTGGTACCACCACATGATGCCTTTTAAGAATCCTCCTCAGAGATGACACACATGACATTAATTCACATTTTAATGTCAAAGTCATATGACAAAGTCTGAAGAATAGCAGACAAAAAAGTATATATTATTCTTTACAGGGACAGGCAATGAGCAATTTGGAAAAGTAAAACAGTCTATTAAAATTACAGTTGCTGTGCAAAATCTTAAGGGCTAAAATCAGAGACAGAGATTTTGAGTGGAAGCAGTGAGTTATTTGACAAGCAGTCTACAAAGAAGATGACTGCAAATAAGATGACTCAACTAAGGCAGAGAAAGTGGAAAGAAGTGGACAGATTGGGGCTATGTTGTGACAGCCATGTCAATAGGCATAGATGATGGACTGAATGAGAGCAGGGAGGTGAGGGGAAAAGAAGAATTGAGGATTACTCTTAAGTTTTTAACAGAAGAAACTGGAGATGCTGCTGATTTTATATTTAGCAACATGCAAACAATACTGAAAACTTTTCATCTAAATACAGTTACTCATGTTGTTTCATCAACAGTCATAACTTAATCCTTTTCCTCATCTTCTGCAATAATAAATTGCACAAATAACAAAATAATTCAGACCTTTCATAAAAACTAAGACAAAAAAATATTTTAAGAGAAAAGAAAGAGCAAAGACGACCATCATTTATTTGTTTAATTAATGAACATGAAAATAAATTACTGTCTCAATCTGGAAACACACTAAAGAATTATTAATAAAACATATTTACTTTTCAGGTTCCTATTACTGAAACACCCCTCCTCCTGGGATTAAGCTCCTAGCCTACCAAAGATACATATTCTCAAAGATTAAAAAAAAAATAAAAACCATTATTAGAAAATGTGGAGTAAAAAGATGCTTTCATTTAATCCTGAATATAGTATAAATATATCTAACATTCCATAACAGAACCTGGCAATACAAAATAAGGGTGAAAAAATGTATCATTTTTTGTATATCTTATACATCATTGTGTATTTCCCATAAAATTCCCACCACCAGTTCACCTGTGAACCATCACCATAATCCCTTGTGCTCTTCCCTCCCCTGTTTTGATCCCTTTTCCTCCCCCTCCCTCACAGAATGTCTCCTATTTGTGGTTGCCTGCTAGTTTTGTTTTTTTTTAATTATTATTGTTACTGTTATTTTTCCCTTATCATATTTTTTATCAAATGGTTTCTATTCCTAGGATCTATTCTAGGGCAATAATTAGAATTCTGAACAAAGTTTTATAAAAAAAGGTCTTTCTCGTAGCACAAAATCATCAAACTTAACATTCAAATGAGACAGTTGTTACACACATGATAGGAGAGTTATGAAAAAATTTACTTAGAATGTTTAACAAATTTATTATTTTATCAACAGGGAATATACACAGTACCTTTCTGTATTTAAAATTAGAATCATCATGCAACACGTCATGCAAGTTTAAAACTTATATGCTTCATGCCACAAAAGGAAATAATACTGTAAATCAGTACTGCCCTAAATAAATACCTTGAACAAACTCACTCTCTATAGTGACACAAAACATATGTGTTCTCAGAAGACAAGCCAACTATCTAGTTGTCCACAGAAGAAAATGCTTAATATAAAGAAAAGGCAGTAACTCTAAATGATAATTCACAGATTAATATATATATTCTATAAGATTGCCTAAACCCCTTTCATACCCAATTGTTGTTAATCAATTTAGAATATGCTGCAATTATCTCCTTACTCTCTTTAAGTTTATCCTTTTCTCCCAGGAACACCAATTTCTATGGAAAAAGTTACCTTGTGGTGTAAAAAATATTTATTAAATGTATTACAAGATAGCATATGAATTTGTCAACTTTGTAATTGTGAGAAATCTTAAAGGGAATGGTGGATGTCATGACTCATGATTTTTCCTGAGAAAATATGTCAAAATAAAAAGCAGAGATAGGGCCTCCCCGGTGGCGCAGTGGTTGAGCACTGGGCTGCGAAGCTACCCACAGCCTCTGCAGCACCAGTTCGAGCCCCGGCTGCTAGCAAGGGTCCCACATGGTGCACAGACCTCTCCTGCCGCATCCGCTGCTCCCCTCAGCAATGTACTTCGTGGGTCTGCCTGTTCTGTTCCCCGCTCTGGCTCTGGTGAATTCTCTCACACTCCCACGCTTCTGACTGTACCCAATGCTTGCATAAATAAATAAATATTTTTTTTAAAGCGGACTTTAAAAAAAAAAAAAACAGGGCCTCCTCGGTACCGGTTGAGCGCTGGGTTGCGAAGCTGCCCAAAGCCTCTGCAGCGCCGGTTTGATCCCCGGCTGCTGGGTGAGAGTCCCACATGGAGCAGCAGACCTCTCCTGCCGCCCGCTGCTCCCCTCAGCAGTGTACTTCGTCAATCTGCCTGTTCTGCTCTCTGATCTCTGCTCTGGCTCTGGTGAATTCTCTCACCCTCCCTCGCTTCTGACTGTACCCAGTGCTTATATAAATAAATCTTTAAAAAAACAAAACAAAACAGAGATAGTGGAGGTAGAATTTAAATTGACTTTCTTTTAATATGTGTCATTAAAAACCTATCCTGATAACTGATGTTTATTTATTTTTTTAAAAGATTTATTTTATTTTTTAAATATTTATTTATTTATTTATACAAGAACTGGGGTACAGGCCAGATCCCCGGGAGGGTGAGAGAGACAGAGTGGGGAACAGAACAGGCAGACTGAGGAAATACATTGCTGAGGGGAGCTGCGGGTGCAACAGGAGAGGTCTGCTGCTCCATGTGGGATCCTCGCCCACAGGCCGGAATCGAACAGTGCTGCAGAGGATGTGGAGAGCTTCACAGAGCTGTGCTCAACCACCTGAGCCACCAGGGAGGCCCGATAACTGATGCTATAATAAAATTTATTTAAAGCAAATAAGACTTTATGTTTATAATCAACAATATAGGAGCAACAGTGCAAAAAACTTTAAGCAAAACTGGATGATATGCTAATACAAGTGATACAATAATCAATACAACTGATTTTTTGCTACAAGTGAAAAAAGATTAGATGAACACTATTACATTCTGGGTTCTAGTAAGACTATCAATTTTCAATGAATGCTGATAGGCTTTATAATAAAAAAAAAAAACCTAAGGTGGTAAGCAAAATAAAAAGCAACAAAGTAAATTTATTAAACTGTACCTCTATTAGAAGACCCAAGATTACGACACAAAATTCGATGTAAGTCCTTTTAAAAATTGGTCTAAAGTTAATGGACATGTAAAAGGGACTCATCTATGTAAAAATCAATGTGCTGAATTGAACTGGCCTTTCCAGTGTTTTATAACTATAAAAGCTGTGTGTCTCCCTGGGCTGACCTATCTTAATATCAGCTGAAGAAAATTTTGTTTGGGAAAAACAGAAAAAAAAAAATCAGTTGAAAAAACAAGCCCATGCTTTAGAATGAAGTACACAACACAATTAAAATTAATATATAGGTAATATACAGAGACACATAAATATGTTTATGCTTAATTCATGCTTAACTTATGCTTTAACAACAAACACTGATTTTTTAAAATCTTTTTTAAAGATTTTATTCATTTATTTATGTATGTAAGAGCTGGGTTACAGGCCAGAGATGGGGGGGGGGGGCAGTGAGAGGATTCACCACAGACAGAGTAGGGAACAGAACAGGCAGACTGACAAAGTACACTGCTGAGGGGAGCAGCGAGCGAGTCAGGAGGGGTCTGCTCTGCCATGGGGTTGCTCCCTGGTGGGCCAGGGATCAAACTCGCTGCAGAGGCTGCAGATTGCTTCATAGTGCAGTGCTTAACCCCTCGCGCCACCAGGGAGGCCCTCTAAATCTTTTTTTTTAAGACAATGAATGTATGATTATCAAAGTGCACACTCCTTTTATTGGCTACCAGATTACTTTAAGTATTTCTTCAAAGTAGAAAACCTAAGCAGACCATTACAAGAAATTAAAACTGCAATTAAAATTCTCCCAAAAAAACAAATGTCCAGGAGCAGATGGTTTCACCAGTCAGTTCTACCAACTCTTCAACAGAGAATTAATGCCTATCCTTCTCAAACTATTCCAAAAATTAAGAAAGAGGAAGTACTTCCAAAGATATTTTATCAGGTCAACCCTGACAACAGATGAGACAAATATACCACACAGATAAAGAAAACTGCAGAACAATTTCCCTGATAAAACATAGATGCAAGAATCCTCAATAAAATCTTAGCAAACTGAATTCAACGGTGCAATAAAAGGATCATACACCAGGGCCAAGTGGGACCTATTCTAGGAAACAAGGACACAACTTCTGAAAATCACCAAAATTCCCCACATCAACAAAAGGTAAAAATCATATTGCCATAACAACAGATGCTGAGAAAGCATGTGATGAGACTCAATATCCCTTTAATATAAAGACCATCGAAAAACCAGGGATAGGGGCCTCCCTGGTGGCGCAGCGGTTGTGCGCTGGGTTGCGAAGCTGCCCACAGCCTCTGCAGCGCCGGTTCGATCCCCGGCTGCTCCCCGGCCACCGGAGGAGGGTCCCACATGGCGCGCAGACCTCTCCTGCCGCCCGCTGCTCCCCTCAGCAGTGTACTTCGGTCCTTCTGCCTGTTCTGCTCCCCACTCTGGCTCTGGTGAATTCTCTCACCCTCCCGCGCTTCTGAATGTACCCAGTGCTTGTATAAATAAATAAAAATAAATCTTTAAAAAAAAAAAAGAAAAACCAGGGATAGGTGGGATATACCTCAACATAATAATGGCCATAAATGACATTCATACAGTTAACATTGTCCTCAATGGAAAAAAACTGAAAACTTTTCCACCAGATCTGCTATAATATTCTCACCACTACTATTCAATATAGTATTAGAAGTCCTAGCAAAACAAATAGGCAAGAGAAGAATGAAGTAAAAGTAATAAAAGCTGGGGGAAAGAAAGTAAAACTATCATTATTTGCAGATGACATGATAATATACACAGAAAACCCTAAGCACATCACACACACACAAAAAAAAAACTAATTGAAAAATTAATTCAGTTCAGCAAAGTGCAAAGTTTACAAAATCAATATAGAAAATTCAGATGTGTTCCTATAAACAAGGAGTGAGAAGAGAAAAAAAAAATCAAGACAACAGTCCCACTTACAATCTCATCAAAAAGAATTAAACACCAAGGAATTAATGAATTAAGGGATATATACATCGATATACTGTTGAAAGATATAGAAGACCAAAGAAATGTAAAGATACTCTGTGCTCATGAATTGGAAGAATTCACATTGTTAAAATGAACATTTTATCCAAAGCAATTTATAGATTCAATGCAATCTGTCAAAGTTTCTACAGCATTCTCAAAGAAATAGAACAAACATTACCGAAATTCATATGGAAATGCAAAATTGTCAAAGGAAACCTGACCAAAAAAAAAAAAAAAAAAAATGGTGGTATGCTGTGCCAGACTTCAAACTATACTACAAAGCTAGAATTTTCTAAACTATATAGTAGTAAAACACAGACCCATGTAACAGAATCAAGAGCCCGGAAGTAATCCCACAACTATCTGGATAGCTAATCTTTGTAAAAGGAGCCAAGAGTATACACTGGAGAAAGGAAATTCTCTGCAATAAATGGTGTTGGGAAAATAGGACACTCATATGCAAAAGAATGAAACCAGATCACTCTCTTACACCCTACATAAAAATTAATTCAGAGTGGATTAAAGACTTGAAAGTAATACCTAAAACCATAAAGTACATGGAAGAAAACATTAGCAAAACACTTTATAATATAGGCTTAAGTGATGTCTTTTTGGATTTGTCTCCAAAAGCAAGAAAAATGAAAGGGAATTTAAACAATTGGAACTACATTAAACTAAAAAGCTTCTCAACAGGGAAGCAACCTTCACTAAAACAAAACACACCCTACTAAATGTTAGAAAATATTTACACACCATATATTGATAAGAGACTGATAGCCACAATCTGAAAAGAACTCATACAATTAAAATAAAATAAACTAATCAAACACTTGAAGAAGAGTTAAATACAGTTATCGACTGAAGATATACAGTTGATTGACAGGCAAATGAAAAAAATACTCATCATCATGTATCACCAGGAAAATGCAAATCAAAATCACATTGATATAAAACCTCACAGTTGTGTCAATGGCCAATATAAAAAAGACCAGGGACAAGTGTTGACAAAGATGTGGGAAAAAGGAAACCTCGCTCCTTGTTGATAAGAATGCAGACTAGTCGAGCCCCTAGGGAAAGCAATAAGAAAATTTCTTAGAATATAAAAAAATAGACTTATTAGATGATCCCACAATTCTGGAAACTCCTAGGGATCTACTCAAATAGAAAAACAAAAATGTAAAATGTAAAAACACTAACTGCAAGTGATATATTTACTGCTATATTCATTACAGCACTGTTTACAATAGCCAAGCTGTGGAAACAACCTAACTGCCCAAAGACAGATGAGTGCACTAGAAAGATGTGGTATATATAAACAATAGAACACTACTTAGCTATAAAATACAGACAACTCCTGACTTTTGCAACAACATGGATGGAACTGGAGGGGGTTATGCCCTGTGAGGTAACTCAGAAGAAGACAGACATATACCAGGTGCTGTAGCTTGTATGTAGAATATAGAGAAAGAAAACAAAGAGTCCAATTAAACCAAACCATTAACAAACACCAAAAACTGGCTGTAGGGCCTCCCCTGGTGGCGCAGGCAGTTGAGAGCCATGCTGTGAAGCTGTCTGCAGCCTCTGCAGCGCCGGTTTGATCCCAGCCAGAGAGGGTCCCATATGGCGCGGCAGATCTCTCCTGTCTCGCCCACTGCTCCCCTCAGCAGTGTATTTCGTCAGTCTGCCTGTTCTGTTCCCCACTCTGTCTCTGGTGAATTCTCTCACCCTCCCACACATCTGGCCTGTACCCCAGTTCTTGTATAAATAAATAAATCTTAAAAAAAAAAAAAACTGGCTGTAGCACAGAGGCTACCAGAGTGGTGAGGAGAAAGTGGAAGAGCTAAGTGCAGAAAGGGTACAATGGACTATACATACAGTGCATATGGGGCATATAGGGATACAAGAGATTTTCACAGCCTATCATTTCACTGATCTGATTTATTGCTTCAAATAGTTTTTTAGTGAGGACTTCAGGGATTTCTATGTATATTATCATGGTGTGCAAATAGTGAAAGCTGCTCTATAAGAGCAGTTAGATATAGCAAAGGGAAAATTCTGTAAGAAATTTTTAAAAATATTCAATTCTTTCTTTCTATAGGTTTAAATAATTAAGCCAAACCCACTTTTGATGAGTTTGAATCATGTTTCCTTGGAGTCATAACTCAACCTCAAATCCATGGAGAAAATTAACTATTTTAGCAATCACAGAATGTGATATTAAGAATTATATATCATGAATTATATGTCTAGTAATGAAAAATGTTGACTGAATTTGGCAAATGATACATAAACCTGTATGTAAAACAGCTACTTCTTCAACAGCTATTTATCCCAAAGGATATTTAAATGCTTTAAAGAAGACATTTTTCATCAAACTGAAACTCAATTAGTTCAGATGAATATATAAAGCTTATTTTCATATTCATAATATTTCATAACATCTAGCAGTTATATATGATTTTGTAGTACATGCAGAATTATTACAATATGTGTAAGCATTAAATGAGAAAAAGTAATAATTGAATGCAGACAGCAAGAAATGAAGGGTAAAAGGCAATGATGTTCACTATATAAACAGATACTAACACGAGATGTTTACTTAATTTTATCTAGGCAATATTGCTTGAAATTAAAACTTTAATGAATGTAATTACTAGTACACAAGCAGAAGAATATTAAATCCAGATATAATTTTTCATTAAGGGTTTTAAATTCCTTTTTTTAATCCTGTTGTATAGTTAAGAAAAATATCAGCTCATATATTATTGTCATTAAAGTAATTATCTATTTTATGTAGTTAAGAACTTAATCTATATACATAAAATATAATGGAATAATATAAGAAGCAAAATTTAATTGTTCTAATGTGCTAAATATTATTAGATATACTGAAGCAATTTAATGACATTTCATTCTCTACTTACTCTTTTATTATAAATGAAAAGGGAGTTGCTTATAAAACATTAAGATTCCATTTTCTTCTACAAAGACATGCATTTCCATATTTTAAAGTCTATAAAATCATATGTCAGCAGTTACTTAGCATCAAAAGCAAAAGATATTTCAAGTTATATGAAGTTGTTGTTATTCTTGACCCATTTTAAAAATAATGCGTAAGGATTAGAAAAAAAATTTTGCCTGTGAATAAAAAATATAAACTCATACATGTGAATATAAATCTTTTCATATATGAAAAGAATTCAATAAAACAGAAGTTAAATATTAGTGCTCAAAGGCATTCGATAATCTATCATAATTTCATATAGAATTGAAACTCTTACTGGGTATTTTAATATGCCTTTATATTTTTATCTAATATACAGATTGTTTCTGGCTACATGATAATGACCATAGGAGTAAGCATTATTGCCTTAAGACTTTCTGAAATTAATCTGCCAACGCTGCTCAAGTACACTTATTTTTGAATATATTTTATATCCAACCTACTGATGATATTCAATCTTTAGGTATTTTTAACAATATAAGTTCCAAGGACTTACTTGTAAAACTAAAATACCTAGAAAATAATGTTATGGCAAAGCTGCCCTGTTCCCTTTTACCAGCATTTGAATGACCTGAAACTCCATGTACTAAGAAGCTAACAGAATAAAATGGAGGAATGCAATTAAAAGTCCTGTGAATTATTTAGGTATATCATCTAAACCCTGTATCATCTTACCATAAAATATAATCAATAATAAGTTATTTTGTAACCTTGAAAATAATTTACAAATATCCCAAATGTAACTATTTATTATTGGCAATAATACTAGTCAATAAGCAATATTAAGTCAGAAACTTAAGAACACTTACTAATATTAATTCAGACAAATTATACTTAAATAACATCTTTTAAGATGAGCTGAAAGATAAGGTATTTTTAATAATATTAAATGTTTATCATTTGTTAACAGTCATAGTAGTAGTGCTAGTAAACACTCACCTAGCACTAATGTATTCAACATCATTCTTAAATCCCTATAAACATCATTATTATTGCACAAATGAGGAAATAGATTCATTAAAAATAAGCATTTTTCCCCCAGCATCACATAACTACTACATGACAGAGTGAGGATTTAAATTCAAAGAGTCTGTCTCTACTCTTAGGCTACTCTTTGTACATGGCATAACTTTCTGGGTGCTTTAGAGTATTTAGCTTTGATAGAGTGGGTTAGCACATATAAAATTATCTGTCTCCTAGATGGCATTAATGCATTTTTTTTCCATTTCTGTCCTATAGTCTCACAGTAGTAGGCAAATTTCCATTCTTATCTACAGCACTCACTTCCACCATTAATGTAGATTTTCCATAAGTGACTTCAATCTAATATTATTTATAAATAATTATTAAATAAAAAGAATTTTTTCCAGGGCCTCCCTGGTGACACAGGGGGTTGCATGCCATGCTGTCAGGCAATCTGCAGGCTCTGCAGTGGGAGTTCGATCCCCTGCCTGCCAGAGAGCAGCCCACATGACGCGGCAGACCTCTCCTGGCTCGCCCCCTGCTCCCCTCAACAGTGTATTTCAGTCTGTCTGCCTGTTCTGTTCCCCACTCTGTCTCTAGTGAATCCTCTCACCCCCTGCATCTCTGGCCTGTACCCTAGCTCTTGTATGCATAAATAAATCTTAAAAAAAATAATTTTCCTTAGAAAAATATTCATTTCCTGCCAGTACCTTAGGTCTAATACAGTTTGTTTTCACGTGAAGAAAAAAATCACAAGATTTATGACAACAATTTTTATTATTAATTGTAACTACTCAAACCCAGGAAAATTTTGCTCTCCAATTTTAAATAGCAAATTAAAAATTTTTATTAAAGGAATATTAGTATTTTTTTCATTTTTTCCCATTTTTTAAAGTTAAAATCACTAAACGCATGCCAGATTAGTAGAATGTTTGTTCACAACTCCAAGATTAAAACTTAATGTCTTACATTCAAAAGAACAAGATTTCTGGTTCTTTGTGATATTTTAAAATTTACAAGAAAGATGCAGAGAATGAATGATGAAATGGCTAATAGGAAGCATTAGGGAATTGTATATGCGGTTACTCAATCCACATGGTATAGGAATACACCAAGGAGTGATAATATGGCACAATAAAATGTGATTCCTAACTACGTAAAAACAAATATTTCCTCAATACCTGATAAGCAAATCTCTGGTAACAATGATAGTTTTTCTTTTTAATAACTGTTGAAAATTTATTTGCACAAAGGCAAGCATCTTTATTAAAATCATTATATAATCTTTGAGATAGGCTGTGCCGATTTACAAAACATCTTTCTTAATACTTAGAACACCAATAATTTAGCAACTTACTTATCTTCATTCTCTTCAATAGCCACTGGCTTTGGGGGTGAATTAATTACCATTTCCATATTTCTTTTCAATTGACTCTGAACTTCCATGCTTGGAGATCCTCCCCAATAGCAATCTTTTTGGATCCCTCAGCATCTTAGTCCCTGCAAAGCCACAACTTTTTATTTTTAAATCTTCCTTTCAGCAATTCCACAGCACTAAAGTTAATGGCTTGCTAAACCCTTGAATGCCATTAAAAGCAGGAGTCTGCACATTTGTCTTTTAACTTTGTGTCTGTTCTACTTTTTCCTCTCTTTTAAACAGTTGCTCTTCTGTAAAGGCTCAGTGGGGAGCTGTTCCCCACGGACTCAATCAAGTGCTCTCTTTTACTGGGCTTTCTAGCAGTGGATTTAATACACATATTTAGTCAAAATTAGACCTTTGGAATATAGTGAGCTCTTAATTTAAATGATGACAAAACAAAACAGAAAAAGTTAACACTAACCTTTGTATTACCAATATTAAAAATATGTTAGAAAACTTTTAATAAACTATATTTAAAGAATCAAAACTGCAAAATTCCATAAACAGAGAAAACTCCAAAATGTCCTTCATTATGAAAAAAAACAAAAGAGCCCTCGGTAGATTTTGTACTGCTTTCTTTTTGAAATTTGAATAAAACAATGTTTTATATTAAAATATTTAAGAGTAATGACCTAGAAGTAAATCAAACTTAGGAAAGAGGGACTTTCCTAACTCAGATATATCACAAACTAATATAAGTCAAAGCTTTATTCATAAACTGTGGGTTCCATTGATAACCAGCCAACAATAAATTTAGTATTATACAGAAATAAATACTGATCCTTGAAGCATTATTGTATAAACCTTACCATATCCAAACGCATACACACGATTCCAATGTTATTCCTCAAATTATAAGAAGAAATATTGGAACACACACACCACAAATATATAATAGAATCATGAAAGAAATGAGTACACTACCACATAATATCAAATGTAACTAAAGTTAGCCAACTAGGTAAGTACACTATAGTTTATGTCATTATAACAAAGAGGATCTAGTGTCAATGAATCTTAGGCAACACAGTATTACTTCGTTTCAGTTGGACTCAGCATTGATTTAGCAAGAGTTTTTAAAGCAAATATTATGCTATTTTCTTGGATATCTTATCTTCTCTTGAATGTTGGATGCATAATTAATGAAACCAATTCAAGTACAGGATGTGCAGTACTAAGAATAAATTGTAGGAAACTATTCATCTCATCCATCTTGATAGAAAATCACTTGACTTAGAAAAAAGCCAAATCAAATCTGTTCTATTTGCTCTCTGAGTGACTTAATAACACTTTTAAATATGGCAGGAGAGGGGTAGATGTGGATCAAGGGGAAGAGAGAATGTATAATAAACCTCAAATGTCATTCATCAAAGGATTTGATTCTAGAGTTGTTGCTTTAATAAATTTTGTCTACTTCTAAATAGAAATAAAACTTGAGGTAATACCTGATCTTGAGATTCCATCACACAAATTTCCTGAAAATGTCACTTTGGACTTTGGAATTGATATAAGTTGATATAATTTTAGTTATTTCTCAATTTGGATTCCCTGCTAAAAATTTATCCAATGCTATTTTCTCAATGTTTAATCATCTAATAATTAAATTATACCCCATAATGTTAGTAGATAAAAACTCATTTAATTAAAATTAAATGTAGAATAAAAATCAACACATTCCAGCATTTTCAAAGAGCAGGGTATTTTGAAGTCTATTATCACCACACTGTGCATGAGAGAGAAGTATGTTGATAATACATTTGTAAAGAACCAGAGGATCTTCAACTGTCAATCTGACTTAGTAAAGTGCTTTTATTTATCATTAACTAAAAATTCTGATGGTGGAGATGGAACTTCAGGCTGTAGTGACATTCAAATTCTCCTTTCATAGTCACTCAAATACAAACAAGCCAGCAGTTGCCATTATGTAATTCCATATACTTTTAAGTATTTTAAATCCATTTAGCTCTATAGCATTAAAATTTCACTTTAACTTACACCAGAATGTATGATCCCAACATGTAATCTATGTTAATCAATAAAGGATATGAAATCAAATCAGTTACATCTTTCCTCAAACATAGTTTAATGCTACTACTAGTTCAAAGGAAGCCTTGGCTTTAAAACAAACAGAAGTACAATATTTTCTTGACTACTAGGAACAACTGAGAGTCTTTTTAGAGTTCATGAAAGGCTGCCACAGTAAACAAAGCAAGGTTAAGTGGAGGGTAACTTGAGTTATTTTACTACAGTGTACACAGGATTTTGAAAATGACTTCATGGAGGGGCGAAGGTTTCTATTGCTTAAACGAAAGTTTGAAATCATCTGTATTACACCACAACTGCCCTCATTGCCTTTGCAGAGACTTGAGAGAAGACAGAATAAAGTCAAGACTAGCCCTCTAGAACAAGAGTCAAAACTAGCAAGTGTTGAGATATATAAGACATTCAAGAGTACACAATGACTCAGAATTTCTCAAATAAAAGGAACATTTCAGTCACCATTTCTTCATTACATAAGCTCACTCTCTCTCCTGTCGATGAAAATGCACTGATACATAAAATCTTTAAAATGCAGCCTTCGCAGTGTACATTAAAAGCACATCCCTTTTGTGACATATCAAAACTTTGTAGTTGTTAATATTTTCCAGTCATCACTGTGATATCAGCTTTTAACTGACTTAATTCTCCAACATTGAAATTTTTTTTTAATTTGTCAAATCCTTTCTTTTCCAAAGTAAAATAACAGCATGCCTAATGTCTATCATGAGCTATGTAAAAAAGTGTCTCGGCACTGTGTTCTACTGAATCAGTGTTTGCACTCCACAGATCATCAACATTATTTTAATTACTCCCACTAAAAAGTATTTGAATGTGTCCATACTCTATAAAAAAACAGTTATGTATATATTCTAAAGTATCCCATTAGTTTGTCGTAAATATGCCTCTTACACTGTAAAGTTTTGTTTTCATCTGAAGAATTGCTTTTGAAATTGAAAAATGATACCATATGCCTCTATTGTTTGCGCTGATTTTCTGTAGCAACTGATTTGTGGGAATGAAAAATATTTTCACCCTAAATGATTTTGAGCTTCAGATTATGGCACATAGAATTGAATAAGCAGTTTTTAAAGAGGTAAAACTAAACGCCTAACCAATTGAATTTATCCCAAACCAGAGAGATATCTCAGGATTCCAGACATTAGTGTTGCCAGGCTGGAGATATTCCACCTTGAGTAACTGTGTTCAGTCTACCTAAATTCCCCAAGTGGTCACATTAACTATGGTATACTTCCTTCGCACTCTTATACTATGTTGTGTATTTACACACAATGAACAGCTATTGAATTGACCAGTAGGAAAAGCAAAATATGGGTGATAGCCTCTATCAGTACATCCAATATATGAAATGACTTCAAAGGAAAGGTGCTTAGCATACATGAATACTTCATAGCAATATTGTAAAGAAAGTTTATAAAGACTTATTTCAGATGCCAAATGTCATGAAAAGTATATAAAGCAATGTTGCTTTAAATTTTCACTGTTCATAGCATGCTTTCTTTTTCTCAGATAATGTACATATTCTCAATATTAAAAAGAACATGAAGTTCAGGGAAATATAATGGAAAATGTTAAAATATGCTAAATTATAAATGAGTATAATGTCACAAACATTAGTAAAATTTCATAAAAGTATGAACAATTGTGCATAATTAGTATATTTAATAAACAAAAACTAAATTATAATTGAAATTGAAATTATTCCAAAATGAGGGCTTAAAAAGTAGAAAAAGTAAATTGTTGGATTTTGAGAAGATCACTAAAGAATATTCTATTTACTAATAATGCCCAACCTTTCCCTATAATACACACACACACATTTACACCTGCAAATGATACAATCATAAAATGGTGTAGCTACTCTGGAAAACTGTCGGTTCCTCACTAAGTTAACCACAGTTTCTAAGACAGAGGCAAAAATAAGTGAGGACTTAATGTTCTGTCCACAGACTTTATGCATACATGCACCCCACATATACATATATATTTATGTGAATGATTTTAAAAAATATGTGGAAATGAAAGATATTTAATAAAATGACTATCAATATTTTCAATTTAGCTCTAAAACAATAATGCAAAAGATCAAAAGATTACCAAATCAGATTCATGTGTCTCAGCAATTAGGTACTATCAACCTTTCCTAAATAATTTTAATAATTCCAACCATTGCATGGCTCAAAAAGGCAATGGATCTATACCTGCCTCTCCTTTGCATCAAATCAATATTGAAATATTTAAGTAATAAATACAGTTGTATCAATTGAACTAGAGGGTTGTTTCAGTCTTGAAACATCTCAATTTTTTATAATCAGGGAGTTACAAAGTTTACAGGACATTTTCTAAAGAAAAGATTTCAGGTTTCTCAATCCTAGGAAATACTGGATTTATCAGGTATGCTTTACTACATGCATTTCATAGATGAGGATATTTGCCAAAGTAAATAATACTAATGTAACTGACAAGAATACTGTTAGTATGTTTACCAAAGGAACAATTGTATGAAGAGAATTAGATTTCTCTTGGTGAACTTAATATAGTATATTCACATAATGATTTTCAACCAAGCACACTTGAAACTTATTATAATGCAACAAGACTTAACAAAAGTTTTAACTACAACTTGTAACAACTTTTTAATTATCTGGAATTTAATTTTTTTGAAAAAGAGTATTTGACTAGGACATTTTTCTTTCTTTTCCGGGGGCATCATATTAGAAACCATAATAAAAGGTAAGACAGCTGCTCTCCATTTCTCTCAGCCCTTAGTATGAATGACAAAAGAAACTAATTTGCTCAAGAAATTCAGTATTCAAAGAAAGAATAAAATACAATAAAAAGGGACAAGAGATTGGCATGAAATTATATAGAATTTAAAATTTTCTGGATTATACTTGTAAAATATAATCATTACAAACAATTTCATTAAAATCAGGAAGAGGGTAAAGCAATGCTTTCTTGTTTCTGATACTGAGTAGTGACATGGAATTTCTAATTAATACAATGAGAGAAGGCAGTGAAATTAAATTACAAAATGCTATACAGAAGCATGGAAGCAACATTACTGTTTTTGATAAATGACATTATACCTTTAAAAACCTGAAGCTTATATAATGTCATAATGCATTGTTAATTCAGTATTTTTTTAAATCAAGTGGCAGCTTAAGAAGCTCCACTAGGGCCTCCCTGGTGGCGCAGCGGTTGAGCGCTGGGTTGCGAAGCTGCCCGCGGCCTCTGCGGCGCCGGTTCGATCCCCGGCTGCTCCCTGGCCACCAGAGGAGGGTCCCACATGGCGTGCAGACCTCTCCTGCCGCCCGCTGCTCCCCTCAGCAGTGTACTTCAGTCCTTCTGCCTGTTCTGCTCCCCGCTCTGGCTCTGGTGAATTCTCTCACCCTCCCGCGCTTCTGACTGTACCCAGTGCATGTATAAACAAAACAAACAAAACAAAATAAATAAATAAATAAAACATGCCTCTATTAAAAAAAAAAAAGAAGAAGCTCCACTAAAAAGATCAAAAATAAGAATCCAACTATGTATTTTTTGACTACTGCTAACCAAAGGGATATTGAAAGAGTAAAAATCTTACAAGGTCTATTGAAGTAAATAGGAACAAAAAAGTCAAGAAAGACACCCTCATGTAGAATCATTATATAATGTTAATGACAAAAATGGGAGCAAAGTAATAAGAAATGGGTTATCTTCCATTGTGTAAAGACCTAATATTATTAAGATAACTCCTCCCAAATTAAAGTATGAATTAAATTGTACTTCCTGCATCGATATTCTAAGATGTTTCACAGTTCTTGCAGGTGGGTGATTAGAATTGATAAACTGACATCTTGAAGAATATCACAAGCATTTCCCTGGCTGGCGAGTATTTCAATAATGGGCCTATGATCATTTCTGATCAGCTAGATATGAGAAAAAGTCAGTTGGGTAAGACTTCTGGAAAAGTATCCATTATTCGTAAGGAAGAAATAGAGGAAAATAGTCTCATCTCCCAGGGATGTTCCTATATTCCAGATAAGAAATATGGAATTAGAATTAGTTTAATAAACTTGAAATCCTCTGAAAACAAAGTGAACAAACAGAGGATGGTAAAGCATAGACTTATTTGAACTACTTCTGATAAAAAAGAATAAATTTCTTTATCATTAAGCTAGTTTAATTCAAGATTACTTGCTGTGTAAAGCATCCTAAAAGACATAATTGCAATACATATTTGAAAAAGCAATACAAGTAAATATAAGCTATAAAATTGAAATGTTCTAAGATTCTATTAGTCAGGAGCTTCTGTATTAGAGAAGATAATCAAAAAAGCAGAAAATGTAAATGTATACCTTTGAAAGTAGTTACCAATAATACAGATGTTACAAGTCAACATGTACTAACCCAGCATAAAAATGGTATTTTTATGGAAATGTAGAACTTTATTTTTTTCCTAATATCCCACATTTCCCTTTCACAGATAAAGTACGCACATGCACATATGTACATCATGAAATACCAAGAGTTTACAAAAAGAAGCATGCTAGAGGCCTTTCTGGTGGTGCAAGGGTTAAGATGCAACCTATGGGGCTGTCTGCAACCACTGCAGATAGAGTTGGATCCCCTGCCAGCAAACTACTCACATGGCGCAGCAGATCTCTCCTAACTAGCCCGCTGCTCTCCTCAGCAGTGTATTTCAGTCAATCCACTTTTCTGTTCCCCATTTTGTCCCTGGTGAGTCCTCTCACCCCCTACACCTCTGGCCTGTACCCTGGTTCGTGTATGTATAAATAAATAAATCTTTAAAAAAAAAAAAAGCATGCTAGGCTAAAACACTGAAAATAAATGCAGTATCTCCAAATCTGGATTGTTCTTCCATCTTTCCTGATAGAAAACTAGAGAATGCTTTAATGGAATGTTTTTGAAGTGAAGAAGCAGCATCCTGGCATAGGATTTACAATGTGATCCAGTGATTGTGAATACATGACAATTAAATATGCTTTTATGAAAGTTCATACATGGGATCTGGATTGAGAATTTGCATGGTCTCTCCTCAATATGTGAATCCTTGTAACATATAAAGGTATTTTCTGAAGAAACTATGAGTCAGAATAGTTCCTGTTTTCACAAGATTAACATAAAAACACTGGGATGCTGTTTCTACTGTGGGGTGATGGAAGATATTCCTTAAAGCAGCTACACAAGTCACTTTTGTAGAATTACTTTTCCAAAACAATTAAGCCAGTGTTGCCTTCATTTGCTTGCACTGATGAGGCTTTGTGGACACATGGCTCTGTTTCAGTGGAAACACAATCCTCGTAATAAATTCTCTGCCTAAGGATGATAGATTCTAGAGAATTAATTATCAGTTGATTCTATTTTTAAACGAAAATTGATTAGACACCCTTGGGAAAAGATACTACATACTTAGCCAAAATTAATTAGACTTATAATAAAAAATATCCCTCCAAGCTTAAGTAGCATTATAAACTAGTAAGTAATCAAAGAATAAAAGTTTCACAAACAGCAAAATAGTGGTCAAAAAATTGAAAAAGGGTTTCTGAATTGTATTTTATCTGTCTACTGTTACAATAAGTTATAATCAATTAAGATTTTACTTCTAAAATGAAAAGCATATATGGACATGACAGGAGATTGTGGTTTATATGGGAGTTTGCCAATTTTTATAACTTGCGGGTTTTATTGCTTTGCTTGTAAAAATGACTGGGATAAAATTAAATTTCAGCTGTAAACTCAAGTCCATTGTCTTTATTCAAGTATAGATTACCATGACTGCAATTACCATGACTGTTAAATGAGCATTAAAATAATAGCTTTAAAACAAACATAAAATATGGAAATCTAGATGCTAATACAACGGAACAGTAAAGCACCTATCAAAAATCCTTTCATTGTTCTGCTCCTATGAAGCATAAGATGTTAAAAAAAACAAGAATTAAATTATCTAAATATAATAAATTGGTATTCCAAGCTGCTAGTTTTTTAATCAAATAATTTTATTTTACATTCTAATAAAAAAGTTGCTAAATCTTTTACAGGTATTGCACCCTGCTGTTTCTCACAGAATTAATAATCATCCTGGGAAAGTTTTTAAATTAATGCACACTTCTTAGTAGTATAATTTTCATTATTCCATCTTAAGGGAAATGAAGAATCTGACTTTGGTGCTAAATGCCCTATCCAAAGGACCACAGAATCACAAAGTTCATGATTCTGTGAACTTTCACAAGTTAAGTACCTGTGGTCTCAATATGTGTCCAAAGACCAATTCTACAGCTCTACCAAAAATGACTAGAGTTTAATGAATGAGAAAACTGCGTGAGCAAGAGGAATTGACTATTATCTTGAACCAAAATTTAATCAAGTATTTTATTTGTCTGACATTAGGAAGAATGAGAAACATCGAAAATTGCATATGATATTGGAGTAGTTATTACTTGTAATTTTGGTCATCCCACAGAGTTAACCTAAGAAATAAGAAGCCCTTGCCATTTAATTATTAAGACTCCTTGTTCCTTAAGTACTACAAAGTAAACACTGCTATACATTACACCCTCTTACTACCTTAATGATTCTATAGTAAGGGCTTTCAAAAGTGAGACCAAAACAAGTACCAATAATCCTTTTTGCTTTATGTGTGTTCAAACAATATGTAGTAGTAAACAGGAAAAACAAATACAGACATATGATAGAGAGTAAATGAAATATACTAAAACACATATATGCCAGGGTATTTTCATACCACAGTAGGGCAACCTATCTGAGAAGTAGTGTAATTTAACAAAAAAGACACTAAAAAAATGCTGCTGCTGTCAATAGTCATCTTCAGAAATATGGTCCCTTTACTAAGAAAAAGAACTTGGGATCTTTTCATTAATATAAAAGTTAGCAGCATTTTTGTAGTAAAAATTTTCTGTCAGTCACTGAATAAGGATGCTACAGGTTGCTTCATTTAACACAGTAGTTTTCTGAACCTTCCCCACTACCATCTTTATTTTATATATAAAGAAAATAAAATAAAAAAAATAATTTTTCAAGGTCATGCCACTCTGAGGATACAGAAATGTAAAATTTAAATTATTGTTAAAAATAATATGTCAAAAATATGGTGCTACTGAATTTCAATAAAGCATAAAGAAATAAATTGAATTCAAACTAGTCTTGAAACTTTAAATAGTAAACAGGAAACAATGTGAAATCTATCTCAATTAAAGAGAATTTTGTATGTGTCTGTACCTATACCACAGAAAGGTGGTGGAAGGGGGTAAAATCACCTCAGTTGAGAATTACTGATTTTACTTACTTTCAATGTTTTTAAGTGCTCTTTAGTTTTCATGTTTTAAATCAGATAATTGCCTTAGAATCATTCCTGTAATTTAGAAAATATTAAAATAGCATAGTACTGGAAAAAAGAGACATATAGACCAATGAAATAGAATAGAGAGCTCAGAAATATACCCATACCCATATAAATGGTTAATTTATGACAAAGGACCAAGAATATATACTGAAGAAAGGAAAGTCTCGCCAATCAGTGGTGCAGGGAAAACTGTGTAGCTACATGCAAAAGAATAAAACTAGAATACTATTTTACACATAAACAAAAATCAATTCAAAATGAGTAACAGAAGGAAACTAATTACAGTTTACCTTTTATGCACAGCTAAGAAGGCAGAGAAGAAAAAAAGCCAATGGTGATGGACTAGGGGTTCTTTGTTGGTGGGCATACTGTTGCAACAATGCCTGAGGTGGGGATGATCCTATACTTCTATAATGGAAAAGATGATGTGAGCCAATAACAATTCAATAAAAAATATTTTAAAAAATAAAATGAAATTACAATATTTGGGGAAAAATGTATATGTAAGAGAAGACAAAATCGTCTTCATATGTATCTCCAGCTAGTTAGGATATCATGAAATAACAGGGCCTCCATATCTGTATCCTGACATAAAATCTATCTCCAATACTGAATCAAATACAAACCCAAATATTTAACATCACCGTCTTGTCAACTAAAAATGGTAAAACTTGTACTACTAGTAGAGTTAGTAATATTTTAACCTTGGAAAGAAAAAGACCTAAATAAAAAGGTGAAAAAGTATATCAAATCTAAAAAGCAAATATTTCCATTAAAAAATACTTGAAAAATAAGTGTCAGGATAACACATGTGTATTGATACACAATGTGACAAAATTAAAACAAAGGTGACATATCAGGGCATCTCAGAAATTAGACTTGTGACTTATGTGAATCATGGAAGTGACTTTATATTTCTTATTTGGTGTTGACATTTCTTGTAATACACTGCATCTAATTTTGTGTATAGTATGAGAATACTTAAAATGTAAGGTGCTAATTTTAACTTTGTCAATTTAAAAGACGTTCCTAAGTGTTTAGGTGATATTTCTTTGTAAGAATCAACAATTTATACCTGATTGGCATTTGAAATATTTAAAAAGAAAATTGAAACCATTAAATATGTAATGCAATTGTAAGTGTAATAAGGCAGTTTAATTATTTGAGATTATAAATAAAGCTACTCATTAAATCAGCTCAATTATAATCAAATATTAATCAAGGATCAAGAACAAGCAATTGTTCTGTTTATATAAAGATTACTAGATTTGTAAACAATTCAAAAATGATAGCATAACCACTTAAAAAAAAAAGGAAAATGGTTTACCTAATAGTAAGTGACTTTGGAATTTGACAATATTTAAATAGATTAAAATAAAAAGTAGTAAAAAAGGGAAGCACAGCAAGGAGTACAAATAGAGAAAACTGTGAAATTACACAGGATAATCAAAACAGAGTAATTAAATTATTAATGGTATAAATTCTCCAATTGAAAGATAAAAATCATCAAAGTAGATAATAACCCAATTATCTAAAACAGACACATACTAAATATAAAGAAACAGGATGAAAGTAAATGTTGACTAGATAAATACATAGACAGATGGAAGAGTGGATAGATAGTAAATATTATGTATAATAAGACTGGAAGGTGGGTTTCTATTTCTGGCCAAGATGAAGAAACAGGCAAAGGATTCAGCCTCTCACCTTAAAAATAAAATCAAACAAAATATGTAAAAATGACTTCAGACATTAAACAAACAGCACATTACAACGATCCTTGGTAGAAGTGGAATAATGAGATGACTGTGATAGCCCCAAATTATGTTTAAAGAGAGTTTCTAGGTGTGGCACAGAAAGAGGAAAGTCAGGGTGATCCCAGAAGTCTCCCTCTGTTGTGGGGACATCATTGCAGATTCATGGCAGCATGCTGGAAAGGAGAAACTTGCTCAGAGAGACAGTCCCTCTTCAGTCCTCAGTGAGTCCCAGTTAGTACATGTGTATGAAAAAACTAATCAGGATGGGCAAAGAAACCTGAAGATAAAACCGGAGCAATAACCTTATCTCACCAAGAACAAGGAACATTAGTCATTCCCACCAACCATAGTGAAGAATCTCTGTAATCAATAATGTGGCAGGAAGAGAACTCACAGGTGGATTATCTCACCAATGGGGAAAAGTAAGCACTAGACAAAAGGTGGCTCTGATATAGTTTATTAAAGATTAAAATAAGCCTCAAAAGAATAAAATATTTACAAATAACAGCATCTCTGCCAAAGCTCAAAACAATTTGAAAATACTCTTTAGCAAACTAAAGTAAAACTCACAGTCTGGCATCCATTCAAAGATTAATAGGAATTCAAAGAAATGGGAAATTATGAGCTAAAATAAAAACAAAAAGTAATCGACCAAACTGACCCTAAAAAAATGTACTTGATATAATTGGTGCACATACATAGTGAACAATTATTAAAACTGTATTTCATATCTTCACATAGGCAAATGGAACCATGAACATGTAAATGGGAGATATTATAAATTAATGTAAAAATGTCACAAATTGATATCTAAGGGATGTCTATAAACAAGCTATAATTAACATTATACTTCATGGTGAAAGACAAGAGTTTACCTGTGTTCAAAATGAAAATTCCATGGGAGTGCTGTCTGCCTTTGTGGATATCAGTAAGTCTGATACTGAACCTTGGTCAATTAAGCATGAAAAAGACTATATGGTGATTTAGTGTACTGTTTAAAGTTTGAAACTCCCAAGAGTAGTCAAAGATGTTTATCTACATTTTGGGGGGAATATATGAATTGATGGTTTATTTCTACTGTAACTGGCAAAACAGATCATACAGTCTGTTGTTTATTTGACCAGCAAGATATTGAACACTGTCTTGGAGTTTTTCCCCAGACTTCCTTAAGATAAAATTTTCTCACACAAGATGATAAACATTTTGATAATTCATAACCCAAAAACACAGTGTATTTTGTACAATTGAAAAAGAACACTGAGGAACACCTATACATGTCAAAAAAACATATTAAATGTAAATGATCTAAACATTCCAATTGAAAGATAAAGATTGTCAGATTGGATAAAAACGTAAGACTCACATGCTGCTACACAAAATACATATTGAATGTAAAGCCATAGCTATTTGAAAAGGATAGAAAAAAGTATATCAAGTTAACACCAATAGAATAAAAGCTAAACTATTATACCAATATTAGACATTGTAGATATCAACAAAGATAACCAGAAGGTGTCAAAAAGCATTATTTTATAATGAAAAATTATGTCATCAAGCGGACATAATGATCCTACATTTTTCCACTAACAACACAAAGTTCAGAATACATGTAGCAAAAATTGATAGAAATGCAAGAAGAATTAGACAAACTTCATATCATGGTTAGATTTCAATAACTGATAGAACAAGTGAGTGATACATATGTAAGGATGTGGAAGACTTGAATCACATTCTCAAGTTTCCAATTTAACATAAGATGTCAAAAGTTATTGATATATTCTTGGAGCCAATGTAAATGGTTTAAAATCCACTACAAGAAAAGGAACATTAAACTGATCTGTAAGTCTTACATCTTTCATTATTATATTTAAAATTCTACACTACTCCTCCATCTTAAAGCTCTCTCTTCTCATTCTAAACAGCTCTACTGTTGCTTTTCCCTCATCTTAAGTCGAGGCTATTGGTCAACAGCCCCTAGGCTAAATTTGGCCTGTTTTCATAAATAAAGTTGTATTTTCAATAATTAACAGCTTTGCTTATGTATTAACCTATTGACGATGGCTGCATTTGCCCTACAATGGCAGAGTTGAGTAATTATAAGAGAGACCATAAGGTGCCGGGGACCAGCCTCCGGCAAAACGTCGTGTCAGGGGTTCCTGAAAGGATGAGACGGCCTAGGCGAAAACGAAAGGGCTGAAAACTTAAGGGCTGAGGGGGAAGGGGATGAGGTAGAATGAGGAGACACTGACACTTGGTGAGGTGCTAGTATCTTCTGCCGAGAGACTCAGCAGGTCTTTATTTATTCATTATTAGTAATAATAATAAGAAAATACATTATCAAGTGTAAAGCATAAACAATTAGTGTATTATGTTTCCCATAGACTACTGGCCCCTACAGGTCTTAGCTAGACAGTAGCTCTCAAGGTTAACAGATAATAAACCAAACCTAACATTAAAGCTACTTATTTTTTTATTTAGACAATTATTAAAAACAGTGAATAACCGCCAGTGCATCCCTATCAGCTAAAGCCTAAGCATCAAAGGACTATTCTATTCACATGACCTTCAGCCGGAGACCAGCTGCAGTTCAGCTATCAGAACTTTTTCTACCTAGAAATTCCTTAACTCAAATAGCTTCATATTAAAAACTTTCCCAAGAAACTTCAAGAGAAAACAAAATAGAAGGACCTACTATGATTATTGTATTGTAATGCTTGTCAGGCATGTTCAATAACTTGTCTCCCATTGTCAAGTGAGCCAAACAGCCCAACAACTAATTTCTAAACAAACAATTTTTCGTGCTGTTTACTTACAGTATGCTGATACATATAATTTATTGCCTAATATACTTTCTGATAAATTTTTCTCTATGTCCATGAACAAAAAGCAAAGGGATGTCAGATCTTCAGCCCCACGGTGTGAGGCCCTTTCTCTTAGCTGCTTGTCAGTATCCTATCTGGCTGGGGCAACAAGACCTCCTGCAGCATTTCCCCCTTTTTTGTTTTTGACCATTATTTTTATGGCGATGAAGATCGAATATATGGATGTTGGAATGCAGTCTCAGATGAAAATTTTACCGGGTTCCAGTGTGAAAGAAAATCAGTCCCTCCAGGTATTGTCCATTGTAGAAAGCAAAAGTCCTCCATTTCTGGAAAAACAGCTCATTAGTTCAAGCAAAAAAATTCAGAGACATTAGCCAAAACAAGACAGCAAATATGTCAAAATCTCAGAAAAAAAAATCTTAAAATGGTTCAATTTATGTAAAACACAATTTCTCCCAACCTTGATTCCAAACTTTAACAGCCTAGCGAAAGTTTGTAAACTAAATCTACTTTTAAACCATATTACCTATTTTTGCATACAATCACAGGGCAGAATAACTAAACAGCAATTTCAGCTGGCTTTGTTGGAACACTCTATATACGATCAGAGCAAACTGTTGGCATCCGGTCCATGTAGGCTTCAGGAACAAAGTTGGTCTCATCAGACTCCACCTGGGCTTTCCTCTCCATGAGGGTACCAGGGACTTTTCGTTGGCTGGGTTGTCCAGTCTTGCCAATGGAGGCAAGCTTCCTCACCTTCTCTGGAGGTTTCTGGAACCCTACGAACAAAGCAAACAGGTTCTTTTCTTTTTGGTTCAGCTCTGTTTTAACTTTTTGGAAGAACTCCACACAAAGCCACACAATCAAACTCATGTCCAAATTTGTTTGTTTAAACAGACAAAATCCCTATGGAAGTTATGCAAAAACAGACTCTGAGCTAAGTAGTAAAAGATTACTACTACTATTTTTATGTTGTGTTGGTATCAAGGGGAGAGAAAATGCAAACACAAGTTAGCTTTTCTGAAAAAAAAATTGCAACCTTGCTGCAGATCCTGATCACCAAAACAAGAATTGTGGATTCAGAACAAAATGCAAAAAAATTACCAGTATTATGTCAAAAAAAAAACTTAGAAAATATCAGGTATATTCAGTCCTGTGTAGGAAATTTGTACTCTCAACAGTTTTATCAATAGGAATTCGTTGAGGTCTTTTTTTTTTTTTTCCTATTTTTTTAGAAACAATTTTTGTAATAACAATCAGTAAACAATAAATAATCAATAATCAATAAACAATGGAAATATACAATATTACAAGGTGACAATCACCACTGACAATTTGCATACATATCAGGTACTGAAAGGTTTTATACACATTTTAGAAAACCAGTGTTAACATTTCTGTACATGCCAAAGTTTTATTATTTTTCCCAAATGACAATGTTTCCTTTCCAGTTTTACTACACTAGGTAAGCCAAATAGAACAAATATATTTAACACCTTTCCCCAGAGGAAAGGGAGAAACCCTGTGGAGTGTCTCAGGAGCTCTACTGAGGTTCCACAAAATTTCCTTGCACCAGCCAAATGACAGGCTACCAGATTTGAAATTGAATTTAGATTTTTAGGAAGCTTTGCCATAAGCATCAGAAAAACAACAGAAACAACAACACAAAATTTCCATGAAGGCACCGGTTTTGTCCAGCACCACAATGTTGACAACTTCACTGAAATGGCCTGTGTGGCCACACGAAAGCAAGATTTAGTATTAATTAGTCCTTTTTCCATCAAATGAATAAATTGATCAAATAATGTAACACAGCCAAATTTCCAACACATATCATTGTTTTTCTTCAAACCCATTATTTGCAGGTTTTATAAAGCAAGGCAAATAAAATTTACTTTCCTCAAACCTTCTACAACTTACTACATACCCTCAATTTTAGCTTTTTTCTCTATTCTTTCACATTCTGGCACAACCAGACATTTTAATTTTAAGACAAAACTACTCTTTCTTACCTTCTTTTTTAATTAACCATTAGTCATTAATTTCCTTTTTCTTTTCTTTAGACATCACTGAAACTTTCAACAAATCTTGATGGTGTTTTTCTTTTAGTAGTCCAGAACATAAGGAGGTGCTTTGTGTGTTCACCACCCCAAAATGTTACTTTAAACATTGTAGATTTTTAAAATTGACTTAAAAACAGTATAACTTAGTTGCACTTGGTAAAGTTAATATGACAAAAAAAAATTTTTACATATACATACATAAATGCATATATATACGTTTTTAGTCAAGGAAAGAAAAATACTTTAAAGATACATTTACACAGAGTAGATTATTAATATTTAACATAACTTTAAGGCATATATGCTTTGAATTATATTATAAAATTTGAACTAGTTTTTGTATATTAAAAATTTTGGAAGATGATGTCAAAATTTGTTTTTATGAGAATTTATATAGGCGCCATTTATTATTAGTCCTCCGGAGGTAAAAAACAAAACAAAACAAAACAAAACAAAAACACAAAGACAGACACAAACAGACACAGAGATCTCTTGATATACATATAAATTTTTGGCCATGTGCATATATTTTAAAATATAGTTATTTTACCAATATGTGTGAAGATACTGAGGTTTAGAATTTAGCTCAAAAATGTCTATATTACCACTTTATATTTTACCATGTAGTTTTAACAAGAAACTTAACCTTTTACTGTTTCAATAAGTAAATTTGAAAGCTTTTATTCAACCAATAAGTATTTTGTATAGCTTGTTAACAAGTCAAAAGTAACTCAACAGTTTTTGCCTAGGACAATTTGGACTTTAAAATCAGAGAAACACAGGGAAATAGAACTATTTTTGTAGAATGAACCAAAATAGTTTTTTTTAAGGTGGACAATAGAAAAGTTCAGTCCCCCAAGCAGGAAGGCAGTAGAGACCTGCCAGTGATCTCAACACTGGAGAAAAAGTCCAGGCAGCTGCTTGTTGAGATCAAGGGCAGCCCCCACGAGCCCACTGAAGTGGGTTTATACTATTTTAATAAAAACCTTTTAGTCATATTATAGTCATATAATCTTACATAGTCATATTTAACCATTTTTTATCACTTTACCAATTGTGAATGAACTTTGAATACTATTATTTAGAAATGCCTTATTTATTTATTTATTTTAAAAGAAACAAATGGCAAAACTCCACCAGGGGGAACCTAGCCTCCTCCCCAAATAATTAGCAGGAAAAGATTGGAGCATTTTTTCTTTCATTTAAGATTATGACACATTATCTCTTACTTGTTTTTGAGTTTTTATTTTTATCTCAACAATTTTAGCCAAGTCGGGGCTGGAAATTTGGGCTGGATTTTGGAATGGTCTCATAATTGGGAGCCGATGCCTCTGCAAAGAGGTCAGTACTAGCTCTAGAATCAAGTTTTGGCTTTTGAAAAACAATTTCACTATCCCAAGAATCCTGATCACTTTCTCTAATACTGTTTTGTTAATACGGGGCTGTCAGTTGAGTCCTCTTTGATGTCCTTTATGCATGCAGACAGCCATAATTTTCTTCTGTCATTTTAGAAATCAAGAACAACACATCTCAACAAAATTTAGGAAACTAGCCAATTGCGCATGAGAGGCCTTAAGGCCTCTCTTAACAAGTATACTTATATCAATAAAGAGTCCTCTTTCCTTAGACTCAATATGGCCCAATGCTTCTCAACGATAAGACACTCACTCGCCTTATCACGTAATAAGACACTCACTGGCCTTATTACGGTTCTGACTTACTGCTCCCCTCAAACCTGCTTTCTCTACAGGCGGGTATGCGCCCTACCCTATGGAGCAGATCCTAGCCGTCCCCACACGGGAAAGAAATCTTACCTTTCAAGTCCCTGTTCCGGGCGCCACTTGCCGGGGACCAGCCTCCGGCAAAACGTCGTGTCAGAGGTTCCTGAAAGGATGAGACGGCCTAGGCGAAAACGAAAGGGCTGAAAACTTAAGGGCTGAGGGGGAAGGGGATGAGGTAGAATGAGGAGACACTGACACTTGGTGAGGTGCTAGTATCTTCTGCCGAGAGACTCAGCAGGTCTTTATTTATTCATTATTAGTAATAATAATAAGAAAATACATTATCAAGTGTAAAGCATAAACAATTAGTGTATTATGTTTCCCATAGACTACTGGCCCCTACAGGTCTCAGCTAGACAGCAGCTCTCAAGGTTAACAGATAATAAACCAAACCTAATATTAAAGCTACTTATTTTTTTATTTAGACAATTATTAAAAACAGTGAATAACTGCCAGTGCATCCCTATCAGCTAAAGCCTAAGCATCAAAGGACTATTCTATTCACATGACCTTCAGCCGGAGACCAGCTGCAGTTCAGCTATCAGAACTTTTTCTACCTAGAAATTCCTTAACTCAAATAGCTTCATATTAAAAACTTTCCCAAGAAACTTCAAGAGAAAACAAAATAGAAGGACCTACTATGATTATTGTATTGTAATGCTTGTCAGGCATGTTCAATAACTTGTCTCCCATTGTCAAGTGAGCCAAACAGCCCAACAACTAATTTCTAAACAAACAATTTTTCGTGCTGTTTACTTACAGTATGCTGATACATATAATTTATTGCCTAATATACTTTCTGATAAATTTTTCTCTATGTCCATGAACAAAAAGCAAAGGGATGTCAGATCTTCAGCCCCACGGTGTGAGGCCCTTTCTCTTAGCTGCTTGTCAGTATCCTATCTGGCTGGGGCAACAAGACCTCCTGCAGCAATAAGGCCTATAAAATTTGTAATATTGACTGTCTCGCCCTATAAATAAAAAGTTTACTGGCCCTTCTCTTGAGCATTATCTTTCTTTAGTGTTTCTATTGAGACTTCCTCTCTTCTTATTCTACAATTTCTCCTTGGTTATTTAATTTATCACGATAACTTCGCTGTGTTCACAACTCTCAAGCCTACAGAGCTACAGGCCAGACATCTCCACTTAACTTCAGGCCCCAATGTCCAATATCTATTTCAGCATCAACTAAAATTACAGAAACAGAGAAAAAGAAAACATGGACATCTGATAAATAATGAAGGAATATAAGGTAGGAAAGTGCATTCACAGATTTTAATGCTGTTTCAAACCTGATGATTATGTATGCATGAGAACATTAACATGCTGCATTCTTTTTCCAACAATATTTAGCAACACCATGGGATAAATAGAAGCATAAAGCAAGTGAACATTTGGGGCACTTGGGTGGCTGATTGAAGAGAAGGAAGAAAAAGGAAATACATTTGAGAATATCCACAAAGGTGGAATAATTAATAGAAATCAGTGTAATAAGCATCACAAACATGGATTTGAAACTAGAAGAGTAAACAAGATGGCATAATGGACAGAGGAAAATGTTGTCAATAAATTTAAAATTTATTTAAATAAATAATTATAGGATGGCCAACATTATATTTATTGTAAGGTTTCCACTTAAGTCATAATATTTAGGGAATTCTGTTATTATAAATTAACAGTATTAAAAAAGTAGGGAATTGGTGCAAACACAGATACATGTTTCAAAGGAACAGAATCAAAAGTTCAGAACCCATAAACCAATGCATATTCCAGCATCTAAAGTATGATAAAAAAAACATCATGACTATAAAATTGGGGGAAAAAACATTATCTTTAGAAAAGGATGCTGGGAAAATTCAAAAACCACACATAAAATAATGAAGTTGAATCACTAACATCATACACAAAAAATAAAATCCAAATGGATTAAAGATCTAGATGAGACTGTGACAATAAAACACATAGTCGAAAACTTGTAGTACATCCCGTGATATCAATGATAAAGATATTTTTTGGTGACTCAATGAAATTAAAAGCAAATATTAACAAATGGGATTACACCAAGTAAAAAAGGCCTCCATATGGTGAAAGAAAATTGAAAATGGGAAAAAATTATTTACACAATATTTAACTGGTAAATGATTAGTACCCACAATATATAAAAATAACTCACTCAATTCAACAGGAAAGATAAACCATTTAACAAATGGGTGGCAAATATGAACATATATTTTACTGAAGAGGATATACTGAAAACCAAAGACATATGGAAAAATGCTTGTCATTTCTATTAAGAAAGCTACATATTGAAACTACAATGAGCTACTACCTCATACCTGTCCTCATACCTGTGAGAAAGGCACATGTTAAAAAGACCCCCAACAGGGGCCTCCCTTGTGGCACAAGTGGTTAAGACACAACCTATGAAGCTGTCCACAGCCACTGCAGCATGTGTTCGACCTCCAGCTGGCCAGGAGCAACCCACATGGTGCAGCAGACCTCTCCTGTCTCACCCACTGCTCCCCTCATCAGTGTATTTCCATCAGTCTGCCTGTTCTGTTCCCCATTCTATCTCTGGTGAATCCTTTCACCCCCACACCTCTGGCCTGCACCCCAGCTCTTGTATGCATAAATAAAAAAACTAAAAAAAAAAGACCCCCCCCCAAACAACAAGTACTAGAGAGGATGTGGGTGAACATTATACTGTTGGTGGGTATGTGAACTATTGAAAACATTATGGAAAGCAATGTGGGTTTACCTTAAAAATTGAAAAAGGAAATTCCATATGACCCAGCAATCCTATTCTTAAGCATATATCCACAGAATATAAAACCATCAACAACAAAAAAAGTTTTATGTTCCAAATATTCACAGCATCATTCTTTACAAAAGCTAGCATATGGAAGCAGCCTAGAACTCCTTCAATGAACAAATGAATCAAGATGTGACACACACAAGCTATGGAGTATTCTACTGCTATGAAAAAGGATAAAAAGGAGTTATTCTTAACAAAGGGAAGGGAATATGTTATGTGCAATAAGTCTTAACAATAAAAAACAAATACTGGACATTCTTATAACAGAAAAGTGAATGACATAAAATACAAAAACTAGTAGACATCAATAAATATCCTGCAGGCTCTGAGATTAAGTGAGAGGGGATAGGGAAATTGGTAAGGGGACAGAAAGGATGGTGATGAGAAAAAGGAAAACTTAGCCAAGTTTGATGTAGTTTGAATACATCCATAAAAGTTTATACTATATTGTCAAGTAAAAACCAGGCTATTAAAATATAATAATGTGTACTCTTCACAATCATGTTTAGCAATAAATTCCTAAGTATTACAGAACTGTGTGAATTCACTGTGCCTAGTGAAAACATAAATGTACAATAAATGCATAAAATTAAATAAATGGAACGTGTAATCATGCACCTCTAATGTGATAAATATAATTGATTAGGGTAAAGAGTCCAAGTTTCATGAGATAACCCTCTCCCACCGCCACCCTGAAAGGAATTATATCCTCTCCCATACCTATCCTTGATTTTTGGCTATTTAACTCATCCTATCTCTCCCCATCACCAAGACATGAGTACTAACTCTAGGATATTCACATTATATGACAAATTAAAGTCAATTTCTTGGTCCACCATAGCCTGAGCTGGGCCTAGTTTAAAAACTCACTCATATTTAGCTAAACTGTTAGACTTTCAAAAAATTACATTTAGGTAGAAGGCAGAGGGTATGGATTACTTAATAAGGTTTACTTAATGACAAATTTTTTAAATGTGTCAAGATCAAACAATGTATTTCTATTTTAATAATGTGTACAAAACATGAGAGGAATATGGATTACAATAAATGGAAATCTTGAAAAGTGACATGTAAGTAAATATGCAAAGAAAATATCCTTTAAATTATTATACAAAAATACACATTACGTATAAAACTAGATTTTAGAAAGACAAAATATATGACAAAGTGCTTAATTAATACAATTGGATCCTAGCTTTATTCAATATTGTTTTGAAGTTTGGAATTAACAAAAGAGTAACTGTGCCAAATAAAACTCTCTTACAAATACAAATTTTATATTATAATTAGCAAAAGAACCTAAGGCTGTATTTAAGCTGTGATCAGAAACAAAAGCTTTGATAGAGCAGAGCAACACCTTTTATTCCATGTCCTTGTGCAGAACAGTTAAGGATTCTTTTTTAAACAATCTTCTAGACTGGAACTTTTACTATGAATAAAACTAAAAAGAACAGAAAATACCATCGCAAGCTTGCATTTGACTCATCATAAACGGGAATGTTTGATTACATTAGAATGAAAAGTTTTTGCCATAGTCTTAGTAAAGGGGTCTTCCAAATGAGCTTTAAAATTTTTTGATATGTGCAGATAAGGTAATGGAGTCAACTAGAAAATCTGTCATTATATACAGTTACAGTAGCTGGGCTCTTATGATAGTTGGTGCCAATTAAAATGTCCAAAAAGCTAAAACTAAGAGCTTCTCTTTCACGCAGTGTATTACATGAGATTTTCTGTACTTTATTTTTAACTAAACTGTAAAGAAACAAAGGCCAAACATTTAAGCTTTAAAAATTTGGTTCTGTCATTACGGAGAAATGCACAAGTTAGGAGAATGCTGTTCATAAGATTTTGGAAATGTAAGCTAGTTTATTTTCAGTAACAACCTTAATGGAATTTCTGTGAAACCTGCTTCTTGCTTTAATCAAAATATTTTTGACTGATAATATAATAGATGCTTCAGGGATATTAGAAAGACTTTTTTTCACTTGTTTCTGTTCTTTTATGTATTTTTATTTTTTAATTTTTTACATCATTGTTTATTTTTAAACAATATTTGCTTTCCCCCACCCCCTCAAGTGTAGTGCCCATAGAGTTTCCTTCACCAATGCACCCGTGCAACATCACCTCAGTTCCCTGTGCTCCTCACTACCTCCCTCTGATCCCTCCCCCTCCTACTCTCCTTCAATATGTCTCTGATTTATAATTGTCTGTTTTTGCTTTGTTGTGCTATGTACTGTTATTTTTTTACACTGAAGTCTTTTTTGGTTCCCCTATATTCCTGCTATAAGTGAAATCATGCAATATTTTTCTTTTTCCTTCTGGCTTATTTCACTGAGCATAATTCCTTCTAGCTCCATCTACATTGCTGTGAATGACATGAGTTTATCTTTTTTGATTGCTGAATAATATTCCATTGTGTATATATACCACATCTTTTTGATCCAGTCATCTATTTTTGGGCATTTGGGTTGTTTCCAGGTTTTATCTATTGTAAATAGTGCTGCAATAAACATAGGTGTACAGGTGTTTTTTTGAATCAATGTTTTTGTGTCCTTTGGGTAGATCCCTAGGAGTGGAATTGCCAGGTTGTATGGTAGTTCCATTTTTAGTAGACTGAGGAACCTCCACACTGCTTTCCATAGTGGTTGGACCAGTTTGCACTCCCATCAGCAATGAAGGAGAGTTCCTTTCCATCACATCCTTACTAACATTTGTTATTGCTTGTTTTTTTGATATGCGCCATTCTCGCTGGTATAAAAAACTGTGTTTTTTTTTTTTTTTATATGTGCCATTCTTACCACATTGGTATCTCTCAATGTGGTTTTGATTTTCATTTCCCTATGATAAGGGATGTTGAACATTTTTCATATGCCTGTTGACCATTTGCATTTCCTCTTTGGAGAAATGTCTTTTAAGTTCTGCCCATTTCTTGACTGGATTGTTTACTTTGTTTTTGTTGAGTCATGTGAGTTCTTTGTATATCTTTGTAATTAGTCCCTTATCAGTTGCATGGAGTGCAAAGATTTTTTCCCAATCAGTGGGGTGTCTCTTTGTTTTGGTAAATGTCTCTTTTGTTGTATAGTGGTTTTTAGTTTGATGTGATCCAAGGTATTTATCTTTTCCTTGACTATCTTTGCTTTGGGTGATGAGTCTTTAAATATGTTTTTGAGATGTATGTGTTGTAGTGTTTTACCTATATTTTCTTCTATATATTTTATGGATTCAGGTCTTTTGTCCAGTTATTTTATCCATTTTGAGTTGATTTTTGTGCACAGTGAGAGATAGTGGTCTAGTTTCATTTTTTGCATGTGGTGGTCCAGTATTCCCAGAACTATTTATTGAACAAACTGTCCATGTTCCATTGCATATTCTTTGCTTCTTTGTCAAAGATCAGTTGTCCATATAAGTGTGGCTTTATTTCTGGGCTCTCTATTCAGTTCCATTGGCCTGTGTGTCTGTTTTTGTTTCAATACCAAACTGTTTTAATTATTATGGCTTTGTAGTATAGCTTGAAGTTTGGAAGTGTGACACCTCCTTTCTCCTTTGTTTTCATCAGTAGGGCTTTGGCTATCTGTGGTTTTTTTGTGGTTCCATATGAATTTCATTAGTATTTGTTCTATTTCTTTGAAGAATGTCATTGAGATTTTTATTGGAATAGCGTTGAATCTATATATAGCTTTTGGTAGGATGGCCATTTTAATAATGTTAATTCTTCTAATCCATGAGCAGGGGATGTCTTTCCATTTCTTTGTGTTTTTTTCTATTTATTTTAACAGTGTTTTATAATTTTATTTGTATAGGGCCTTCACCTCTTTTGTTAGGTTTATTCCCAAGTATTTGAATTTTTTTGTTTCAATCATAAAAGGCATAGTTTTCTTGATTTCTTCTTCTTCAGGTTGTTTGTGTATAGGAAGGCTACTGACTTGTGTGTTGATTTTGTATCTAATCAACTTGTGTGTTGATTTTGTATCTAATTTACTAAACTGGTTGATGATCTCAAGTAGTTTTTCTGTGGAGTTTTTAGGGTTGTCTATGTATATCATCATATCATTTTCAAATAGTGATAGTTTTAGTTCTTCTTTCCCTATTTGGATTCCTTGTATGTCTTTCTCTTGTCTTATTGCCCTGGCTAGGACCTACAGTATTATATTGAAGAGCAGTGGTGTAGAGGACATCCTTATCTTGTTCCTGATCTTAAAGGAAAGGCCTTCAGCTTTTCGCCATTGAGAATAATGTTGGCAGTGGGTTTGTCGTATACAGCTTTTATCATGTTAAGGTATGCTCCTTCTAGCCCAAGAATTTCAAGGGCTTTATCATAAATGGATGATGGACTTTGTCGAATGCTTTTAGAAAGAAAAAATTAATGGGAAAAGAAATCTATCATTTGTGCTATATTTATAAAATGTTGACAGAAACATTTATATATCCAAAAAAAGAAAAAAAAAAGCTCTGAATAAAAACATAGAACCACATTTGTTCAAATAATGAAAATATTCTTAAATTTTACATTCCCTTGTCCTCTGTACTTTGAAATTATGAAGTGTTGTTTGGTAAGTTTCACTCTATTTCAGAGATCTTCATGAAGGGTATTCAGAAAGACTCCAAATGTGGGGAAGTCTATAAAGAGACAAGACACCTTCAACTTCAAAATTAGTTCTTTGAAGATGTCTCTCTATTGCAATTCTGAAGGTAAATGCCTGGAATAAAAGTTGAATCTTAAATTCTAATTCAACTGGTAGGTGGCAGTTGAGGAAGGACACAGAGCTGTTTCATTTATGCTTAAATAGAATTGATTTTTTATGCTTACTCACTATTCCAAAAACTTAGAACTATAAATGTAAGATCTGGACGGTATTGTAGAGAATATCCAGAACAAGTCTTCATTATGAAGATTTACTGTAGCACAATATAGAAGAGCCTGATTACACCTTCATAACCAGACAATAGCAGCCCTAATTCTTTAATTCTCCAAAGAATAAAGCTCCTCTCTCAGCCAAGGCAGAAGGAAGGGGTTGTCACTGGGGGAGGGCAGTGGAGATCTAAGGTTTCTGTGTACAGATATCTGAGCAGTCACCTTTTATCGGTGCTGCCCTCTGCACACTGGCACCTCCAGAACAGAGTCATCAGGAATTCTGCAGCAACACTTCCCCCACCTGCAGAATCTTGTCTCAACCCTGATCTGGATGTGTTTACTTCATTCAAATACCATTACCCAATCCTTTCAGAAAATATTGTCAAAATTTAATCTCTTTGCTTTCTTTTCTGTTGCTTATAACCATGTTGATTAAAACCATTTTTGTTTCCTTATCATTTTCACTGCAGTGAGACTTTAATAAGGCACAACATATACACACACAGGATCCATTATAAAATCTCTTAAATAGCTGTGTGTTGCATGGGCATATGTGGACTAGGATGAAAGCCCCATGAAGATTTTGTCTGTTCTTGGGTCCGCTGTTTCTCAGTCATCTAGAAAAAGGCTTGATCAATGATTATCTGTGCATAAATGCACACACATGGATTTACAAAATCAGGCACCATATGTGGGTGAAGTGTTTTCCTACTACAATATTGTATCATGTTCTCTTTATTGATAGTTCACTTTAAGTTGCTATTGAAACATACCACCATGGGTATCCCACTGCATGGGGTGTCTCTAAATACAGACTCACATCATTGCTAAAAGAAAATCTACATTCTACAGAGGAATCTGAAATTAGAAATAACTGAGAAAGTATTTGTATGTATGTATATATACTACAGTCTCTGATTTAAATGATTAAGTTTCTCCTTATATTTATCCTTAGCAGTTGCGCACAAATATCTCTGAGCCACAAATAAAATCAGCCCTAGAGTTTAAAAAAAAAAAAAAAAAAAACAACAACAACAACAGGGCTTCCCCTGGTGGCGCAGCACAGCCTCTACAGCGCCAGTTCGATCCCCGGCTGCCAGTGAGGGTTCCACATGGCACGACAGACCTCTCCTGCTGCTCCAGCTGCTCCCCTCAGCAGTGCATTTCCTCGTCAGTCTGCCTGTTCTGTTCCCCGCTCTGGTGAATTCTCTCACCTCCCGCACTTCTGACTGTACCCAGTGCTTGTATAAATAAATAAATCTTAAAAAAAAAAAACACTTGAGCAATACTTGTATAAAGCAATACCTTATATGTAAAAAGTATATCTTATCTTTAGTTATACAGTTCACCCTCTCTCTGTGGTAGAGAAACTACTATGAGCAATATAGAAATAGCATGCATATACTTTGACTGCATAGACACTAGCCTATCACATAAAACATGACCAAAGTAACACTCAACAGGAAAATATTGTTAAGCATGTCTCTCTACTTCTTTGAGTAGCTCAATAGCATTCATCTTTGTTCAAAAGTTTTAAAAGTCCTCAAAACATTGCATTTATTTTCATTCCAAATATTTAATTTACGATAGCTATAAAATACAATCTAAACCAGTCTAATTCTCTCTTTTTAGTATTCTTTTCATTTAATTCATAACTTTCTTCTCCTTCCTTTCATTTTCCAATCTTGATTCCTTATCACCCTGGTATTTAAAATATGTCTTCCTTTTTCTTTTTCTTCTGTCCTTTTTTTTTTTTGCATTCTATTCTGTTACCTTTCAGTAACAAGTCTTTTGAAAAAAAATAGATTAAATAGGCCAGTTTGAGATTCATGCTCCAAAAAATGATATCCCTTTTGTAGTTTGTATATAATGACTAATTTATCGAGGCTTTATTACTTTGAGTGGAAAAGGTACTAAGATAGTACTATTTCATCTTAATAACGTGGCTACTCTGTGACTAACACTTTGAGAGAATGCGACAGAAGGGAGAGAGAATGAATGAGTGAGAAGCATTTAAGGCAGAATAATGGGAAAACTATAATCAAATATATGTGATTAATTTTAATGCCAATCATTTCATACTATATATTGTCATCTACCGTGGGCAAAAAATCAAATGGAAAATTTCATGTCTCTCTCCCTCTTACTCTCTATATGCCATCACAGAGCTTTTCCCTCTGTACGTTTCTCACTAAGGGTTTAGTGTGTGGGTGTGTTTCTGTGGTGATGATCAGAGAGTATTTAACTATGAAGAATTAATTTGAATCTTGATACTGCTATTGGTCACATGTGTGAACCTTGAGCAAGTTCTGAATTCCTCTGAACTTAGCGCTCCTTCCCATGACACACACTTGAGTCTCAGGCTGTTGTCACAGTAGTTAAATGATATCACATATCTACTTGTTGGTTTGGCATAGAGTTTGGTAAGTACTCAGTGAAGACAAAAACTGCTCACTGTTCACTAAACTCCAAGTTCTGTCTTCTCTCAGGTCAGATCAGCACCTTCTGCCTGAAGAGAAGAGTTATGTGATGAAACTGCTGTGAGCAGAGTGAGTAGCACAATCCCAGCCACATCAGCCTCACACATCTTGTTCTCCCTGCTCTTTCCCCTTAGCTGGTGATGAAGCGCCACCTCAGAAAATTCATTCTCTACCTTTTAGAAATGGTCATGAATCTTCTCCAGTTCTCCAGTTTTATGACTCAGAAAGTATTTTTCTCAAAGCCATAGGAATCATATCTTTGAAATATAAAGTCTGAAGGAAATAACAAACGTCCCTCCTACTAGTCTCTGTGAGAGGGTAGCACTAACTTCAATGGAAGGCCAATTAGCAAACACACATGGATTTGAGAGAAAACCATCTGCAAACTCAGGAATACCTCAATTGTTCCCACAGGGCATTGATCACCCTCTCTGTAATATCCTCCAATACATTCTAACTCACCCTATGGCTTAAAACCTCTCTCACCAGTTGTTTCAGCAGAGGGGAGAGTTCAATCTCTCTCTCCTCCCCCAGTACTCTTTAATAAAAGACTTCCTGGTATGATGACACATTGCATTAAATTGTACAATATAAATTATCTAGCAAAATTACCAATGATTTTTTTTATTCACAAATGTTTCATATTATTTTGTGGAATAAATGGTAATAATGTGGAAATAATGTGGAAACTTGAATCAGGCTGCCACAAATAGCAAAAACCTGACAAATACAGACACAGCTGCTGAGAGGTAATAGATTGAGGTTTGTAAGAAAATGGATTCAGTCACGGTAAGGTTAGAAAGCACTGATAAACTGTGTCAAAACATTAGGCAAAACTTTGATAGATGAATACAGGCCAATTACTTTGGGAGGTGTTTAGAGCAAGAATATCATGTGCTTAGTTTAATCCTTGCTCTTATATTCAGGTATCACAAGAAAGAGACAAGCTCAGAAAAGAGTCTGTGGTTTGACAGAGGAGATGCAACTGAATAGAATTCAGAATCTTAACTCTTTAGAGTTGAAAAGTAAAATTCTTCTGTAACAAAATAGCTAATAAGCCTGAAAATTACTTTCATGTAAACAATTCCTTTGATTTTTCAGTTTATCAGAGGACTGCATCCATAAGGCATGGTCTGTTTTCCAATGGCATCAACCATCATTTATAGGGGGGGAATAACATGAATAAATGAAACAGAGAGAAAGAGACAGAGACATAGAAAGCAGGAGGGTAAGGAAAAGGAATGGAGGGAAGGGGAGGGAAAGGGAGGCATAGGGCCAGTAGGGGGGAGGGGAGGCGTGGGGAAGGGAATAGAAGAACTTTCTATTGTGCCTCAGTCACTGTGTATTTATGGAGCCCAGGTACCAGATGTCCTAGGCCAACAACATTAGGCAAATCACATGAACATGATGAGAACCAGCCAGAAAGATGTACATGTTTCTGAGTGCGTATAGTACCAGGGAAGGGTCATAAGGTTTGGATCTAAATTCTTAGCCTATCTCTGCATTGTATCCTTCGGTGATTCACTTGACTATTTTTGCCTCAATTTCCACATTTGTAAAGAATGTCTGAACTGTCCCTTAAGCTTCAGCATTTTTGTACTGCCATATATAGTCTGTTAATGACCAAAAGAAACATGACTACTCCTAACTAGGAACTCTGGTTATATAATTGACTCTCTTGGTCAATTATTTTAGTCCAGTTCACTTGAAAAGTAATGGACCTCTGTTCCCTGGCCTTTCTCTGCCAGATGAGAAAACATTCCAATTCACACAGCAGTTGAGCTCCTTGTGAAACTAAGGGAATAGGAAATTCTCAGTTACGCAGGCCTCCAAAACGGCATATTCTATACTTTTAAAAAAATCTTGAAATAATTTTTTTAAAGCAAAATGGTATAGCAAAATAGTTTGCCTTTGTAGAAAAAAACAGTAAGAACAAACAGTATTTCTTTGTTCATTATAGCATGATATTTGTGTACAGATCTTTGCAATTGATTGGAGTAATGCAAAATTTCGAAGAGCTGCAATCTAGTTCTTATATAGTTGAGTGGCCTAGATATTAATAAGGATATACATACTAATGATGATGAACCAGCTGTCCATGGAAAAGCTGATTTAGAGCATATTCAGTTTTATCATTCTGACAGCTCGCATGGGAAAACATACCATATTCATTCCCTTTCCTTGTGCTGGAGTCAAATTAGAATTTCATTTAAAGATAAGGAGCCAATATCATAGCATTTTACATTCTCATCTTTATGACCTACTTATTTTTAATACTTGCTGTTAAGAGATGAGCATTCTTCAATGTCAGATAGGAGTTTCATTCCTTTCTCTATTTTCTGTTATTGTGATTGTTTAAAGATTTCTTGCCCTTCCTCCATCTTAAATGCACTTTCTTTAATGTAGCTGAGATCATCTAGATTTTTTTTTCATTTAAACATTATTTGAGAAAGGACTTCTTTTGCATTTTCTTATTTCCTATTTAATGTGACTTTCATTATATGTAAACCTGCATTTAATAGTGTGTCACTCATTTATAATAAGAGGCAGATAATTTATAATTAGAAATAGATGACAATAATATATGCCTTTGTATGTAATACTTTAAATTTCCATAACATTTTGATCAAAAGAACTATTAGACAACTTTTTCATGCCCTTTTAGAGCAGCAACTGAACTAAAGGATAGAAAACAGCAGATTTCATCAGGGCACAGAGAACAGAGGAAGAAAGAAAAAAGTGAGTTAAGAGTTTATATATCAATTTTCTTTTAAAAATGCTACTGCTTTATTACTAATATTACTTGTAACAAGGGTAAAACTAGGAAATTTAGGCTGAGTTAATAACTTGCCTTTTCTAACCCTGAGTCCGTCCCATTCCTACTCTTTAGACTACAGAGTATGATGTCCTCAAATTACCCAAGAACCTGTATTTCCTCCCTTAATGAGAAATCTCCCCCCTCCCAACCTGTTTGGTAAAGAGCCCATGGATCTAGCCACCAATGCCATGTGATTCAATTACAGGGTTTGGGGGGCAAAAGTTAGAAGCAGAGAGAGAGAGGAGCAAGTGTGCTGCCCCAGGTTCTCAGGAGGGCACAGCTGGTGTGCATAAGCACACTGTAGAGAGAAGCTCCTGTGATGATGTATTTATAGGAACAGATGAGGGGGTGGTGGGTGAGGATATACTACAAAGTAGCTATAGGACATGACTATAGGTGGGCAAAGGTGGGCCATGAACCTCCTCCTCCATGAACCTCCAGGGCTGGAATTAGTCTATGACTCTTTGTTGAGCTGAACTAACACATTCTATTGAATCAGCTGTTAGCTAACCTAGCAAAGTGATAAGAAAACCAACATCCAGAGCTATACAAATCAGTCTTCCTATAGAAGACTCATGAAATTTATCTCCTCTTTCTCAGGGCCCCAGTGTATGCCAGAAGTCAAAATTAACAATTGTTTGCATTAAATTGTTATAAAATTGTTACCATATACAGGAAAAATAATAATCATAGCCATAATAATACTCATAATAGAAAAAAACAAACTAGAGCTTATAGATCTTTAGTATATACCAAGTATGGTGCTAAGCACTTTGTAGGCATTAAGTCATTCAATTTTATCTTTTCAAAAATCTCATAGGATAAATGTTATTAGTCACAAAATATATGGACATTAGAGGCTGCATTGTTAAATTATATCATTACTTAAAGATTTGACTTAAAGACAGAAAATTTAAAAATCATTACATTCTGAATGGGAAAAATATTGGAGTGAGATATACACCTTTTAGTGTACCCAAAACAGATGAAATTCTGATTAGCGTTTACCCCTTGAAAAGGGACAACAGTTAGCTTTCCAGAAATACCCTAAAATATTTGGAAATGAAGGTGTGAAGAACAAATTTCTGTGCCCTGGAGATTAAACAGAGAGTTGGCAGCCCTCATAAATTAACCACAGCCAATTTAAGCCAATATCCACTGTAGGGAAAAAAAAAAAAAAAAAAAAAACACAGTAATATAAAATAAGCATTCTCTTCTTCAATTTCAGCAGCTCTGTCTCCTGAAAATACATAATTCATGTTTCTATCAGGTCACTTTCTTGTCAGCATCACAAAGGAAAGTGGGGAGGAAGGGGCATTTTCATACTAATCAGTCAAAGAATATTTACATTGCAGCCAACTGCTGTTCCTTAAATGTGCACTCGCTGCAAAAGTCTAAATGTCTTATGAGATATTAAAGCATCAAGTCTGGATTGGAACATTGGCGTTTTTAAGAGTACACTATAAAAAATTATCATTCAATTCCTTTTGCCCTTTTCTCCCTACCGTTAGTTCCCCATTTAACAACTGAAGTCTCTTTAATAGGCCTTTGATTCCTGTATTCTTTGCCACTTTTGCAGTAACCACTTTGGAATCATGAGCCGAGAGCCATCACCCTCATTTGCCCTTTTCTTATCCAGGAACAGATCACTACTTAATCCCCATCTATTTTTAAAAGGGGTTCAAGGAGACATTTTAGATGGAAGAAAAGAATACTAAACAGTCTAATTGCCCTAAAAGAACTATTTCCATTGTCTGTTTCACCTCAGAGGTATAGGAAAAACCTCAAAGCCTTGGGCTGAGATGGATGCAGGTTTGTGAACAGCTATACAGCAAATGCTTTGGTTTCCAGAGGCACACAAATCAGTAAGGTCATGCACAGCAAATAACAACAAGAGTTAAGAACAGAGACCCTGGTACTTGATTCTCCTCTAAGCCTCCAATTCAGAGAAACACATAAAATCAGTAATACAGACCTATCAAGGCTTCTAGAGCATTCCATTCTGGTTTTTATTTTTTCTTTCTTTCTTTTTTTTTTTTTTTTTTGACACTATGAGGTGTTCTTTTTGCAGCCTGGTTTCATTTATTCTGTGTGCTTCAGGGAACAGCCGCCTCCCAGCTGCTTTGGAGAGCGATGCCATGGTTTAATAGATGTCACTAGCACAGAGGAACTTTCGTGATGTTGTGACTAAATTTTTCTTTTCTTAATTGCATACCATTATTCCTAATTATGTTTACTGGTATGGTGCTAAGTAATTATGCTCCTTTCTTCCTGTTAACACCCTTCAGATATTAGTAGCATTTATGTCCCTCATTAATTTTAGCTGAGAAGGCCATGTATATTTAATTTGGGATTATTTTCCAGATTTGTGGCAGTTTCCTCCTCTTCTATTTTGCACCCCTACATACAAAGTGCTTCTGTAACTTTTAAAGTATATAGTCTTCACACCTCCTGATCTCTTTAACCCCCAATCTTAATGGTGACTGGCATTTTTTTTCTTTTTTATCTGATAGCTAGCAAAATTTTGTCTCTGTTTTCACAGTTTATCCTTAATTCATCCTGACCTCCCCTTTGCTGCAAGTGGATTGTTTTAACAAATTGTCCTAGTCTGGTAAGGCTATGATAACAAAACACCAAGGACTGGAAGGAATATAAATAACAGAAATTTATTTTTCACAGTTCTGGTTGCTGAAAATCAAAGATCGAGGCATGGGGAGATTTGGTGTCCAGTGAGAACCGCCCTCCTAGTTCAGAGATTACTATTTTCTCACTGTGTGCAAACAAGGCAGCAAGGCAATACAGCAATCAGGGTCTCTTTTTCAATGGCACTAATCTCATTCATGAGGACTACACCCTTATGATCTGTTAGTGGGCAGGGTAAGGGTCACTCAGTGACCCCAAAACCTGACTGCTCTAAATAGGTTCTTCCATCCACTGCATAAAGACAAACATACTCCAGTGCATAAGACCTTCAATAAAAAAGAACTTTAATACAATTAATGTACAACAATTACTGTGCAATAAACAGAAGAGCAGAGAAAGAATAGAGTTAAAATAGTTTCCACATAAAGCACCCAAAGTTGCCCATCCCCTCATGGTAAATGCCCAACCAAGTATCGTTGCGCCAAAGCAATCACTGTGGCCCAAAAGCCTGCCACAAGTCTAAGGTACCTACTGGTGGGGACCCATAGGAAAGGAGTAGATGGGGCCAGACAAGCTTGGAAAGAAAAAGGGAAAAATCAAAAGACAAGTCAAGATAAAGGCTGCCACATGTCTCTCAACCACATCTGTTTCAAGTGTCTACTTCCATGCCCTCCAAGTTCATGGTACAAGTCCAAGGCTAAGAAGCAAGCATGGCATCTTCTCCAGCTTCTCCTCACTGCTCAACTCCATCCTTCCTTGTGTGGGGCAGGGAACCTGGAACCTCCCCTTTCCATGTCTATCACACTGTTAGATAATCAACCCTCAATGACCCCACATCCAAATATCATCATATTGGGGATTAGGTTACAACATGAATTTTGAACGGACACAAATAGTCTATATCCATTTTCGAGAAATTGTCTTCCTAAATTCAGTTTATCTCTCTATCTCAGAGTGTTTTATTATGCTCATAGTCCTCTCTGTACTTCTTCAGCCCAAGGTGAAGACAAGGCAAGCTCACTGCATGGTTTCTGACTGTCCTCATTCAGGTGTCACTGAAGAGTTCCTGATATCATGCCCAAGCTTCAGATCACCTCTCACCTCCAATTAAGAGGCTTCCTTGTTGGTGCCCACAGGATTCCATGGGACTCACACATGTGAAAGCGGATGTACATGTGAGTTAAAGCACCACTAAACAAAAACTTGGTGGATGGAAAAGGAATAGATAAACTCTTCCTCCCTTGTCCCTGCAAACTTCTGGCCTTAAACTAAAAATCAGGTTATGTCACTTAGTGGGGACGATTTCACTAATATACCTTCAGCTGGCTCCCCTCTCATTCACCCCTGTTTCTTGAATCATAGCCCAAAAGAAAGTATCATCATGTAAGCCTTTGCTTTAGGCTTAGTTTACCAGTGAGTGTGGACTAGGACAAAAAAAATTGTTATAAAATTGCTTCAAGAAAAAAGAAACCATTTCTTTAATCTCAACACCCTCTCTATTATATCACTCTTTAGGCAAATCAGTCATTCAAGGACATAGCGCAAAAAAGCAAATAAATAAATAAATAAATAAAGATATGAGATAGTTCTAAGGTACAAACATAGATCAGCATCTATGTCTAACATGACTAGTAAGTTATATATGCATTTTTCCTGTGTCCATGGTTCCTTTTCTTCCTACCAAATCAAGTGACTTCCTAGAGGCAGAGCATTCCATTAATAAGCATTGTTAGAGAAGCCTATGGAGGAAGCTGAAATCCTTGACTACAGTTTAGAAAGTTTGTATTTGACTTCATTTAGGCTTTTGGCAGTTGCCAAAATCTTTGGTTTAAAGTTGGGACTACATCAAATTAAAGAGCTTCTGCACAGCAAAAGAGACAATAACCAAAACAAAGAGAAATCCCACCAACTGGGAGAACATATTTGCACACAACACTAAGATAAAGGACTGATCACAAAAATCTGCAAAGAGCTGATGAGACTCAACAAAAACAAAGAAAATAATCCAGTCAAAAAATGGTCAGAAGAGCTAAAAAGAAACTTCTCTGAAGAGGAAATGCAAATGGCCAACAGGCATATGAAAAAATGTTCAACATCACTTGTAATCAGGGAAATGCAAATCAAAACTACCATGAGATACCATCTCACACCAGTGAGAATGGCACATATTAAAAAAAAAACTAGCAACAACAAATGTTGGTGAGGATGTGGAGAAAAAGGAACTCTCCTGCACTGTTGGTGGGAGTGCAAACTAGTCCAACCACTATAGAGAGCTGTGTGGAGATTTCTTGACCTACTAAACATAGAGCTTCCATATGATCCAGCAATTCCACTCCTAGGTATTTACCCAAAGGACACAGAAACATCAATTCCAAAGAGCACCTGCACCCCAATGTTTATAGCAGCACTGTTTACAATAGCTAAGCTTTGGAAACAACCCAAATGCCCAAAAATAGATGACTGGATCAAGAAGATGTGGTATATATACATCATGGAATATTACTCAGCATTCAAAAAAGATAAACACATGCAATTTGCAGCAGCAACATGGATGGCACTGGAAGGGATCATGCTCAGTGAAATAAGCCAGAAAGAAAAAGAAAAATACCAGATGGTCTCACTCATAGCAGGAATCTAGAAAACTTAAATTAGGGACCAGGAAAAAGAATAACTATAAGAAAGTAAAAATCAAAATCAGCAAACAACTATGAACCAGAGACACTCTATGGGGGGTGGGGGGGCAGGGAAGGGAAGGATTGAGGTCAAAATAAGGGGTTTGCAATTGTCTGGGGAATATAAAAATAAAATTTATAACAAAAAAATTTAAAAAAATAAAGTTGGTGTACTCTCAAGAGATATGGCAGAATGCTAGCAGACTCCATCCATTTGCTGTCATTATACTTTATGCAATGTGATTTTGCTGTATTACCTCTTGAAAGTTGGAGCCTTGAATATGGGTTGGCCTTTTGACTTGTAGCCAATAAAATGCAAAGTGAGTGTCAGCGCATTTGTTCTGAGCTATACTTCAAGCAGATTTTCTCGTGTTCACTGTCTTTCTTGGAACCCTGATACCCTGATGAGAATAATCTATTTTAGACTTTCAGAGAGAGAGAAACAACAGTGAGCAAAGCTAAGTAAGCCCAATGGCCCAGATGAGAAAACTTACATGTTATCAAGTCCAGGAAAGATCAAGATGCTCCCAAACTGATCCTCAGCTGATCACATGAACAGGAGTAATTCTTTCTCAGACCAACCAGATAAATAGAAAATTTTGGCAACTGGTGAACTCAGGAGAAGCAGTAAATAATTTTTTTTAGCCACTCATTTTGGGGTGATTTGTTCTGTAGTAATATTCAAATGCCAATGTAAGGTAGTTATAGAGAAAGTCAAATTAGGAATGAAAAAAAATGAAGACATTACTAAAAATCCAATCATGTGAAATACAGAGGCCCTGGGCTACATAGTAGCCACAGTTAGATGACACCCAAAGTTAAAGAGGTTGGGTTTTAAATATATTCTCTGAAATTAAGTTTAGAAACTACTGAGTATGCTGAGGAACAGAAATTTATAATCTAACAGAAAATTTTGCAGAAGACTTAATTCAGAGAGATTATCTTACTTTCCTAGTCTCATTTTATACTTTTAGTATATAATTATGCAAATGAAAGACAATTGCATTTTTTTATGGCCTTAGAGATGTCCTTGGGGACTCAACTCCAAGGCAAGGTAAATAAAAGCAAAAACAAACAAATGGGACTATCTCAAAGTAAAAAGCTTCTTCACAGAAAAAAAAAATTGCCTCGAAGTCAAGACACCCCCCTCCCCCGAAGAAGATATTTGCACGTCATATATCTGACAAGGAGTTTATATCCAAGTCCTACAAAGAATTCATGCATCTCAGCAACAACAAAATAAATAACACAATCAAAACATGGGCAGAATTGCTGACTGGACACTTCTCAAAAGAAGATATACAGATAACCAATAGGCTCATCACCATTTACTATTATTAGGAAAATATAAATCAAAACCACAAATCTCCCAGTTGTGAGAATGCCCCATATATAAAAGACCAGAAACAACATGTGTTGATGAGGGTATGGAGAAAATGGAGTCCTTATGCACAGTTGGTGGGAAATGCAATTTTAGAAAATACATAATAGTAAAGCCACAAATAAGACATTTCTCACATAATCTGAAAGGAGACTCACTGTTATATAGGAAGGAAACCATCACTAGGTATATATGAATTTTTGTGTGTGTGTTTTTATACAGTAAGACTTACAATTGAAAGATGATAGCATCCAACAGGAATCTCAAAACCAGGATGGTCCAGGAATCCATTTCAAATACAGGAGGGATTTGAAGGACCCTTTAATAGAATAGATTTCCTGGATGGCATCTCTCAGTAAGTGTGAAAACTTTCACAGGCTAGCTCATTTGATTTGGACTCTAAATGTTAGTTCTTCCTTATAGTTAAAATCCATCTTCTCATAACACCTGTTCATTGTTTATTGACCTTTCCTCCAGAATTGCAATATCTTCTCTGTCACATCTTTCAAATATCTGAAGGGTGATAATTCAGCCTTTCTCCTATTAAAGAATTACCCACAACCCCATTTTCTTCTCTATCTCCTATTTGACCAATTTTTAAGTCCCCTCCATATTGTAGAAGATATCTTATAAATAAATTCAAATTAAAGCAAAACATGTTTTAATGCATTAATATATGCACCAAGACAGTTGGCACAGTTCATATTGAACTTTAGTCAACCCATATCCCATGTTTTTATTTTATACGTAGCCCCATAATACCTTCCAGGTTCACATTGTTCAACCTATATCTCTACAACTTGAGGAAAATTAGAAAATCAGATCATATATGAAATGGTACAGTGTCAAGAATACAAACTGGTTACGTACATGAAGTCCTACATCTAGTCTAGTTCCTCATACAAATGTACTATTTCTGTATAATTCTGTTGGTCAAGTTAGGCCCCAAGTGCCAAATGTTCAATCCATATTTTCAATCTCCCCTTGCTTGCAGATAATTACAAACTTTCTTTCAATATTCTCAAGTCACTAAAGAAATGTTAGCAAGCACAAAGACTATGAAGGAGAGTTCTATAAGGTCTCTACAATCATCCACTCAGGCTGGCAATGATTCATCAGTAAGAAATTTAGGTATAGCTTATTATGTATTATGAAATCACCTAGCTGTGCTATCATTCTCATCATTTATCTCAACCTCACACACAATAATGTTATGCTAGACTTAATGTGAACCACATCTACCACACTTCTGTGACAGACCATACCTTGTCCTATATGAAAAAACTTAAGAATGGCAGGTCCTGATTTTAGTCTCTCATAGTGCAAAAGTTAAAACTTTGCTACTCTATTACAGCAATTATGTAACTTTCAATATTATTGTTTCTTAAAAAAATCTGATACTTTCAATTGTCAGTTGGATCATTTATGAATTTTTCAAGTGCCTTTCATTGTTATTAATCATATGACCTCATAACCATCTTCTCACCTCTCCTTTCCTTTGTTACATGGTCCAACTACACTGAGAAACTCTACTATTGTTAATATTCTGATCCTACATTCATTAATGTTACTTTCCTCAGGATAACGTCATTTATAGATGGGATAAATACAAATAGAACAATCTCTTTGAGGTACCAGATTAGTCACCCACAACCCTTGAGTAAAATAAAAAAGATGCAAAATGATAAATATGAATTTCTACAAGGTTTAATAAAACAGAAACCAAATCAAATCAATAGATCCTTACTAAACGTCTGCATTTCAAAGCCATGAGCTACGAAATGTGCAGAATATAAAATATATATGTACTGTTTTATTAGGAAAGGGAATATATAGGCATGTGAAATAAGAAAAAAATCAAAATATTTAAATAACAGCACTAGACAATCATAAAAGATATGCCACACAGCAGAATATGATTCATTGCCAGATGAATTATTCAGACAATAAATTTTACAAGAATTCAGGATGGGGAGGGATCACTTCAGACTGGGGTGCTCAGGCCCAGGAAGATAGATGTGAGTTAGGATTGAAGCTAGATAATTGGATCTTGGGGCAAAAGAGAAGACGCTGTGGGAATCTGGCACAGCATTGGTCAAGTATTCACTGGGATGAATGGAGTGTTCATCAAAGTTTTTTTGGAAAGGTTTTTAGAAACTGTCAGAATGAAAGAGGAGTAGTCAGTAAGTTCTTGGAGGAGTTAGTGACATTTTTTTGGAAAGAAGACTGAGAAAGCTATTTGGAGAGACGTGATGATTTGTGAAATGGCTTGGAATGGGAGCAGGCAGAGAACATGGGCTATGGTAAGTAGGTAGTCTTGTCAGCAGTGTAGTTTGGAGTAGCAGATGAGAGAATGGAAAATAAAACAGAAGCAGAGGATGCTTCTGAGCCAGCATTAAGAAATGGCAATGGATTTGTCTATGCTTCATCCTTTGTCTTGTAAAAAATGCAGAAATAAAGATTGAATGAGATGAATAATTCCTTACTTATCTGGTTATTTATAGTTATAGACACATAAGACTGAATAGATTATCACTTGTGTGCCTGATATTATGGATTCCTTTCCCGTGGAATCATTTAGAGAAAAATCTGTGAGCCAGCAAGGTTTCTTATTATCCAGTCCTTGCAGGATGCAGACATAGGAGAGAATTTAACTCAAGCACAGACAGTAGCAAGGACCAGATTTTAGGACACCAAACCTAGAGCACAGAGAAGGACATGAGAGCTGGAAAACCATTCAACAATCCAGCTTATACACAGGAGCTCCAAAGGAAAATCTGCAAAAGGTACTGTGGTTCACAGCTACTTCAATAGGCCACCATGATGCATTTAAAGAATGGAGAGGGGGAAGACAGTGTTGCTGGCAGGGTCACCAGATGACACTATACTGGACCATAGTAAGTCCCCAGCTCACCCCTACAACATATGCTATCCCCTTGCTCAAACACATAGCTTCACTCATGCGCTTGAGCTCATCCCCACAGCCATAACCAAGTAAGAACATTTTAGTGCTTCTTCCTTTCTCTAATTTCCCAGATGCTAAGAATTCCTTCAGACCTAATGCAGTCTCCCTTCTAACTTCACCCCATGGCTTTACCCCACAATGAAATCTGTTCTTGTCAAGCTTTTGCACAATTTTATCCACACCACAAATTTGTCCTAGGGTACCTTATACCCCTATTAGCCATTAGACTATATGTAGATTGCACATATATTTGTATTTTAAATTTCTTGTATTTCCTTTTTTTACATATCTGTATAGAACCTAACGTGTTTTTTTCATACATACACACAAACATATGTAAAGGTATATACTACATAATCTCTGTGAATGTGTCCTGTTCAGATTATTTTTTCAAGCTAATGTGCATTATTCAGACTTCTTCCCCTCACTTCAGCAATTCAATCACAAATAATTATTTATGTAGTGAGGCACATGAGCCACAACACTAAGTGTTCATGAAATCACTTCCTTTACCTGGTGTTTTCTACAATAGCACTCCTGTTGTTCTTCCCCTAAGACACTCCACAAACACATTTTAGTTACTAGATTCCAGCTAAGAAAATAGGCAGGCTTTCAATCAAGACTCTTAGAAGAATGTCTCCCACTGGTGAATAAATTAGTGGAGAAGACAATAGCAATTAAATTCCCCACAGTGTACAGAAGTTACTCGTAGAAGAAGGACTTCAAATTGCTGGTAAAGACTGTGTGTGAATAGTTCCATAGACCCTAAGCATCAATAAATAGTATGTCTAATAATGCCTACCATATATATATTTTATAATACATGAAGATACATTTTCCCACTATGCATTTATTTTTTTTATTATTTTTATTGATGCAACATTGGTTCATGTTGTTGTTTGTATCTTAGAAGTTTAGGACCCTTCCCTTCGGTGATGTTACCATAATGCTCCCACCACCCAAACACCCATAGTCCATCACCTAGTTCCTGCTCCCTCCATGAGCCTTTTTTTTAATTTTAAAACTTTTATTAACAAAAATTGCTCACCTTAGTCTCTTACATGCTACACCACACAACCTTTTGGGGTTTTTTATTATTTTTTAATTTCATATATTTTTACATCATTTTTCATTTTTCACAATGTATACATTTTCATCTTGGTTATAGTCCCCGTACAATGCCACCCCCCTTATTTGACAGTAATGCCTCCTAACCGCCCCCCCTCCTGTAGTGTGTCTCTGGTTTATAGTTGTTGATTTTGATTTTTTACTTTATTTTAATTAGTCTTTTTCCTGATCCCTTATTTAGTTTTTCTAAATTCCTGCTGTGAGACCATCCGGTATTTTTCTTTTTCTTTCTGGCTTATTTCACTGAGCATGATCCCTTCCAGCTCCATCCATGTTGCTGCAAATTGCATGAGTTTATCTTTTTTGATTGCTGAGTAATATTCCATGGTGTATATGTTCCACATCTTCTTGATCCAGTCATCTATTTTGGGCATTTGTGTTGTTTCCATAGCTTAGCTATTGTAAATAGTGCTGCTATAAACATAGGGGTGCAGGTGACCTTTTGAATTAATGTTTCTGTGTCCTCTGGCTAAACACCTAGCAGTGGAATTGCTGGATCATATGGGAGCTCCATCTTTAGCAGGTTGAGGAATCTCCACACAGCTTTCCATAGTGGTTGGACCAGTTTGCACTCCCACCAGCAGTACAGGAGAGTTCCTTTTTCTCCACATCCTTGCCAACATTTATTATTGCTTTTTTTTTTTTTTAATATGTGCCATTCTTACTGGTGTAAGATGGTATCTCATTGTAGCTTTGATTTGCATTTCCCTGATTACAACAAGAGGGCATCCCTGGTGGAGCAAGGGATTAAATACGGCACCGTGAAGCTATCCACAGCCTCTGCAGCATGAGTTTAATGCTGGCCAGGGAACTATCCACATGGCGCAGCTGCCCTCTCCTGACTCCCCCACTGCTCCCCTCAGCAGTGTATTTCAGTAGATATGCCTGTTCTGCTCCCCATTCTGTTTCTGGTGAATCCTCTCACCCCCACACCACTGGCCTACACCCCAGTTCTTGTATGCATAAATATTTAAAAATAAATAAATAAATAAATCTAAACCAAGAGAAAACAAGCATAAAAACTGAAATAAATGAAAGTCCTTGTGTTAAAATGGATGTGACTGAAAGAAGCACAGGACGATCCTGACAGAGAAGACATCAGGCTTTCTCATCATCACAGACACAGAATAGATGGAATATATTTGATGGTAATGAGGATACGGCCACTCATTTCTTAAATGAATATTTTTCTACATCTACAAAACACTAAAAAAAGCTGATTATTTAAATGGAAGAATATAATTGCTATGTAAATGTTATATCTAATTACCTAAATTATAACCAAACAAGTAAAATTAGAACCATTTTTATATTTAAGGATAATTGAAGCAATGTAGTGTCTGGAGAAATCCTTAGTGTGATGATAAACAAAAACATTTATTATTAAAAATTTATTTTACAATAATAAACATATTTTATTATAATGGATAATATTTTCAAAATATTTAAAGAGCATTTTCAGGTATAAAATATCATTTTTGGTCATAAATTGGGTTATCTTTCACTATACATAGCATGTGAAAGATAAGACAATTACTGTAATTGCTCAAAAATGAAATTATTCAAGAGATACTAAATCAGACAAAGGAATTTAAATTGACAATCCTAGATTTTAACAGAACAGCAGCTATCCTACAGTAGATCTCACTTGTACTATTTGATAAAATGTTTGCTTTTTCTTACTGCTGTGATTTTTGGGAGAACCAAATTTAGTATGCTTTCATATATGTAATAAATATCTATCATTAATAATTTTAGTATCTTTCAGTGTTGTTGACATAATGATAGAGCAAAAGTTCTCCTCATCTCCTGTTCCTCTGTATCGTCTTCTTTTTCATGGGAATAATATTTTTTCTCTATCAATGATCACTATCCTGGACCCTATGGAAGGGACAGTGAATAATACATATGTCTTGCTTCAAAGACCTATCAGACTATTGGAAAGACAGACAGTATGCTATTTAAAAAAATTATATTTTCCTCTCCATGGTTGGGAACTAGCACTGGGGGAATTTGCCCAGGTGGGAACTGCATTTCCCAGTTCACACTTCATACTGTACAGGGCAAGGTCTAGAGGGAGCCAAAGGTGCTATCTCAACACAAAATTGAAGGAGGTCTTGAAATTGCTGACCCTGTACTTATACAATCTTGAGAGTGAGTGCCTCCTTAAATTTTGTGCCTTAGATAATTCAGTTACCTCATGTGATTAGTTCTTACCAGTGGAACGTGAACAGGATGTGCTATATGTTACTTTCCCATCAGAGTATTTAAGAAGTGGGTGTGCTTTCTCCACTCTCTATGCAGTAAGTACGCATTTAACTTATATAATCCCCAAACTCTTCTCCATTGTCTGCCATTTTACCCCTCCACCAGCAGTGTAGTCAAGTTTGTTTTCCTACGTGTTTATTGAAATTTGGTAAAATCTTTTTAAATCAGCCATTCTAGCAGCTGCACCCTATCTCCTAGTGGTTTGCATTTGCATTATCCCAGTGACTATGAGATCACCATTCCTTTCATATGATTTTCTAGGCCACATATTTGACTTCAACAGTGATTTGTTTCTTCTTGTTACTCATATGAAAGTTAAGACTCCAGGGAGTCTTCATGTATTTTAAGCCTTTCATTTTTAATTCTACAATTCTTCATTTTTAGGTTTCACCCCTATATCCTTTGCATATTTGTTAAGGGCTTTCTCTATCTGAAACACTGCTTTTCCCTCTTTCTAGTTACTGGACATTTCTAGTGTATTGTGTTTTATTTTGTCTGATTAAAATTATTTTGTAGGTACAGCTTCGGAGACACTGGCAGCAGCATCCTGGTGAGAAGAGCATGCTCTGGGCTCTGTCCTTGTGGGCTGCAGAGATAGCAGCGGGCAAAATGTCACCCTCCCCACCAGGCACCAAAGGAGACCATACTGCTTGCATGTCTCTGAACTTTCCCAAACTCTATGGCAGAGACACTCAGTTCACCTATTTAGTGCCACCTCAGGTCCTTACCCCAGTGAGAGCAGACCCATCTTCCACTTATACCATCAATGAGTCCCTATTGTACACTGTCCCCATCTCTCTTTCTCTCTTGGCCATGATTTCAAGATTTCCCCACTTTGTTTTAAACCAGATACAAGATTAGGGCCTCCCCAGTGACGCAGCAGTTGAGTGCTGTGCTGCGAAGCTGCCCTCAGCCTCTGCAGTGCTGGTTCAATCCCTGGCCACCGGTGAGGGTCCCACATGGTGCGCAGACCTCTCCTGCCACCACCGCTGCTCCCCTCAGCAGTGTATTTCATCAGTCTGCCTGTTCTTCTCTGGTGAATCCTCTCACCCTCCCGCGCTTCTGACTGTACCCAGTGCTTGTATAAATAAATAAATAAATCCTTTAAAAAAAAATTTAAAAAAGTATAAAAAAAAAAGATGCATGATTTATTTAGCCAATGTGCTAATTTTTTAAGACATTTTTGTGTCGATTTTCTTTTGGTTAAACTATTTATTTTGAGTAGTTTTCAGCAAATGTATACTTGGTAAAAACTCGTAGCATGTGTATTTCTAAATGACCTTACATTTGCTTCTCTCAAATCCTTGAGGACCATATTTTCCCCTTGTTATGCTGTCGAGTTGGAAAACCATCTTCTGGTTTCCATTGCAGCAAAGAAAAATGTCCACAGTGGGTGTGATTCTATTTTCTATTGAAATGTGTCCCTTTCTTCTTATAATGTACTTAGAATATAGAAAAGCAGAATAATATATATCTTTGTCAGTTTCTGCATTAATTCCTTTTATCATCTAATGAGAACTTTTATTCTGACAGGTCATCTCAGAATCATTTCCCCTCATAATTCTTTGATGAATGAGCTGTTCCCATCTTTCATTTCTTGTCTTATTATTACATTTACTTCCTAGCATATAGCCCCCAGAAGCTATCTTTTCAATTTGTAATACATTATTTATTCATGTTAAATATTTTTGATACTTTTTTTTTTTTGGAGGGCAAGGAGATAACTCTGGATGTTATTCTCCTAAATAATCATTTAGTTTGTTGTCATTTCTAGCCTAATTTTCACATCCTTTTAATTATTCTCTTTTATTCATGACACATTAAAATCACTGGGTGTATTAAATCCTTTTTCATGGAACTATTTGACTTTTTGTCTTAATTCTTCACTTTATTCCTTTACCCATGTATATAAGTCCTTCATGAATATATTTATATTTTTGTGTCCCTGTATTTTATTGTTTTGCATATATTTAACTCACATAATGAAGTTTGTACAGTATATCTTACTACTTTCCTTCTTTCCTAGTGCTCTATGTTTTCAAGAAACATCCATAGCATTAATATTTTGTGAGCATCTAGTCAGTTAACTCCAATATTATATTTGTCAGCACCACCACAGGTAGACACCACTAATGCTTTCTTCTATATTTTTGTTTTAGATTTACATTTTTTCTTCATGATGTATTTAAATATTATTTTTTAATTGAGATAATGTTGGTTTATAGGCTTAAATTTCGGAAGTACAGGACTCCTCCTTAAAATGTAAACTATGTTCAAATCTCTGTAATAATCTTTTTAGGGTGCAAGATATTAAGATACCAGTCAAGATTTTCCTTTCTTTTCCATGGATGCCCATTTTTTTTCTCACACTCACTACCTATGCATAGTTCTACTTTAGGATGTGTCAATACATGCTCCAGACTGTGATTATACTGATTACTAGAGTCCAAAAAGCTTTAAAAATCAGTCATCCAACTCTGTTGTCTTTCAAGATTATTTTAGCTATTTTAGCTATTTCCATATAAATTATAAATTCTGATATTTATTTTAAATATTAATTTGAAATAAATTTTCACATATTTTTTAAAGTTTCCAGAATACTTATAATTGAATTCAGGTGTTTATATTTTTTATCTCTTCCATCAACTATATAATGTTGAAATCCATAATCACAATTCTGTATCTGTTTATTTGCCCTTTAAGTTCTATCAGTTTTTCCTTCAATTATTTTAAGTTCTCTATGATCTTTATATCTCCTTATAAATTGTCCTTTTTATCATTATGTAATGTCCTTCATTATTCCTGCCAATATTACCTTGTTGAAATCTGCACTGATTTTAATGAATCACCTCCAACATTTTCCTGAAAAGCATTAGCATGTATTTATTTACCTTATCAATATGCCTTATATTTATGCCTTATATTTACAGAGGCTTTCTTAGTTAAGTTTACTTAGTCATTTTCTCAATGCTTTCTTTTAATAGATGGGTTTAAATCTTATAAATTTGGCGCAGCAGACCTTTCCTGTCTCGCCCACTGCTCCCCTCAACAGTGTATTTCACTCAGTCTGCCTGGTCTGTTCCCCACTCTGTCGCTGGTGAATCCTTTCCCCTCACCCCTGCATCTCTGGCCTGTACTCCAACTCTTATATGCATAAATAAATAAATCTCAAAAAAAATTTAAAAATCTCAAAAAATAAATCTCAAAAAAAATTGTCAGAATTTTCATATGGTTGTATATAAGTTCTAGTTATTTTCTGTTTGTTCACCCTTCTTATTTATGATCAAAAGTCATCATTATGCAGTGGATGACACTAATGTTTTGGCCCTTCCCTCAGCAACTTTCTTCTTTCAGAGAGATAGGTGCAAAGATTATTTAAATAAAAGCAACAACAGGGCCTCCCCGGTGGTGCAGAGATTGAGCACTGGGTTGCGAAGCTGCCCCCAGCCTCTGCAGTGCCGGTTTGATTCCCGGCCACCGGGTGAGAGTCCTACATGGCCCGCAGACCTCTCCTGCCGCCTGCTGCTCCCCTCAGCAGTGGATTTCCTCAGTCTGCCTGTTCTGTTCCCCACTCTGGCTCTGGTGAATTCTCTCACCCTCCCATGCTTCTGACTGTACGCAGTGCTTGTATAAATAAATAAATAAATCTTAAAAAAAATCCTATCAAAAAAATAAAAATAAATTAAAAAAGGCAACAACATGCCCAGCAAGACATAATATTTAATCTAATCATAGTTTCAGCTTCTCCCCAAAGTGGAATTCTAAACCGATTACTCTAGAATTTTCTGGTCAGCATCAGTGAGGTCATCTGCATTAGGAGACCCCATTCTCCCCCTGAGGAAAGGTGGAAATCATCTTCCCTTTCTTTTACTAATAGCCTTGCCCCAGCCTCTTTCTGACTATAAAATCCTTCCATTTTGAAAAACTTCTTTAAGTTCATTCCTACTTGCTAGAATGGGATGCTACCCAATTGATGAATCCTTGGTTAAAGTCAACTATATCTCTAAATTTATTCAATGCATTTTTTAACAGGTTATAGATGTGATTTCTTGCTTTTATTACAGTGGCTACAGCGTGCACCATTAAGGAAACCTCCACCGAACTTTTGCCAATCCTTCTTGTGCACATACCATGATCTCTGAGAAAGAGTCTTACTAAATGCAAATTCCCTTGTTTATGTGGCTCCAGGGATTTCACATTCTTTCATAAGTTGCCTTTGGTCTCTATTGTTAGTAAAACATTTTAGTTAATTTATTTAGTTGATTCATCCTGACTATTGTCGAAGAGCATCTAATCTTAAACTAGAGACTGCATCCCATTTCTGCCTAGAATTACATGTCATCCTTAGATTTTCTTAGCTGCACTCTCAATTCTCAGACAGATTAATAAAAATTGTGATTTTCAGAATACCCAGTATTTCTCATTATTTAAACTTTGTAATAGACACTAATTTTCTATATCCTAAAGGGAAGTCTAGTACCCAATCCATTTCTTCTCCCTTGTAGTCAGAGCATATTTTTTATATAACATATCTAAATTCTCTTTTTGATTAAATCTTTCTAAGATTTCTTACTGCATTTAGGATTACAAGGAAACATTTCAACATGACCTATAATTCCCTATTGGCCCACATTTGTGTACTATAGTTTATCACGTTCCTTCCATTCCTCCCACAAGCCTTTAATTGTCCAGATATCCATCTTGAAAAAAACATTACCAGCTGTATGACACCACTACTGGCAAAATGACTGCATTTAGGACCAGACCACCCCCACTCATGAAGTTTCCTTCTACAAAGTCCAGGATAGTCCTTATAACTGTCCATTTCCTGTATCCTAATTCTTGCCATTAAGCTCAAAGTTACCAAAACAAGTGAACCCAGGAAACCTTAGGCACACTACCCCAGACCTTAAAAAGACAGAGCTGAGATCCATGCTCCCTCCCTCTCTATCTGGGACATCTCTGTGGCCAATGGGTGTGCCTTATGAAAATAAGATCTGTAAGTGATAGCTCTTGTTCTTCAGCATCCTCTGATGGTTTTGCAGAGGTGAGTCCTACAGTTACAATAAAAACCACAAACACCAGCACTGCCCTCTATGGTGTAGTGGAGGGAAGAATATCTGTGTGTCTTGTTTGATCGCCTCCAGCATTCCTAGCTGAGAACATCACTATCAATGGGCTCACAACAGTACAACATGCTCTTTCTCTCCTGCCCACAGATCACGCATTGTTTCCGATTTTTTACATGTATTGTACCATCTGCTTCAAAAATACCCTACAGCTACCAATAGTCCCTTTTATTATTAGTTGGTACCTGATTTCAACAATTTTAGAGAAATTATGCATTCTTTCCATCTTAAAATCCTGATCATTCAGAACTATTCCTCTTTCTACCTCACCCTTATAATTTCTTAATTCAATGCTTACTTTGTTTGTATATTATCCCTTCCCAAAATTTTCTCTTATGAGAATTAGTTTTACTCGGACATTTAACTTTAACTCATATACCAGAAAATGTTTTGATTATTTTCTCTTTTTTCATATCTGTTGATGTGTAGCCATACCATTTTATTTTAGAGACACATTATGAGATATAGAAAATCAGATTCCACGGTTACTTAGTATCCTCCATTGCCATTAAACACTGTAAACATACAGAGTATATTATATAAAAGCAACCTTAATATGGATGCAACTAAAGAGTCTGTCTTAAAACAGATAAGGTAAGAATTGAGTCTAGAAGCTTAATTGTAAGACCAAATTACTAATATCTTAGAACATATAATATTCACAATTTTTGCAAGGATGGTGCCTATGTTTAGTGTGTCTTTTAGGTTCTAATTTGTTACAAGAGGTAAGTACTTACAACTGAAGGCAACAGGAAATTCTTATTTGAAACAAATTTATAATTGGTTTCATATGTACACATTTTAAAACTTTTATATTTATTGTATGTCTATGAATTTGATATATAAAATGTTCTTTTATAAATACTGCCACATATCTCTATGGGAACTACTGGAAATTGTTGAAATTTTAAAAATCATTCATGAACATTAGAATTATTAACTCAGCATGGAGCCAAATAAAATATTTCTCCAAAACTTTTAAAATATTGCTTTTCTCTGCCTTTCACTTAGTTTAAAATTTTTGGTAAGTTTCAATATATTTTTAGCTGACTTCCATTAACTAAGCATAAGTCACAGGAAACATATTTGCACTTCCCACATCCCTCTTCCTGAATATGTTTGGGAGGTGCTGAACAGCATCCAGAATATACCAGGGTTATTCCAGCGTACAGATGCAGCATATAAACTCAGTTAATAATGAAGAGTCTACAAGCCATAAACCAGAATTTGAAATTCCTATGTCTAAACTATGACCCCAAGAAAATACAGTTAGCCTCTCCAAACCCTCATTTTATCACTTCATAAAATGGACATAATACTAACCATATCAAAATAATGTCCAGATTACAGTTTTTAAAACCAGGAATGGTAAAACCTTAAGATGGTGCTTTATATTTTTCCAACAGATTTTACCAACTGTAATTATTAATGATTTTTATTATTTCATGAAAGATTATTTGTCACAATAATGGGTGCCACATATCTTACAAAATGAAAATAATCTGTTAAGCCTGGGAGCCTATTTTTAAATTATTCATAACCATACCCAACCTTCTAAATTTTTCCTTGGAAAACAATTCTATGTGATTGCCAAAGAAAAATTGTAGCAGATGGAGTTAAATAAGCAAGGAAGACTTTATTCAACACTATTGCAACAGGGGAGAGATTGAACTTAACTCTGCAGAAAAGAAGGCTGGAGAGATTTTAGCCCTGCAGTGAAGTAGTGGCAATGTACTGGAGAATATTATTGGGAAAGCTGATCAATGTGATTAAGCCATCAGTATTTGCTAATTAGTGTGTGTCAAAGTCAGACTCCTATCCTCCCAAGGAGATTGGGAGGTAGGGGCCCATGCTCCTTGTCAATTGCATTTCAAAGTGATGGCTCTCAGGTCCTGCAAAAGACATTCCTGGTTGTAATACTGCAAGAAGTTGTGAGAATGTATGACAAAAGGGCATGGAAAGTATTCATAATGGAAAGTTTTCTAACTATATTCTCTAGGAAATGGTCATCAGAAAGAAATCTGTCTAAAGTTTATTAAGTTGAGAAAAAAATTGGGTCTGTCTTGATTGGTATTAAATCAAATGACCTACTCCCAAACAGTTCATATTTAAAATAGTATGTTTTTGTTTATTATAATTAAAAAATAGTATGTTTTAGTTTATGAAATGAGAGCTGTAATAATTCATTGTTGCTATGTGATCTACCATCTCCACACACAGTGCCTAAAACAACTTTTTATTACTCATGTGTCACCTGGATTATACCCAGGCTGAAGGAGCAGCAGCTTATGCAAAAAAAAAAAAAAAAAAAAAAAGTCATCTAAAGTCATCTACATGGCATTGATGGAGATGCAAAGATCAGTAAGCACAATTCAAGTATCTGCTTATACTACCAAGTGTACAATCCTTTCAAACAAAGCAAGCAATGTGGCTGACCTTAAAGTCAAGGACCCAGAAGTGTACTCAGGCAATAGAGGGAGAGAAAGTGGAGTAAATTTTGCTATGTATTAATCAAAAGTATAATAAAAAGTTTCTTTCTGACTCCATTATATCTAAGGTCATATCCCTCAGAATACATAGCTATGACTGTATCCTGAATTTCCATATTAATAGTTTGATTCATTAATCATTATTTGTTTTCATTTCCTAAATAGTTATTAATCTATTTGCCTATGACAGATACTGCTTTAGTAGCTAGAATAAAGTGGTGAACAAAACCAGGCATAGAATATGCCCTTACAAAAAATACAATTAGCAGATACTATAGGCTGAAAATTTATGTCCCCTCAAAATTCATATGTTGAAACTTAACTCCCATTTAGAGGTAGAGCCTTTGGAAGGTGATTAGGCCATGAGGATAGAACCCTCAAAATGACATTAATTCCCTTGTAACAGAGGCCCTATTCCCCTTATATGATACGATGTGTACAGATAGCAGTAAGATGACAAATTATAAACCAGAAAATGGGCCCTCACTACACATCAAAGCTGTTGCAATCTTAATCATGAACTTCCAGTCTCTAGAACTATAAGATCAAAATTTCTGTTATTTATGCGACCCAGTCTATGGTGTTTCTGCTACAGCAGCCCTAAGAGATTAAGACAATGGAAAAAACTCAAACAAAGAACATACAGAAATCCATTAAGATTCTTTGAGAGAGAGATCTGTGTCATGACAGCTTATAATACAGGAATTTATCTATGTTCAAGATATAGAGAGAATATTTCCTGAATATGTGATAACGTAACTGAGATCTCAAGAAATTTTGGCATATAGATTGAAGAGAAAATTGCATAGATGGAGAGAAATATAAATGTTCCAGAGAGAATAAACAGTACATTAAAAATGTCAAGAGTAGCACCTTATAGGACATGAAAAAAGCACAGTAAAGGAGAGTAGAAAGCAAGTAATACCATTCTTCTAGTTTAGACTGATGAAAACTAATAAAAACATGGCAGGATTTTGTGTAGAATTTCCTCACAAGCACATTAAAAAGATAAACAGAAACAGATATAATTAACATATATTTAATCCAATTTTTCAAAAATATTTACCATTTTAGCATGTAATCAGTATAAAATGTTAAAGGTTTATCATATATCCTCTTTTGTTCATGGAAGTCTTCAAATTTTGGTGTATATTTTATACTTACACTACATCTCAGTCTGGACTAGCTCTATTTCCAACCAATATGAACAGCAGTCACCATACCAGACAATGCAAGTCTAGCTCATGAAGTGTCTTTTAGAGAGCTGAAAGGACGGTGAGCTTTGGTAACATTGGCATGACACTGAATGTATGTGGCATAGGTGATGGCAGTAACCAGATCAGCTTTTCAACGACTATAGCTACCATGAGGACAGAGAGAGATATATTGGTGGTAAACTTGAGCTATAATAGATTAAAATGGGGGTGTAGCACAGTGACCCCTAATTCCATAAATTTACAAAAATAAATGGAGATAGTCAGCAGAAAAGGGTAGAAATCATTTCAATTTCAGACATGCTGAATTTGGATTAATTTTAAAATACTTTAAAAGAACAGCCCAGGCTTATCCAGGCCTGTCTTTTCTTTTTTCTTTTTTTCTTATTTTTAAAATCATGTAAGTGCTCCGTACCCCACACAAATTAGGAAACAATTCAAGTGCATCTTATATTTTGTTTCAAAAAAGTGCTAACATTAGTGGCTAGCTATACCACTTTGATACATAAAGGAGAACATTTGCCTAGAGAAAAAAAAATATAAATCATTTCTCAATGACTGGCATGAGCATTTATAAAGTAGCCTGAGGCAAAAAAAGTATAGAGAAAGAAATGAAGCAATGGAAGCAGACTCTTTAAAAAGAGTCTGAGTGTTTTGTATCGGGCTTTTTTTTTTTTTTTGTCTTCAACTGCTTAATTGTAAGCATTCTCTTGAATTATCATTCTCATTAAATCTCCAAGGTTGAAAGCAAATAATGCTGAGATGGAGGAAAGAAAGAAGACTCCAGCACGCCATTCTTTCCCCTTTCTAATGGGGAGATACTGAATAGTTTGCATATAGCTACATCATCCAATTCATTCAAGAATGATTGCTTATAGCTAGTCTCAAAATATTTTAAAACAAATACAGAATAGACCTCTAACTGAGTACTTTTATGCAGGCAGTGTTAGAATAAAATATGAAAGGATTTAAAATAATGGAATTAAGAAGGAAAAGAGTAGTGTTTATGAAAAGCAAGAAATTAAAATATTAAATATTACTTATATATTAAAATTATATATTATAACATGTATTCATTCTTATTGTATTTACGCATGTATTTATAAATATGTATCTATATATTTATACTCAAATATGCAATATTTAATTATATTACGTAATAAGATCAAATTATTATTAATACTAAAACTGAAAAATACGTAGAGCCTTAGTGATACCTTTAGGGATTCATCCCCAACAGCCAAGAAAACAAACTTCTGCATTAAGAAAGAAACCATAATGAAAACAAAAGACACCCTATTGAGGAAATATTTGCATACCATACATCTGACAAAGGACTGATATCTAAGATATACAAAAAACTCATAAAATGCTACAAAAACAAATAGCCCAATCAAAAATGGGCAGAAGAACTAAAGGGACACTTCTCCAAAGAAGAAATGCACACTACAAAAAGGCACATGAAAAAACATTCACCATCACCTGTCAGTACGAAAATGCAAATCAAGACCGCAATGACAAACCATCTCACACTTGCGAGAATGGCCCAGAAACCAAAAGTGCTGGTGAGGATGTGGCAAAAAGGGAACACCGCCACACTGCCAGTAGGGCTGCAGACTGTTTCAGGCCTTATGGAAAGCAGTAAAAGGTATCTGAAAACATTATAAATTGACTTGTCATTTGATCCAGTAAGCTCACTCCTAGGCATCTACTCAAATAATTAAAAACATTAATTCAAAAGAAAACATGTACACCCATGTTTATTACAGTGCGATTTACTATAGCTAAATTATGGAAATAAGCTAAATATCCCAAAATAGATGAATGGATCAAGAAGCTGTGGTACATATACACAACAGAATATTAGTCAGTGATCAAAGAAGATAAACTCATACTATTTGTGACAACATGGATGGAGCTGGAAGGGCTAATGCTAAGTGAAATAAGCTAGGAGGAGAAAGATAAATACCAGGTGGTGTCACTAATATATGGAAAAGAAAGTAACTATAGTAAGAGTAAGACAGACAAGCTTAAAAACTAACCTTTGAAAGCTGACTGAAGCACCAAGGTGGGAAGGGTACATGAGGGATAAGAACAAGACGGAGGGAAACACAATGCACTATGGTAGTAGACTATGGGTGATTTGGTGGTGGCTGCATTCTAGTGGTAACACCTGATGGAGATATCCAACTATTACCTCAATGGAAAATAAATAAAACATCTGAATGGAAATGTTCATACATTTATTTCTTGGCAAAATATAGTAAGTATGCAGAACTTAGATTGCTTAACTTCCATAAAATATATCAAATGTGATTCATTTATGCTTTTGCAATTCTGACTTCTCAATCTCCTTGGCCAGTATACACCATCATGAGAAGGCAGGAAAACCATCTCAGTCCCATCCACCTAGAAACCACTGCTCAATTAAACTCAAACTGATAAAGGACACATCTGTAGGCTCCTCTGAAGGATGCAGCCAAGGGCACTCATAATTCCTTTCCGATTTCTCCTCAAGCCACTGATGTCCCTCATCTTTCATGCTCCATTCAAAGATCCCAGTTTAGAGACTTATATAAATCAGACAACCTTGGTAATTTACCCATTGCCTGAATTGCAATGAACTCTCCACGTTATTCCCCTCCGGCAAGGAATCTAGCATCACCTATTGTATTTTTCATATTATTATAAGTCACTTTCCAATATAAGGGGTAGTAAGGTTAACCTTCCCATACTGAAAGTAACTTACTGATTATGCCATTTGACCCTCATCTTAGCAGAATCAAAATAAGAGAAAATCTCTTCTTCCTTTCTCCAAGAATGGATTTCATGCCCATTTTCAAAAAAAATAACTGCAACAACAAATCAGCTACTCCTTTGTTCTTTAGGTTAGCAAATTCAGATGATGACACACACATACATTCACATATGAGTGTGTATACATACATACATTCTCTTTTAATATACCTAACTTTTTTTCAAATAACTATTCTAAGTAGTACAGGAAAGTACATGGTTGAAATTCCAGTATATAAAACTGGAATTCTGAAGTTCAAATCCAAAGCTGTTTGGTTTCAAAGTTGATGTTTCCTATTAAAAGTGCAGACTTTTCAAAGAAAATGCACAATTTATTGAGTCACTTGCCCTCCCAACCCTTTTTGGAAATAAACTGATGACACACTAGCTAGGAGTAAGATCTGACCCAAGGCACAGTGAATCTGTTACACTAAAAGTCTCCAGTCATATCAACTTCAGTAGGTGGATGTCTCTGAAATGAGCCCTATGTGTCAACTGGGGAGGCCTGGGAAAGTGAATAATGGTCTGGTCTATACAACCTGGTAATGTACTCTTCCAGCTGTACAGAAAATTCTGCTTAGACTACTTGGCAGTTAAACCTTTCTGCCCTTAAAAATCTGCCAGGGTGGGCCTGCCTGATGGTGCAGAGGTGAAGTCTCGGCACTATGAAGCTATCAGCAGCCACTGCAGCATGATCCTGGCCAGAGAGTTAACCCTGTGCCGGGAGAGGTGCAGTAGAACTCTCTTGCCCGCTGCTCCCCTCAGCAGTATATTTTCAGTAGATCTGCCTGTTCTGCTCCCCACTCTGCCTCTGGTGAATCCTATCACCACCATCACCCCCCCCCACACACACACACACCTCTATCTATACCCTAGCACTTGTATACATAAATAAAAAAAAATAAATCTTAAAAAAAACAGCTAAGGTTTTTCAAATTGATGTAATTCTCAAACAACCCTTCATGATTTTGCCATATTGTGACTTACCTGTATTATTACATAAATAATATCCTTATTTAAATAACTTTACATTTGAACAATTTTGTTGTTAAGACAAATTAAAAATTAGTGCCTCAAAAGGAGAACTGGGAGCACTTAGAATAAATAGAAAAAGAAAACCATAAATATAAACACTGAAAACAAAATACTATTGCACTAAAAGCTTAAGAACAAAGCACTATTAAGTAATAAGGCAATTTAAATTTTTTTTCAATAAGTGCAGCTGTTTATAATCAGCAATATATTTATATTTGTTTGGACATTCTCAGTGTTAAAGATATGACATAATGCTATATTGCTAAAAATATTTTACTTTTAAAGTGTGATGTTAACTCTCTAATCTAGAGAATTACTGGATTTGAGCTGGAAGTCTGACCTTTCCATAATCTTTTCCTACATACCTATTAACCCCTTTACCAAACCACTTAAATCTTTAAAACCCTGCATTGAGAGACTATTGGAGATGTGATTTCATATCTACAGTGAGGATCTTTCTCCTCCATGTGGGCACACTTCTCACCACCCAGATCACATATACACACCACAAGATGCTACCTGCTCCATGAGCACAACTTCTATCTGACTGCCTCACTCTTGCCATTACTACATAGTAGAGTAGATAGAGAGGACGGATTCTTGGTTAGATAAGAAAAAGGAACTCTCTTGCACTGACAGTGGGAATGCAAACTGGTCCAACCACTATGGAAAGCTATGTGGAGATTCCTCAACCTACTAAAGATAGAGCTTCCATATGATCCAGCAATTCCACTTCTAGGTATTTACCCAAAGGACACAGAAACACTAATTCCAAAGGGCACCTGCACCCCTATGTTTATAGCAACAATATTTACAATAGCTAAGCTTTGGAAACAATCTTAATGCCCAAAATAGATGACTGGATCAAGAAGATGTGGTACATATATACAATGGAATATTACTCAGCAATCAAAAAAGATAAACTCATGCAATTTGCAGCAACATGGATAGAGCTGGAAGGGACCATGCTCAGTGAAATAAGGCAGAAAGAAAAAGAAAAATACTGGATGGTCTTGCTCATAGCAGGAATCTAGAAAACCTAAATAAGGGACCAGGAAAAAGAATAACTATAAGAAAGAAAAAAAAATCAAAATCAACAAACAACTATAAACCAGAGACACACTATGGGGGGGCAGGGAAAGGAGGGATTGGGTTCAAAATAAAGGGGGTGCAATTGTATGGGGAATATAAAAATAAAGAAAAAAAATAGCACACTAGATAGGTCTGGAGCACAGTATACTTAAGCTATATACATTCTGAATAAATAGACACAAACAGGGCCTCCCCGGTGGCGTAGCAGTTGAGCACTGGGTTGCGAAGCTGCCCGCGGCCTCTGCGACGCCGTTTCGATCCCTGGCTGCTCCCCGGCCACCAGAGGAGGGTCCCACATGGCACGCAGATCTCTCCTGCCGCCCCCTGCTCCCCTCAGCAATGTACTTTGGTCCTTCTGTCCGCTCTGCTCTCCACTCTGGCTCTGGTGAATTCTCTCACCCTCCCGCGCTTCTGACTGTACCCAGTGCACGTATAAACAAAACAAACAAACAAATAAATAAATAAATAAAACATGTCTCTATAAAAGAAAAAAAAACCTTAAAAATAAATAAATAAATAGACACAAACACACATTCATGTATGTATGTACATATGTATGTATGTATGCCATTTTATCATATATCCATTATTGCATGTTTACTATATACACAAGCATATACATGTGAACTGTTCCTCTTGCAGGATAAATGTGTTAGTTCTTAAATTAATTAACCTTTATTTCCTGTCTCTAACTTGATACATTCTGTTTGGTCTTTACATCTTGTAAACAAGAAAAGGTCTGTGTGGACTGCAGCAAAATGTACTAGCTTCTAGTATGAGGCTGCTAATTAAGAAGAGAAGTCCTTCAAATCCACTCAAGATTGCCAGACATTTTCACATCTGACTTGAATTCTCAGAGGTGAGAGAGATTCAAGATAATGCATCATAAGAAAAGAATAAAAGTGATCTGCTGATGAATTTTTTAATAAACTTTTAATTCAGTATTTAGAGTACATTTACTTTTACCAAACTTCAGTGAGAAATTAACCCAATATATCATTATAATGAATGTATGACTCTAATTATATATATATATATATATATGCTGTCTACTAACTATAAGTTTAATAAGTAGGATGCAATATAAATGTAATGTGGAAATTCAATTTTCAGTATAAGGTTATTTGGTTAGTGCAACAACAACTAAATTCCTGCGATAGCAATAGTACAAACTGTTCCACTAAGCATTTTATTTTTCTTTGCCATCAGTTGTTGGAGTTCAAAGGAGTAGCAAGTGAACCATGAATAAATTTCATAATAAACTTTTGATTTATAATTTTAAGCACTAAATTTCCCTGGGAAAAAATGAAAGATTCAGTCATTAAACAAGAATCTTTATATACAGTACTATTAGCAGTATATGAAAATATGCATCAAGATGTCTATACAGGCAATATATATACATGCATCCTTTCTCTTATGACGTAAACCTGTTTACCTATAACCATAAGATTTTCTGAACAACTTAATCTGCTCGGCTCACTTCCCCTCAATCAAGAAGAGGACATCTGCTTTGTGAGGCATCAAAAATTCTACTCTATGGGAACAAGTATGTAAGATCGACACCACTTTGAAACAATTCCAAAAGGCTTCAAGGCCCTTGCAAGGAAGAGTAGAAGATATGGACTGTTCTACCTTTGTCATAATCAGGGAGGAAAAAGCAGTCACAATGACATCAGAGAAGAAAAATAAAAAATAAAAAAAATTATAAAAGCCAAATCTAGGCTACAATGAGAATTTAGGATTCCCAGAGGTCCAGACATAAGAGGTGTCTGGAGATTCTTCGGCTCTTTCCAAGGGTTTCACTAATGTTCATGGGAAAGACAAGACTCAGGACAGAAACTTAAGAGCACCTCTCTCCTTTCATAATACAAAAACACTAAATCAGCATTTCATGGTCCTTATCTACATACCAAACTTTTACCAAACTTCAGTAAGAAATTAACCCAATATATCATTATAATGAATGTATGACTCTAATTATATATATATGCACATATATACAGTTTATAGTGTATATATATAGTGTATATATGTATTATATATTTATGTACTATATATTTATAGTATATATGTATACATACTTTAGCGTATATATAATGTATATATACTTTATATTAAATATTGCCTATATATTACACATACACACACACACACACATATATATACACACTTTAACTATTAAAGGCAGGAAAGCACACATCAGATGGTCCCAAGAGAATAACCCCATGTCTTGTATAAAGAAGCAAGTTTTCTAGTGTTCGCAGTGGAGGAGCAGTGGACCCAGGCCAGTGACTGCTGCCACTGGGGGAAAAGGGGAAAGCAAAAACTGCCTCAGACAGGGAGAAAATATTTGCAAAACACATACCTGATCAAAAAAGATCTATCCAAGAATATAAAGAATGCTGCTAAATCTTTTCAATAATACCATCTACCTAATTAAAATAATGATGAAATAGGTGAACCGATGTTTGATCAGATACATGAGTGGCAAGTAAGCACATGATAAGAAGCTCATCATCATTAGTCATAAAAAAGTACCATAAGTCCCAATGCGTGCTTACTAGAATATTTTTTTTTAAATATATCATCAGGACAAGGATTTCAGCACATGAGATTTCGCACACTGCTGGTGAGAATTTTAAGTAGAGGGACCTTTTTGAACATTTTTACAGCTCCTTAGAATATTAAACATATTCTTACTACAGAATGTGGAATCCCACTCTTACATTTTAATCCTAGAAACTGACAACACATCCATGTTGAAAGACCAGTAGCAATGTTTAGAATAAAATCATTTGTACTTGTCCTAAACTGTAAACAATACATGTGTCTATCAACTAACCAATGGATGGAACACATTGTGGTTTATCCATGACATAATATTTACTTGGCAATGAAATGGAACAAACTAGTGATAAAGTGAAGTATGTGGATGGATATCAAAAGCATTATGCTAACTGGGAAAACATAGAAACAAAACACCATAACCTAAAGATACCACAAAAAGGCAGAACCGCAGAGACACAATTGAGTGGCACCCAGTAATGAGGGGCAAGCTCAGCAGAGGGGCGTGGGGTATCTGGAATGGTGCTCCTCATAGTACATTTGTAGTGGGTGAGATATTCTGATTGTGGTAGGAACATGTAACTATATATTTGTCAGACTTCACTGAACTATGTACTTTAAAAGGATCACTTTATTTTATATAAATCATACCTCAATAAACCTGAAACAAGAATAAAATTTAGGAAGAAATACATGGGACTAGAAAAGTAAATAGTCTTTGAGGCATCAGGAAGAGCACAAACAAATTTCCACAAGTGAGAAAGATGGCATGTTTTGATGCTTTATTAATCTAGTGTAGCTGGCAAGCACAGTGTGAAGGTAGGAGTGGTGAGAGAAAACTTGAAGATGTGCACAGAAAACAATTAATGATGGACTTTATGGGCCACATTAAGAAACTTGGACTTTTAGATATGGCAATGGGGGCTATAAGTAAAGAATATCAAATAATCTAAATTTTAGAACAGTCACTTAGATTGAAACTTAGGAAGAGATATAGAAGATCAGCATTGAGTTCTAAGGGCCAGTGTCCTAAAATATCTAAAGTATGTGGCTCCATTCATGATATGTGAACATTGACAACTTAAGTCCACCTTTCCCTCTTCACCTTTTCTCTCATGTCTGGGCACCTGACAACCTAAGTGTCCCACAACTGGGTAACTGGATAAAGAAGGTGTGATACATACACACAAATAGAATACTATTCTGCTATAAAAAGAGATGAAATCTTTCCATTTGCAACAACACGAATGGGACTTGGAAGGGATTATGCTATATAAAATAAGTACAAAGGAGAAGGACAAATAGAGGATGATTTTACTTGGAAGTGGTACATAAAGAAACAAAACCCAGGAACAGACAAACTAAAGCAAAATAAACCCTAGCAATGTGACTGCAGAAGCAAGGCTATCGAGGGGGAGAGCTAAGACAGCGTGGCCTGACAGTCTATGGTGAGGTCTATGGTGGTAGATGGAGTATGGTAACATGTTTAAAGAGGTGTGAAGATTTTCCCCTAAGTCATATTCAGTATTGTAAGCCAAAGCTACCTCAATAAAAAATAAAGAACAAATTAGAAAGAAAAGAAAAACTTTTTTTAAAAAAGTAAAAAACAAAGTCCACATTCACTCCCCCGGTGCCAGGAAAAAGGGCAAACCTAAGCCAGCTCTTCCTCTCTGTGCCAGCCTTTGTCCCTCCACCCCCAAGGACAAGAATATCCATCTGAGTTTCTCCTTTCATTTATCTCTGAAGCCATTTTTCTATTCATTTGGGAACATGCACAGCTCTCCTTAGAAGTCCTCATTATGCGAGTTCTCTTTTACAGCCTGTTGGTGCATGTGTGACATCATCAGGTCATATTCACACCAAATTTTGAGTGAGTTAGTGATTCTTCCCTTCACCAGATGAACAATAGTTGAGACTGTTACTTTTCAAGTGACTGCAATGAAGGTGGACAGGGTAAGTAGAGGACAGATGCTACAGATCCTCAGGAAGTAGACAGAGTGAATCTCAATGGGATATGACAGATTTTCCAAGAATGTGTTGGGCTGAGCATGATTTTATTCACATAAACTTATAGAAGAGGCAAATGGCAACATTTAGTTCATTTTCAGATATTTTGAGCTTCAGGGGCAACATGGAACATCAAAGGGAGGTATGTAGGGAATTACATTTAAGAATCTGTAACTCCTAGGTCTAGCCAGCCTTTGTCCACCCACCTCCACATCCCATTTCCAGGCACTGAGACCCTCAGGCGTATGCTCCAGGGCCCTGCCACTGTCTGATTTTGGGTCCTCATGACGCTTTTATTCCTTATGCCTCTGGAGTTCTCACGCCCATTCTTGTTTCTCATCATTCATATCTCACATTGAATAGAATCTCACAAGGAAAGTTCCTCTGTTAAATCCTGTTAATAATATCTTTCATCATCCTTTTCATTTCCTTTACAAGTTACCATATTTTAATTGCCTCACTTCACTTAGGCATGGTAACTTCAGAAGTTTTCCTAGCTGTGTTCTCAGCATGGCCACAATGTCTACAATCAACTGGAAGGCTTTTAATAAATATGTGCTCATTGCATTAATACTAAATTTATACAGTACCTAGTTCATACACAGGATATTTCTTAAATATAATTAATTTTTTAATTTATAAGATAAAATGAAGATTAACTTGTTTCTTTTAGTACAAAGTATAATGTGATATTCAGAAGGAGTTATATACCCTACAATTTGCATATAGAAACCCAACAATTTGACAATCCTTTAATTGATAATTTCTGGTCTGATCATTAATTAGTATGAGTTTCTTAATTAAATCACTATCATGATTCTTTCAACTTTAAAAGCAAATCTTGGTCTATAACTCTCAGTCCATGGCTATATACAAACTTCTCGAAATCAGCCAACTGCAACATTCTGAGACAGTAAGTGACCTAGGAAGAATAATGCCTACTTCTTATCTAGCACCAAGATAAATCTCCTCACCTAGAAGCAGTAAATTTGATCACAAAAGGGTGATTTTTGAGAGTGCCTTCACTTTTTTTTTTTTTTTTTAAGATTTATTCACCATGCATACAAGAGCTGGGACACAGACCAGAGGTGTGTGGGGAGTGGGGGGGGGGTGGAGGGAGGAGAGGAGGATTCACCAGAGACAGAGCTGGGAGCAGAACAGGCAGACTGACTGAAGTATACTGCTGAGAGGAGCAGAGGGCGAGTCAGGAGAGGTCTGCTACGCCATGTAGGTAGCTCCCTGGCTGGCCAGGGATCGAACTCATGCTGTAGAGGCTGCGGATAGCTCCATAGGTTGCATTTTAACTCCTTGCACCACCAGGGAGACCCCAAGCCTTCACTTTTTTATAGCAAAAATTCATTCCCCAAAATCTCAAAATACATTGTTTTTCAAATAGTATACTAATTATTTTGTGACGCCTTATAACATTCTCTGCTACTTTCTCTTTTCCAGACAGATATCTAATTAGTAGTTATTTCTGAGAGGTCTAAAGTAAGAAATTTTATTAAATACTTTCAAACTTATTCCTGAGCTTATAGAATAGCAAGCCAAGTGAATTTCAAACAACATCAAAAATAATCACACTAAAAGGCTTGAGAAAAGGAGATGACATAGTCAGCCTTAAATATGTATATTCTTACAACATGCTAATCATACTTGCAAAAATTGTGGAGTTGCTTATTTGGTTTCATTACTTGCTTGAACTGCTCACTACATTATTGAAGGTAATTAGACTTAGTAACTACAACTTCCACATATTTTTCTATTTTAAGAAAAACAGGTGGATTACAACTTTATACCTAGAATTAAGATTTACAGAGAACTATCTCGATAAGAATGATGAACCAGATACAGAATGATTACTGTATCCTACAGTATGTTCACATCATTTTTAATGAGTAACAATGCAAGAAAGGGTATATAACAAGAAATTACTAAAAATAATCATGTCAGACCTTAGTGCTCGAAAGAGGGTTAAGTATTTTATGTAACTATAGGTCTTGTTGCCTTTGAAGACACATCATTTCGCTGATGGCTCATAGTGGTCCTGTGTTTACTTGTCCATCAATTTGAGTGTTTTCATTTAAGTCTTTATTAGAGTCATCAATTGTTATTATCAAAAAACCACTTAAATTCCTCTACTCAGTTCTATTTTTTTTTAAGATTTATTTATTTATACAACAACTAGGGTACAGGTCAGAGGCACGGGAAAGTGAGAGAATTCACCACAGGCAGAGCAGGGAGCAGAACAGGCAGAAGGACCAAAAAACACTGCTGAGGGGAGCAGTGGGGGAGACAGGAGAGATCTGCCCCACCATGTGGGAATCTCTCTGGCTGGCCGGGAATTGAACCCACACTGCAGAGGCTATGGACAGCTTCACAGTACTGTGCTCAACCTGCTGTGCCACCGGGGAGGCCCTCCTGAGTTCTGTTTTTGCCCACTAACATACTACTTACAAATGCCTTATTTCTGAAATAATTTACCACATAATAAATCTTATTACACACTAAACATTAATCTGTGAGCACATGTTCTTTACATTCAAAGAACTATCTCACAAAAGCAAATACAGAACAATCTTAACAATAAAGTGAAAAGTTAATGAAATAAAAAATACGTTCAGGCCCTGGTGAACACAGGCTCCTGGTGGCGCAGAGGTTGAGCACTGGGCTGTGAAGCTGCCTGCAGCCACTGTAGCACTGGTTCCATCCCTGGCCACCGGCGAGGGTCCCACACAGTGCGCAGACCTCTCCTGCCGAGCCCGCTGCTCCCCTCAGCAGGGTACTTCATCAGTCTGCCTGTTTTATTCCCCGCTCTGGCTCTGGTGAATTCTCTCACTTTCCCATGCTTCTGACTGTAGCCAGTGCTTGTATAAATAAATTAATTAAAAATAAATACATAAATTCATTAAAAAATATTTTCAAAGGTTAGAATTTAGGAATTGCAAAAAAATTTAAAAAATATTTTCAAAGGTTAGGATTTAGGAATTGCAAAGGAAAAAGCATAGGTGAATAGCAATGAATTATTTCCTTAGCAGTTTTCTTTGACAAATATAATTGAGTCTTGGAATCCTTATAGATTTGCAAGGAAATCGTTAAAAATTAGTATGAAAACAGAAGCCAAGAGTGTAGCTCACTATCATTTAGAATGTATCAATGAGTCAGAATTTTTTCCTAAAAATGCCTCAAGGATTCAACAGTTCTTAGCTATATTGATTATTATTTCCTTTTTCACTGGTTCCTTAAATTTTGAAAGGATAAACAAACATTACAAGTAAAAACAGGATTAAATAAAATACTTGACTGCTTATTTGGAAAAGTTTCTTTTTATGACTCAATTGTATTTTCCATCTTAATTCTATTTTTTATGTCCTGGCAAATAAATGAGCTAATGAGTTTTTCTTTAAAATATATTATAATTATTTCCCTACACATTCTGTATTTTTTTCTTTACTCTACCTTAACTATTTTTTATAGTTCACATAATCTTACTTTCTTAAGCAATTTGAGTCTAAATATTGTTTGAACAGATGTGTCAGGTAGAATGTTCTCATTTCGTCTATAGTGAATACATAGCTATTCCCTCCTAGACAGCTCTAGGAGAGGTAGTTTCTGTGAATTATTTGTCACCCACAATATTTCTCCTTTATTTTTTTTCTCCTTAATCTTAAATTCTTCATACAGTTCCTTCCAGTAACATTCATACCCATCTTAAAAGAATGGAACCCCGCGCTACATCATCTATAAGTATCTAATACTCTCATGAAAGTATAGGTAAAAATGCCTACTAGACAAAATGTGTTATTTTCCCAGTGATACCTACTTAGTAAGTAAGAATAAAGGAAGTAACTAAGGTACTACATACACTCAATTATTAATCTTTACAAATCAGTGAAACAGCTGGGAGATGTGGGTTTGTTTCAGGTATGTGGTAGGATAAGAGACATAAACATGGCAGTTCAGCCTTTCAGGTGATGCAGAAACAGGACAGTACTCTACCCCAATCAATCTGCTTAGAAGATAATACCTTCTTCAGATTTGTTCATTTGTTTCAGTATAATTAACAAAGCAAGCAATGACCCATATTATCATTCCCATACCAGATTATCCTATATACTTGCTCCGTTGTGAGCAGGTGAACATATTTTGTTTGTTGGTTGGTGGTGTTCTTCCCTAAAGAATCATTGTCAAGTTTCTGATATTTCAGAGTGAGAAAAGACTGATTGATATTGTTGCAGGAAAATCACTGAAATGCCTCTCTGACTTTAGTTATAAAGTCTTAATTTTATTTGTAGGGTATATAAACTCTTATTTCCAACTCTTCAAAATCGAGGTAAAAGAAAATATTCCAAAATTAAAAATTTACAATAGATCATCAACCTTCTCCATGCTCTGAACATCCAAGTGAGAGTGCAATGCAACCAGAATTCAAATGAGCAAAGCAAGCCTCCCCAACACCTGTTACATATCACCATGTTCAAACATAAAAATCTTTTGTTTTCCATTAAAAGTCTTGAACTTCTCTGGATAAGATTAAACTTGCATCAATAACAAGAAATTCAGTGCCAATGTTTACAGATTTTTTCAAAATTATTTGTCATCATACCAATTTAGAATGTCTGGCTTTAAGCATTATTTTTTAATAGATGGTATATTTTCCTGTACAGTTTCATGGCAATAACTGTGTTGTGTTTTTTTTTTTTTTTTAAAGATTTATTTATTTATTTATACAAGCACTGGGTACAGTCAGAAGCGTGAGAGAAGTCACCAGAGCCAGAGCGGGGAGCAGAGCAGGCAGAAAGACCAAGGTACACTGCTGAGGGGAGCAGCGGGCGGCAGGAGAGGTCTGCGCGCCATGTGGGACCCTCCTCCAGTGGCCGGGAGCAGCCGGGGATCGAACCGGCACTGCAGAGGCTGCGGGCAGCTTCGCAACCCAGAGCTCAACCGCTGCGCCACTGGGGAGGCCCAATAACTGTGTTTTTTAAAAGCACTTTATAATGAAGTGAGATATTGCACTTTACGTTGCAATTAATCACTGCCTGAAAGACATCAGTTTTTTGACCACTCTGATCATTTTACTACAACGCATCATTCACATTTTAGCAACATGAAAATATTAACATGCTTCTGAATGGTCCTCTGTTATGCAGATGCATGATATAGAAGTGTATACATATTAGTGCAGCATCACCAAATGTATTTTTTTTTTGAAAATAGCATCACTCAGATTAAAGCTAAAAATTCAAATGTGGGATTGAGAAGTAAACGTAACCACTGTTGTTTCTAAGTGTTTCCTCCGGTGGCATAGCAGGTTGAGCGCAGTACTGCGAAGCTGTCCGCAGCCTCTGCAGTGCGGGTACAATTCCCAGATAGCCAGGGAGATCCCCACATGGCACGGCAGACCTCTCTTGTCTCTCCTGCTGTTTCCCTCAGCAGTGTACTTCGGTCCTTCTGCCTATTCTGCTCCCTGCTCTGTCTTGATGAATTCTCTCACCCTCCGGTGCCTCTGGCTTGTACCCCAGTGCTTGTATAAGTACATAAATCTTTAAAAACATATAAAAATACCTTGTAAATTTATGAATACATACACCAGTACTAAGTGTTACTTGAACCTGACATTTGCCCACAATTTTATGTTCTATATTTTCCCTTTTTATACAGTATACTAATGGTTACAGTAACATTTTTGCAAAGTTAGAGCTTGGAACACAGGAAAAGCTCTTATCAAATCATCATGGAATAGAACAATGCAGAAATAAGCACAGAATTCTATTACCACACTTCTATCTTATTATCACGATTTTCTAGCAATGATGAGTGCAATTCTTATTAATGGAGCTTTTATGTCATATCCTCACGTTCTTAAAAACATGTTAGTGGGAAATGAATTCAGTTTTTTCTTGATACTTTATGAACAAAAAAGATTTAACAATCAAATTTCCTAGGATATAAAATAAGATGATCTAAATGAAAATAATTAAATAAAACATTTTTAATTCCAAAGAATGTAATTCTAAGAACAGAACATTTTATTTCTAAGAAGTTCCTAAACTGAAAATTAAATAGATCTCAGTAATGGAGTAATGTCTAGCACTATGGCAGCTTCTGAATATTAGATAATGACTTGAAATATCTAGGTAATAATTTAATCAATTTATAGGGGATGTTTGTCATTCAAGCTGAAAATATCCAGAAACTCAGTATTTTTAACCCTTCAATAATAGTAGAAACAAAAGTAGATGCAAATGCTCTATAGTTGCTTACTTCTAGAGTCCAGCCACATCTTAACTAGGTACACAGAACAATCTTTACACACAGCATGAATTAAGAAGGAGGCACCTATGTTGAAACCTAAGTTCTTCTCCAATTATGGTAAAAGTCATAGATAGGCATGTCCTCCATTTTTAGCATTATTATAATTACCAAATAAAATATGTGAAAAACTCAAGAAATGTTGAAATTGTATACAACATAATACATTACTATTTTCCTATGATTACAAAAATGAATATCAAAATCGCTGCATTTATGCACTTTAGAACCATTTGACATAAAATTTATGAAAAAATAAAGCATTCACACACACTTCTGTCATCTGTATTTTCCAATTAAATCTAAAATAATTCATAGTTTAGGGTGACCTAGAAATATGTTTTCTTTCGGATTATTGATTAGTATCTACAATGTCAAACAACAGCATCTAATATGCAGAGAGTTATCTATGAAAATATATCAAGTATTTCACAGATCTCTAAGAGGGCCAGAATGGGACTGTTATACAAAACACCACAGCTCCATACCTGCTTCTTTGGACCTATGAGATCTGGATCTGGTAAGAAAAATTCATCCAAGCTACCCCAGAAAACAGGATGCAACAACTATGTTGATTCCAGAAAATTAGATTCCCCCTCGGACATCTCCCCTCAAGTCTTCTTACTGGATCTGGACACTTTCTCTGTACAGAAGTTCATGCCATTCATTCCTCTGGCAGATTTACCACTCGTATGTGTCAGTATAATGCCAGGCATTGGTAGTAACCTGTGAAGAGCTCAAAATCCTTCTGCTTTTAAACTTATTATTGCAAAAACACAACAATAAAGTCTAAAAGGAAACTTCACATGTGGGTAAAACATAAGGGACAGAAAAAGTATGTGAGGGGAGGGAGGGAGGGAGAGAGAGAGGCGCTGTGAGGGTGTGTATGTGTGCACATGCAAGCACGTGCACCAGCCCACATGTAGAGATGTATCTGCAACACAAAGTACTTTGTTGACTGAAATAATTGATCCAAAAAACACAGGCAGACACACTTTAAATATTAACATGACCTATTTTAATATTAGACATTTTATATTTGTGTGCCATATAAACAGGCATACAACTATAACTAGTAATATCTCAAGAGATTTATTACAAATTTAACTAGATATTTAATATTTAATGCTTTAGGATATTTTTTAAAAATAAACATTTTCAAAGAAAATCACCAGAATTATCCTAACATATTTCAGTTTTAAAGATGGGAAGTTATGATACTAACTGGGAAATTATTGAGCAAGATCACCAGGGAGCAAATCAAAGAGTGAGCAATCAAATTAAAATGGCCTATCAATTTTCTTATAAAATCAGATCTTACTACATATGAATAGTCTTCCATAGAGAGACACAATTTGCTAATGTAATGAATCTCCAATTTTGGGAAAATACAAAAAGGATTTTCTAATAATGTAGCTGATATGAATTTAACAAGCTACAGTATTTGTACTGTATAAAAACTGATGAACTGATTAAAAGTCAAAGAGAAAAGAGAGGTGAAGAGAGGAGGATGGAGAACAGAAAAAAAGATCAGCCTTCTAACTTCCAAAATCATGAGAAGTGGATTTTTGTTTACCTCTGCTTCCTCTTGTGCTTTCCATCTGGTTGTATTTTAATGGATTCTCCTCTAAATAGAAAAGTCTCCCAGAGCACTGACATGTTATAGCAAGTTGAATAAAATTCTCCCTTTCAATGCACTCTTTGCTCCAATACCCATTGCACTTAGATGAAATATCTTTTACATCTCCGGGAAAAAGCTGATATTCGGTGATTTGTAAAGTGAGACAAACTTTTTTTTTTTTTTGCAAAGTAGATTCTTTTCCCTTGTGTTCCCTTGACATAAAAATAAAGTCTTTATCTTTTCTGATAAACCTGGAGATACAGGTTCATTTAAATTTCTCTTTATTTTTTTAAATAATAAATTTTATTTTTATATTCCCCATACAATTGCAACCCCCCCCCCATTCTGACCCCAATCCCTCCCCTTAAATTTTTCTTCAACTGGAGCCATTCTCCAGTTGTGGCAAAAGGATCCCTTTACTTCACTCTGTAGAGCTGACTATGAATGAAGCACTTTACATGTCAATTAAACACCTTATAATGTTTTCGGAGACCAAGATGGATGGTCTTTGTTGCTTTGCTATCCCCAGTGAGTCAAAAAGTATATGAAAATATATCTACATGACTGTGCAATAGTTCAGGCACTGAAGATCTTACATTGGTTAGGAAGGTGCACCCCTAATCAAAATATATTAGCTATGAGTTTAGTTCCTACTCAGTGATAGCTCTTACATAAGTAACATATTTCTTACTTCACTCTTACATAAACAATATAACAATATCATTATAGAAGATCAAGGGACTTTTAGGAAATCTAGTATGTTTTACCTCAGATTGCATCTCAGAAACATGTTAGAAAAATTAAACTCATCCTTAAGTTATAGTTTCTATGTAAAGTTTTTAAATTTTAGTTAAATGGATAAATAAAAATTTATGGAATTTAAAATACTCAGACTTCAGCTTTATTAAGGAATTTTAATAAATTAATATTTTACCTGTCATCTTCCTCACTCAACTTCTTGAATAGTCAAAGTTTGTCTTAATCATTACTTTTCTTTCCTTTTTCTCCACATACACCAATTATGATAGCCTATTCCTTGTAAAAAGGTAAAGAGGCAGACTGATGACTAAACTGCACTGTATAATACAGGAAGCACTGACCCTAAAAAGAACTGTCTTTATTACTCCAAGAGCACTTACCAAAAGAGTTTAAAAACCAGACTCAAGTTTCCTTCGCTCCAAAGATAAATTCTCTCTGTTAGTGCAGCTCTTTTAAAGTGTGTAAGATATATCGTGTTCTTGATTCCAGAACGTCAATAGTAACTTGAGATAAGAAGATAATCTTAAAGCACTCATCAATTCCCTATGGCCTTTGAACTATATTCCTGGTACTATTTTGTTGCAAGGATATATATGAATCTTAAACTTAGAAGGATTTATTCAAAGCAACAATTTTTTTTTTAAAAAAAGACACATGTGAGCCTGGTTCTAAGTAAATGAATTTGGGTGCCCAGAAAACCACCATTATTAAGGAGAAGAACAAGCAGGGAAATACAGAGGGGTCACTTGGCAGATCATACTCTTCACTCTAATTCCAGCAGATCATCAACCCTTACCACTACCTCTGCTTCCAGCTTGGCATCCAAAATTTTTTTTTTAAAGATTTATTTATTTATGCATACAAGAGCTGGGGCACAGGCCAGAGATGCAGGGGGTGACAGGATTCACCAGAGAAAGAGTGGGAGCAGAACAGGTAGACTGACTGAAGTACACTGCTGAGGGGAGCAGCGGGCGAGACAAGAGAGACCTGCCTTGCCATGTGGGAATCACCCTGGCCGGCCAGGGATTGAACTCATACTGCAGAGGCTGCGGATTGCTTCGTAGTGCTTGCTTTACCCCTTGTACCACCAGGGAGGCCCAGCATCCAAAGTATTTTAAAACAGAAAATTATTTAATACAGGGTATTCCCTGAATATAAAGCTTTTAGAAGAACAGGGCAATAAGACTCTAGGAAAATCCTTGTTTCTTTCTCTGGTTTGAACTTACTAAAAATGTAAATTGAGACCCATTTTCCCGCAGATCCCCTCATTCTCAACACACACACTGGATGACTGATAACATATAAACTATGAATAATGCTTGAGAAAAGCTGAAGCAAGTCAAGTTTCCAGACAGAGAAGCAAGGAATGGCAGTAGAATCCAGAATAAATGAATTTTTCCAGCAGAGAAAGCTTTTTAAAAACGAAGATCCAAAGTACAGTTCATGAAGTAAAGGAATTAATTGCCTTTTGAAGGAGACAAATAATCCAATAATTACACTGAACTGTATAAAGGACGTAGTCAAAGGGTATTAAAGTGGTACAGGAAGGACTAATTTATTATTCCAAATAAAGTTTCTGCTGGTATATCCCTTGCCTTTTAGCTATCCAACTGTTAGTAAATTACATCATCATCACTTGATTATTTCCTTATCACTCTTGTAGGCATAACTCTCATTTCCATGATAACCATTCCTGCCACTCTCTAAATCTAGCCCTGCTCTTCTAGATATAAAGGAGGTAGAGGGGGTTCTGATCATACAGTATCACATCACCACAGAGGCTCTGCCTGCTTGATGGGTTGATCATCATGGCCTCAGATGAACTTGAAGGAAGCAGTATAGCTAAGGACACATGAAGGTCTACATGGGGCAATCCAGAATAACTGGGTCTGATCAGGAGACAAGTGTGTAGACTACAGAAGACGACTGAGTAATCTAAAGAGGGATTGTCAGGAGCAGTTACTTAAAATCAGGGGAAAGTTTGTCAAGGTATAACTTTGTTTTCTTTGGAAGTTGCCACCACAACGTGCTATTATTTCTGAGGTTATTAACATTTATTTTTAAATGCAAGGCACCTTAAACAAAATCCTCATCTACTCACTGTGTGTTTTGAGAGACAAGCAGATAACCTACAGCCTGAAATTTTCCCTAGTAACCTACTGTTATTATCATTTCATAGTATAAATTACAATTAAAATGGGAATGTATCCTCTGATATAATATATTACCACATAATTATCTTTATTTGACTGCTCAGTAAGTCACCTGAAACTATCAGAAGGGAATTCAGAGTCAACAGAGATTTGAGCTACAAAAGGAGAAAGGACCATGGCAGAGATGGACCTTAACCACTAGAAGTTAAAAGCTCTAAAAATCTACAAAACTAGTTGAGGGGAGGGTATTTTTTTGCTGCAAGATAATCTGAGATTGTTTCTACATACCACAGTACCATCACTTCACCTAGAGGTACAGGATAAAAGCCATACCAAGTCATATTTAGCTCTATGACTTTTCACACAGTGAGTAATTGTCTAGAAAGTCCCTATAATCTTTTCTTTATTTCTTTTCTTCCCTTGCCCCTTCCACAGCTAGAAAGACATGGCAAGGATATGACCTTCTGGGCACAAATACACTTTTAAAAAGAGCCCAAAATTCATTTCATTGTAACTAAATGAATTTCTAGGTCTCAATTATAAATACTTAATGTTGCCCATCATTCTTCCTATTAAAACATAGTTTAGCTTTCAAATACAGAATATTTTCAAGATACTTTAACGTTTGAAAAATACTTGCATAAGAATGATCAATTTGTTTACTGCTTCGAATTTAATTTAAGATTCTATGGTAATGTCAGTGATTAGCTATGTGAAGTGCTATTAAGTATAAGGAGTTTGATACAAATACTTTCTAAAGGATAGAAGCAGGAATGCTTAAATACATTTTCAAGTTAAGAATTACAAAGAGAGGGAAGGAGGGTTCCTTGTGATCACCAGCTGGTAGAAGTATTTTCTCCAGTTTACTTCTCTCCCACTTTCCCCCCCAAAAAAATGTTCCAAGATATTGGGTGCAGAATTGTTCTGTATGCAATGAGAATTAAATTAAGAAAGGAAATAATTTAATGCAAATACAGGTTTAAATCTCTGTAGGAAGCTGTACTCAAATATAGGAAATTCTTTAGGGGTTATTTTTGGCAAGGATACTACTTTAGGACCAGAATTCTCTGACAGAAGAATCACCAATTTCAATTTGCAAAAAGCCACTCAGGTGTGAAATGTGTCTTTCTCCCAGAAGCCTCCATTTCTTTGGTGAAGAGCTCAGCCTGGCCCATGTACCCTGCATCACCTCAAGTAAAACAATGAACCTGAGCATGTTTCCTGCTTTATTGTATTCTCATGACCATGTTGTGAAGCTTCAGTGACTTTATTTTCACTTTGATAATAAAGACTCTACGTTCTTAAATTATCCACTTGGGTGTTTTCATTTGGCAGTTTCGTATTATAGATATACTGAGGCATAAATCAATGAGAAATGCTACATTCAGGGAGAAAATGGCATGAATACCTCACATATTTACTCAGCAGCCAGTTGACAGGGCCAGTAATTTCATCAGTATTTACTATATATTCTTCTGCAACAGACAAAATAAATTTGTTTTCTTCATTGCAAGAATAAAGTCATATGAAATATCGCAGAACAATTTATGGCAAAAAAAAAAAGGAAAGTCCCCTTTCTTTATTCAAGCATATTAACTCTACCATACAAGGTAAAGAACAGATAAGATCTTATATTCAAGAAGAGGGTGAAAGAAGAAAATAATCAAGAGTGTAAATTGTCTCAAATTGTTGGGTGAACAACAGAAAAACAATCAACCTAGTATGTCTTTCCATTTCACAATAAAGCATAACATAGCAAAATAAAAGTGGTGGCGCAAATCAAAAAGCCCAGGTCTGGATAAAAGCTTCACCACTATCTACAGGGTCTTGTGAAAGTCATATAACTTCAGTAGGATACACTGTCATCATTCATAAAATATTATAGTGCTTGCATTTTAAAGATGGCAAAAAGCTTAAAGAATACCTAACACTACAGGGGCCTTCCTGGTGGTATAACAAGTTAAGTCTCAGTGCTGTCATGGCGACAACTGGGTTTGATCCCTGGCTAGGGAGCTGACCCACATGGGGCAGGAGACCCCTCCTGTCCCCCCACCGCTCCCCTTAGCAGTGTATTTCAGCAGATCTGCCTATTCAGTTTCCCAATCTGTCTCTGGTGAATCCTCTCACACTTTCCCTAGCCCCACACCTCTGGCCTACACCCCAGTTCTTCCATGCATAAATAAATAAATAAATAAATCTTTAGTGGGGAAAAAAGTATCTAATATACAGCCTAAAATATAGTAGACTCTCAATAAAACATGCTATGTAAGTATTTTACTTTAAGTTTTCTGCTTTATTTTCCTTCCCTCCTTTCCATCTAGGGTAATACATTTCTTCACCAATACACTTAAGAGTAATAACTATATAAATAAAACAGCTACAAACAAAAAGGCCTTATATTTTGTCTTCTCTAATCATCTTTTCCTAAGAATCCTCTAACGATTTGCAGTCACTCATTCCTGTCAGTTACTTAGGTCTTAAATAGTTTTTGCACGTTCGTAAACCTTTGCAATTATCTAGACTGACAACACGGCATTTGACTACTACAGATGGTAAAAATGCTGATGTATGTTTAAAAAAGGTAACTAACAGTTGCCCCTGTACTACTAGTGAGCCATATCAGATAACGTATCTGAAGGCACAGGGCTGTTGGAGAGGGAATGAAACATGAAACAAGGGATCATGCCTAGGACTCCCCTAAGAGGATATTTGCAGAATGAAAACAATTAATTGGCTACCTACAATGAATAGTTACTCTTTAATTGCTGTAATTATCCTGGTATGGTAATGCACCGTGGAAGGAGCATGGATTTAGAGCTAGGAGATTTGTTTGAGTCCAATAGCTTCAACTATCTGCATATAAACCTGGTCAATTCTCTTAATGTTTTGCAACCTAAATGCTGCCATATTTAAAATGGTAATAATCACCTCTCAGAGTTGTTATATCATTTAAGATAAAGTATCTGAAAGTTATGTGAAATGATGCATAAATAGTAAGCAGAATGGAACTATAAGCAATTATAATATCAGTGTTGGTGATGCTGAAACTCTTTCCTAAGGGAAGGAGAGAGTGCAGCAGTCTCTTATCCTTTAGCAAGTGGAATTCTGTAAGTAGAAGAACCACAAAAATGGAAAAATGAATCATCTGAGAGACCGCTTTCCACCACCACAATGTGTACAAGTCTCCCAGTCTCATTTTCAAAGTAGGGATTATATCAAGGTTAGTTAATAAGACCATCAGTTGTAATTGAAACATTGCACGTTAAGAGTCCAGCAGAGGGCCTCCCTGGTGGTGCAGGCAGTTGAGCGCAGCACTGTGAAGTTGTCCGCAGCCTCTGCAGTGCCGGTTCGATCCTGGCCTGATTGAGATATACCCACATGGCGCAGCAGACCTCTCCTGTCTTTCCTACTGCCCCCCTCAGCAGTGTACTTCAGTCAGTCTGCCTGTTCTGTTCCATGTTCTGTCTGGTGAATTCTCTCACCCACCCGCCCATCTGGTCTGTACCCCGGTTCTTATATGCATGAATAAATAAAATAAAATCTTTAGGAAAAAAAATAGTGTCAAGCAGAGCACAAGACACCCACTGCACTGTTCAGTGCTAAAGCTGTGCTGACCTCACACCAAACCATGAAGCTATTGCCTTCAACGGCCCGTGGCTCTGTCCACTCCAGGTGAACAAGCTCTTATGCCATTCCTCATGCTGACCCTCTGGTAATCACTCAGCCTCCCTGCTTTCAAAGTCTGTTTGGTCATCACTCAACATTTATGGTACACACAGAGCCAAACACAAAAATGATCAAAATATCCCCTATCCTTGATATGCTCACAATAAAGGCAGAAAGGTACCTACATGTTCAAGGCGAAAGTTACCAAAATGGAAGATGTGTCAGGTATGACAGAGTTTCCACAACTCATACAAAACCAAGCCTCTACTTCTCTAGTTTGCCTTCACATCCATTAACCATTTGCCTTCTTATCAAAAAGTGTGTTTTTCTTTATACATTTAATGAATTTTCAAAACTAGGTCATACTTTAAGACAGAAAAATATATTCCTGCTATTAAAAAAAATCTTTTTGGATACCACCGAGGAAAAGATTCACACAGCTAGAAAAGTCTAAAATGATACTTAAATGACCAACAGTGATAATATAGGTTCTTTTCTCAGCCACTAGAAAGAAAGTCTGAAAGGGGGGAAAAAAGCACTTATTTTAACTATGTGCTTTAGGGATAGATTTTGATTATTTGCAATTTGTAAATTTAAAATTTTTAATGATGCTGATTCCATTAATTTTCTGTATATAGGACACAGGTGAAAGAATTTTGAAGTATATAATATTTTTAGTTATCATTTCACCAATTCTGGATTTTAATTCAGCTACTGATTTAAATGGCAAAATTTTGAAAACATTTATATTAAGTGAGAGAAACACAGAAAAGGAGACATTTGACTGTGACTCTCTCAAGGACTTATTATACTGGAAACGTTGCATATTAATGGATAAATGTGAGAAATTAGGGGTGGAGACCATGTGACAATGATTTAAGAGAACACTGAGCTGTCTTAAAGCTTCATAAACTAAATAATAGCAAGAAATAAATGCACTAAATCTTCGGGGAATTAATCTAGGATGACGTGAAGAGAATTTTAGCATTAAAGGACGTATATACAGATAATTTCTCATTTTTAATAAAGAAAAGTTACCATGGAATTCAAACTGTTCTATAGACTAATTAAGGACTGTTAATATTAATGTCACTATGTTAGTGTACATTAGATTTTTTAATATAAAATAATAACGTCTCAAAATATTGATAAATGGCCCACACCTATTAAGGCAAAATTTAAATGCATTGTATGGTAACACAGACTTTTGGAAATTAGTTTATCTTCCAATATACATAGAGGTAGACAGAAAGAGGAGAGGAGACCTACAAATGCAAATATTGAAAGCAGGATTAATAAAATATTACCTGCAAAACTTTTGGCATAATTCCAACAGAATCATGAGACGTGACTAATAAATCCCTCAAATAACTGTTTTCTCTACATTTGTTTATTCAACCTTCCTAATTTTATCACTGGTAGTCTTCGCAAAAATGGAAACACAGCCATTCTCTCATTTTACTTCCTCATTACAAATAAATCAAGGGATAAGATTTTGGTGTCAACACAGGTTCACATAACCAAAACTAAAAAAGGTAACAAGGAAAGATTGAATACTGCTATGAATTATAACAGTGTTAAGGTGCAGCTAACAAAAAGGCTCTCTTCTAAATATATCAATAGGGATCTTTTTGGATGTTTGTTTATTTTGTTTTGCTTTTTTGTTTTGCTTTATTTTTGCTCTGTTTTCCAGTTCCTTGAGATAAAAAGATTGGTAATATGCACAAAGTTTACATTCAATTGTCAACAGAAAAAAGTCTTTGTCTCTCTATATGGAATTCAGTTCAGGGAAAATGTAGTGGTTTTATCTGTCTGGTTTCTAAAGAACCCACTGAGGGTTATTTTAAAAATCCAAATGTCAACACTGGATTCTCTGCCTCCTCTCCAAGTTGGAAAGGGATGGTCACACAGACCATCATGCATGACGGAGATGAGATGACCCTGAGGCTCATATGGTCTGTAGCTGTCTGCACTCTAGGCCCTGGCTGATTACACCTGTACTCCTTTCTGGCTGGCTCTGGGGCTGGTTCTGATGAATGGCAGTCACTTCTATAATCACATCTTTAGGTTTCTCACAGACCCCTCAAAACAACTGTCACTGATGTTGCAGCTGTGCACATGTGTAAATGGCACACATCTGGGTAGTCCATTCTCCTGCTACCATCCTCCCATTACTTTTGCACATGGAAACACTCATTTCTAATCCATCCTGTTTGCTTATTCCCCCATTTTACATTTTCTGGAAATGTCTACACACATTCTATTTTAAACTCTAGCCAAGAAGCAAATCTCAGGATCTTGTAGTCCCTCATTCCCATCAAGGTAAAAGACATCTCTCTTCTAGTCCTCCATTGTCTTCCTGCCACTCCCAGGATTGAGAGAAAGGAAAAGAAGTCAACTTCTTTCTTTTTCAAAAATTGTCTTCCAAATTGCTTCCTTCCCAATTTCAACTTTATCTTGTGTGGAAACCTGGGGTGCAGCTTTTTTATATTTTTATATATCCCAAACTTTTTAACAATACTTAGTGGTGGTGTAGTTTTTTTGAGGTGTAAGTGAAGTACACTAAAATGCACATATTCAAGGTATATAACTGGATACATTTTGACAAAGAGGACACCCATGAAATCTAATGATTCAACAAACAAGACCAGTCAACAAATACAACCATCCACAATGAAGTATCTGTATTGCACTGTTAACCTGAGAGTCATCCTGAGACTGGAATTCACCACTGATTGTCTCAAGTACTAAATCTTCATGATATTAACTCTCCACATATCATCTCATCTAGACTGTGTGATAAACTGGAAATCAATAAAATTCTAAACTTTACAACTGCTTGTGTCTTACCCATTAGGCAAATAATCCTCAATGTAAACATTATCAAATAATCTTTGAATTCTGAATTAACATATTCTACAATCACAGCACATCTTTGTGTTTTTTGCCATATTAAAGAAATATCATTAAGAGAGAAAATCCACTCAATATCTTTGTGATCAAAGGATAAAGTCAAATGGTTCAAAAATTTTCTTCTGTGTAAAATTATTTCATGACCAATTCCAAAAAGGTTAAGCACAAGTTCTTAATATCCAAGATTGGGGTCATTATTTTTTGCTTTTGTTATTCTACTAAATTTCTTATTATCAAAAATTTGGAAAATTAATTTTATTTACTCAAAATAGCATTACTAATTGTGATAATTAGCTCTGAAAATACCTTTCAGTTAATGTGGCCAGTGTGCCAGAAGGGACACTTCAGAAACACACCACGGTTTTTTTGTTTTTGTTCTAAATATCTAACATATCACAACTATTGTTTGAATAGCATGTAGACACATTTTTCTCAAAATTGTATTGCTTGAGCTCAAAAACCTTTATACAATGAAAAGAAATGTATATGAATTCCAATCAGAATTAGCTACAAAATAAGATCTGTCTTCATTTTACTAAAGCTGCTGTTTTGGGGACTGGAAATCCACACAGCAGGAGAGTAGTTAGTGACCAGTCATTTCTGGTCACTAAAACCTCCAAAGCATAAGATAAAAAGGAGGATGTTCGCCTCACCTAAAAACGGAGATGGAGAATTTTTTTTTAACTTTGAAATGTCAATTTGTTTTCAAGACTTTATAGAATCTAATACAATTGCTCTTTCTGTTACTACTTTTCCCAACAGTCATAATTTAAACGATTGCTCAATGTTCTTTAAGCTTTTCTTAGCCTTACTACCTAAAATTACTCAAACACAGTTCTCCAGACAACTACTGCTTAACCTTTATTCTCTGAACATTTCTTCCTTTGGAATTGAACAGTAATTATTCTCAACATGGGGAAGAGAGTGAGAGAGAGTTGGTAGGGGGATAACAAACAGACATAACTCAGAATCTTATTCTTGGTGAATCTTTGAAATAATAATAGTAATGGTAAATGCATTTATTCATTTCACCAATTCATATTCACCACTATCTAATGTATTGACCTCATTCCACTTACCTTACATACAAAATGCTTAAAGGAAAAAATGCTTAATTGCGTTGTTTGTGTGAGTTTGTATTATACATAACTGAGACTTTAAACCCAGACCTACCAGGTTGCAGCTGTTTGTAGTCCTGTTATTGGTTCTGAACATCCTCCTTCAAACACCATATGGATGCCAATGCATTCACTAGGGAGCAAAAAATCAAAATTAATTAACATATTATTAATCCATTAGCTCAAAAACACAAAGAACTCACCAAATCTGTGCTTTTACTTGAAAGAATATGCATTTGCCATTTGGAGATGGCAAAACGCAAGGGTGTTTCTCCCTAGTTTTCAGTAAACGAATGATATCTGTTCAGTATTATTTCCCTGCCCTGCATACCACCACATATATTCTGAGTCAGTCTAATTGGAACCCTGGTGGACATGCTTTAAAGCACAACCTGCCTCACATTTGGAGCCAATGGGCCCCAGGTCTCATTGACAGAATAACCTTTGCCTCCTGTGAGCAGTGACATGAATGATACAGACACTACCAAGAACACTCAATGAGAGACAGTTGGCACATTTATTCCTTGGAATTGAAGGTCTGTAACATGAGGGAATACAGAACTGTGAAAGGATCCATAAAATTTCTGGTGCTCTTCTGTAGTGAGAATTTTGTTTTTCAGATAAATCTAATAATGAAAACTTTCATACTAGAAAGCACTTCTATTTTCTTTCCTAATACACAAAGCGTTAGTTCCTACAAATGTATGCATGAGAAATGAACTTTCCTCCATTTTTTTAATGCAGCTCAAATCAAATAAAGGAAACTTCTTATAAAGAGAGATTTGCTAAAGAGAAGAATGATCACCACAGCCAGTTCCTGTCTTAGTGGAGTAATGAAAAGGAAAGTTTTATTCCTCCAGAATTTGCAGGAACAAAAGGAAGCATGTTTTTCATATGGGTTATGAGAAAATGAGGGCAAGAAAAGAGAAAGAACAAGTTAGCCTAACATTCCATCACAGTCAAAAGGGCTGGCTTGTGGGGGAAAAATACATCTCAAAGAAAAGCCAGCGGAGTCCACGGAGAGATCTCAGGACTGAGAGCTGTATCAGGAGACCCAGCTAAAGTAATCCTCCCAAAGGAGCTGTAGACATGAGCGCTCAAGCAAAGATGTGTCTGTATTTTTGTTTTGTGAGAGGAAGGAAGTAGAAGAAAAAGAGTAACTGCTGTAGCCACAGAAAACCAACCATAACACTGAATTTCCAAATACACTGGGACAGAGCAGTAAAAATGCAGTTGGGAACATGAATGGGAAGTCTACTCCACTTACCTGTCCCACTAGCTTCCAGCCTGCAACTGCTGACAGACAGAAGAAATTTTAACTTTAAATGAGTAGTTTATTCTTATACTGAACTGCAGTATAACAATGACTATGGTGAAATAATTTTATAACAATGACTATGGTGAAATAATTTTTATAGAACTACAAGTAATCAAGAAGTTGTTGATTATCTATGAACGAGCTTTCCCCACACACATAACATACACCACACACACACAATAGCATTGGGTCTATCTGAGAACCACTCACAAACTGGGTTAAAATGGAGCAAAAGAAAATGAAAGTATTTTCTATCCATATACCACATCTGACCTGTTTATACTTGTAATTCTTGAAATTCCTTTAGGATATCCTTAAGGTAGTTGATACTCCATCTTTCCATGAAACCTCTGTCATATACGGCTGGAGCAAAACCCCGAGAGCTTCCAAAATGCAATCAGAAATTGTTCCATCCCTAAATGGAGGACAAAGAAAGACCTAAAATAGAGACCATTCCAGATTCACAGGTGGTTTTGTTAATAAGCAATGGAACTTACTTATGAGACTTATTTTAGTGACTGCAATACAAACAGATCTCTGTGCTTGTCCACTAGAATCTCAAGAGTTTACAAAGAGATCTTAATGGAGTTAAGTCTTGTACATTGTCTAGATGGTCTCAACAAGCCTTATTCTCTCAAAGCTGTACCTCTGAAGCAGCTGCTAGTCTGGGAATAGTAGAAAGAACTTGCATTCCAAGAACAAGAATGAAGTGAAGCGCCCCCAATTGCCTGGGTCCAGCAATCACTTTTTCTCAATGGCCCCTGCCAACACCCACGAGTTATCTTTACATTGAGGAAATTTCTGCCTACAATGAGATGCCTACTTTATTTTTTTTTTTTGCATTGAATTTTGTCACATTATCTTTTTTTTTTTTTGTATTTATTTATTTATTTATTTATTTTAGATAATAAATTTTATTGTTATATTCCCCATACAATTGCAGCCCCCCCATTCTGACCCCAATCCCTCCCCTCCCACCCCTGCCCCCCTAAAAGTGTCTCTGGTTCATAGTTTTTTGTTGATTTTGATTTTCACTTTCTTATAGTTATTCATTTTCCTGGTCCCTTATTTAAGTTTTCTAGATTTCTGCTATGAGTGAGACCATCCGGTATTTTTCTTTTTCTTTTTGGCTTATTTCGCTGAGCATGATCCCTTCCAGCGCCATCCATGTTGCTGCAAATTGCATGTGTTTATCTTTTTTGAATGCTGAGTAATATTCCATGGTATATATGTACCACATCTTCTTGATCCAGTCATCTACTTTTGGGCATTTGGGTTGTTTCCAAAGCTTAGCTATTGTAAACAGTGCTGCTATAAACATAGGGGTGCAGGTGTTCTTTGGAATTGATGTTTCTGTGTCCTTTGGGTAAATACCTAGGAGTGGAATTGCTGGATCATATGGAAGCTCTATGTTTAGTAGGTCCAGAAATCTCCACACAGCTTTCCACAGTGGTTGGACCAGTTTGCACTCCCACCAACAGTGCAGAAGAGTTCCTTTTTCTCCACACCCTCGCCAACATTTGTTGTTGCTAGTTTTTGTAATATGTGCCATTCTCACTGGTGTGAGATGGTATCTCATGGTAGTTTTGATTTGCATTTCCCTGATGACAAGTGATGTTGAACATTTTTTCATATGCCTGTTGGCCATTTGCATTTCCTCTTCAGAGAAGTTTCTTTTTAGCTCTTCTGCCCATTTTTTGACTGGATTATTTTCTTTGTTGTTGTTGAGTCTCATCAGCTCTTTGCAGATTTTTGTGATCAGCCCTTTATCATTAGTGTTGGGTGCAAAAATGTTCTCCCAGTTGGTGGGGTTTCTCTTTGTTTTTGTTATTGTCTCTTTTGCTGTGCAGAAGCTCTTTAATTTGATGTAGTCCCAGCTGTTTATCTTCGCCTTCACTATCACTGCTTTGGGTGATGTGTCTGTAAAGATGTCTTTGATGTGCAAATCACGTAGTGTTTCGCCTATATTTCCTTCTATGTATTTTATGGTTTCAGGTCTTATGTCTAATTCTTTAATCCATTTTGAGTTGATTTTTGTGTATGGTGTGAGGTAGTAGTCAAGCTTCATTCTTTTGCATGTAGCGACCCAGTTTTCCCAACACCATTTATTGAACAAACTTTCTTTGCTCCAATGCATAGTCTTTGCTCCTTTGTCAAAGATTAGTTGACCATAAATCTGTGGGTTTATCTCTGGATTTTCTATTCGATTCCATTGGTCTGTATGTCTGTTCTTGTTCCAATACCATGCAGCTTTAAACTGAGACTCCGTTTGCTTCTTTTATATGTCCCACGCCATGGCTGCTACCTAAAAGAGTACCTCACAGAACAGGTAACACAAATTAACTATGTTACTGAGTTACCGATCTTGTTTTCCTACTTAGTGATCTGCAGACCTACTAGGTTACACTGAGTGCCAGATAATGAAAGAAAACTTCCACCCTCAACCAAAGAAAGATACTTAAAAACCTGCTTTAGGGACTGGATATAGTTATTTCATACTGTATTTGCACCATATCTTTGCCTTTGCACCATGAAGTTGTATGCTATGTAGTAACACAAGGGTCTTGCTGAGATAAGATTTGTCATTTGAAATTATTGTCCCTATTGGGAAAAATTGTCTGAATTCTTTTAAGTCAATAGATACAATTTTAAGGGGAAAACTACTTGTAGATATGTGGGAATATGATCTTCACTAATTTACATCCAAGCAATACACTTTTGTGTTTTGTTGTTTGTTTGTTTTATTTTTTTTTCAATTTCATCTAAAAGGAAACTATTAATGTTCAATTAAGGAGATCTGGTCCAAAAATATTTTTCAATTATTTATTGGGATCAAAGAATAAAAATGAGACCATTTTGTCAATCTACTTTATCAAAATTAGCTTACACAACTTTTCTTATGATTTTAGGAGTAAAGACAGTGATATCCTTTGAGACTTGTCTATCTATAGGAGGATCATGGTAGAGCAAAAAGTTTAAACTAACTCAAGGCACCCGAGGCCTTGCCCTAGGTTTGTCACTAATTAATTTTGCAACACTGAAAAATCATACAATGTAGCTTTGACTCTTGTTTTATTGACTGTTTTTATAAGATTACTCATATCTTCTAGAAATAAATCATACAGTTCTCATTCCCAAATTTGGATAGGTGTATCAATTTTATGCACTTTATAAAGCTATTAAGATGGTCAAAATATATATGTACTTACTGAAGCATAAAGTGCAACATAAATGCTAGTAATGGCTACATTCTCAATACCACACTGAATATATTTGGGTATCACTCTGTACATGGATTATTTTACCAATCTTCATATAATGTAGGTCAAATAAATACTTTTGCAACCCCTATTACACAGGGATATAAACTCTACAAAGGCCACAAAAACAATAACTGCAAGGTCTCTACCCAGTCCAAAAAATATATAGAATAAAATAGCATGCTCAAATTTTTAAACTAAAATGATAACCATAAATTTGAAATAGGTAATAAACATATTATTCCTGAGACTTAGGAGATTTATGACCTGTTTGTTTTTTCCGTCTGCTATGTGAGTCAGGAGCAGTAGGACCACCATGTTCTTCTAATTCAAAGCTGAGGTAGTGACCTGCAAATAAATAATTTCATTATTCTCCTGGGCTTGGGGTTCTACTGTCAGTGTCTTTGCTACTTATTGAGCCTCCTTGGGGTTTCTACTGAGATGCTGCAAGGCTTGCATCCAACTCCATGAGGATTTACAAAATTCCCCCAGCTACAGCTAGAGGGACTACATGGTTTTCTATGGTAAATTATTATTTCCTTGAAAGTACCACTCATGGACCTCCCCGGTGGCACAGCGGTTGAGCGCTGGGCTGAGAAGCTGCTCGCAGCCTCTGCAGCACCGGTTCAATCCCCAGCCATCAGCGAGGGTCCCACATGGCGTGCAGAACTCTCCTGCCGCCCACTGCTCCCCTCAGCAGTGTACTTCGTCAGTCTGCCTGTTCTGCTTCCGCTCTGGCTCTGGTGAATTCTCTCTCACCCTCCCACGCTTCTGACTGTACCCAGTGCTTATATAAATAAATAAATAAATCTTTAAAAAAAAAAAAAAGTACCACTCAAACTACACAAAAGAAAATTGTCACTAAGTGGAAAATTATCACTAAATTTACTGCTTAAAAGCCTATAACCTAAAATTAAAAATGCCAGTATATCTACCAATGGAGAACTAATGGTCAAAGCATGAACACATTTGATATAGAGAAATGTGGGAGAGAGTTGCATCCAACATTTTCACAATTGGAGGCCAAAGAAATGACATGAAATTAGGAACTGAAAATTAATTCATTTTGATACTTTTCACTGCTGCTGCTATTGTCCTTCATTATCAACTTGATACACATATGTGTATATATGTGTATTTTTTTTCCTGGAATTTGTTCTTTTTTTTCTTTTTTAATGTCAAAATCAAGGTAGTCTTTCAAAATGGAAACACAAATGGGGTGAAAATCCCTCTCTGGTTACATAAACTTCTTTATAGAATTACGTGATAAGTTACTACTATACTTCCTCAAGCTTAGTTTAGCCATTTTCACAAAATCTTCCAAAGAGTCTCAGCAAACTACTAAATCAATCCCCCAAATAACTCTTACATAACATTTTGCAAATAGCCTGACTAAACTCCTTCATTTCCTTTCCTTACCATTTGTACCAATTACAAGAAATTAACTTCAAAAGATTTTTCACATTTTCAGGAAGAGGAAAATGATTGTATTTCCCATCCTGATGAAGTGTGCACAGTTCTGTAAGAACTGAAATCTGAGAACCCAGACCTGATGTTTTGAAAATTGTGTATGAACCCCAAACACGGAGGGTCTCCTGATCTGTCACTGAAGAGCAAGTCTGCTTAGCTATGATGTAGTCCCAGAGTTCCCAAGTAACCTTTCTTTGGGCTTTACAACATTGATTAATACCTTGCATTCATTCCTATGCTGTCCCTCTAGGCACAGCTGGGGGAATTTCATAAACCCTCATGGAACTGAATGCAAGCCTTGCAACCTCTCAGTAGAAACACCAATGACACTCAATAAATAGCAATGACACTGATAGTAAAACACCAGGCCCAGGAGAATAATGGAATTATCTATTTTGCAGGTCAATATCTAAGCCTTGAATTAGAGGAACATGGTGATCTTGCTGATCCTGACTCACTCAGAAGACAGAAAAAAATGAACAGAGAGCACAGAAACTGAATTGACTTTTTGTAAATCAACTTAGCATTTCCTCACTAAAATGTCAAATACACTGTGCACAACTTCTGAGAATCCTGTTATTTTTTATGGATTTCACTTCAACTGTGTTACTAGTTTCAGGCTCTTAATAATACTGCAACAGTGGGAGATGGGATATTATCACCCAATATACATTTCAAAAAACCTCTATGAAAGTCATTTGTTGCTGGAGGCTTATGATCTGGCTCTTACTGGTTTTATTATCACTCTGAAGGGAAAAGTAATATGTTTCATAAAAACATTACAATTTCTATTTCAAAAGAGAGTTTTTAAAATGTACAAATCTAAATTAACAGAACTCTTCCAACTAGCGTTTAAGAAAACTTGGCTGCCTCTGTCCTATATACACTGCAGTTATGGGTATAACAAAGGTAAGGATGCAGGATACTATAAACATCCCACCAAAATAACTCTGGTATTAATCTAATGTGCTAAATCATAAAATCACAGTAAATATTGCGACAAGGTATTATAAGATCGATTTAATTGGGTAAATTAACACAATCTCTCTCTACGTATATGCATCTGGTGGGAAGGATAAGAGTGGATCCAATGTACACAGCATGCAGTAGGATGCTTTATTCAGAGGAGCTGAGCTTCTCCCCTACTTGTGAGCATAAAGGAAGAGTTCTGCATCTGAAGGTATACAAGTGAACTGGCAAGACACGAGGTTATTCGGCTCACTGAATGTATCTATTCAGATCCCAGCCCCTTATACCCATTCCTGGTCTTCACAGCTCAGCTATCTTTGTGTTGTAGAATAAAGTCAACAAGAGAAACAGATAATGGGTAAAAAAAGTCATACAGTAGGAGGCACAAAAAATCACTTTCACAACATAGTTATCAACAAGTGTGTTATATTAAGTCACTGTCCTTTGGAGTGGTTTTATTTTTTATATATATCATTACATCATTTTTCATTTTTGCACAATGCATGCATTTTCACCTTGGTTATAGTCCCCATACAATTCCCACCCCACCCTTATTTTGACCACAATCCTTTCTACCTACCCCACCCCCTGTAGTGTCTCTGGTTTAGAGTTGCTTGTTGATTTTGATTTCTACTTTATTAAAATTAGTCTTTTTCCTTGTCCCTTATTTAGGATTTTTAAATTCCAGCTATGAGTGAGACCATCTGGTATTTTTCTTTTTTCTTTCTGGTTTATTTTGCTGAACATGATCCCTTCCAGCTCCATCCATGTTGCTGCAAATTGCATGAGTTTATATTTTTTGATAGTTGAGTAATATTCCATGGTGTATATGTACCACAGCTTCTTGATCCAGACATCTATTTTTGGGCATTTGCATTGTTTCCATAGCTTAACTATTGTAAATAGTGCTGCTATAAACATAGGGGTGCAGGTGCCCTTTTGAATTAATGATTCTGTGTTCTTTGGGTTAATACCTAGGAGTGGAATTGCTGGATCATATGGAAGCTCCATCTTTAGCAGGTTGAGGAATCTCCACACAGCTTTCCATAGTGGTTGGACCAGTTTGCACTCCCACCAGCAATGCAGGAGAGTTCCTTCTTTCTCCACATCCTCGCCAATATTTGTTATTGCTAGTTTTTTTTTTTTTTTTTTAGTATGTGCCATTCTCACTGGTGTAAGATGGTATCTCATGGTAGTTTTGATCTGCATTTCCCTTATTACAAGTGATGCTGAACATTTTTTCATATGTTGGTTGGCCATTTGCATTTCCTCTTTGGAGAAGTTCCTTTTTAACTCTTCTGCCCATTTTTTGACTGGATTATTTATTTTGTTTTTGTTGAGACTCCAGCTCTTTGTAGACTTTTGTGATCAATCCTTTATTATTAGTGTTGTGTGCAAAAATTTTCTCCCAGTCAGTGGGGTATCTGTTTGTTTTGGTTACTGTCTCTCTTGCTGTACAGAAGCTCTTTAATTTGATGTAGTCCCAGCTGTTTATCTTTGTCTTCACTATCACTGCTTTGGGTGATGTGTCTGTAAAGATGTCTTTGATGTGCAAATCACGTAGTGTTTCGCCTATATTTCCTTCTATGTATTTTATGGTTTCAGGTCTTATGTCTAGTTCTTTAATCCATTTTGAGTTGATTTTTGTGTATGGTGTGAGGTAGTGGTCAAGCTTCATTCTTTTGCATGGAGCGACCCAGTTTTCCCAGCACCATTTATTGAACAAACTTTCTTTGCTCCAGTGCATATTCTTTGCTCCTTTGTCAAAGACTAGTTGACTATAAAGATGTGTGTTTATTTCTGGATTTTCTATTCGGTTCCATTGGTCTGTGTGTCTGTTCTTGTTTCAATACAATGAAGTTTTGATTATTATGGCTTTGTAGTATAGTTTAAGTCTGGAAGTGTGATGCCTCCATTTGCCTTCATTTTTTTTTTTTTTCAGGAGAGCTTAGGCTATTCAGGGTTTTTGGTGGCTCCATATGAATTTCATCAATGTTTATTCTATTTTTTTAAAGATTTATTTATTTATACTAGCACTGGGTACAGTCAGAAGCATGGAAGGGTGAGAGAATTCACCAGAGCCAGAGCGGGGAGCAGAGCAGGCAGAAGGACCAAAGTATACTGCTGAGGGGAGCAGTGGGTGTGGCAGGAGAGGTCTGCACACCTGTTTGTTCTTTTTCTTTGAAGAATGTCATTGAAATTTTTATTGGAATAGCATTGAATTTGTAAATTGCTTTTGGTAGGATGGCCATTTTGATAATGTTAATTCTTCCAATCCATGAGCAGGGGATGTCTTTCCATTTCTTTGTGTCTTCTTCTATTTCTTTAACAGTGTTTTATAGTTTTCTTTGTATAGGTCCTTTACCTCTTTTGTTAGGTTTATTCCCAAGTATTTGATTTTTTTTCCCAATAATAAAAGGGGTGGTTTTCTCAATTTCTTCTTCTTCAGATTTATTGTTTGTGTATAGGAAGGCTACTGATTTTTGTGTGTTGATTTTGTATCCTTTACTAAACTAAACTAAACTGATTAGTTACTACTAATAGCTACTTTACTAGACTGACTGATTAGTTTGATTAGTTTTTCTGTAGAGTTTTTGGGGTTCTCTATGCATATTATATCATCTGCGAATAGTGATAGTTTGACTTCTTCCTTGCCTATATGGATTCCTTCTATGTCTTTCTCTTGTCTAATAAGACAAGAATCTGGCTAGGACTTCCAGTATTATATTGAAAAGCAGTGGTGAGAGTGGACATCCTTGTCTTGTTTCAGATCTTAATGGATATGCTTTCAACTTTTCACCATTGAGAATGATATTGACTATGGGCTTGTCATATATGGCCTTTCTGATGTTGAGGTATGTTCCTTGTATCCTAAGAATTTCAAGGGCCTTTATCATCACTTTATCATAAATGGGTGTTGTACTTTGTCAAAAGCTTTCTCAGTATCTATTGATATTACCATATGGTTTTTATATTTCTTTTTGTTGATGTGTTGGATTATACTGATTGATTTTCAGATGTTGAAACATCCTTGAGTGGTTTTAAAGGCAAGATTATTATGAAATGGAGGCAGCATGTGAGAATAAAATAGAAGTGAGAATAAAAGAAATAAAGGCATCAAGATGACTCCAAGGTTTGAGTAAGCTAAAGAGCCCACTTTGGAAATTATCCATGTGTTGTTGGTTTGCTTTTGTGTCTGCTTGTTAATCATGACGAAGGAATGAAATCACTTTCTGCCTTCCATTCTTTCTTACTTCTTTCCTTCCTACCTTCTCTTTTTTCATTTACATCACCAACTTTTGTTTTGAAAACACATTATTACATCCTGAAACTCTGTAGCATCACCTAAATAAAATTGATGAATAGAATCAAGTGATGTGGGCAAATGCCTTTCATGTGCAAATAAATCATAATTGAAATAAGCCCATCTACCAGTAGCCTGTCACATTCTTTCATTAGGGGCATTTTGTATACTAAGAAATACTTCTATATTTGGAAAACAACAGTACTTCATATGTGTATTTCCATTTGTCCTATAAAATTTTGTCATATATTGTAATTCCTACATATAATCTTATTTTTCACAATGATCTTCAAAAAATAACTATTATTTGTTATTAGTGAACAATTGAAACTAGAGATTTTGTATTCAGCCATAAAAGGTAACAGTTTGTTGAACTTAAATTTTCTTTTAGGTTTATAAAATAATTTTCTATGTTAAAATAAGCAACAATCGGGCCTCCCCTGGTGGCGCAGATGGTTGAGCGCAGTGCTGTGAAGCTGTCTGCAGCCCTGCAGTGCCGCGATGCCAGCTGGCCAACGAGGGTCCCACATGGCAAAGCAGACCTCTCCAGTTTCACCCACTGCTTCTCTCAGCAGTGTATTTCTTCAGTCTGCCTGTTCTGTTCCCCACTCTGTCTCCGGTGAATCCTCTCACCCTCCTGCATATCTGCCCTGTACCCCGGTTCTTGTATAAATAAATATTTAAAAAAGTATTAAAAAAATAAGCAACAATCACAAGTATACACATCCTTTTTCCATCTCTTACTCATCCCTTTCTCTGTACAAATTATATTTAATTTCCATTAATTAGGACACTCCCTTGTTCCAGAACATATGCATTCCCTGTTACATTGGTTCACTTGTGAATGATGTAACTTCATTTTCCATTGTAGTTATTTCATTTGTTTATAGAGATATTTTGCCACTTCATATATATAATAATTTCAGTGTACATATGTAAACAGAACCCATCAAGCAAAAGCATTTCATTTGTGTATGTGTGTAAAAATGCATGTGTAGCTATGAAGATGAAGATTTAGACATGTTCCAAATTTTCACAGCTTAGCAGAAATAGCGATATTTTTCCCCAAAGAATCTCTTTTTTTAAGACTATTTTTCAACAACCATAACAAACTTACCCTTAAACCTCTTTTGTTGTTATTGTGCTACTCTATCTTCACATAAAAACAATCATCGCTTCAAGACTTATGTGTTCTATACTGAAGATGATGCCACATCAATAATTCTATTGCAAAAATGCACTGTTCTACTGCCAGTGGCTTTTTGATAATTATGTTTTTAATGCGAATAAACTTAACAGCACAACAACCCATTCCACAAAATAGAAAAGGGAATATTTACATCAGTGGTGCTTTGAAACTAACATTTTCCTTCAGGGATACATAGCCATACAGTCTCTCATCTTTTCTTTTGACAGGTTATAAATATTCTCAGAAGTAACTGTTTTGATGTTGCCTTAAAAGCGGGGAAAAGAAGTAACGAATACCGGGGCTGCACGCACTTTCACATAAATTTCTCTATCACATTTGACAGGTTAATTATATCGCTGTTATTTGCATTTCTCATGTTACTCCATACTTTAGAATTCTAGCTAATGGCTTTCCATAAAGTGATACTTGATAGCCTTCTTTGCCGAATGAAATCTTAGTTGCTTGTTGTGCTAGATTAATTCAATCAACAACAACCATATGTTAAAAACTTTGAAGTTTGTTAGGACCAACAACTTCTGAAAGCCTCTATTCTTGATGATACTACGTGTCTGCAAATCAGTTTTGTAGTGAAAAAGGAATTGAGAGGATGGCTAGGGAAATATATTGGGGTGGGGGAGAAAATGTGTTTGTATTTTAACACCATTTGGAAAAGTTTGTATACATCCACACCCCCTCTTAACAACAATGACCTAAGAATTCAAAAATTTTCTACCATGTCTCAAACTTTTCCATGTTGGAATTTGAAGATAACATTATAGAGATGCTAATTATTGCAATATTTTTGTGCTCTTTAATAAATATTGACTGCCATTACACTTTCATTGAAATGGCAATGTACTATTTCTAGTCTTGTTAAGAGATCAGCAGAATCACCCCCCAAGCATACTGTAGAATAAATAGAAGTATTTGGCTTGAATTGGCAAAACTGCATGATTTAGTTTCCTTCAATGATCTGACCATACCAGTTACATTTCTACTATAATTTTACTGCCTTTTATATGATTGAGAAAAATAGTAGAAACCTTAGAGTGAGACCTTCCTTTTATTCCAGGTCCTTTATTCTGCTAAGAAAAAAATGTATTAGCCTCTAAAGTTGAGCATGCATTCATCACTGCCTGGAGGACTTGTGAAAACAGATTCCTGAGTTCCATTCTGAGTTTCTGAATCAGCAACTCTGGGTTGATGTTCAAGAATGTTTATTTATAGTAAGTTTCCAGGAAGTGATCATGATGATGGTCTGGCATCTTTCATTTGTGATGAGTGAATGAGAGGAATCCTGTGAAGGGTATTGGGCTCTTCCCAAAAGCAATCTGACTAGCTGCCTGATTCCAAATAACTAATTAGATCATTTTGATCCATATACCCTTCATATGACTCCAAACAAAATTGACAGAATTTAAATTTGGTCCTGTTTTACAGGGAAGGATGAGAACACCAGGACCTCACAAACCTGCCTGCTCTCAATAGGTTCTGCCATACACTGCATCGACGCAAAATATACTGTAGTGCATAAGACCTTCAATGGAAAGGAAATTTAATATAATTACTGTGAGATAGAGAGGAGATTAGGGAAAGAATATAGTTAAAATAGTTTTCACACAACATACTCAAAGTTACTCACACCTTTGTGAGTAAATGCCCAGGCAAACAGGGCTGGCCAAAAGCAGGACCATTTAGGCCCAAATGCCTGTCACACATCTAAGGCATCTTCCGGTGGGGACCCATAGGAAAAGGGCAGAAAGACCACACTGTCACGCTATTAATGTAAAAGCTGTAGATGAGTAAAGAATTCTCTTCTGGACAGAGGATCAGAATAACTTATAAAATGTGGGAAGGAAGGAAGGGCAGAGAGAAGGAACAAAAAAATTAGTTTCAAGTGCTTTAGAAATATGTCTCAAATAGTAGTAGCAAGATAAATGCAACTTTGCCTAAAAAGAGGATTCAGGGAGAAGGCCTCAGAATCTGTCAATTCTAATGATTTCATAAATTGTATCTATTATCCTCAAATAATTTTTCTTTATTTCTCAGCTGCCACAGATAAGTGGTCAATTAGTATAATTTGTTGATAGGCTCATTAGTAATTTTATTTGGGGGCCTCTGATAGAGTTCCTTACTCTGATTAAAACAAGAAATTTCTACAAATCTTGTTATTTCATATGAATGTTCTAATCAATGAACAATTACCAAATGAATCAATTTTAAACAGACTATCTTGGTAAGTTTAAAACATTTTTCAGAACACTTTGCTGATTACTAATCTTGTTTCCTTTATGGCAGAATAATTGGAATAAAGGTTCTCTACAGCAAATACATAGTTGCCTGTTCCAAAGATTAATTTCACCTTAAAATTTTATTTCAGACCTTTTTAGAAATATGTAGATATTTGAAACAGATTGCCACAGGATCTACGTGATGTCTACTTGTGCGCTTTTTTCCAAGCCACAATACCTTTTCTGTGCACTAATAAAATGGAATGTTGTCTCAACTGCCTGTTGGCTTTTTATAATATGCCCAGAATCTTCTAGATTTGGCACCATGCAAAGAATGTCAGATAAAATCTGGCACCTAAGAAGCTGACAATCTAAATAGGGAGATGATGAGATGACTACATGAAGACAGGAGGGATAAATGAGTTTGTGTCATAGAAAATAGAAAAAGAATGATCCAATAGTTAGGAAGAAAGAAAACCTGAGGAAGGAGCACTATGGACACAGCTGGCAGAGAGTGAAGGTGTAGGCAGAGAGTGAAGGTGTACATATCCTGCAGGCCCAGACTCATGCAGGGCTAGGGACCTTGGCTACTTCATCATTCACGGCTATGGCCATGCTCTTCCCAGCCCAGAACCTTATTGGAATATAGAATACTGGAATATTCCAGCTAGAGAGTGTTATTCTAAATGTGGTATTGTACAGGCTAGAAGGTATAAAAACATCGTAAAAAAATTATTTAAGTTCCAGATAGAATTGCACATATATCAGACGTATAGCTAGGTCTTAAAGAAAATGCAACTATTTCTTTGTAGTTGAAAATAAAAACCACATTTCGACATGAATAATAATCCCTATCTCATTTAAAGAAAATGTTTCTGTGTCTGTCATATTAAAGTTAATTTTTCTGGTACCTCCCTCTCAAAAATCTGTCCTTATGGAGTTTATAGGCCTGTTCAGTATTTTCTGGTTGAGTATGTTGTTTTGTTATTGTTAGTTTGGTTTTAATCACAGTGTCAACTATTCACTTAAGTTGTAAATGTTAGAACAGATCTATATAAAACATGTAGCCAGGTCAAACTTTATTTCCAGGTATATTTCTTGTAAGTCATCAAAATGCAAGTAAGTTATTAAATTCATGATGTGTGTGTGTGTGTGTGTGAGTGTGTGTTGTGGTGAGTAAGCAAGGGGAGGGGAGGAGAGGAGGCCAATGTGATTGACTTTCAATGATGGTAAATAACTGTCAGTCAGTCTGGCTGAAATCCCGGCAGTTTCTATACAAGATGAATAACCACTGGATATTTTTTATTGAAGTGTTCTGCAGATGTTGGCAAAGTGACAGAGTCCCTTGAAAGGGACAAATGTGCATTTTAAAGTATATGTAAAAAGATGAGGCCTCAGGCAGGCATAGCAATGAAACAGTCTTTCAAAGGAATAACACTTCTATTCATTTTGCCAAATCCAAAGAAAAAATGAAAACACTTGGTAAATAAAAATTTAGCTCCTGAACTGATAGTCCTTAGACATCTTTTCTATATGATATATACTTTGAATGTTTAGAAAAAAATAAACAATAGCCTGAAAAGAAATAATACGTTCCTATACAGTGTTACATCAAAAACCAAATTTATACTTTAAAATAAATTAGGCAACTGCTACACTGCCAAATAACTCATCACAGATGAGATATTTTGGATATTGGAAATTTCCAAATAAACATTTCTAAGGTACAGGAAGACAGCACAAAATTTATTTTATAGTACAGACAAAAACATTTATTACTAAATAATTGCTGCAAATTTTAGTCATATAAATAGTTGTAATACTATACAACCCATTAAAATTTAGTTAATACAAATTGCTGTGTATTATAAAAATAAGAGAAGGTGCCTAAATATGAGATAATTTCACTGTGATAGATTAAAACAGTTTGGAATAATAAGAAAACATGGACTTTTAAGACTTTTAAGATACATTGATTGATTTCTATTCTCTTTCACTGCCTGTGAGATTATTTGGATAATCACAGTTCAGTTATCTGAAATGAAATTTCTTCATGATTACATAATAGCTCCTATCAGCACTTTTCTTTCAAATAACATTGAGATAATACACACAAAAGTAATTCATAAAGTGTAATACACTAGTCTAGTAAGAAAAACAAGTCTGTGACTTAAGTTAGAATGCTGGTTTCAAGTTCCAGCTATTTTGTCTGTGTGAATTTGAAAAGATTATTATTACATCTCAAGCCTATGAGCCTCTTTGATCCTCCACATATTCACTTCCCCATGTGTGATCCCCAACATTCAGCAGGTTGCATTATAGTCCATATTATCTGCTTGTTTTAAATGTATTTCTACTTGCATCTTTATATAATATTGATGTCCCAGTATTATGTGCCTGGCTTGTTGGGTGCCTTTCATCATCTTGCAGGGAAGGTGGCAACTTGTTAAAAATAAAAATTCTTAGGCCCTATCCCAGATCTTCTAAATCGGAAACTCTGGGAGTGAGTCTACCAAATTGTATTTTACTAAGCCCACCAGATGGTTCACCTGTATGCTAAATTTCGAGAACTGTTGAACAAAGGAAACAATACCAGTTCCAAAGCTGTGTGAGGTTCATCATTAGAATAACCTGGGATATATATGTAAGTACCTGTGCATGTATACATACAAGCCTACAGAGGCATAATCTGCCAACCCAGGATAAGAAAATCAGAATCTTTGTAAGCCCAAGCATCTAGATTTTTTTTAAAGTTTAAAGTATTGTTAGTGCACATTCAGGTGGTACAAACTATTTAGATATTACAGGTATTTGCACATGTAGAACTTCTCTCCAGTTACCTTCATCCTGTTACTGCAATTATGGCCACTGTCCAGAGTTATGGATTCCCTAGATTTTCTATGATTTCATTACTCCTCTGCCAAAGTAGCAAAGAAAAGGAGGGTAGGGGATCTGAGAATCCTAGAACTTAGAGGATAGAACCCTGAAGTGCACTGCATTCTTCTGATCCCCATCAAGTTTAGCCAATGACTTAGAACCATGAAAAGAAACGGTGGGTTCTTCTCTGGAAAATCTATAGCTGCTTCCTCTTTTCTTCAGGAGCTCAGGCCTTGGGAATTTAAAGATTAATTAATTCAATAAGTCTCTACTCTCTGTTTTTGGGACAAAACTCCACTTAGACAAAGATGTAGAAAACCTGGTAAAGGTGCGTCCTTTGCACTCATTATCAACGCCATACAAGAACTTGAAGTACTGGTAGAGAGGATCATTTTAAGGCAAATATCTAGGGAAACTGACCAGATATTGCATTTTTGTTCTCCACTTAAATGTGCAAAATTTGACCAATGCATAATTGCACAGATTGAATGTTATATTGGGCTTCAAAACATCCTTAATCAAATCAATTGTGTTTGATTTAATTACTTGGTAAGAAAACAATGTTAGCTCTATACCCTATAAGGCTTTGATTAAGTCAATTAAATCAGTCAATGAATTGTCCATTTAACTCACCAAACACAATGTGGACTATGTGCCTAGCTCTTCTTAGACTATAGATGGCTTATATGTGGCAAACTGATGAAAATTCTGACACATAATACTAGAGCATCAATATTATGCAATGATGTGAGTGAAAACATATTTAAAACAAGTAGGTAATATGGAATATAATGCAAGATTTACATCACTTAGACAAACCTCATATTTGTTCAGACCCTTGAATTTTACCACAGATCCATTCTTCATATGCCACCCCCTGTTGTGTTTATTCGTATTAAGCTTCTTTTATCAACAGACATACAGAGAAAATTTTGAGTTCTCTACCTTATGGCCAAAGAGAAATAAAGTAAGGGAGAGATTAAATTATAGAGCTTATCCAGGCTATAAACAGTAATATATTTGAACTATTAACATAACTGAGGTCAAAGAATTATAGTTAATAAAAGCTTAAAACTTTTATCTCATATACGTGTAAACATCAATTTTATGAATGCCAACTCCAGTCTTTTGGTAGAATAGCATTGTTAGATTAAAATGCTGTCATGAAAATATAGGTGATACTGTGGTTTCTATCATTTAAATTAGGAAGCTAAGCATATGATGTAAATTGTGTTCAACACACACACACACACAGAGCTACAACTGCGTTGCAATGGAAAAGCAAAAAAAAAAAAAAAAAAAAAAAAGCTTGCTTTTTAACAAATGACAAATACAAATGAGCAACCCATGAAAGCCAAATTTCCATCCTGCAAAACTGAAACAGATAAACATTCAAAAATATACTCAAATATAGTTAGGAACATTTTTACAGTTGAGGAGTAATTAAGCCATCTGATGCTATACCAAAACAACACTGCCATTTCAATATTGTGATGTTTTGAGGGTATCTGGAGAGCTATATTTACCTAAACGATATAAACCATTAAGTCTCCAAAATCATGCAATGATATTAGGCAGGTGTTATTTTTAAGTTGTTATAGCTTACACAAAATTAAGCATGAAAACAATTTACTATTTTTGTTAGTGTTGACATTGTTGTCTCTATACATGTCTACTAACTTTAATCGGTTTATTCAGCATTCTAAACTTAAAAACACATATCTATTAGATGGGGGAAAAAAAAAACTCAGTGTACAGAATTGGCAGGGAAAAAGATAAACAGGAGGGACTATGAAATTTAACAACTTCTATTAATACAATTCAGCAAAATCTGTCAAAATTTAAAATATACCCTTAAAAATAGTAACATTGCTATAGTTATTTATCCTATAGCTTTCTATATACGTACCTACATATTTGCATATGCATAACATGAAATATGTACAAGGCCACTCACTGCAAAGCAGTGATAATGGAGCAGGGCTGTGGAAAAATACTTACTGTCCATCCAAAAGAATTACTTATTTAAAAGAAATAATACACAGAGCATGATCCCTTCTAGCTCCATCCATGTTGCTGAAAATTGCATGTGTTTATCTTTTTTGAATGCTGAGTAATATTCCATTGTGTATATGTACCACATCTTCTTGATCCAGTCATCTATTTTTGGGCATTTGGGCTGTTTCCATAGCTTAGCTATTGTAAATAGTGTTGCTATAAACATAGGCATGCAGGTGCCCCTTGGAATTACTGTTTCTGTGTCCTTTGGGTAAATACCCAGGAGTGGAATTGCTGATTCATATGGAAGCTCTATGTTTAGTAGGTCAAGAAATCTCCACACAGCTCTCCATAGTGGTTGGACCAGTTTGCACTCCCACCAGCGCTGCAGGAGATTTCCTTTTTCTCCACAACCTCATCAACATTTGTTGTTGCTAGTTTTTTAATATGTGCCATTCTCACTGGTGTAAGATGGTATCTCACTGTAGTTTTGATTTGCATTTCCCTGATTACAAGTGTGAAATAAGTCAGAAAGAAAAAGAAAAATACCGGATGGTCTCACTCATAGCAGGAATTTAGAAAACCTAAATAAGAGACAAGGAAAAAGACTAATCAATACAAAGTAATAATCAAAATCAACAAGCAACTATAAGCCAGGGGCAGGGAGAGGAAGAACTAGAGTCAAAATAAGGCAGGGTGGGGCGAGGGGGTTCAATTGTATGGGGAATATAACCAAAATGAAAATGCATACGTTGTGCAAACATGATAAATTATGTAAGAATTATATAAAATAAAATATTTAAAAAAGAATAATACACAGTTATAGTAAAAAGAATAGCTCTAAACATACTTACATGAAATGATACCTAATTTATGAAACTGAGAAACCTTAGGACAACGTCTATTAGAGAAGATAATTGTGTTTGCCTACCAAGTACATAAATAATGTGTTTGTAAATTCATAGGTAAATTTGGAAGTACACAAGAAGTTTTGAGGTTCTTCTTGTAACATGTCTAGTAACTTGAGAAAAAGCAAAAGAAGTAAATAAATAGTTGATGCTATACTTTATAAAATTTAAATTTTATACCACTTACACCAACTACATAATTTTTTAAAATTATATATAAAAAAAAACTCCAGTTGATTTTTCCAGATGCATCACTCATGGAAAAGTAATACATTTGTGATAAAAACCTGGAATTCTTCATATCTATATGTTTACCCATATTTTAACTGAGTTAGATTTTGTCTCTACTTTTACACATGAGGAAAATGAAATTCAGATGGAGTCACTAATTTTCTCCAAGTAGTTGTTAGCATCTAAGCAGCAGGACCTGAAACAAAGCCATGGCCTTACCACATCCCTCACAGATTAGTTATAACTTAAGTGTCTCTTAAATGTTAGTTTTTGAACCTTTAAATGAATATTCAATGCTAACTTGTCAAATCTAACCTTTCCATCTCACAACACACTGTTTTCAAATAGTTGATGTTTTTTACAGTAAACACCCTCCATTGTAAAAATTCAACTATACTGGCATCAAGTAAAAACTTATGTTGTTACCAGACATATTTAGCTAACCATTTTGAAGCACTGATCTTTTTACTTTGAATTATGCCACTTTTATTTAAAAAACCCTCAAAACAGCAAGTCAGTTATTGTGATTATTAACACACAGCAATAAGTTGATAGTGATGGAAATGGACAATTACAAATTCTGAAATAAGTCCATCCATCCGTATCTTCACAATTGCTTTTAAAGTGTGACTTTCACAAATCCTCTTCACCCCTGGAAATTTCATCTTTAAACGGGTAGCTGCAAAATGTACCATCCTCCCTAGGATATTATGAGCTGTCATTAATTAACGTTTAGTGGAGTACTTTGAGATTTGGTTTGAATGGTGCTACATCAATGCAAAGTATCAGTAAGCCACTTAACAATCAAACTGTCACCTGCTCCAGGGACACAGGCAAAGCCTGTAGTTTGCTGATAATGAAGTTGGTTCTTGTGCTTTTTTTTTCTTTTTTGGAGCAATCGGGGTGGAGTTTTTTAAGAGCAACATTTTAGTAAGGCTATTTGGGAGATGCACAGATAAATAGAGGTACATAAACACTGTCAATGTTCAATGATTCCAGCAGGTTAATTGATTTATGAATCACAGTGGTTAAAGTGGGCCTCTTTACCTACCCAGAGCAGCTTGTTGGCTAGGTGGTGGCTGGTTGATGGTCTAAGGCAGAAAGGAAGTAGAAATGGGTGGAGCCATATAAGGACCATCCCATGGCAGCTAGGAGCTCTGGGCTATCTTGTGGATCACTTTTTCCATATATCTCTCCTTTCTGGGAGAAGACAATGCCAGAAGCTTAGCTTTAATATTTCTTAAATATACAAGAGGAAAGGAAAGTGAGCAACTTACTGATCTCAGTTTCTGTGAGTCACTACCAATTCTGAACTTCTCCAAAGAGAAAATAACAGAATTCTGCTGTGCCTCATTTGAAATCAGTCCACAAATTTGTTAATCCACCCAACCATGTGCTCAGAAAATACTGTTGAATTTATTCTTAGCCATTCTTCCATGGCATACAATCTTCTCATACCTACCCATTAAATAAGATTTCAGTTTTTTATTGAGTAATACAGAAGAACAAATCCAGCACATTTTGAGAAAACAAATTTAAGGCAGTATTTTTTCAGTATTATTCAATTAAAATATTCAATTTCAATTAAAAATATTGAATTATGATCTCCAGTCCATGGCTTTTGCCCTGGTATTTGTTATTGTTTTTGGCATAAATGTCATACAGTTAATTTCCCTGCAAAATCAGGCAACATTGTCATAGTTCAGGTACTTATAGATTCAAATTTACTACCACAGCTGTCTAGTGTACTATTATACTTATTAATAAATTTTAAAAGATGAATTTAATTTAGGAATATTATGACACAAAACATTAAAAAATAATTCAAATCATAAAAACAACAGTTTTCCAATATCTTATAAATCCTTCCAAAAACAGTTTGTTTAAAACTTCTGGCAAAATTTAAAATGGAGTAGTACATAAGGGGGAAAAGTTCAACCTCAAAATTAGTATCTCATTTTAAATGAGTCAAATAAATATTGAGGAGACATTTCTGGTAAAATAACTGAAAATAACTGATTACTTTTTAAATGATGACATACTATTGAAAACACTGTGCATATACTTAATGTCTAGTAATAAAATATTAAATGAAATTGACTTTTAGAAATTTAGGAATTTCTACTGAGACTAATTTTAAAATTCTACTGACTCTAGTACTGAGGTTAGTATTAAAAATAGTATGAGTCTTGTTGGAAATAACTGTCAGTCAACATCAAACAAAAACTTCCAGTTGTTTCCTAGATAAAAAAGAAATTCTGTAATACTACTTAAGAATACACTTATCTACATTTTCATATACTTTTTACTACAGCAAGGATGTTGGCTCAATCTAGAATGAAATTGACATTTATCTTGCAATTTTGCACAAACCAGTGACAGATTTGAAATACCAGTGATCTAAGCAACAGACATATAACATGTTATGTATAAGAAAAATATAATGTTTCAGCATTCAAGCTCTCACAGGAAAGACATTAAACTTTTTAAATATAAGACAATGTGAAAAACATTTTTAAATGAATTTATAAAGCTAAGCCATATGCTATTTAAAGCAGAAGGAAAAAGACTGAAGTTTAAACCATCAAACACAGATGAAGAAAATATTAACTAAATTTTGTATAAAGCTGACTCACTTTAGTATCAGACAAGGTAGACTTTAAAACAAAAAACCTGCAAGCAATGGTAGACTGAAAATATCTTCATATTTTGCAACTCCTCACATTAAGAGATATTTCACACACACCCCCTGACACTGGGCAGCAGTTGTCTTACTTTGACCAATAATCTATTGTAAGTGATGCTGAGGGGGCTGAAGAACCTGGATGGTTACTGAAATCTGAGATTTAACTCTGTATTAAAACCTAGCCTGGTTTCCTAAAGGACCCAAGCTGCCCCAGGAAACAGCCACCCCCAATTGTCAGACAGGTATGGATCCTTCAGGTTCACTGAAACCATCATTTGACTAGAGCCTCATAAATGATCCCAGGCTGAAAAGCAGAAAGACTGAGCAGACTGCCAACAGGATTCACAGGAAATAGTAAATCATTAATATTATATTAAGTTTGAAGTGGTTTATTTATGTAACAATAGAAAAGTTAAACAAATATTTTGACAGACTGGACTGTGCTAGATGGCATCTACATGCCCATCTCTTAAATCCACACTGGCCTCTTACCTTACTTGTGACCAACAGAACCTCTGAGGCAAAGATGAGAAATTAAGAGACCTGGTATCTTTCATTCTCACCTTCTTAGAACCCTCAGAGTACCATGCTGTGCAAAAAGTCCAATCTAATCTTCTGGAAGAAGAGAAAACACATGGAGGGTTACAGATTCACCTGAGCCAGCATCAACTGCCAGACAGCATGAGACTACCTCACACTTTCTAGACCCCAGTCAAAACATCAACTGACTGCTACTATTGAAAATATATTACAGATCCCCAAAATTGTATGGATCAGGAGAAAGAATTCACCAGTTTCAGCTAATCAGGCAAGGTTTTTATTAAAGATATGTGCACGAGTGAGTTAGAGTCAGCAAAGGGGAATTTCAGGCTGGCTCCCTGAAGGAAACTAGGAGGGAGCTATTTTGGGGTACTCCATGAGGCGGGGCGGGGGGCATCATTGCAACATTTCTGGACTGAGTTTTGCATATGCAGACAGGTTACATACTACTTCAGATGCAGCATATTTCATTAAATGCATAATTACCAACTGCACCAACAAGTCGCTGGGCCTCCCTCCTCCAGGAAATTGAGACTAAATTATTAGTCAGCATCTAACTACCTTTTGTCTATCATGGCACCTTTGATCTGGCTGGTAGTTCAATTTGCTTGAACAGGATGTAAAGCAGGACCTGCCACCACCTGTTCTAACAGGACATTGTGTAACAACCTACTATTCAATTCCCCTCTTCATAGAGGATGCTGGGCAAAGTTATCACAACCCTTATCCTATCACTTCAAAAGTTCCTTTACCTAGGCTGCCTCACTACCATAGGAGTTTCCCCAAACTAGGCCAACAGACAAATCCTCTAAAGAAGTTTGTGTATGGGTACCTCTAGAAGACAAGCAAGACAATATCCGTAGCTGCACTGTTCAAAAACAGCAAAAGTTCAAGGAAGATACTTTTTTTTTTTTTAATATAAAGGTGGGCATGCAGGCGCAGATATATAAACATGTTTTTGTATTTCTGTGTGTCTATATATTACATAAATATATGACAGAAATAAATGTGAATATAAATACATCTATTTTTGTTCAGACTAAATAGCTGTTAGAAACATTTTGTTATTTAAAAATTCAGTTTTGCCTTGGGACTTCTACCAAGAAAGTCCAAGCGAGAAGGTCTAGAATGAGAAGAGGGCCTGTCCAACAAGCTCAAGTTTACTTATTTTTTGTTTTTGTTTTTTTTTTTTGTTACAAAAAAGATAAACTCAAGGAAGATACTTATCACAGAATGAATAAATAACTGTAGCCATAATCAAATGTTGGCATACTCCATATAGCAAAACGAAATGAACTGCAAACATTCTATTGAAGTCTACAAAATGGTATAATAAGAGATCTCAACCTCATCCCTCCACAAAAGAAAAAAAAAAAATCAAACAGCTTTCCATGACTGAAAATGGCCCTGGGAGCATTTTGAAATGTATCTTAGAGAAGTGGGGAGGAACATTACAGTGCAGTGAATGGGCAACATTCTCCCCACCACCACTGACAAGCAGCAGCCTTGGACTACAACTCCCAGGAAGCCATAAACTAAAGTTTCTGAGCAGTGAAGTTATGCTGTGAAACTAAATCTTTTCTAAAATATTAAAGTCAATTTTTTAATGGAATATAGGAGCTAAATACTTCTCAAAAGAAGAAATTCAAATAGTTAACAAGTAAATATGCAGTTATTCAACATCTCTATTCATCAGAGATATAAAAATCAAAGCATAATGAGTATCACTTCACAACAATCAGGATGGCCAGTATCAAAAAAGACAACAGATAACAAATGTCCACAAAGGTGTGGAGAAAAGGAAACCTTGGGCCTCCCTGCTGGCGCAGGGGTTAAGATTCAGGCTATGAAGCAATCCACAGCCACTGCAGCAAGAGTTCCATTCCTGGCCAGCCAGGGAGCAACCCACATGGTGCAGCAGACCTCTCCTAACTCGCCCACTGCTTCCCTCAGCAGTGTACTTCGGTCGATCTGCCTGTTCTGTTCCCCACTCTGTCTCTGGTGAATCCTCTCACCCACTGCACCTCTGGCCTGTACCCCAGTTCTTGTGTGCATAAATAAATTAATTAAAAAAAAAAGAAAAGGAAACCTTGTGCACTGTTGGTGGGAATGTAAATCAATATAGTGATTATTAAAAAAAAACACTGAGAATTCTAAAAACATATATAATAGTATTATCATATAACCCAAGAACTCCATTTCTGGGTATATTTACAAAATAATTGATCAGTATCTTGATGTATGTGAACCCCATGTTCATTGTAGCATTGTTCAGAATAATTTAATTATGGAAACAACAAGAGCCCATTGATGGATAAAGAAAACATGATTACATGGTAGGTAGATGGATATCAGGTAAAAAATGATAGACAGACTGACAGACAATGTATATACAGTCATGTACCATATGACAACATTTTGGTCAAGGACAGACTGCGTATATATAACAGTGTTCCTGTATAGCATATGTTCATAGTAGGTTATAGCATCTAATTTATGTAAGTACACTCTTTGTCATTCACACAGTGACACATCTCCTAACAAATTTCTCAGATGTTTCTCATCGTTAAGCAACACATGACTAGATATACAATGGAATATCATTCAGCTTTTAAAAAGAAGTCCTCTCTTTTGTGACCACATGAATGGAGCTAGCGGACATTATGCTAAGTGGAATAAGTCAAACAAAAAGATAAATATTTTGTGATCTTACTTGTATGTGTAAGGTGAAACAGTCAAAGACAGAGTAGAACAGGGAATGGCAGGGACTGGAGAAGTGGTAATATTGCTCAGTTTACAAAGTCTCAGCTATGCAAGGCATACAGTTTATAGAGCTCTAATGTATAGCTTGTTAAAGATAAGGTTTTTTATATCTGATTTTTGCAAATGTGATAGATCTTAAATTCCAACACATACACTATGGTAACTGCAGCTGTGATGGATATAGCTTTCTTAATTAGCTTGACTGTGGTGATCTTTTCACAATATATACAGATATCAAAACATCACATTGTAAACTTAAAATATTTACATTTTTGTATGTCAAAGCTAGCTCAGGAATGCTGTTTTTCAAAAAGAATGTTCTGCTAATTAGAAAAAGATTCATCATTAAAACCCTCACCAAAGCAACATATAAAATTATACACTTAAAATCAATCTTTTGAGGCTCTCACTTTACAAAAGAAAAAAATGACAAAGTAAATGACATAGATCATATATTGTATCATTATTTCTTAGAAACAACTCATTATTTCTATTTTTTCTTAACATATGTTCATTATAAAAGTGTCAAAAGGAAGAAAATAGACATACAGCTAAATCCCCACCCAGAAATTACTTAACATTAGGTATTAGAGCATGTTCTAGCTTACGAAGAAAAGGGCGATGACTAAATGGGTTGAGTTATGGCTAAATGTAACTACAGATGAATATCAAAACCTAATTGTTTTCAAGTTAGAGAAAAAATATATGATTTGACAAAATCTTTCAAAACATTCAAGACCAATATATTAATTGGATTTAGATACATTATTTTTCACTTATTACATTATATATTATAGGTATGCTTTATGTGCATATTTCACAACAGTAATAATTTTAAAAGAAAATCTCCTATTACCTTCAATATGAACTCACTTACTTTGATGTAACAAAAAGTAGTAGTCCGTTCTAATATTATCTACTTGGAAGGATATTACAGCTTCAACAATAATTCAAAAAAGTTCCATAAATAGTATTAATATTTAATGTATTTTTATTAAAAATTTTCTTAAATTCAAAACATGTGTCATTTTATATTGCTAATATTGATGCACCAAAGGGTTTAATACTTATTTTTTGTGTAAATATATAGCTTTATCAAATTTGAATCTGTAGGAATGAATGATTTCTGGACCGTGATTGTGAACATATTGTAAAATGTTCTGGAAACTCTATCTCTCTTATCTTGTAGACAAGAGAGCAAAGCTAGGTACATAAACTTGAAGACTGTGAAGCAATAACATAAAAGTCTATTCTCTGTGGTGAAACCAGCCTTTCAACCTCCACTAATGACCAGAGTGGTAGATAAGAAGATAAACAGTGAATATTCACACCGGGAATCTCCACAGTGCATTCTTCAGCAAGGAAGAGATTAAACTTCCTTTCCAAATAGACAGTGTCCCTCTATCCTTAGGTCAAAACAATTTAGGACTAGAAGCACAACTGTCAGGAATTACATTTTTTCATGTCAGTGACTGACTGATCTATCTATCTAAACTAAACTCAAACTTGTGATTATTGGACCAGTTCTCTCAAAATAAAATGCATCCCACTGCTTTCTGGGTTCTAATCCTTTCTCTGATTATCTAATCATCTCGGACTTTCATTCCAGTTAACAAGATCAATAAACTATTGAATTTGTATTAGAACAGATTTAATATATAAAAATAAGATATTCTACATTATACTAGTCAGTGAGCCACATTATCACAGAGGAAAAAAATTTTAGTCCTGTAATTTAATTGAGTAATCAATTTTAGTTTCTCCATTTAAATTGCTGTGAATTTTTCCATTGGTTTGTAGGAGTTCATTGTACACTCTTGATAGATTTCTTCATCATTTACTTTTTATAGTGTTTGCAATGAACAGAAATTTTAATTTTATGTAGTAAATATACTGTTTTTTTATACTTAGGCCTTTTTTTGTTTGTTTGCTTGCTTAAGAATCGTTCCACTACCCCGAAGTCATATTTTTACTTTACCCTTCCTAACAGCATGTAGCATCGGTCTTTATATTTTATTCTTCAGTTCATTCAGACGTGTTCTGAATGTATGGTAGTACTGAGTAGTGGTATGGTATGGTAGTACTGAATATGTGGTAGTACTGAGATGAAGCCCTTTTGTTTTTGATATGGCTGCTCAATTGTGATAGCATTATTCAAAGGTCCATCCAAAACTCCCATGACCTGTGATTCACCTTTGTCACAAAATAACTTGTCCCTATAATAGTGATTCTGATTTTGAACTCTGTGTTTTCTTATTAAGATCTAATCCAATGTTTCACTATCTTTATTATAACAAACTAATAGTACATCTGCTGGAGCAAGTATTCCTGTATTGTTTGAATTCAGACTGTCCTGATGGATGTGTGTGTGTGTGTGTGTGTGTGTGCGCGTGTAACTTTTGTCAAGACATGTTGCATAATTATACTGCTGGAATTCTGACAGGAATTTGCATGAACGCTAAGACTCAATTAGATCAGAATTTGCATATTTTAAACATTGATTTGAACCTATAACCAAGATGTACCTCTCCATTTATGTCTTCATTACTGTATCTCAACATAGTTTCATACTTTGCTCAGGAAAGTCATGACATGTCTTCAGAGATTGATTATCAGGAATTTGTGTTTCCAATGACATTTTTAATTATATTTATTTTTATAATATTTTCTAAAGGTGATGCTTGAGTAAAGGGTAATTTTTTTTTATTTTTATGTTTTTAATCCAGCCATATATATATATATATAAAACCATTGTATTTCTCTATATAATCTATTTTATCATTTGTGAGAAATGAAGTATTGCTTTTCTTCCAATCTTTCTACTTATTTCTTATTTTTTATCCTACTGAATTGCTAGGATCTTTCATTCATCCATTCTAGAAACATTTCTGAACATTTTCTACATACCAGAAACTGTTCTAGGCAGTTGAAAATGATCTGAGAAAGAGAACATATTTTAAAGTATCAAGAATTTGAAGATAAAATGATCTGGAAAGGAGTACAGGTAAGAAGGATCGCCTTGGTTCAGAAGAAGAGATGGAGTGGGGGGTGGGGAGATGTTGGGGTGGGGGAAAAGAACAGATTACATTTTTAACAGAAGTGGCACAGTCAGGGCTGACCAAGAAGGTAGCAAGCAATCTATTCAACAATGGAAGGCACAAGTGTACTGTAGGTCAAGGATCAGCAGGGCAAAAGTCCAGGTGGAACAGAATGACACCAAGAAATTATTTTAAAGTAGGGAGGAAATGGGAGGCACACTGCTCATGTGAGCCTTTGTAAGTCCTTCTAAAGACTGAACTTTAAACTCTAAGTGATTGAAGAGTCAGAGTGGGATTTGAACAGATACATAAGCAAATTCCTACAGATCACAAGGTCCATTCTAGATCCTATGTTGAGATTACCTAAGGCTGACAAAGACAGAAATAGGGAGAGCAGTCAGGAGACATTCCTATTGGGTCCCTTAAATATGGTGCTAATGATAGACCCGAACATGGCAGAGCCCAGGCCTCAGAATATGGAGCTGCTGAGTCAGTAGTGGGACTATGTCTGGGGAGTCCACTATCAAGTGTGGGCCTGCCATCTCAAAATGCCTCTCTCGGTAGACTCTGCTAGGGTTTCACAACTTCTAACCTGAATCCCAAATTCCCACAAAAATGCCTGATTCTTGGCCTCCCTGGTGGTGCAAGAGATTAAGATGCAACCTGTGAAATTAGCCTCAGCCACTGCAGCATGAGTTTGATCCCTGGCCAGGGAGCTACCCACATAGTGCGGCAGACCTCTCCTAACTCACCCGCTGCTCCCCTCAGCAGTGTATTTCAGTCAATCAGCCTGTTCTGTTGCCCACTCTGCCTTTGGTGAATCCTCTCATCCCCCACACTTCTGGCCTGTACCCCAGTTATTGTATGCATAAGTATTTTTTTTAAAAAAGTACCTGGTTTCACAGATTGTTGTTAAATTATTTTTGTTGAGGAGGGATATGAGTGGAGATGTTTTATTTGGCCATCTTGCTGACATCATGCTCTAGTTATTTAAATATAAATTATATTAAACTCCCTTTCTAAATGACCTAAGTTCTCAAATAAGGTTGAAATCACATGCTTACAAGAAACCAATGTTAAAAATTTACAGATCAAAATTATGTAAAGTATAAACAAGTATATATATTTATATAAAGTATATACTAAATATATGTTTGTATATATAGATACACATATAGAAAGCAGGATATAAATACATTAGCTAAAGAAGGATTCAAAATTAAAACCAATAAATTCTTTAAAATATTAAGTTTAAAGGACTCATTTTCTGTTGATAAAGTTCAACCTCTAGGTGTTTATATAAAATTAATTAACATTTTATATAACAAAAATGAATAAAATATATAAAAATTATCTTTGATTTTCAGATGTTGGACTTTCATAAAATTCCACTAATTTTCATACACTGATATCCTGTGTCCATTATTTTCCTATTTCACATAGCAGCTATCCCAAAGAGGCAGTGCCTGCCAGCCAAGGCAGTAGGGATTCCCATCTTTGCCAAGACAGCTTGAGAGCTGATAGGTGAGCATTGAAATGGCACCAGTTTCTGGCAGAGAAGAGAAAGCTCCCTTGCCACTTGTGGCATTTTCTAATTACCTAGTCAGTATCCCATGTGAACTACAAAGTAGCCATGAGAATGAAGAAGAGCTGCACAAAACGTATTTATGAACAAAACTGTATTTTAATCTATAGATTTTTGAATGCTACTTTTATTTTAACTAAAATCAAAAATGTGCTAAATATTAAGTTTGGTACTTGGGGAATACAACCTTATAGGTTCATGTTTAAGTAAAAAATATTCTCTTTATAGAAGCAGTCATTTAGGATGTAAGTGCTAAGTTGGCACTGTGAACAGCCCAATGTGGAGATCATACTCTGCTCCAGTTCTTCCACCTGCAGGAGGCTTAAACTGTGATATGTATCTCAGATACAGCTGTGTGAATTGCTGTGGTTACAGAAGACAGAAAATACTGTGTTTTTCCTAGCAGATACTTTGTTAGCGCATGCTCTGAACATTTCTTTTCTCCCTTAGTTGTAGTTATACCAATGTCAGATAGTAGCTGATACATTATTCTGGATCCTACTGTGAGGATTATGATGAAAAGAGACAAGAACCCCAGGCTAGCTCATATATACATATGGCATGGGCAAGAAATAAATTCTGGTTCATTTTTTAAATCTGTCAAGACAGCATAGCTTCTATTTTCAGTAATAAACCAAACTTGGAATATTGGCCCCCAGTTCAGACCACTGCAGCTGACTGGCCCTTTCAGGCATTCTGCATTATTCAGAGCAAGAAGGAAAGCCAAAAGGCACTTCACTTTGTAGACAGTTTTAATTGACATGGCACTGCTTAGAGTGGCTTTGACCTTTGAGAGAGCCCTAGAAAGCATTTTTGAGACACTAGGGGAAATATACACATTCACATCGTATGCTTCACTTAGCCTGTGGTTCAAAAAAATTACAGTTTGCTGTGCCCAGAATGTAAATTCACTTTAAATGTCACTTTTATTGACCTTTTATTAAATTTTTATCTTCAAAAAAGGAAACTCCATATATCCAGAGAAGTGTGAAATCTACCCCTAAATCGTATACAGTGTTGTAACCATTTCCATATTTTAAAAATTTCACTTTATTCTTAATTACTTATTTGATATTCCACAATGAAAATTTAATATAAATCTGGAGAGACAATTGTCTCATTTTTCTCTCTACCTTAGGTGTTATACACTGTTTCAGGTGAAACTTTCCAAAAAGAAAGAGATGTGTTTTGTTTAAATGCTCAGTGTTCAAACTGTAAAATAATTAGTTAAATATATCTTACAGGATCAAAACAAGGTGACTATTCTAACAAGCTGAACAAATCTTGGCACCTAGGCAATGATAGAAATTTGCATTATATATATGCTTGATAAATACAACAGACCTGATTTCTTATACAACTCAGATTTTCTTTCCAACCCTATAACATTTTCAAAGAATTTTCCCTTCAGTTATATTCTCAAAATGCATTCTGAAATGGTTAATTGAGAAATTAACACATTTTTGCCATTAAATAATTATCTGACAAAAGATAAAAATTTTTGATCACAACAATGGAACTATATATTGGGCATAAAAGATAGCACTACAGATTTCTAGTGTGAACATACTGTAAAAATTTTCTGGAGGACTCCCATGTTCCCCTCCCCTGGCCTAGCAGGCAAGAGAGCAGAGTCAAATTCATAGAAAAGTGTGACAGTCTCCATCCTGTAGCCTAAACAGAATTCTACTGCCTGAAGAAAAAAAGCCAGTTTTTTCACACCCACAGATGACCAAGAGGCAGATAAAAAGCATTTTAACAGCATTTAACAATGGATAGCCCACCTTTGCAACTCTGCAGGGCATTCTTTAGAAAGAGATTAAATCCTGCATTGCCTTCCTGTAGCATCAACATAGCTTAAAGTTGGGATTTATTCAAAACTAGAAATCCCTCTTCTCAGGAATAATTACATTCTCAATGTCTATCACTCACTGTTCCTACCTATTTAAACTAAATTCAAACCTGTATTTATTGGAACAGCTCTCACAGAATAAAATCTGTGGGCCTGGTACCCCAGGTTTTAAAATCTTCAGTTTGATTATTTAATAAAGCCTTCCACTATCTCAAAACTATTTCCAGTTAACAGTAGTACAGAGACTAGATGTTACAACGTCATCATGTCATAGTTAATCTCTCCTTATTTGATTACCTAATTTCATATCTTTGTTTTCAAAAATTTCAGACTCACAAGATAACAGCCACTTTATTTTCCTATATGTGTAAACTAAACAATACACTTTTCTAAACAGTCAAAAAGAATGTTTTTAAGAATGTATGGAAATACTTGGGTACCCAAGCATTTCTTGGACTGAGTCACTGACTCTTAGTTCTCTTTGAAAGCATAACTCTTCCAAAAATTTTAACAGGTTTCATATTCACCGCATACCAATCTTTTTAAAATGTCTATCACCACATTCAGAAATCTAGTTTTTTGATATAGGTATCAAATCAGCTGTATTTCTTTGTTCTCTTACTTTCCTATTTCTCTCTCAATTTTATGGTCAGGCACTGAACTCTGGACTCAGTAGGAAAACCACAATCTTGAGCTTTTGCCCTTAAGTCATTTTATCTAACTAAGAACTTTCATTTGGTCCCATTCTCTTAACTTGAACTTTGCCTTAAGGCACAATAATTCCTGAGGATAATTAACAATAAGTGTGTGGAAATCATACCTTAATTTCATCTTCAACAAAAGGCTGATGTTTAATAAGAAAAGGTCACTCAAAGTTTTCACAAATGTTTCTCATATTCTCTTGCTATTTATGCAGAAGCAGTTGTCTTTTTTCAGACTCTACTTCTGAACATTCTATATTCCTTCTTATACTTCCTTGCCAACTGGTCACTTCTTTATAATTTTATTTTCTTTTACTAAGTTAAACATGGTCAAAAGCAAGCAAAATGACTAAACAATATTCTGCTTGCTAACATCGCCACCAAAACCAGAAATTCATTTTATTATTGACCTATCTCCCATATTGCCAGAGGTTAACTATTTCACCATTTGATTCCCCATGGAATAACATGAGTTAACATCAATGAAGCCTCTGATACATGTTATCCTAAAGAATCCTTCTAAGCTAATAGTCCATATTTTCATTGCTTCTGTTATAACAACCTTCAAATCCGGGTACTAATTTTCTTGATGGGAGTGTTTTAAAGAATTATAATATTCTTAATGATTTTAGAATATGAATCTATTATGTAACTTGTCATTTATACTTTTTAATGGTAATTTAGATGAAGTGACGCTTTTGATATCAGTGTATAATAGCAATACCAATGTACTTGTAACTTAGGCCAATAAACTATTATAAATTATATAAATCTAGAAATCTGAGAGTAGAGCTAGTAATTGCTTTACAGAAATTGGTTAATGAATATATTCAGACAACAAAGCAACTATACTTGCAAGACTTTTTTCATTCAACACTGATTCTTTAAAAAGAAAATCTATTGTATAAACAGTAGATGTAGAGTCTGCCGATCAGAAGTACGAAATCAGTTCCAATGGGCCAAAAATAAGAGCCATATTCTCTGGAATGTTGTAAGTGCTAAATTTCTACAGAAGCTATGGGCAAGAATCTGTTCACTGGCCCTTCCAGCTTCCACTTGTTGACCATATTCATTGGCTGTGACAGGAACTCCAATCTCTGTTCACATCTGCAAACAAATTTACTTCCTCATCTCCGATTTGGATATTTTTTCCTCTTCTTGATTTTATTATTAATTTGCATATAAGTCATAAGGGCAGGTACCATTTTCTTGTTCCTGATCTTAGATAAAGAATGTTCTGCTTCTAACCATTAAGTATGAAATTACTGTTAGGCTTGTCAAAGATGATATACACATGTTGAGAAACATAATTCTATACTTAATATGAGTTTTTATCATGTAAGGATTTTGTATTTTATCTAATACTCTTTCTGTACCTGTTGACAAATTGAATTGTTTTTATATTTATTCTACTAATGTGGTGTACCATCTTTATTGATTTCATATATTCAGTCATCCTTACATCCTAGCGACAAATCCCACTAGGTCTGAGTACACAATCTTTTAATGTGATAGGAAATTTAGTTTGCTAGTATTTTTCTTGAGAATTTTGGTAGCTATAATCATAAGGGACGTTGAGCTCTAACTTCTTTTATAGTGTCCTTGTCTGACTTGCATGTCACGTCAGGGTAATGCAGGCCTTGTAAAGTGAATTTAGAAGTAATCCCTCCTAGTCAAATTTTGGAAAAGTTTGGGAAGGATTACTAGTCATTCTTCTTTAAATGTTTGGCAGTATTTATCAGTGAATTCTTCATCTGGTCCTCAATTTTTCTTTGTTGGAAGATTTTTGATTACTGATTCAACATCCTAATTTGTTATTGCTCTGTTCAGATGTTCTACCACTTCATGATTCCATCTTGGTAGGTTTATGTTTCTAATAATTTATCCATTTCTTCTAGGCTATCAAATTTGATGACATATAATTATTCACAGTATCATTTATGATATTTTCTATTTCTGTACCAGGTGCATGAGACATCAGCCATGAGGTGACAGGGTGTGAGGCTCAGAGACTGGGCCATTCAGGGGTTCTACAAGACAGATACCATAACTTGATTAAGACTGTGAAGCCTTTGTGGTCTTCTGATGAATTCCAAGCCCTGATTGCTTTGCCCTAGACTCTCCCAACCTCTCAGATGTGCCAGTCACCCTTCCCTCCAGGAAGGGTACAAAAGAAATGGGTCTCCAGGGAAATCTTTTGGTAAGCTAGGTATTTACCCACTTTCCCTTACTAGAGAAACCGTGAGCTGAGAGGTTTTCTCCTGCATTCAGCTATTTTGTCTTGAAGAAGGACAAAGTAGTTAAAGTGAAACTGTTCTTCTTACCTTCTGCATTGTGTCTTTTCTTGGACTTTTCTTGGACTTTCTTGGACTTTTCTTTTCTTTTATTCTAGCAATGGGCTACAACGTCTTCACTGGACCCCTGGACTTCCACAAAAATACCTTGTGCATCAGTGGTTATCAAAATCAGTGTTCTATGGGGGAATAATGGGTGGAAAACTCTGATTCCACCATCATGCTGACACCACTGAAAATAATCCTAATATTAAAAATACAGAATGCTTAGATATATGTGTGTATACACACATACATACACACACATAATGGGTATAAAGCAATGGCTTTATAATTCAACACCATTAATAATAAGATTATAGCTTTTTATGCTCTCATTATTTTTAATATTACACGTAAATATGCTGAATTATGTTTAAAACATTAAATGCACTTTTCATCTGCCAGTTTCTAAATCCTTATTTCTTTAAACTGAATTAAAGTACTTCAAAGCTGTGACAGACATCAAAATCAATATTTAGACATTATCCAGTTCTTATCAGGCACTGTTGTCACATTAACAGGCAACTTCATTAAAGATTTTGAAAATAAAATATCTGGGTTCAAACTTGCCAAAGGACCTGCTCTAAGATTCAGAAATAATAATTGGACATAAAATATACAAACAAACAGTAGTTGGATAAAAGCATAATGGCAATTATGGGGATAAAATCTGACTTCAGGCTGAGTAAGAGGACAAAATTAAATAACTGAGTTCATGGCAAATAAGTGAAATTCACATATTTTTAAAATAACATTTTACTTTCCCCGTTATAAAATTCATCTTCACCAAGCTTGAAATTGTTCTCTCTAAACTTCTCATTAAATTCTTACCATGAACTTGAAACTGTCTTTAAACCTGTATTGATTTAATTCTAATAGAAATTACTCTTTTTTCTTTAACTCTTTAATAGAATAAAATATATGATATACAAATACCTGTGACAACTGCACAGCATAGAAAAAAAATTTATTTCAAGTATTTTCCTCAATACTGTACACAATATTTAAAAAATAATACACTTAAATGTTGAAATGTCAAAGAATCATTAGAAAATAAAATAATTTGCACTAAACAAAGTATTTAATAGGAAAGTAGAAAAATATTCTTATGTCCTATTTCTATTTGAAGTGTTTTTTGAAAGTCATTTGCCTAAAGTTAGGAGGGGATAATACATATTTTAGTAAAAGAACAATTTAGTTCCTATTTCCACATTTTCAAATAACTAGTTTGGATAGTTGATTTGCTTTCCATTCTGTTTGGTTATAGGTGGAAGAACTCATTTTAAAATGACTAAACACTACTTTTTATTTTAAGCTTTATAGGTTCAAAATACTTGAAACTTAAATTCAAAGGTATTTGGGTATAATGTTAAATGTGTAAATATTTTAAAATGTCAGATCTTACAGAAGAAAATCAAAGCAATATAAATTAATCCATGAAAGCAGGAGAAAAAGAGGAGGTGGAAGAGAAGGGAAAAGGAGGAAGGCCATAAAGGACAGAAGGAAGAAAAGCAAGAGACATGGCAGAAGGAAGAGAGAGAGAAAGGAGTGAGTCGAGCAGAAGGCAGAGTGGCTAGAAGGAAAAGCAGTTGGCTTACCATGGTGCACACCCACCATTAAAGAGATAATTGTCTTCTAAAATATGTCACTAATTTTAAAATACATCAAATAAAAATTTTAATCCTCTTAGCATAAAATTTAAACTTTGCATTATCTGACTCCTGCTCAATTTCTAGCCTCATCTCTTATCACATCCCAATATAACCCTCCACTCAAACCATGACAAATTAGCTACAATTGATAACTATACCAACTTTTGTCAGACCACTGGGCAGATCCAATTTCATCTTCCCTTTTGCTTCCCCCTGTTCCTTATCCACACTCCTTTCTCTAATCTTCTAGTCACACAATGCTTCACTATCTACTACCAATCTTGACTTCTCTATAAGTGTTTCCTGATCCGCCTCCCCTTCTCAGTGGTCACTTAGCAATTCTTGAACAGCTCTGTTCTAGTACCTAATTCTTAGACTGTGCTGGCCACAAGTATAAAATTCATGAGGATTGGATCTAATTCTTAAATACTCTGTACCCTCAGTGATGAGTACACTTTTATTAAACTCTTAGGAAGTAATACATGCTTGTTTTTAAGAGTTTGTAAATGGTAAATAGCATGAGATTGAGTGAATAAGTATAATTATGAGTTAAATTCCCCTTTTTGAAAAGTCATAAATTAATTATGCAATTTATTCATTCTGGTTCAACTTTTCTGTTAAATTTCCAATACTTGATTATAGTTTGTTGATTATAGACCTAGACTAACATTTAATTACTGCAAAATGAACTGTGCATGAAGTATCCAGAATGTTGTGAATAAGTCTACAGAGAGTTCAGAAAGTTCAAAAACATGCCAATTCTGAATAAAATAAGGTCTGTGGCTCTCAGGGTGCCGCTGCTGCTGAGCTTGCAGGAGCATTTGGTAATTAATCTGAGCTTTGGGGAATTTCAAATGTTGGCAAACATGTTTTAAATTTTAAATCTGTTGTTTGAAGGGTTACTCCCAAGTACAAGTCCTTTATAGGGGAAAAAAAAAAAAGATGTCTGAGCTTAACTTGCACTTTTAACTTGGTCAAATGAGCACAACAAATATTTGGAGCAATACTGTTTGATTTCAAATAAAAGTTGCTTGAGAATTCCAATGGATACAATATAAAATCATTCTGGTTACTGATTTATAGTTATGCACAAGCTAGTGATTTTAATTTCTATTTTTAAATTCTTATATTGGGCAATACTTGGCATTATAATAATAACTTGGGAGTCAATACAAGTGAAGGTTTAGTTAGGTAACATCTGCCTTAAAGGTGTCTCCATCGATCTGTGGATTCTGACTGGACAGCTACATAACACTTTCTGCAATCAAGACCAAATCTAAGAAAAGCAACTTTTTTTTTTTTTTGTGGGACCCTCGCTTTGCAACCCAGCGCTCAACCGCTGTGCCACCAGGGGAGGTCCAAGAAAAGCAATTTTTACAGGGTAGAGACCACTATGCAAAAGCACAGTACATGTAAATGAGTAGAAATACATTCCACTGGGCATCACAAAATCAGGAAGTTGGAAGAATTTCAGAGGCACAAAAAATGACTTTGGGAAAAATGAGTAATTTATAAGTGAGATTAAATCCTTAAATATGTACAGCTTTAATGAAAAAACTAAAATTGTGACAATCTATTACAAATAATTGAGAAGCATAAACATCAAGAAGAAAGGGAAAAGTTATAGTCATAAAATGAAACATAAAATACATAATGGCAGGACAATGAAACTTTAGCAAAAGTTAGGAGAAGATGGGCGAAACAATATTTTGAAATAAATGATGAAATCTAAGGTAGACAATGTGAATTGAACATTCTAAAAATCAATATATAATTCTAATTTAATGTATAGAAGGGGATTTGCTTATTTTTAGAACGGGATTTGAAAAGAATTTTTTTTTCAGTGTCATATCTGATGTTTAGTATGTTTACAAACACAGCTTGAAAGATAAAAGGCTGATCTATAAATTGTACTTACATGGTGGTAGGGGTTTCTAAGTATTACTACCACTAATCTGCTAGCAATATTAAAATAGGCACATAACGAAAAGGTTATAATGAGAAAACTCCCACTTGCCCTTCAGGATGCAAAACTTCTCTGGCACCACTATACTGGATCACACCCTATCTGCCAAGAACACACACAAAAGTTAAGTGCTATTTGTCCCTCTACAAATAGCCCTGTGCTTATTTCTATCACAGTGCTCCCCACATGACTGTGCGATTCTTGATTGCCTCATTAGTGTGCCCCTCTGAACTTAAGCTGTTTGAAGACTGTGTTTTCATCTTTCTATTTGTAGCACCCAACACAAAGCTTGACAAACCATTAGCTAAGCAATAAATGTTTAGACTACAAATCAGTGGGAGTGTGGGAAACTGAGCTCATTCAGGAAAAGTATTAAGGAAATACTAGTGTTTATACAGTTCACAAGCAATAAGAAGACTTTAGGGTTTTTTGTTGTTATTTAATTGCATTATTTTTTATTGAGTTAACAGTTGGTATGCAATACTCTATAATACTCAAGACACAGCTTCATACCTCTTCAAATGCATGTTATAATGCCATGTCCACCACCAAGCTACCCACAGTCCTCAGCATAGTCCACTGGGCCCCCTCTACACTTTGATCTCTACTCTTACCCTTCCCATCTGGTAGCCTGAGTTAGTCAGATTTCTAGGGTTTGTTTTGGTTCAGGAAATATTAGTGTTTATAGAGGTTCATGGCAATTGTTAGATTTTGGATAGTTAGAAGTGAATAAGGAGGGCATTCTACATGAAGAAATTACAATAAAAAATAGATGTTTCTGCATTAATTATGGCATATTTTACCTTTAGCTACTATTAATATGGGTAACTAAATTTGAGACATTTCATTAATCTTTCAATGACTGCAAACACAAAATTTGACAGTTTAGAAGGACAGACTACAACGTAGTAAGCACAACTATAATTAGAACTTGACAGGATATTTTCTGTGTCCCTCTCTTAAAAATATGAGTAAAAAAGATTAACATAGGTAACCAATTCTATAGCTGCTTATGCTAATACTATTTAGTGAATAGCTTATTAGTAAACTACTGTACATAACTGGCACACACACAAAATAAAAAATTATAAAACTAGTAGCAAAACCCACTAAAAGGGCAACCGAGCCCCTATAATAGAATCCATCATAGGTACCATGTATCAGATTTGCTGGAACCTGAGCTCTAAGAAACCCCCATGAGTTGGCCCTCACATTCATCAACTTTGAGCTTGTACTTTTGTTGAATTCAAGGTATTCTCTATAATTTCCCACTGAGAATAAAGAAAGAAATGTTGCAATTGTAAAATGCCCATGAGAAATATAAGTATATTAGGAAGAAATCAGGTCAGGTAAGAGAAAGATGAAAGAAATTGGGAGAAAAATTTCATCAGTTATTGAATCACCATGATGCATGTTTGGGATAATGATAAAAAAATTTCTAATAATTGGAGCTATTCAAGATGAAACAGTCTCAGAGAGTAATGAACTCTGCTGATGGGAGGTGCTCAAGCAAGAGCTGAATGGCCATCTGTCGGGGATGTTGAGGAAAGGAGCCTTTCATTGAATGGGAGGTTATACTAAATCATCTCTAAGGCTATTTCCAGCTTCTAAGATTCTATAATTTAATGAAATAGAGCTTAAAGAAAACCCCAAAGAACTATTAAATAACTCTGTATACCCAACATATATATCAGCAGTTAATTTCAAACCAACCATTAACTTTAAGCATTTAATTTGTCTTAGAAATTTGAAGGAATTGGTCATAAAAGAGGAAACACAGAAATCCCCTATCTGCAAGGATGATCTCCTTAAATCATTTTTGAATTGTGCTTTTTAGTTCCCTTGGGAAAAAGAGAAAAACCTTGGCACGAATTCAGATGCAGCCTCAAGGCAGGAAGGATTGGAGGGCAGAAAAGGGAAACTAAGCAGGTGAGATTCATGGCTTATGAATTTTCATCAGCCCTGACAGTTCACTCAAGAACAATACAACTTCTGGTAAAAATCAACATTTAAAAAATAACAAAGAAAACAGTTTTGCTTCAGGGCCAAATAATTTAAATATGCTAGCTAAGTGGCTAATTCAATAATTAACATTTTGGCACCCTACAATTTATCAGTCATAGGTGTGTGAGTGTACTAGCAATTATGTACTTTGTCCATTAACATACTCCCTGCTATAGAAACTTATTCCAAAAACTTGATACAGATAGTGATCATTAAAGTATATTGAGGGTATCCCTCATGGGCAGGGGTTAAGCCTCAGCACTATCACCCCTAAGGCCTGAAGGCGATCATCCACCAGGGAGCTAACAGACCTCTCCTTTCTTGCTCTCTGCTCCCCTTTGCAGTGTATTTCAGTAGATCCCTCCTGTTCTGCTCCCCACACTGTCACTGGTGAATCCTTTCACTCACCCCGCCCCTGCACCTCTGGCATACACCTTAGTTCTATGGGGGAAAAAAAAGTATATTGAACTATTTTTTTTTTAAATAAGTATTTTCTCAATGTATTCTGTTTTAAAATATTACAATGAGAGTTTCATACTTAGATAGAATTTAGAAATTCACAAAATTACTCCTACCTTAATTTTTAGAAAACAGTAGATATAATTAAATATTACATATTTCTTTAAAACCACTGAAAAACTGTAGTACAAAGAATATCAGAGAGGAGTGAGACACCCTTGAAAAGTAGTCACTTCTAATCATGAAATATTAGCTAATTCAGAAGGCACATCAAGAAGTTAGACTTAAGAGAAAAATTTTACTGGTAAAAGAAGCAGCTAGCAGAATTTTAATAGCCATGCATGTGCTGGTATGGTAGATATGAATCTGAAGAAATTTCAAATTTCTCCAGTTTGCCCTTTCTGCACACATATTTTACAGGATATGTAGAATAACTGATATCCCTGGCTACTGAGGGAAGGGTAGGCAGAGAACACTCTTAAGAGTCTAAATATGCAATTAAAAAAGGCTAATCCCACCCTAAGGCTTTTGAAACCAAAGGTAAAAGATCAGCCCCTCACACTAGCTATCTGACAAAGAAAAAGAATAAGATCTTTCTGAAAGAAAACTTAATCTGCTTCAGTCTCTACTTTTTTATACACAACAGCACACACACAAAAAATTATAAGACCTATAAGGGAATAGGAAATTTGACTCATAATCAAAAGGAGAAACTGCTAAAAAAAAATCCAGCAAATGACCCAGAAGAAGTTGGAGTTAGCTGATAATGAATTGTCTCTGGGTGTGTGTATTGCAGATTAAATATTTCTCAAAATAAATTACAAGAATCCCACAAATTCTAAAAATAGCAAATAAAAATATGACTAAAAAGGAATTCTAGCATCAAAAAAAATTGCACATTTGAAGGGAAGCATTATGTGAGTTTATAACCAATTAGAAACAGTGGGAAAAAATAGTATAATCAAAGAGGGATGAACAGAAATTATTCAAATGGAAGCACAAAAAAAAATCAGTTCAGAACCTCAGAAAACTGTGGAATTATATATATAATCCAATGTCCAATATATGTTTAGACTGGAACCTCAGATTGAAAGAACATAAGACATTTTTTATGAAAAATCATAACCATGATTTTTTCCAATTTTCAAAAATTAAAGTAATTGATAAACTCACACATTCAAGCTCAATAAACTTTAAAGAACAAACAACAACAAATACATGGGTACCATTGTTTGAAAATGAAAATAAAAAAGTTTAAGAATAACTAGGGGAGGAATAGAAAAGATTTATAACTTAAAAGTCCTGAGAGAAAATCAAATTGTTCATCTTAAATTTTATGCCCAATGAAAATGTTCTTGAGACAAGAGAGCAATTAACAAAATTTCAACCAAATGTTGAAATAATTTACTTCCAGAAAGTTACTCTTAGAAATCTTAAAGAATGGGCCTCCCCGGTGGCGCAGCGGTTGAGCGCTGGGTTGCGAAGCTGCCCGCGGCCTCTGTGGCGCCGGTTCGATCCCCGGCTGCTCCCCGGCCACCGGAGGAGGGTCCCACATGGCGCGCAGACCTCTCCTGCCGTCCGCTGCTCCCCTCAGCAGTGTACTTCGGTCCTTCTGCCTGCTCTGCTCCCCACTCTGGCTCTGGTGAATTCTCTCACCCTCCCGCGCTTCTGACTGTACCCAGTGCATGTATAAACAAAACAAACAAACAAACCAGCAAACAAATAAAGCATGCCTCTATAAAAACAAAAATAAAATAAAATAAATATACATTTAAAAAAAAAAAAAAAAAAGAAATCTTAAAGAATGTTATGCCAAAGGGAAACATCCAAGATAAGCACCCATATCATGTATAATGAAAATCAGAAAGGAATAATAAATATGTAAATGTAAAATGTTAAAAATTGCTTTAAAATTGATTTAGGGTTACTTCAACCTTCTTGATGAGTATATCAAGATGATGTAGTATATATACACAAAGGAATACTATTTAGCTATCAAAAAAGATAAACTCATGCCACATGAGTTGCAGCAACTTGGACAGAGCTGAAGGGATTATACTAAGCAAGATAATCCAAAAAAAGAAATAAAATTAACAGATGGACTCACTTATATGTGGAACACAAAGAAACCAAACAGAGGGCCAAAGAGAAACTTAAAAACCAATCTTTGACAAAGATGACCATAGAACTGAGGCATCCAGAGTAGTATGTATGCTATGGAGACTGAATGGGGAGATCCTGTACTTCCAAATTACTAGCAATGATGCAAACCAATGGGACAATAAAAAAATTAAATAACTGATTTACAAGAAAATAAACTATAAAACAAAGATATGTTGTGGTATATACAGCACCTATAGGAGTAAACTACATTATCAGTAACAGCACAAAGAACAGAAATTGCAGAGCTGCATAGTTGTAAAAGCATAATTTCGTGGCATGACAGACCTCTCCTGCCGCACTCACTGCTCCCCTCAGCAGTGTATTTCGTCAGTCTGCCTGTTCTGTTCCCCACTCAGGCTCTGGTGAATTCTCTCACCCTCCCGCACATCTGACTGTACCCAGTGCTTGTATAAACAAATAAATCTTCAAAAAAAAAAAGTATAATTTGATATGGTATTTTATATTAAAATGATATTAATAGGTAGTGATATTAATATTACTTCAAAGTGAACTGTGGTATGTAGATGATCGATCACCTGCATAATTTCTTTTTTTTAATTAATAAATTTTATTTTTATATTCCTCATACAATTGCAATCCCCCCATTCTGACCCCAAACCCTCCCCTCCCGCCCCCCACCCCCCAAAAAGTGTCTCTGGTTCATAGTTTTTGTTGATTTTGATTTTCACTTTCTTATAGTTATTCATTTTCCTGGTCCTTTATTTAAGTTTTCTAGATCCCTGCTATGAGTGAGACCATCCGGTATTTTTCTTTTTCTTTTTGGCTTATTTCACTGAGCATGATCCCTTCTAGCGTCATCCATGTTGCTGCAAATTGCATGTGTTTATCTTTTTTGAATGCTGAGTAATATTCCATGGTATATATGTACCACATCTTCTTGATCCAGTCATCTATTTTTGGGCATTTGGGCTGTTTCCAAAGCTTAGCTATTGTAAACAGTGCTGCTATCAACATAGGGGTGCATCACCTGCATAATTTCTAAGATAGAATACAAAGATGAATAGCAAGAGCCAAAGAATAGATACAATGAAATATAAACAAATCTGATTAATCTTAAAGAAGGGGGAAAAGGAGACACAAATAAATATAATAAAATTACACAATCAGAGAACAAATAGAAAGGGGATAAACTTTAAAACCAAATACATGAGTAAAAAATTGATTAAACACTCCAGTTAAAATACAGAGATTATGAGATTGCTGTTTAAAGTATAAGCTTTTTGCAGGAAACATACTTAAATACAGGGTAGGAATGAAAGGAATGCAAAAGATGAACTATGCAAGTACTAAGTATAAAAAATAAAGCATGGTCATATTAAAAACACACAAACTAAACTTCAGTACAGGACATATTGCTCAATAAGCAGAGATACTTCATAATATATCAACTAAGAAGGAGGGATTGCACTCTTTTTCCTCTCATGTTGGGGATTTCCCCATATCACTTCTCTGTTCTGAGAACAATGGGTGTGCGTGTGCGCTTCAGCGCTGCTTCAACCTTCAAGCAAATCTGCTATTCAAGATCCAGGACCACAACAAGAAATTTGAGACACTTTTACCAATCTTCAAAAATATCTGTTTCTAAAAAAACTAAGAAACTGCCCTTCTCTGGTTCTTAAATGTTTCCCCAAATTAAAGCTTTTGCTGAATTCTAATTCTCATGATCATATTTTTAAGCAAACTAGCTTTAAATTTTAAGAAAGAAGTCATTTGATAGGCCAGTTAACTGACTTCGCCATGGGGAGTTGAAAGATAAATAACACCTGTCACTGGGCAGCCCACAGTTTAGCTGCAAAGATAAATAAGGGAGTAATTGCAAATCTTTATGAAAGGTGTGCAAGGATTGCTCATGGAAGCTATGGGAGTATAGTCAAAGCACCCACTTATTTTACATTCTGAGAGGAACAGTGGTCAAAGAATGTGCAGGGTTGTGTAAGAATGCTCCAGGACTTGCAAGGTACATGGGAAAAGATCATCAATAACAGCTAGTTTTGTTTTACCTTGGAAGTAACGTATGATGATTTTTCATCAAGTGAAGCACAAAATTTGAATTTCTGGTCTGAATTCAACATGCAATAATAGTAAGTAGAGAGATAGTAACTGAGATAAAACACAATCCACTAAAATTCTATTTAGCTTGCTGAATATATGCTTTCTGTTTTTGGTACATACTTCCTCATCTTTCATTGGACGAGCCATCCTTTTACTTGAAAATTACTATGAAAATCAAAATGTACACATTCTATTAACCTTGAACCAGTGAGATATGCTGTATTTATGTATTTTTCTTTTCAAAGTGATAATGACTACAAAATTTTAAATAATGGTCCACTTTTAAACATAACAACAGAAAAATATTAAATCACATAGTATAGACAAATGTGTAATTCAAAATAGCTTGGTCAACAAATTCAATCTCTATAACAACTAAACATGATAACAGTTATTTGAATGTTTACTTCCCTTTGTACATCCCATCCTTTTTGAGAGAAGAGAAATAACACCAAAAAAGACAAAAATATGGAGTGTAACAAAATGAGAAAAGTACTAAGCATGTACATAAATAATGTATTCAATGACATTTTAAATCCAACATAAATGCATTCCTTATATTTAACTCGTTAAAGACATTGCTCCCTCCGTTCCAAGTCTGTATAAATAATGGTGCTCTTAGATGTTATGTAAGTTTGTTCTGTAGTTCTCATGAAAATTTTCTAGAGCTGAGACCAAGTCTGGCATGTCTTTGTACATGTCTTTCTACTCTCAAGGATATTACATTAGACCCAGTGAAATGGCCCCAGATAAGTTTGGTTAATAATTAAGCTCAGGTAATTAGTGATCTTAATTCATCTTTGCCAGACAGCAGTGGAGTCATTGGTTTCAGGAATTAGTACATGGATATTTTTGAGTAGGGTCTCTGTTGTTATCACAAAGAGAACAAATAGAAAGGGGATAGACTTTAAATCTTAATGTATCAATATTAGACTAAACACTGCAATTAAAATATGAAGATTACTAGATTGTTATTACAAAGTGTCTCTTAGAAGTTTGTTCTTGAGTGGATATTTTCTCTCTTGTGCTCCAAGTCCTGAAAATCATGAAGAAGGAAGTTCAACTTCACATTCTCTCAATGGCTTCAAGTTCAAAACTTGCTTTAGTGCTAGGCTGACCATTCCAGGCTCTTTGACTTAATATTTATTTGGATTATGCAAATATCTTACATTATGTTTAGAGTCCATTAATGTCTTTAACAATGTACTCTTTTATAGATTTCCTTAATTTTAGGTGTTTTGGAGAAAATGTTGGCCAGCATAACTTGTCTACTACACCACCACAGTGGATAACAGAATAGTTTGTGACTTAAAAGACTCGTATCTGTTAATTGCAGGTAAAATGAAACTAACTAAAACTAAACTAGAATGGAAAAACATACACAATAGAGAAAGTTTTCTATCTTGTTTCATGCAAAAATGTAGATTTTCAGCTTCAATTTTTCATGTACAGGGGTTAATGAAAAGACAACTGTGTCTTCCAACTATTTCTGGCTAGCCCAGGATTTGCTAAACGGCCACCACATAACCAAACTGTCCTGACTTGTATCTTGACATATAGAAGGAGCTCTGGTTTCTTCAATTTCATTCAATCTCACAAATTTTTCATGAGTACCTTTCTATGCAATTAATTTATTACGACCGAAAAAAGATAAACTACATAGAACATCACCCCTACCCTCAAGGAACTCTGAACCTAGTCAGCAAAACAGCATAATCAACTTAATAGGCTACGGTATCATACATGCAATACATAAAAGACATTGGTTATTTGGTAAAATGGTAACACAAAAATATTTTGGTATGACAGGAAAAAAATCATGCAGAAAAAATCTCATGTTGAATCTTTAAAACGTATTAAAGGTTTGCCAAATGAGAGAAGAAAATCACATTAAGGAAAAGCTAGAGGGTGAAAAAAATCAAAAATCTGAATTTCAAGCAGCTCAACATAACTTGAAGACATATTGCATTTTATGGAGTAGGGAACAATGAGGTTAGAAAGGACAGAGAGGTAAGCAAAAGATTCATATCTTAAAAGGTATTAACTATACAAAAAAAGACATTTCGTAAAGATTTTTTTCAGTAGTGGTTCCCAAACCTGGCTGCTCATAATTTCCTGTGGATATTGTTATGTAGATAGATTGCTGAGCCTAATCTCCAAATTTATTGAGTTGGAATTACCTTGGGGTAAACAATTTTAACAAGCTTCCAGGTAAACCTGATATAAATTTTATCAGTTAGAAAGCTTAGGGATACCAGCAATAGAAAACTTAACAAGAATAGCTTTAAAAGATATATTATCTCATATATTAAGTACTCTTGAGACACGATCGCTCCACTGTTGAATAATTTAGTAATTCAATGATGTCAACAATAATTCAGATTATTTCTCTTTCTCTGCTTTGAATGTTAAAGTGTGTTAGCTGCTCTACTCTGCTCTGAAGTGGATTTGGTAGCCTTAGTCTCTACATCTTCATTAAAAAAAAAAAAAGAAAAGAAAAGAAATTCTCTTTTGTTCTCTGCATTTCTCTTCTTATGGACAAGGAAAACCATCACAGACATGCCCCTGCCAACAGATATTTCTTCATGTTTCACTATCAAAATTTCTGTTTGTAGCCAATTTTAAACCAATGACTGGCAAGGGCAATTCAGAACTACTGCTAAACAATACCCTTCTCTTTTTGCTGAGGAGGAGCCTTGTCTTCCATAAAATACGTAGGCGCCCAACTTCTGAATAAAGAAAGATCAAGATTGTGATATAATAAAGGACAACAGTGTCTGTTATAGGGCAAAAAAAAAAAAGGTCATGGGATTGGTAATGGGGACCAACAGCATAATTGATGTTAGTGGCTTAAATTAAGAGATAAACATTTTTAGGTTGGTATTTTTGATTTTTTTAATAATAGGTTTGTTTTGGGGCCTCTCCGGTAGTGCAGCAGGTCAAACACAGAGCTGTGAAGCTGTCTGCAGCCTTTGCAGGGTGGGTTCAATTCCTGGCCAGCCAGGGAGATAACCACATGGCGCAGCAGACCTCTGTCTCACCCACTGCTTCCCTCAGCAGTGTTTTCAGTCCATCTGCCTGTTCTGCTCCCTGCTCGGTCTCTGCTGAATTCTCTCACCCTCCTGCACCTCTGGCCTGTACCCCAGTTCTTGTATAAATAAAATTTTAAAAATCTTTTAAAAAATAAATAGGTTTGCATAAAATATATAGAAGGAAATATAGGCGAAACACTACGTGATTTGCACATCAAAGACATCTTTACAGACACATCACCCAAAGCAGTGATAGTGAAGGCAAAGATAAACAGCTGGGACTACATCAAATTAAAGAGCTTTTGCACAGCAAAAGAGACAATAACAAAAACAAAGAGAAACCCCACCAACTGGGAGAACATTTTTGCACCCAACACTAATGATAAAGGACTGATCACAAAAATCTGCAAAGAGCTGATGAGACTCAACAACAACAAAGAAAATAATCCAGTCAAAAAATGGGCAGAAGAGCTTAAAAGAAACTTCTCTGAAGAGGAAATGCAAATGGCCAACAGGCATATGAAAAAATGTTCAACATCACTTGTCATCAGGGAAATGCAAATCAAAACTACCATGAGATACCATCTTACACCAGTGAGAATGGCACATATTAAAAAAACTAGCAACAACAAATGTTGGCGAGGGTGTGGAGAAAAAGGAACTCTTCTGCACTGTTGGTGGGAGTGCAAACTGGTCCAACCACTGTGGAAAGCTGTGTGGAGATTTCTGGACCTACTAAACATAGAGCTTCCATATGATCCAGCAATTCCACTCCTAGGTATTTACCCAAAGGACACAGAAACATCAATTCCAAAGAACACCTGCACCCCTATGTTTATAGCAGCACTGTTTACAATAGCTAAGCTTTGGAAACAACCCAAATGCCCAAAAATAGATGACTGGATCAAGAAGATGTGGTACATATATACCATGGAATATTACTCAGCATTCAAAAAAGATAAACACATGCAATTTGCTGCAACATGGATGGCGCTGGAAGGGATCATGCTCAGCGAAATAAGCCAAAAAGAAAAAGAAAAATACCGGATGGTCTCACTCATAGCAGGAATCTAGAAAACTTAAATAAGGGACCAGGAAAATGAATAACTATAAGAAAGTGAAAATCAAAATCAACAAAAAACTTTGAACCAGAGACACTTTTAGGGGGGCGGGGGCGGGAGGGGAGGGATTGGGGTCAGAATGGGGGGCTGCAATTGTATGGGGAATATAACAATAAAATTAAAAAAAAAATAGGTTTGTTTTATTTCATTAATTGGGGTAATGATTTACATCACATTATATGCCTTTGGAATATAGGTTTACACCTCTACAAATGTGTATTATTTTACCAAATCCACCACCAAAATACCAACAATTGTCCGCTTGACACCCCTCTTCCCTTTGCCCCCACCTAACCAAACTCCCCTTCAGGTAGCCTTAGACATTGTGCTCTTTCCCCTCCTGTTTTTACCTCCCCTCCCCTTCCTCTCTTGGATGTCTCAGATCTATGGTCAGTTTTCAAGGTTTGTCCTCTTCTGACCTTTTCTTTGATTTCTCTATATTCTAAATATAAGTGAAACCATCTGTTATTTATCTTTTTCCTTCTGACTTATTTTGCTTAGCATAATCCCTTCCAGCTCCATCCAGCAAGCATCTGGAGAAGGACATTATTAGAAGTCAGGTCCTTTCAATTTTTTTCAAATGGAAAAATAGTAGAATATTTTAGTTTGCTAACAAAGAAGATAGTAATATTTTTACTTAAGAGAATGATATTGTTAGTGAACAGGAGGCAAGGTATATGAAAGATTTGATACTACAGTATAACTAGTTGCAGCTAGGATTCCATTGAATTCTGATGGCAAAAGAGAGAAAAGAATTGAGCATTTTTACCAGGTTCTGCACTGGCTGGAGAGCTGGAGCATTAACCAAAGGAGGATAAACAGCTTTTAAAATGAAACCCATTTTTATAAGAAGACCATGACCATAAGGCCAGATGCCATGAGTAGGTCAGGTTAGGTAAGGAGTTATGGGGCCTCCCTAGTGGTGCAGCAGGTTGAGCGCCACGCCATGAAGCTGTCCACAGCCTCTGTAGTGTGGGTTCGATCCTGGCTGGATGGCAAGAAGCCCACATGGCGCAGGAGACCTCTCCTGTTGCGTCCGCTGCTCCCCTCAGCTGTGTATTTCTGCCGTCTGCCTGTTCTGCTCCCTGCTCTGCCTCTGGTGAATCCTCTTACCCTCCCGTGCCTCTGGCCTGTATCCCAGCTCTTGTATAAAAATAAATAAATCTTTAAAAAAAAAGGAAGAAGTGGTTATGAGCAAGTCACTACTAGCACTGCAAGAACAATTTTAATGCAGCAATAAAATCAGAAGTCAAATTAGAGTAAATGAAATGGATCCTGAAAAAAACAGATGATGAGATAGACTGTCTCTTCAAGTTACTTGATTGTGAAGGGAAGACCACTAGATTGATAAGTAGAGTTGGTAGCTTTCAGAGGGCTGTATCAGATGGTAGCTACTTGAGTTGCTCAAGGAAAAATGCCCACAGAAATATCTTAAAACGTAGAAGAGACTAGATCATTCATTGAGCAAAAGTCTCTGAGGATGTAGATGGCATGTGAACTAGAATGAGATTATTCTTATACATTAGAAGGGCTCTCATCCATAATAACTGAATAGAGGAGGCAGGATGAGCAATAATAAAGACAATTTGGAAGTAAAAGTAATATAAACTTAGGTGATTAGAGAAGTTCTTCATGAAATACAAGAATATGCTGCTAGAGGGAACCATTGGGAGAGCGATCATGATAAAAGCGAGAGAAGTTGGAATGTTCTCCATGGACAACAGCAGAGAAAGCTGGCTGCATTGTTGAGATTGGAAACCACAAAATTTTCCCAATTTTTGGAAATGTTCACAAGTTTGGAGGAATCCAAATAAAGTAGTAAGGGATTGACAACAGACTGAACATGTCCAATTTGGATAAGGAAGGGCCAGCAAGTGAGGACACTGAGGGTATTTTTAAGTGTTTGGGGGAAGAATCATAGCAAAGAATGAAAGAAAATGGAGCAGAGAAGAAAGTGGAGGCAGAATTTTAAAATGATGGTGAGTGAGCAGTCAAAGAGACTAGGAAATAAGCAGTGGTTGAAGAAAAAGTTTCGATGAATAGGAAAGTGAAAGATCTGAAGTGATGGGAATCCGTGGTTATAAACTATCTCCTTTCCCACTAAAACATGCCATTCTTCATTTCATTTACTCAAGGCATTGCTTGCTATAGCAGCTAATCTGAGAAATTTCATATACAGCATTAATGGCTCAGAGTAGCTTTAAATGTAATCCTTTTTAGTGTAATATATTTTAGAGTTGAACAAGGTTTTTTTAAAGCTTTAATTCAAAGGAGAAACTAATGTGAAGTTCCCAAGCCTAGTGTAGCAGAGACATTCTTGGTCTGGATAATAAAACTAACCCTTACTGAAAACCAGTAGTGGTTCACATCTGTCAAGGTGTCACTCTTCTTTTGTGTCTTCCACTTCCAAGAAACAGCAGGAGAACTGCTGTGCTCAACAACTTAATTAAAGGAATACTACTACATGAGAGGAACTCCAAGATCAAGACATGACTTTCGATACAATTTAGGAAAATTTCTGAATTTTTGGTGTACATGACAGAAAAGCTCACTTAGAGTTTTGATAGTCATACCAGAAATAAATCTTATCAGTCATCGAAGTCATTCCATTTCCAACCTGGAGTCCAAATGCTACACTTGTGCATGTTATTTGCTTATTATCCAATTCTCTGATGGATTTCTATTGCCTTTGAAAATAACACACCTCAACAAAGTCATCCCAGTAGCTGCTGTTTTGGTTAGAGCTTATTTTTGCACATCCAGATGACAATGATTCATATTTTCCCAAGTACCACACAATTTTCTGCATTCAACTTGTTTTCATATTCATCGTGCTCTGGTACACAAAGAAAGAGTAATATGTTTATAAATGTTCTCAGTGAGATCTAAACATGCTAAAATACATAAGCAGACAATAACAATGACAACCAAAAAAACTCTAAATCCTACTTTAAATAATCAAACGAGTCTACTTCAATAAAAAGAGCAACATATCATGGGTCAACACCCCTCCCTCCAGGGTCTACAATAAAGAAAGCATCAACTACCTTTACAAAATTATTTAAAGGCATACTGCAGATTTATTATGAAATTATGGATGCAGGGCCTCCCCAGAGGTGCAGCAGTTGAGCGCTGGGTTGCAAAGCTGCCCACAGCCTCTGCAGCGCCGGTTCGATCCCCGGCTACCGGGTGAGGGCCCCACATGGCGCACAGATCGCTCCCGCCACCCGCTGCTCCCCTCAGCAGTGAATTTCATCAGTCTGCCTGCTCTGCTCTCCACTCTGACTCTGGTGAATTCTCTTACCCTCCCGCACTTCTGACTGTACCCAGTGCTTGTGTAAATAAATAAATAAATCTAAAAAAAAAAAAAAAGAAATTATGGATGCATCTGAATGTATTTTAAAAGTGGACATATTGTGATCAAAATTCGGTTGTCAGAACTAGGATAAATGTTTTTAAGTATCCTCATTTCTTCCTTTTATGCTTGAATTCACCCTTGTTTCACTTATTATATAAATTACCCATTTACTAGAGTGGACACAGACCCAAACATATATGAAGGCATACACCAAATGAGAATGTCTTCTGTGATGGCAGATCAAAATAAAGGTTGTCAAATCATGACATTACAAATCTCCATCTGAATCAGACATCCAAAGGTAAAGTGAAACGGGCCTCCCCTGGTGGTGAAGCAGTTGAGCGCTGGGCTGTGAAGCAGCCCACAGCCTCTGCAGCGCCAGTTCCATCCCTGGCCACCTGCAAGGGATCCCACATGGCTCGCAGACCTCTCCTGCCGTGCCCACTGCTCCCCTCAGCAGTGTATTTAGTCAGTCTGCCTGTTCTGTTCTCCGCTCTGGTGAATTCTCTCACCCTCCTGCACTTCTGACTATACCCAGTGCTTGTATAAATAAATAAATCTTAAAAAAAAAAATTCAAAGGTAAAGTGAAACAACTCTGAGCATTACTTTGATTTACAAAATCTCCATCTCCAGGGAATTTGGGGTGCAAAAATCAAAAAAGACTACAATGGAGTATCTTAACTGTGACAAATACAACTTTATTCTAATTCTTGAACATTATTTGAAAAACAATGTACTCATTTTGTTACACTCAGCAATCTTAAAGGTCAGAGTTACTTTTTTAATTTATCATTTGGAATAATTGCAAGTGTAAAAATTATATCTGAAATCATTCATGAATTTATTCAAGACACACAGTAAAAATGTCAATACATATTTCAAAGAAATGCACATAAAATTCATAAATATATAGAATTGTTAATAATTATAGGCAGAAATATTTTATTATACATGGGCAAATGTGATTTTGGCATGCTGTCATATTTGAAAACCTTTCCTGATTTTTTAATGTTAATCAAATTTCAAACTCTCTTAAAAACCTTTTTTGCAACAATTTGACTAATCAATCTAAAGAAAATCAAGTTTTCTGTCAACCAGACTTGATTTGTTATTACTAATATTTTGCATTTACACAATAAAGTCAGTTAACTACTTAAAGTAATTTGGTCAGTAAACTAGATATAATTTCAGTTCACTTTTTGTGGCTGTTAAACATAGAGCAAATTGATGGATTTCAACTCACAGCTGAATAAAACTACAAATATCTAGTATTAAAAAGAAATCTTACCTGAGGAAAATGACAAATAAAATGCATTTTATTAAGTAGGAAAAAAAACACAGATTTTTGAAGTAAAACTTGTGCCTTCATTTGAATTCTTACTCTGGTATTTATAAACATATACCCTTAAGTAAGATACTGAAACTCAGTGTCAACTTCCCCACATGGAGAACAGTGAAAACGACAGGCACAGTATGGGATGGTCATAGGATAGATGTCACGTCAAGAAACACAGCACATCACATCTGACATGTAGTAGGCAAATGGAAATTGTTATGTGAGTATAACTGTGTGTATAAGTAACCCATATTTATCAATTTTTGTAAACAAATGTGCCAAAGCTTAATGAATTAGCAGTGATGACATTTGCCCTGATATATCTGTCAAATTACCCTGGGAAATAATTAATCTTAATGATAAAAAGAAAGGTAGAAGAGTGAGGGGAGGATGGATCTAGTGCCAAGACCTGGGGTAAAAATCCAGGTCACAAGAAGGACTGAAGAATTTCTGGTGGGACAGGGAAGGGGTCCAGAGAACTCCTGGTGGAAACAGGCTAGGACAAGGCATAAGAGACAAGGGTAGGTCAGGATTTACACAGTTACTGGAAGATGCAGAACTTTTGCCCATTTGGAGCAAAGCACTGTCATCCCATTAAGACTGGTGCCTGCACCCCTATGTTTATAGCAGCACTGTTTACAATAGCTAAGCTTTGGAAACAACCCAAATGCCCAAAAAAAGATGAGTGGATCAAGAAGATGTGGTACATATACACAGTGGAATATTACTCAGCAATCAAAAAGATAAACACATGCAGTTTGCAGCAACATGGATGGAGCTAGAAGGGATCATGCTCAGCAAAATAAGTCAGAAAGAAAAAGAAAAATACTGGATGGTCTCACTCATAGCAGGAATTTAGAAAACCTTAATAAGGGACCAGGAAAAAGTAAAAATCAAAATCAACAAGCAACTATAAACCAGTGACAGTGGGGGGGTGGGGGAGAGAGAAGGGGAGACAAAGGACTAGGGTCAAAATAAGGGGGGGTACAATTGTATGGGGAATATAATCAAAATGATAATGCATACATTGTGCAAAAATGAAAAATGATGTAAGAATTATATAAAATAAAATATTAATTAAAAAAAAAAAGACTGGTGGGGCAACAGGGGAGTCCAGGTAAGAGAAGAACAAAATTAAGTGTGAGCCGCAGGTGGCACAGAGATGGCCAGTTTCTGATACTGTTTTAACAGGGCCCTGGTGCCTCCATCCCCCCAAAACACACACAGGAATTTTGTTTCTCCAAGTGAATGGCAAGAGAAATGAGGAAAAGACTGGATATTTATGATGATTATTAGGTAGAACAGGAGAATGGCTGATCATATAACTGAACAAAGGCCCAAATTTTTAAGTATTTTTGAAAGTTAGGAAACTTAGGGACATGTGACGAATAAGAGGCATAACTTGAATTTAACTCTAATTCTATCTCCAAGCATTTTACTCTAAGTTATTACATAATCCTCCAAGTGAAAATAAAGTCACACCTGCTTCAATACTCAATTACAATGGCTATACTAGCAGAGGGGCCATAACATTTTTGGGAATCCTTTACACAAAAAAATTCATGAAAAATGCTCACTCCAACACTAAGTACCTTGCTAACTCCTTCAGAACTTCTCACACACAGATGTAAACCCAGCTACACTCACTCTCCATTCAGGTCCAAATAATTGTGCTTGCTACTATGTGACTTTTGAGGATCACTGCTTTATATTTGGTGCCACTGCCATGATCAGTCCCTACCCTTCCAGAACACTGGTCAAACAGGGGTTAAAATTGACTAGTGCACCTGATGGATGCTGCTGCCCCATCCCTGGCCTCTGAAGACTTATCACTGGCCTCTGATGATTCATCCAGGCCCTCCCTTCAGTACTATAGCCAAACTGAGAGACTGCTGGGTCTCAGGTGTTAGAGCTCTTGGTCTTACAACCTTTTCAGCGCACATTTGTGTGATATTTGCTTCAAGAAGCCCAGAGCATCACAGCACCTAACTCGGGTGCCGCATGTACTGTAAAAGCAGTGTACTAGGATAAGCCACGCCCTGGGTTGAATCCTGGGAATTCAACAAACTTCATTTTCTTATATACAAGTTTTATGATGTCATTTGGAAAATAAAAAGTATATTCTGCTGTACCAAATTAAGTAGAGAGCCTATCAGTTGCTGTAGGTCAACCGATTATGCAGTAAATGGTGGTGGTAGGGAGGGGACAAAGTCCCTGTTCCTGATTGACATAAAGTTGCATGTTTAACACAAACTACATCACTTTAATCATGATATATGTTTATATTATATATGTTTATATATATGATGAAATGTAATTATTTGTTTAGATTAAATGTCAGTGCTTAGATTACCTTGTAAATGATCTGAGAAAAATATTCCAGGTGGAATCTTCTTCAGCCATTTGGCAAATAACACAGCTACAGTCTCCAACATTTGGTACGTGATCTAGAAATATACAATGAAAATCATAATGAGGAAATCAATTAGGATACAGACTTTTAAAGATACTGCTTAAGTTTTTTATTTTAATGTATCATTAATTTCTTATACAAAAATCTAAGGTGTACTTTTCTGCCCTCACCACTACTAATGAAAACGCCACACTACAGTTTGAGTTTGAGATTTGATTGGACGTAATTGAGTTTCTCTGCCTTGCATAATCACTACCGGAGAGGGCACTGACAGTTTTATCACTCTCAATTCTCTTCTAAATTATGCAGATGCTATTGGCTCTTTTAAATAGTCCTCTGCATCATCCCTTATAAATTGCTTAGAAACCCAAGACTGATTAACCATCAGAATGAGTGAATATGCCGGGAATGGTGTTAGTTAACCATTATGCTCAGCTGCTTCTCAATTAGCCTAAGATAGACTCCAGCCCACTCAGCTGTGTAGCCTTGGATAAATTCTTAATTGCTCTATGCTTCATTTTCCTCATCTGTAATATGGGAATGATGATAATAGTGTCTACCTCATATGATTGTTGTGAGAATTGAGTATGTTAATATTTGTAGAACATTTAGAAAAGGGCCTTGCATACATTGAGTACTATATTAATCTGTTACCTAATTGAATTTATCTTCAATATCCTGTATCTTCTATTTGCTTCACCCATGTTACTTCTCACCCCATCCCCATGTGCTTCAGTATTCTCAAATGTCACATTTTATCTCAAAAAAGACTGTGATGTTTTTAAAATGTGAATGTCCTATACTATAAGCCTACATATTGAGCCTTGCATGGTGAACTTTGAAAGAGGGAATAAAAAAAAATTATTCTCTGATGTCTAATTAAAATGTTTAGAGAGGGGCCTACTCTGGTGGCGTAACGGTTGAGTGCTGGACTGCGAAGCTGCCTGCAGCCTCTGCAGCGCCGGTTCCATCCCGGCTGCAGGTGAGGGTCCCACATGGCACGCAGACCTCTCCTGCCGCCCGCTGCTCCCCTCAGCAGTGTACTTCCGTCTTTCTGCCTGCTCTGCTCCCTGCTCTGGCTCTGGTGAATTCTCTCACCCTCCCGTGCTTCTGACTGTACCCAGTGCTTGTATAAATAAATTTTAAAAAAAAGATAACTTAGACAGTTAGGTAGCTAAAAAGCGGGGCGTGGGCAATTTCAAGCATTTCTGAAACCCTATCAAAAAAAGCAGCTGCCAATGACAAGTCCCAATAATTAAAAATACAAAGTTTGGAGGCAGAAGTTCAATTTCTACCACTTATAAAATTCAAAAGAGCTTATATGGGGACCAAAATATATATTTTAAAAAACTTCCTGAGAAGCAGTTCTGCTCTTCCAACACCTGGTGAAAATTAAGGACCCCACTCAAGTATGTGAAACCCTACACACAGTCTTTCCTGAGACCAGACCCTAACACGTAAGACAGGATGTCTCTGCAGAGAGACCTGTATCTTCAAATATCGTGGTTCCTTCCAACATAAACTGAGAAAAGGGAGAAGCAAATGGTAAAGGGTCAGGACTGGCCACTGAGCAGGTTTTCTATGATCCAGCAGACCGGGTAAAGGAGGAGTCAGAGTCCTCAGTGGTTTTTGCAGGTCTTTTATTGGAATTTACCCAGTACAGAGCAGGCAAGGGTGCTGGGGGGCCAGGAGGCTGACAGACCTCCCAGCCCCCAGCAAGTCTTCACTCTATGTGGACTCTCTGGCGTTCTCTGCTTCTCTCTTGGCTTCTCTTTCAGCTTTGGCTTCTCCTTCGACTTCTGCTGCTGCTGCTGGCGTCCCCGTGACACCACCCTTAAAAGCCCAGTCTTAGCCCATGTGAATCTCATCTACCTATGCCCACACCCTATTCCAGGTGCCCGCCATCAGGCATGCATTCAGGACCGCAGGGTTCCGTCATCTATCCTGATGGCGGGAGGGCAGAAAAGCCTGACATTTTCTTTACCCTACACAAATAATCCCACAACCTAACTATCTAGACCTGATCTAGAATTCCTCCGAAACTTAATCTCATTAGATAATACCTTACCTGCAATTCTGAAGTCTCCTCTCCCTTCTCCAAACTCTATTCCCCATATTCGGTTAAGGAGCAGGGGATTGTGAAGATTAATTACTTAGGAACCCCCATGACAAATGTCATTTTTGAGCATCTGTGCTGTAATCTAACTCCCCAAAACTATTGTACCTTTTCTCCTTTAAATTCTCATTGCTTGGGGCCTCCCCGGTGGCACAGCGGTTGAGCGCTGGGTTGCGAAGCTGCCCGCGGCCTCTGTGGCACCACTTCAATCCCCGGCTGCTCCCTGGCCACCAGAGGAGGGTCCCACATGGCGCACAGACCTCTCCTGCCGCCCGCTGCTCCCCTCAGCAGTGTACTTCGGTCCTTCTGCCTGCTCTGCTCCCCGCTCTGGCTCTGGTGAATTCTCTCACCCTCCCGCGCTTCTGACTCTACCCAGTGCATGTATAAACAAAACAAACAAACAAACAAATAAATAAATACATGTCTCTATAAAAAAAAAAAGTTAAAAAAAAATTCTCATTTCTACCTCCTCTTTCAGATCTTCCTGTGGTGTCCAGTGAATCCCTCAGTTCTTAGTAACCAGTTTTCACCACACACTTCCTCACCTCTACCTCCTTAGTACATAATTGAAAGCTGGCAATTTGTTTCAGCCATCTCAAATAAAAGCTGTTTACCTACTAAATCCTGTATGCTGAAGGAAATGGTTCAAGAACATTTTATCTCTATTTTTAGTTAAAATTCCTTTTACTTTCAATCTCATGCCTTCTTGGCAAATGTTTGGTCAAGGTTATCTCTTAACTCCCTCACTGTGAGTCACTCACTTTCATCAAGCTCTAGATTCCCTTGCTTCATAATTGTCAGATAGTCTTTTCTCTGTTTGGTTATCCTTATACTCCACCCTATCAGCCCTATCCAGGTAATCGCTTAAATTCCATTTTTCTTCTGGCCTACTCCAGAAAAAACCCAACCAGGACACATTGCTCAATCAAAATGGTGAATGCAATTGAGAAAATAACTAAAGCAGGCAGATACGTGCCTTCACAAATTCACCAGCTTCCCCTGGGCATGCCAGAAAATCTTGCTTCCATAGTCACCTCTTATAATCCTTTCTCTTTAGTAAAAGAGATTACATAAGAATTTCTCCACACTCCTCTCTATTTCCCCTCATTCTCCAAAAATAATCATGACATCTTTAGTCACATAGTAAACAGGAGATAAATACAGCAAATCTCTTATTCACCTTCTCCTAAACACACATAACCAAGACTTAACTTTTATACTGTGCTATTTTCAAGAAGAGACACAACTCTGTTCATCCCTGGTGACCTTGATTTGCCTATTTAACTATATTTTCAATCCTCACCATGTAGAAGATAACTGGTATTTTTGCTTACCAAGGAAAAAAGAAATTTGGAGTAAATTAGCATACAGACATTGAAGACATTCGTAAGTCTTCACAATTAGCCTTTATGTACAAGAAAGGGACAAGATAGACACCTGAAATGTTATGTCTACCAAGATCTGTGTGGATTCTGGGAACCAGAGAATAGGCACAAATATAACAGATATTTTGGAGATCACAATATGATTCCTTTCCAGTATTCTGAGGAAATGGCTGTGAGTATCTTGATTCAGACAAATAATCTAGAAGTGTGAAAAGAAAGCTGACATAAACAGAGACTGAGGGACCAGAAACTCCTTTCTCAAGAAGTAAAATTTGGCCAATTCCTCTTTTCAGGACAGCATAAATATCTGGTATTTTTAGTCATGTGTCTACAAAATGGCTGAGCCTGACTTCCCACTAGCATTGACAACAACATTTATAACTAATTTAATGAAATTGAGTATGATAAAATGCCATGACCTGCATTCTGTGTATCAGAAACGCTCCATTCTTACTCTGCCTCTCATTTCTTACTAATTCTTCAAAGCTTCATTCATTATTTCTTGTTTTTAATATTTTCAATCTCTCCTTTTTACCATCTTTAAGCCAGCAGCATTTACATTTGGTCATCACTCAATCTTAAAAAAAAATAAGTTATCCCTCAAAATTACAGCTCCTTTCAGCTATTTGTCCTATTTCTCTTCAGCCTTCATGGCTAAACTTCTTCAAAGAATGACCTTCCTCATGGTTTCCACTTTTGGAAAATCATTCATTGAACTGTGGTTTCTTTCCCCTGCTGCACTGACAATGCTCTCACAAAGAGCTCAGGTTTGTCACAAACTTCAGCAATCTATTCCAGGTCTCACCTCACTGATGGCGGCACTGTTTTATGTAATGCTGGCCATTCCTTTTACATCTGAAAATCCTTGCCCTTCTTATCTTCACTAAAGCCAGATCCCCTTCTTTCCCCTCAACTTGTCTAACTTTTCCCAAGACACTTTTATGTATCTCTCTTCCTTACAACATTTCATCCCTTAAATATTGGTGTTTCTCGGGTAATTTCTCATGAGCTCTTTTCTCACTTTACACTTCCCTGGGTAATTCATCACTTCCCATGGCTTCCATTACCTTCTGTTTCTGAGTGACTCCCCAACACCAATCCTCAGGTCAGCTCTGTCTCCTGGGTCTGGAGGGGTGGGGTGTGTGTGTGTGTGTACGCACCCACAAGCACCTGAAGGGAAAGTACTTGGTTCAGAAGCCTGTATCACTAACCCTGCAGAAGGAAATGACTTAATTTTCTACATCTCATTGTCATCGGTAAAATGTTAATAGTAGTGTCTAAAGGAAGACAGAGAATTAAATGAAGTATATATACTTCTGTACTTAATGTCTTTGTAATTTTATTCTGAATAGAATGGGAACATATCTGAATGTATCTTGTGTGTGTATATTTTGACATCTCAAAAAAACCTTTTCTAGCTAGGGAGAGGTGCCTTCTCAGTGCTATGACCAGTTCTTGGACATAGTAGAGAACCAAACTGGGAATATGTCTGTGATATGCACAGCAACCAATGCAAGGAAAATTCCTTCGTCTGGCCCAGGCAGCAGATAAGACAATATTCACTTGCCTCAATCATCCCAAAGCCAGAAACCATACAACTAAGAACCATCTGTATCTTAGATCCCACTGAAATTAAACTAGCCAATGTCAAACTGTATACACAGCCCTGCTATGTCTTTCTGCAGAGCCTGCAGGGTAAACTCTTCTGACTCCTGCCCCTTTTGTCCCTTGACTAACATTAGGGACTTCCCACAGCCTTGTATGTTATGTAGTGACCCCCAAATCACATGGGACCTATGAGTATGGGGTATACTTCCTTCCAAGCTTCATTCTCATTCCCTATTTGACCACAAGTGATTTTACCACTGCATGCCCAATATTTATGTCCTCAGAATACCTAGCATGGAGAAAGTGTGAACAGACATATTTAGGAATAACAATGACTGCTTTCTGATGGAGAGAGTAAAGAAGAACATGGGAGGTAGCAGAGAGAGGAGTTAAAAGGTACTTGCCATGACCTACTTAAGATAAAAGCAACCAGCTACCCAAAGGTTAATGTTCAAAGATTGGGTTAAGGCTAAAAAAGAAGGACCAAATTTGGCAACATGGAGGTCACCAGTGAATGTGTAAAGAGTAACATCAAGGAAAAGAGAGGGCATATCTCAGAATGGAGTAGAGCTATTGAAGACTGAGTGGAAAAATGAGAGTTGTTAAGCTAACTCTTAGGTTTTGATGGGAGGGAAGGGAACGGTAAATTGACTTTAGCTTTATTGCAGGAAGTTGTTGTGTAAAGGAGTATTATGTTTCAGTGGGAAATTGTAGTGTGTGTGTATGCTGATTAGGATAATCCAGGAGAAAAGAAGTCAGTGACAATGTCTGCAGAGGAGCAAAGATCTTGAGGAACAAAGACCTTGAACAGGAGGAAGTGCATGAAATCCAAAGCACAATGGAGAGTCCAGCTGTGGCAGCAAGGAAAGACAGGTCCACCAGGGCAACAGGAGGGAAGCTGGTCTATGGGGTATATGCAAGAGGAGGTAGATTGGTAGATTTGATAGTTTAAGAATATGCAAGTTTTCAAGTTGCTTCTGTTTTCTCAGTGAAGAAGGCAAGACATCATGTGAGTGTGAGGAAGAGGCAGAACTGTTATAGACCTGGGGAGAAAGAAGGAAAGTATAGTTTTATTCAATGTACCCTGGCGCTGGCCCCTTTGAGCTCAAGAGAGTCAAGTGCACACAGCTCTTTCCAGCTCCACTTCAGTGATATCACACAGGAAACCTGAAATCAGTCTGTTTACATCACAGAAATCAGAAAATGTTACAAATCAAGGCTTGTTTTCCTGGAGAGCAGTATCCAAACATCTGCCAGCACACCACTGGAATCAATCACCTGGGTCAGTAGCAAAATGAGCTCATTAGGGAAATACAGCATGTTAGGGTTGCCAAGTAGTACCAAGGGCTTACTTGAAATTCATTGTCATAGATTTAAGGTGACATGGGTCAGCATAGGGGTGAGTATGTGTGTGTTTCTCCAACTCCTTGGGTAAGGCCCCTTGGATTGATTCATTTAGTCAGAGCTCAGGTGAGTACAGACAAAGAAGGTGTAGGGAAATGAGGGAGTGATTATAATAATGAACCACAAACTGTAAACTGGGTAAGGATGGAAAGAGGACTTGAAAAACATTGCATCATAAAACAATGGATAAACTCCATCAGCTAGAAGTTCTAGCAGGAGGATCAGGGAGAAAGAACTGACTGCCAGAATCAGAAGTTGGGATAATCCATCATATTCTCTGTATCTAGGAATATGATCACAGTGCCTGGAACACAGTCAGCTCTCAAAATATATTTATTCTTTGAAGGAGTAAATCAATATCATGAAGAATAAGATGCCGGTCTTGCTTGTAATTTATGTATATAAACACGCTGCGGTGGACCCGGTGATACTTTGTCTAGAATCTCCTTCAAGGAAGGATTGGTTCCTCCAACTGCTGAGACTACTGGCAACAGACGTTTTCAGTTGTAGCACCCTCAGGGAGGGTCTCAGCATCTGAGAGCCACTTCACCCAAAATCACACCCCTTGCAGGGCAAGCCAAATCCAATGAGCATTTGACACTGGCGTAAAAAGGTTCGGCCTAGTTCCCTGGGGTCAAATGACAGTGTTGTCAGAATTGCATCTGAGCTCGAGTTCTGCCTCTATCAAACCTTATATCCTTCATTCCTTTCCCAAGGGCATTCCCTACAGTGAACTGTCTCAGAGATGGCTTCCACTCTGAGAAGCTAATCTAATCCCTCGCAATTTAATAGACAAAGGCATTTTGCAAAAATGAGAGCATGTGTATACTGTGGCATTTTTTAAAACCAGAGTTGGACCCTGTTAATATATTTGATTCTAGTTTACATGCGCTGACAACTTCAATGATCAATAGATGCCAGAGGGATCACATTCATTATATTTTTTTGCTAAAAAGTGAAAGAATAGGAAATAAGCAAACAAGTAGGGTTAGAAGGGAACTTAATGGAAACATTTTTCTTCCAAATACTTTAGTTCATCTAATTGTTTCAATTTATCATCTTGATTTTTTTCCTTCGAGTAATGACATTGAATAAGCAGTGAAATTCACATTATGCAGGCATGAGCTTAGCCCATGCAATATTCTTTTTATTATTAGCCACTTAAGAAATCTTTTAACTGTCTCTGAATTTTATAACCAGAGGGGATATAATCTGTTGATGTTTTTTTCCCCTCACTGCACAGGCTACTAAGCATTAAATGAATGTCTTAATCACAAATCTTTGTTAACTAACATCTACCAAAAATTAAAAGAAAGGCTTTGCTCATAAGAAAATTATGCCACATGTTTATTTTTACTTTGTCCTACAAAGAAACCAACCTTTCTTATTAATGGTTCAAATATAAATTTAGGAAGACAAGTTTAATATAGTAGGTTTTTGTAATATTTGGCTGTCATTGCAACTAGTACCTGACATTAATCCTGAGGCATGTATAATAACATTAAGTGAAAACTTTTCCTTTCTGCATGGTACAACAACTTCAAATTGCAGAAATAATATTGATACCGCTTTTATTCATCTATGCAAGTGGTATTGCACCACAGAAGAAATATTATTTTAAAAAAATACTCCTGTTTGGAAAAGATCTTTACTAAAATACTCTCCAGATAGGTAAACTATTCCAGAACAAGAAGACAAACAATCAAGTAGAATAAAACATGATTTAAGTAAAAACTATCTTTCTCCAAGTTGCAAGGACATGCAGTTGGACTTAAAATAGAATCATGACAATGGGAAACAAAGGATCCCAGAAAGAAACCAGATATGTGTACCTAGGATGCCAAGGCCAAAGACCTTGTTGGGGCAAATACGTCACTAGTTTCCAAACCAGTAATGTCCAAGAGAAACATAACACAAGTCACTGGCATGATTTATAATTTTCTTATACCCACAATAAAGTGAAAAGAAATATAATAATTTTAGGAATATATTTTACATTACTCAATATATTTGAAACACTATTTAATTATGGCATTAATGTATCATAAGAAATTGGGTGTTTTTCTTTTAATAATATTATATCTTCCACCTACTGAATGGGAGAACACATTCACACATCATACATTCAATAAGATATTAATATTCAAGAACTAATAAAACTCAACAATTAAAAAAACTATTACAAAAATTGGGCAGTTTTTGAGTAGTTACTTCTCCAAAGACAAAGAACACAGATAACAAATAGGCAAATGAAATGATTATCATCTCTTACTAGAAAATCCCTTATCAAAATAATCTCACACCTGCAAGAATGACTATTAGCCAAAAAGACAAGAAATAGCAAGTGTTAAAAAGGATCTGGAAAGGATGTGAGGAGAAAAGAAACCATTAACCATGTTAGTGTGAATGTAAATTGTGTGATCATTATGGGAGGCCATGTGGAGATTCTGCAAATTAAAATAGAAATTCAATCCAATCCAATTATCCCTTTCTGGCTACTAATACCCCAAAATATAAAAACACTAGTTCAAAAAGAGATGAGAGCCCCATGTTTATTGTCTCACTATTTACAATGATCAAAAACTGTAAACTACTTAAGAACTCAGCAATATACAAGTGAATAAAGAAGATGTGGCATATACACAATGGAGTAACAATTGGCAGTTTTGTAAAAATGAGGAAATCCTGCCATTTATAACAACATGGACAGACCCAGAGGGTATTATGCCTAGAGAATAAAGTGAGAAAAAAACAAACATCTCATGATTTCGCTTATATGTGGCATACATAGAAAACACAGAGGAACTAAATAGAACAGAAAAGCTTTAGGGCTATAAGACCAATTAGTGGTGACCATGAGGGAAGGGGGAGAGTGGAAATGGGGCAAAGAGGGAAATGGTATGGTGAAGGATACATTTGGACTCTGTGGTGTACTGAATATAGTATACACATGTTGATTCTCAACGTGAACATCTGAAACTTACATGACGTTATAATGCAATGTTATTTTGGTTAAAAAAACAAATAATGAATAAAGTAGAAATTAGAAATCATGATGTTCAATGCTGGCCCAATGCTATACTCAGAAGTACAAAATGTGGAAAAAAATGCATAATTAAGGAAAAACCTATTTCCAATAGATATTCTTTAACAAATTCAATCTTCAGCCTTCTTTGAATTGCCATTACATTTAAATAAAGCATCTTCCAGCATGTGTTTTTAAAAAGATCTGCTTTTTTTCCCAAATGAGAATGCATTTCTTCACGCAGTATGCTGTAACACAATGAAACTCAATAAAAGTACATTTCAGAATGGCTTAGTGAGATTACAGGCAATTGTACTTTACAAGCTTCATTTTACTTTAATGCAAATTACTCTTCATTTAAAAATGCACATCTTCACCTTATTAAGCATATGATTCATTTGGGAAAAAAAGTGTGTTCATACCAAGTAAAACTAGGTATGTAATGAAATGTGATTTCTACATTCTAGCAAAAACATAAATAAGTTTTTGCGTGGACACTTCTCAATCTAGCATAATAAACTCTAATATGCAGGGTAGAGCGACTCCCTCCCACACAGGATTGCTCTTCCCTTCCTCTTTGCCTGGCTGGTTCTTCCTCAGCCTTCAGGCCTTGGCTTAGTGAGAAATGACAACGCTATCAGATTAGGCCTCTTCATCATACTTAACCACAAAATCATGTTTCTTTTAATGAGAGCATTTATATAACTTGTAATTATGCCATCTTCCTGCCACTAGAATGCAGGTTCTCAGGAAGATAGGAAACTTCAGGATCCCTCAACAGAAAATTCTTGTCTAGCCCTGAGTACACATTTGGGAATGAATTAACTGTGAGACAGAAATCTCCTTTAATTATTTTCAGGGAAACACTATCAAAAATAATAGACATTGTTCAAACTGTTTTTCTTTATTTTCTATAATATTTCAAAAGGGTATTTTAAATATATAGTAGTCTCAAAGAGGTATTTTAAATATATGTTCATGTTCTTATTTGTCAGTCATTAGACATTAGTATCCAAATGCATTTATCTTCCACATAAGAGAGTCTAGTTTTAAATTTTATGTTCTCACTTTGTGGGCTAGATGTTAGTTTTTTAAATAGTTTTAAATTTGATTTTAAAAATCATTTATTAAAATGACCTATAATAAAGGCACTTATTTTTCTTAAACATTTTTTTAGCTCTCCACAAGTTTATTGTAATTAAACACCTTCCCTTTTTTAGTGAATCCAAGTGAAGAACATATTTTCTTCTATTTTTAAGTAAATGCAAGTATCTCTTCAATATATTTACTTTCCTGGAAAACAAGAAAACACTGAAGATGGTAGGTATAGTAACAACAAATGATAATTAGGGCAAAGCACATAGAAACCAACTAATACGAATATTGATTTTAGGAATAATAACATGTATGACATATCTTAATGAATTTAGATTATTTAAAAGTTTTTTAGTGTAATAGTCCTCATGAAAGTATTTCTTTGAAATATCTAGCCCATGTATAAACTCTCTGGTAGCAGTCTTTGTCGACCTGGCATATTAGACCATGAACTCCCAGACAATAGGAGCCATGCATTGCACTCATTTCTATTTCTCCCTTGGTATATACACAGCACATTAGTGGAAACAAAGTGGACATTCAGAAAATGATTTCAAGAGAATAAATACAAGTTTAGGTTAGGAAATAAAACCTTTCATTAAGATACCATTTAGAAAAATCATGTAATAAACAAGGTATCGACAAGTAAAATAATAATCTTTGGAAATCGTATTGCTAGCAATTAGTGAAATCTCTCAGCAGAATTATTACAATAATTAGCCACAAGTTAAATTCTTATATAAGCCAATTTGTTTCACTCTGCTTCAATCAAGGTTCTTGATTTGCTTCATTAAACAAGGCCAGTAATATGATCAAAGAGTTCTTGGCAAGAGAGAAGATATAGTTTTATTATTAATCTATTTCCTTTGTTAGAAAAATGAACAACCATAACAGTTTTGTGTCAGTAGATTTATCTTTGTATAAGAATTATAAAATACAAGCATAATAGCAAACTGTCACCCTCTTAACTCCAAAAACATTTATCATGCATCTCCCCTATGCAATGCAAGGTGCTAAATACAAAGGAGATCCAAAATTCCATGTGACCAATTCCTTCACTTAGCTCTTACAGTCTAGCTGGTAGGACAGACATGGAGAATAGCAACGATAACAGACATAAGAATGAAATAAACTAAATATAAAAGGGTCATTCTGTGAAAACACAGTAAATGGAGCAACAAATTTCAAAACTGTATCTGAGATAACAATACATAAGACATCTTCCAGATAAATCAATAAAGACAGAGGAAAGAAAGGAAATTCTAAACTGAAAAATAAAATGACCAAGGGCATATAGATGTGAATTTTGGTAGGAAATTTTATGGGACAGCAATAACTTTCTATGGCTATGAGTGAAGTTCAGACAGAAAACCTGAAGAGCCCATTTGAGTTAGAATCATGGAAGGTTTTGAAGGTGATACCATGGCATCTGAAGTTTATTTCCTAATAGCGGAAGCAAATTTATGAACACAAACCAATTTCAATACAGTTTTCAAGTCAACTCTCTTCCATTCCTCATATGGATAAACTCATATGGATAAACACTTCAAGGCTTATGCTACCTACACTGAAATTTGTAAACTTCTTAGATGAGGCTGGTAAACCTAATTCACACACACACACAAAAAAAAAAAAAAACAAGCAGAAATCATGAGAACACAACACAACTTCCCATCAACATAGCTACTCTTGTGATTACTCATCATTCTCTCATTTTCTGTCAATACAAAGGAAATTTTCAAGGGTTGAATAGTGTCCCCTAAATTCATATATATACACACACACACACACACACACACACATATATATATATACACACACACACATGAAATTTCCTAGGACCCAATAATGTGTGATTTCTACTTTCCAACATAAACATAAATATATTTCCTTCTTTGGAAATAATCTTTGCAGTTATCATTAGTTATGGTTCTTGCAATAAAAACATCATGATCAAGAGATGGATCCTAAATCCTAAATCCACAGAGGAGAGGATACAGACAGACACACCAAAGAGAGAGAAAAAGGGATGTGAAAATGCAGACACACAAAGAAGTTAATGTGAAATGGAGACAAAGTTTGGAATGATTCATCTATAAGCCAAGGAACACCAAGCATTGGCAGCCACTTAGGAGCATCAAAGAAGTTCCCCCTTCGAGCTTCTAGAAGGAACCAGACCTGTCAACAACTTGATTCAGACCACTGGCCTCCTGAACGATAACCAAACAAGTGTTGCACTGTGTTAAGTTACCCAGTTTGTAGTCATTTGTACATGGCAGCCCTGGGAAAATGATACACATTGTTAACACCATAACTGGAATATTGCTACACTAATACCAAAAAAAAAAAAAAGTGTAAATGGCGTAGAATTGGGCAATGAGCAGATGTTTGGTAAATTTTGAGATGCAACCTAAGAATGCCAAGAAAGCCAGGAGCCACCTGAAGCTAAGACAGAAAATGGGATGCAATCTCCCTCCAAGTCGCCAAAAAGAACCAACTTGACTGTCACTGTGTTTTCAGCCTTCAGGCCTCCCAGATTATTTTATGTCACCCAGCTTATGAGAATTCAAAATATACATTTCCTATAGAGGTTATGTGTACAAAGCACAGTGGATACACAGACCACATTAGAATAAAGGCTCATACTCATAGGGTTAAATAGGCCAACACGTAGACAAGGTTAGCACTTTAAACATTAAATAGTCTAGTAATAGAAATGCCTCATGAGATTTTTTTTTATTATACATTTTATTTTTATATTCCCCATACAATTGCGACCCCCTTATTTTGACCTCAATCACTCCCCTCCCCGCCCCCCACTCCCCATAGAGTGTCTCTGGTTCATAGTTGTTTGTTGATTTTGATTTTCACTTTCTTATAGTTATTCTTTTTCCTGGTCCCTTATTTAAGTTTTTTAGATTCCTGCTATGAGTGAGACCATCCGGTATTTTTCTTTTTCTTTCTGGCTTATTTTGCTGAGTATGATCCCTTCCAGCACCATCCATGTTGCTGCAAATTGCATGTGTTTATCTTCTTTGAATGCTGAGTAATATACCATGGTGTATATGTACCACATCTTCTTGATCCAGTCATCTATTTTTGGGCATTTGGGTTGTTTCCAAAGCTTAGCTATTGTAAACAGTGCTGCTATAAACATTGGGGTGCAGGTGCTCTTTGGAATTGATGTTTCTGTGTCCTTTGGGTAAATACCTAGGAGTGGAATTGCTGGATCATATGGAAGCTCTATGTTTAGTAGGTCAAGAAATCTCCACACAGCTCTCCATAGTGGTTGGACCAGTTTGCACTCCCCCAACAGTGCAGGAGAGTTCCTTTTTCTCCACAATCTCGCCAACATTTGTTGTTGCTAGTTTTTTTAATATGTGCCATTCTCTCTGGTGTAAGATGGTATCTCATGGTAGTTTTGATTGCATTTCCCTGATTACAAGTGATATTAAACATTTTTTCATATGCCTGTTGGCCATTTGCATTTCCTCTTCAGAGAAATTTCTTTTTAGCTCTTCTTCCCATTTTTGACTGGATTATTTTCTTTGCTTTTGTTGAGTCTCATCAGCTCTTTGTAGATTTTTGTGATCAGTCCTTTATCATTAGTGTTGTGTGCAAATTTGATGCATTTTTACTCAATGCTGTGAGAAGTATTTAGCAGCAGCAACTTATTTTCCAAGTAAAATATTTTCAGATATAGCATTCATGTTTAGAGAAAAATTCAATATCATGAAGTGTGATTATTTTGTATATTCCATAATGTCTCTTTAAGGAAATATTCAATGTACTTTGTATGACTTGTTTGATATTTTCCCATTTTGCCATAAATTTAACAGTCATTTAATCTTGAAATCTCCTTTGAGTAACTGCAGCCTATAGTAACACTTTCTCTGACAACCTGCATGCTTGATGTTGGCATATGTGTGGGTTGGAGGCTAAAGTACCATCCAAGCATACTGAAATAAAGCTAATAACTTTATCATGTAGAATCAAAATATCCATGAAAAGCTAATCAAAATATTGTTGCAAAATAAACAAAGTCTCTCAACAAAATCACTTAACTGTAACATTGCTGAAATTTTATTAATACTGTTAAACACTCCTTTGGTGTTTAATATGTACCAGGCATTATTCAAAACATTTTTAGACATATTTAATCACTGAATCATTAAAACAAGACTGAGAGTTGGCACAATTATGTTTTGTATAGATGTATATTGCAACAGCAATAGAAAGGTTAAGCACTTTGTCTGAGAAACTTTAGTAATGCTAGAATATGAATCAGAAGGTACACAATCTGAATCTCATTCCAGGAAGCCAAGAAAAAGAATAACTGGATGAGATGCATAGGCTGTTCCAGTAAAAGCAGACCAAGGTAAAGGGTAATAATACAAGAAGACCTGCCATATCCAGGTGGCAGCTGATATGCAGAGAAGGATGCATCAAGCTCTGATGGCTTGATATTATCAAACATTAAATTTCCAGAGTTATCACAAGTTGTTCTTATCACTTATCACATTCTCAAACAATAGGCTGATTTTAATTTGACTTTTAATATAATGTGCATACAAGGAAATGGTTTGGCCAGCAGAACAGAATATATATTCCATTAGCAGGTTTATTTCTCATTGCAAATGAATAAATTGACATTCTGATTTGAAACAGTCATGTAAACTTCATTAGAGTGTGTAAGCTTTCCTGAGTCTGATAAACACTGGCAGAGTGATAAAATCACATTTCTGCTAGGCAGAGCGGAGATTTCTAGTGGGATGAATGCCAAAGGTAATGTGTGATCAGGAGGCTCTGTTCTGCTAAGCACTAGCAACTTCCACTAGCAATGCCCACTATCTTCATCCGGGCTGTGCCTGCCTCTCCACAGCACTCTACACTCTATCATGTCATCTAAGCCCCAGACTTAAAAGGTTAAAACGTTCAGGGTTGCAAGTAATGCCAGAGATTTCTTAGTGGTTGTCTAGCACTTGAATGTTCTCCAAAATGTATCTTACACACAGTTCCTCCATCACTGCTTAAAAAAAAAAAAAAAAAAAGCCTCTGGAGGTTTTTCACCATCTCCCAAGGATACCCTTCCCATTCAATAAAGTTGAGTCAAAGCTGCTTCCTTGAAACATGCAAATATAGTGAGGAGCTGTTAAACAAGGCCCATTCTTCTCCAGCATGCAGAACATACAATATCAAAAGAAAATTCTAATATCCCCATGAGTTTACCCTTCTCAAAGCTAAGAACCTACAGCTTTTTCTAATAATCTTCAAAGACCAAAGATTCTATCTTATCATTACCCAAGTCACTTTCTTTAAACCCCATTTTAGTTTAACCAAACATCTTTAACACATACCCCCCAGGAGATTAGCAAAACTAACTACTCTCAACTGACTGACACAAAGAATGTTTTCTAGGTTTATCTACTAACAATGGGCTAAAAGTGTATCAGCATTAAGAATTCAAAATTGAAATTAAACTGAAACATCTACATTTTTTTCTCACAATGCTTTTTCTAAACCCCATCTTTTTGTTTGTTTGTTTGTCTTTTTTTTAAAGATTTATTTATGCATACAAGAGCTGGGGTATAGGCCAGAGATGTGGAGGTGAGAGGATTCACCAGAGACAGAGTGGGGAGCAGAACAGGTAGATTGAAATACACTGCTGAGGGGAGCAGCAGGCGAGTCAGGAGAGGTCTGCTGCACCATGTGGGTAGCTCCCTGGCTGGTGAGGGATTGAACTTATGCTGCAGAGGCTGAAGATTGCTTCATAATGCAGTGCCTAACCCCTTGCACCACCGGGGAGGCCCTAAACCCCATTTTTCTTATAAAGAGAAACACTTAACAGTTAAGTTTTTTTTTTTTTTAAATCATAGCTCAGAGAAAAAAATACCCCCCAGTGTTCATAACTATCAATTCTCTGTATCCTCTCTTCTCATGAAAAAATGCTAATCAATCCCTTAAAATTTCCACAAATGTTGAACTGTTCAGTATTTGTACACATTCAGTATTTTTTCTCACTCTTCATTTAACAGATAGTTTTTTCTTTTTCACACTAAAATCTGTTATTCTTTATTAAACCTCACAAATCACTTTAAGAATTATAATAGCAGCTCACCGAATGTCATGCACTTTCTCTGCAGATCTGTCAAAAAACAGCTCCTGTTAGAAAAAAAATGAGCCCACATAAAGCACCAAGGAGTCCTCAGCCTCTCCTCAACTACTCTGGACTTTATTTTACTCTTGTCAACAATACTCTTAGGCATAACAATCTGGCAATAAGTGTCCACAACAGAGAGAACTGAAGCAAAAGAAGAGTTTCACAGTTATGCATTCACATTGTCAACAGCTCATATTAGATCTTTAGTCATAGGCTTTGTTCATCCTATTCTTGCATTTGCAAGGTAGAAATTTTTAAATTATTTTTATTGTTATTATTACTTTTGGAAGCCTCTTCCCATTTAGGGATTCTTAGAATGCGGATTAGAGCACAGTGCCACTGAGATGCTCCCTCTCCATTCAAATAGTGCTCATATCTTTGTCATCATTCTTCAATGCATTTATTGATTCAATTAGTTTGTGGTTTATTTATCAAAATTACATTTTTGAGGGCCTCCCCGGTGCTGCAGCAGTTGAGCGCTGGGTTGCGAAGCTGCCCGAAGCCTCTGCAGCGCCAGTTCAATCCCCGGCCACCAGCGAGGGTCCCACAGAGCACGCAGACCTCTCCTGCCCCCCACTGCTCCCCTCAGCAGTGTATTTCGTCAGTCTGCCTGTTCTGTTCCCTGCTCTGGCTCTGCTGAATTCTCTCACCCTGCCATGCTTCTGACTGTACCCAGTGCTTGTATAAATAAATAAATCTTTAAAAAAAAAAATTACATTCTTTAAAAAAAAAGAAAAAAAATTATATTTTTGAGGATTTTTCTATAGTACTTAGCAACATTTTCCTACCACTATCAAACGTTTTTTTTATTATTTTTTTTAAAGTACAATTTTTTTTTTTTTTTTTTTTGTAATACCAGCACTGGGTACAGTCAGAAGCACGGGAGGGTGAGAGAATTCACCAGAGTCAAAGCGGAGAGCAGAGCAGGCATACTGATGATATACACTGTTGAGGGGAGCAGCGGGCGGCAGGAGAGGTCTGCATGCCATGTGGAGCCCTCACCCGGTGGCTGGGTATTAAACCTGCGCTGCAGAGGCTGAGGGCAGCTTCGCAACCCAGCGCTCAACTGCTGCGCCACCGGGGAGGTCCTCAAAATGTTTTTTAATGAAATATATTTACCAAATAACTTCGTGCACATAGGTGTATATGTTGATTTCACATTTTTGTTTATTGTAAAATGATTGTCATAGTAGCAATAGTTATCACTTCTATCAAGTTCCACAATTAGCATTTATTTTTATGGTTGGAATAATTAAGATCTAGTATCTTAGCGTTGTCTATATCCATGATACTGTGCATTATTAGTTCTCCAGGACTTAGTTACTACTCATTTTAAGTGTATACTCTTAACAGATCTCCCTCTCCCCCAAATAGGCTGTTGACTTACATATGTGCACACACACACTTAAATATATATTTATATATACATATGATATATATGAGTGAATGAAACATGTTAAAATGTCTGTAATGAAGAAGATAAGAGATGACAAATGTTGGCAAGGAAGTGGAGAAAAGGAATCCCTGTTGGTAGGAATATAGGTTGGTTCAGCCACCAAGAAAAACAGTATTGAGTTTCCTCAAAAAATGAAATACAGATCTACCATGTGGTCCAGCAATCTACCTCTGGGTATATTCTCATAGGAAATGAAAGTGGTAATATCAGAAAGGTACCTCCACTCTCATCTTTATTGCAACATTCTCCATAGAAGCTACAATATGGAAACAACCTAAGTGCCTGTCAATAGGCCAGTGAATAAAATTTGCTCTCTATAATCTGCAACCCTAACTCTAACCTGTGTTCCTCCCTCAGAATATCAGAAATTTTCAGGTAATTTGTCACTTTTGCATGTCTAGTCATTCTCTTACTGTTCATCACAGTAAAATTCAAAATGCTTTCTGAAAGATGAGGCATTTGATTACCTACTTCTTTGTCTCACAAATAATTTACAGTATGAATGAAACCCTTCATAGCAAGGCCTACACATGAAGAAACAGCTTCAGAGATGTTGGGACTTTCCCTTTGGAACTGAAGTCAATCATCAGCATCAATTGAACATTATTTCCCTTCTTAAATTGTAAGCTTCTACAGAATAGAAGCAATGAGATTTTTTATTTTATCATGTCCTTAACAAATTATCAGGTCTATTGTAGGCATCTAACTTTTATAAATAGACAATATTTCTTGAACAGGAAAAACTAATTTACAGTTCCCTCTTCTATATTTATATTTAACTCTAATGTTTCTTATTGACTTTTAATTTATTACAGCTTATTAGCGTTACTTAATTACCGAACTTTGAGTTGCATGGTAAAGAGGTAAACACAACTGCATCTTTGTCAAATGTCACATAAAAAAGTATTTTCCCCATTTCCTCAAAGTGAGGAAATGATGCTCCAGAATTTTATTTACCTCTCCATTTCGGTTCCTTTTCTAAAACCAAAAGAGATATGGAAGATAAAAGCAGAGTTGGAAAAGTAAGAAAGCTCATCCACAGTTCTTTCATGACATTTCTTTTCCTTCTGAATTCTTAAAGTATCATCTGAGTTATATTTATAGAACAAAACCTTTCCATTACAACCTCCAGAATAAGAGCATCAGCTCAGAAGGCTAAGTTGTAACTACCAACCTTTTTATTCACCCCCAGTCTTTGCATCAAAATTAAACTAATGTTCTGAAAACTGGTGACATTACTTGACTTCCTTATCTACCCATAAATTTTGGCTGCTGTTATGTAATTTTCTCTGAGGCCCTAATATCACTTTAAGAATCCATCTGACATGTGAGTTCTGACATGCCCACTGGGCTTGTCCATACTGATTCTAGCCTCCGCCATGTCCTAGGAGGTGAATGTTGAGGTTTTCTGTCATGTCATCCACTGAAAAACATGGCCCTGTTGCCACTGACACATTTCACTGGGCTTATTGAAGGCTCTGATACAAAATGCTGAAAGACCAGTCACCTCTATGTAAATATATTGGTGACATAAGTACTTTTGCAGAGACCTAGCAAGAAGGGCTTTTGCTGGAAATTTTTGAGAAATCATTTCTTTATTTTTTCCTCTATACCTAGATTCATTAAGACACTCTCCTCCCCTTCTCATTTATACTCTGGTCAAAACATTCCAATGTATAAACAGAAAATCAAATTAAAGAAAATAATTGATCTACATTTGAAGATCACAGCAAAAAATTAAGGCACACTTCAATGGTTTAAAAAAGTGATTTTTTGGGAAGCCTCCCAGTGGTACAGCAGGTTGAGCGCAGCACTGTGAAGCTGTCCACAGCCTCAGCAATACAGGTTCAATTCCTGGCCAGCCAGGGAGATACCCACATGGCATGGCAGACCTCTCCTGCCTCGCCTGCTGCTCCCGTCAGCAGTGTATTTCAGTCAATCTGCCTGTTCTGCAACCTGCTCTGTCTCTGGTGAATTCTCTCACCCTCCCATGCCTCTGGCCTGTACCCCAGTTGCTGTAAAATGAAAATAAATCTTTTTTAAAAAGTGATTTTTTTTTCATTTAAGATTTTTTTTTTAAGATTTATTTATTTTTATACAAGAACCTGGGTACAGGCCAGATGTGGGGAGGGTGAGAGGATTCACTGGAGACAGAGTGGGGAACAGAACAGGCAAACTGAAGAAATACACTGCTGAGGGGAGCAGTGAGCAAGGCAGGAGAGGTCTGGTTCGCCATGTGGGATTCTCACCAGCCGGCCAGGATCAAACCCGCACTGCAGAGGCTGAGGACAGCTTCATAGTGCGGCGCTCAACTGCCTTTGCCACCAGGGAGGCCCTCATTTAAGATCTTAAAGGTCTTTAGGTATTGACATTGATCTCAATTATTAACCTATTATAAGCTTCGATTATGCCAGAAGCACAAAACCCAATTCACTGAAATCATGAGTTGGCTTGATTTAGAGTTATAATACACATAAATATTACAGAAAGAAACTAAAGAAATAATAAATTCTACAATGAATACATATTTGTAAGTTCAGTACAGAAAATCCTGAGTATACTCTAGTTGCAGAAAAATGTGGTCTTACAATTTTCAGCTTTCAAGATAAATGATAAAAATAATGAGTAGGTACTTAAATTTGAAAAAAGAGATGAATAAATGCCTAAATAAAGAAATGGCAGCTGTGCCCATAAATCCCTTTGCTTTGTCAGCTTGAGTAGGATAATGTAAGATATGATTCATGTTATTTTGATATTGCCATTTGTATTCAGTGAACTCACAGTCTGATTCCATGAAAATTGCAGTATGATGTCAATTTACATTGTCCTCAAAAGTGTATGTTTTATCCTTTTTTATTGGTACAACTCTCAAAATATTACACTTGATATTATTACAATAGAGAAAATACATGATAAAATTTCAATGGAATTTTTGATGACAAAAATCGAAGTTGTGACTATACTATTTTATCAGTCAACAAATGTTCAGAGGAAAAAACCAGTAAATTCAGTTGAATATATGTAAGGGCAAGGTGGTATTAAGAAATTTAAAAACAATTAAGTGATTAAAAAATGGCACACATTTCTGGGAATTATCTGTACTAGAAAAAAATTACCTGCAGGTTATTTGAAATTACAATTAAACTAGGTATCCTAACTAGGTATCCTGTTATTTTTGTTTCGTTGATTTTGCTTTTACTAAATAAGACAATCAAGGCAACAACTTTAAAATTTCAATTTCTCTTTCTTTGGCATCATTGTTACCACTTTTTGAAGTAGGTATGTTATGATAGTCAAATCATCATTGATTTTTTTCCCTTTAGATACCAAGAATTAGAAATACATAGATGTATTAATCATGGTTTTTAACTGCAAGGAACATTCTCCCTATAATGAAGCAGAAATCACTGGACTCTGCTTCCCCAGCATGCATCTTAATATGGACAAGTTTGTGAGAATCATCATTACTTAAGGACCCCACACCCTCTATTAGAAACCCAGGTGTATCCTCATTTGCAGTGTTCTCTACTCCTGTTCCCTGCAGTACCATTCCTCCAGCCTTCAGGGATGCCAGGGTCTGTATGGTCACATTTTTTGTCACCTGTTTTATTTATAGATCCAGCCCTATTGCTGGGGTTGCTCAAACTTTAATTCATAAAGATGTTGCATTTAAAGAAATTACATTTGTTGCACTTATTTTATCTCCATATTCCCCTTTCAAGCACTGCCACACAACCAACCACAAGGAGTACTTTAATTGCCAACATTTCACAATTGCAAAGTCTGTTTCTGCTATTGCTGTGTTTGCATTTTCACAGAAGAAAAAATGTCAATAGATTTCTCAAAGAAATGTAACTCCAGAAAAGTCAAGATCACATTATGTGGAAAGGAAAAAAAAGGCTCAAAAATGCAATTAATCAAGTTAAGCATTCATGCTTCTCAAGTTGATACTGAAGTAGATTCACAGGTAAATTTTAGAATGTAAAGAAGGAAGAAGAGAGTGAGTAGAAAATTCTTTAAAAATAGGACTAGAGGTAATTTATATTTGTTGTCATTTAATGCAATCTCCTATTTTTTTTCTTTTTATTTTGATACAACATTGACCTATAGCACCATTTATGATTCAGAGAAATAGGTTCACACCTCCTTAAATGTGAACCACCACACCTTACTTCACTCACCCCAGGACATTCATATCCCTCCCCACTGTTTCTAATGCCATTCTCACCCTCTAGCAACCTCAAATCTTTAGGCATATTTCTAGATATTTATTTGGTTCTGTTTTTTCAGCTCCATATATAACTGAAATCATCCATTATTTGTATTTTTCCCTGTGGCTTATTCTACTTATTATAAATCCATCCAAATCCACCTATATTGCCCAAATGGAAGTTCATCATTTATATAGCTGAATAGTATTCCATCCATTATATATAAAGTATCTTTTAATAGAGGGATTTGTTGTAGAATACTTAGCTTGTTTCCCTAAATTGTCTGTTGTAAATAGTGCTACAATGAAGACAAGGGTGCATACACCTCTTTCAATTGTTTTGTATTATTATCTTTTGCAATTCTTGTTGCTCTATTAGTAGGAGTAAGAGTATCATTTATCTTACCACTGAGTATGACACTAACTGAGGATTTATCACATTTGTTTATTATATATTCATGTATGCTCCTTCTAATCCCTTCCTACTAAGAAGGCTTTTCTAACTTACCTGTCAGATTAGACTGTGGTTCTACTTACCCATATTTCCATCATAGTCCTTTCTATAACATGTCACAATTTATACACTTACCGATCCAATTTTAGCTAGGTTTGAAGTAGTTGGAAGCACAGCTAAATTTTTTTTTCTCTGTCCCTAACACAATTGTTCTGGGAACATATACTGTCAAAGAAATAATGCCTAAAACTGTAAATACTGAGTTAGCAAATAAATTAATAACTTAATAGTAGGATGTATCTGAAACAGTTCATTGTACCATTCTCCTAAGCATATAAGTAAATGCCACGTTATATTTAAACTGTGGTCAACTAATAGAAAATTATAGGGATGCAAAAATGTTATTTAAAAAATTGAACTTTGTTCCATTAGCATAAAGTTTATGAAGAACTGAGCTAAAAGGCTTTACAAAGGCCTGACTAGAATAGCTAAACCTAGTTTTCCTGGAATTTGTTTCTTTCATGTAGGAAAAAAACACTAATCTTGTTAATCCCCCTCAATTTCAATTCTAATTTCTCAGACAATATGAGCCATTAATGATTAGTTAATTCAATTCAGACGCCAGAGTAATAGGTGCACGCCACAGAATGCAATGGAACACAAGCACTCTAAGCAGATCAGAAAAGAGCTAAGATGTGCCAAGCTCAAATGAAGAAGAAAGCCTGGAGACATGTTTTATAGCCTTTTCTTTGGCTATGACACAAAATTTGAATCTTTGGTGTCTAAGAAAAACCAAAAAATGAACAGACTTACTTACCTTGGATTTAGCTAATAACAAAGATTGTTGTGAAAAATACATTATTTTTGATATCAAAGTTCTTAAGTGGAGTAAACTGCATGAATTTAAAACAATGACAGCATTGTAGGAAAGGCCAAATGTACTGTGCACATGGCAGACATGGAGGCTAGGTGGTTGGCAGCCACTGACTCATGTTCACCTTGTCCTGATACACTTCTGGATAATAAAACCTCCATACACTTTACTTGGACTTTTCAGACAAAACTCTGCAATAAACAGACAAACCTCTACAGCATATTTCATGACAAAGATTTAGACTACTGTTTTCTCCCTCTAACTGGCATCATTCATTATTTAGGATGATTTAATATTTTATCAATGTGTATGTATCTGCAATATCTTTCCTCAACAATAGATATTACATGTATTTCTAAATGATTTAGGCTGCCATTTGAAGTTAGAGATCATCTTCTTTTTGAAACTTTATTCCATTAGGAAACTTTTATTTAAAAAGTAATGACTTACAAAAATGGCAGAACAATAATTTTATGAATAATTCCTTAAATCATTTTTGCATATATTTTCTTCAGCTGATGCTGAAACATCAGTCACAGCTATGGTAGTTTAAATCCTCCAAGAAGATGATGTCAAAACAGAACCCTGTGTTTGTGTATGTTTCCCACTCTGGCTGTAACAGATAAACATAAATTTAGTAACATAAAACAACACAAATTTATTATCTTACAATTCTGGCAGTCAGAGAACTGAGATCTTACCAGCTAACATAGATCTTACCAGCTAACATAGTCTCCTTATGAAGACTCTATGGCAGAACCCATTTCATACCTTTCACTGTTTCTAGAGACTGAGTGAATTCTTTGGTCCTGGCTGCTTTCCTCCAACCTTCCACCCCTCCAGTCTTCCATCTTCTTGTCTCCTTGTCTCTCCTGCTTCTACTACTGGCTGGCTGACTTCTCGCTCTAAACCTTCTGCCTCCCTTTTCTAAGACCCTTGTGTCTAACTGGGTCTGCCCAGATTAACAAAGATAGTCACCCCACCACAAATCCTTAATTCAATCACTGCAAAATCTATTTTTCCATGTAAGAAAACATATCCACAAGTATGAGCATGTGGATCTCTTTTGAGAGGTCTTTATTGAATCTACAGACACGTGCAAGAACTTCATTGAGAGAAACGGTATGGGGGATAAAAAGAAGGAGCCAAAAACAAAAATTTAAAAAAATCAAATTGTAGAAGCAGCCATTAGAATGTGACATGGATCTGATACTTGGGAAGGAAATGTGAGGAGGAGGAAGAATTGGGTAAAAAGAATCTGAGTTCCCCATAGTACTAAGAAAAGTTTGCCATGCCTTTGGGAAGTTCCTGTTAAAGGAATGAATGAATATAAAAAACCAACTTGCTGGAAAACCGTACATTTATACCCCCCATTGTCGTACACCCTTAAAATACTGATCTATCCCTTTTCAGTAGCTACTTTTAGCTCTTACAGCTAGCAATTATATAGTGTGAGCAGTTATATAGAAAGCAATTCCTAGGTTGAGATACTACAGCCTGACTGTGATCATGAACAGGATAACCTATTCCTCATAACAGGAATTATTTTATAAGTGAAAGGTTTATAAACTACAGAAGAATACTCAATTATTAAAATGGAGGATGCTCAATATTTTTTAATCTCACTTCTGGGTATTTGCCTGAAGATTGCAAAAATGTAATTTGAAGAGATGCTCATACTCTTTAGTTCATTGCAGCATTACTTACAACAGCTAAGAGTAGGAAGCGACCTGAGCATTCATCAACAACTAGAGAAGGTGTGGTATGTAAACATGATAGAATACTACACAGTTATAAAAAGATGAAATCCTGCCAATTTAACAATATCGATGGATCTATAGTGTTTTATGCTGGATGAACTCAGTCAGATGTAAAAAGAAAAACATGATTTCACTCGTGTGGTATATAGAAAAACAAAACAAAAACTGGTAAAACAGAAATAAACTTTTACACTGTTAAACCAAATTAGTGGTTATCAAGAGGAAAAGGGGGAAAGAGTGAGTTTATCAGGTAGGTATCGACTGTATGATGAAAGTCAGAATTGGATTCCTAGTATGATCGCAATGTATATACACAAGAACACACTCAGTACTTTAGAAAGACAATTGTAAGTATTTTTATGTCTTTCTTTGGAATCTTACAATATATATGTATACATTATATATTTATAGAAACTATAATCCTATGACTATATTATATTTAACAAAAAAGTTGTAATAATAGCATTGGCAGTTAAACGTCACAAATAGTCTTTTGGTGCACAAGAAAAAAATGGAGAGAACAATCAACTCGACTTTTAAAAGGTATCTTCTCTGGTGGAAATGTAGAAAAGACTCTTTCCTCCAACATATGATCTTCAAATGATTTCCTTGATGAAGATTATATATTCACATATTGTCCTCAACAGATTCACTGATTATTTACCTTTAAAAAGAACGCCTCTTTTGCAACAAACTGAAATTCCACTTGAAGATACTTGAGTTAGTGAACTATTGTTGGTTTGAGTGTAAAGTTTCAGAAACTATCAGAATATTTACACAACTGTCACAGAGCAGGAAGGTAAATATAACTGTATCTGTAAGACTAAGTTTTTTAAGTAACTTTTTTTATGTTTATATCTTGCATCAAGAGGGCAGTTCCTAGTAAATAGTAAGGAGGCAGGAAGCAGCATTAAATGAAAGAATACTACAACAACTAAGTAAATATACACAGACATACACTTATAAATATAACTGACATGGTCAGAAACACATAATAAGCAGTGTAAGAAAGGGGGTGTGTTATTTTCTGGGTGCTGCTATAATAAAGTATCACAAACTGGGAGGCTTGAACCATAGATAAGTTTTATCTCACAGTTCTGCAAACTGGAAGTCTGAAATCAAGGTGTGAGCAGGGTTAATTCCTTCTGAGAGCTAACAGAGAATTTCCATTCCTCTCTCCAAGCCTGTGGTAGTCCCAGTGTTTCTTAGCTTGAAAGGGGCATCTGCCTTCTCATTTTCATCCCTCTGCAGGCGTCTGTCTCTGTTGAAATTTCCCCTTTTCATAAGGGACACTAATCATCTTGAATGGGATCCAATCTAATGATCTCATTTTAATATAATCAACTACAAAGCCTCTGTTTCTGAATTAAGTCACATTCATAGACACAGCAGGTTAGGACTTGCACATTTGCAGGGGTGTGGGAATCACAGTTCAACCCAAAATGGGTGGAATGTATTTCTGTGGATATACAGTGAGATTAAGGAAGCCTATAAACAGAAAATGATGGTTACGAAAGCTCTCCCAGGCCTCCCAGTGGCGCAGCGGTTGAGCGCTGGGCTGTGAAGCTGCCCGCAGCCTCTGCAGCACGGGTTCTATCCCCAGCTGCTCCCCAGCCACTGGAGGAGGGTCCCACATGGCGCGCAGACCTCTCCTGCCGCCCGTTGCTCCCCTCAGCAGTGTATTTCGTCGGTCTGCCTGTTCTGCTCCCCGCTCTGGCTCTGGTGAATTCTCTCACCCTCCTGCACTTCTGACTGTACCCAGTGTTTGTATATAAATAAATAAATAAATCTTAAAAAAAAAAAAAATGCTCTCCCATTGTCTGAAAAAATTTCAGAAAAAAAAAGTTCTAAAAAACCTGGTATAGATCAGATTACCAATAACGATCTTAAACATCCTATTTAAACTAATGTCTTAAAGTAAATTGGGAATTTTGACTATTACCACCAGAATAACACCATTTTTCTAAAGGCATCTTTAAGAAAGACATATTTAGTAAAGAAAACCCAAGCTTGTAAATGCAATTATAAAACTCTTAATTCCTCATATTCAAATTAGCTTCATACTTAAAGTCTAAATCTTATTAAAAATGATAATTTGACTTTTGTTCTCCTTGTTGTTTGAGCCATCTGTGTCTAGAAAATAACAACATGCAATAAAAATATCAACAAAAATATTACTCATGATACAGCTATAAACTCTCTGTAAAATGATATTTAGAATTTTAGCCTATTAAAACAATGAATCCAAATGCTCAGGTCCAGGGGACCTCCCTGGTGGCACAAGGGGTTTAGATGTCGCACTATGAAGCTATCCGCAGCCACTGCAGTACAAGTTCTATCCCCAGCCAGGGAGCTACCCACATGGCACAGCAGACCTCTCCTGTCTTGCCTGCTGCTCCCCTCAGCAGTGTATTTCAGTCAACTCACCTGTTCTGTTCCCCACTCTGTCTCTGGTGAATCCCCTCACCGCCCCCCTACCCTGGTAAGTATAAATTAAAAAATCTTAAAAAAAAACAAACACAAATGCTCAAGCATATCCTATAACAAGAAATAAATTTGACTTGATTTCCCTTCAATTCTTTGACATATTTTATGTATCTTCTCTGTGCTGTACTAAATTATATGCCCCCTAAAACATGTACAAGTCTTAAACTCTGTCCCTGTGAATAAAACCTTACTCTGAAATAGGAGTTTGCAGGTATAGTCAAGAAAAGTGGAGGTCCTACTGGGTCAGGGTGCTCCTACAACCCACAACTGAAATCTTTATAAGAGAAAGGAACAGGATATTTGGACACAAAAAACCAGATGACACACTCAAGAAGAAGACCATGTGAAGAGATGGAGCAGTACCGCTACAAGCCAAGGAACAGCAAGAATTGCTAGAAGCACTTTAATATCAGTTATAAGTGACATATTCCAGATGAACCTTTGATATCAGTTTCTAACAAAGGGGTTTTCATGCACACAGAGCAGTTCTCTCGCAGTCTTGCACAAGTGATGGAGAGGGAAGCAGAGAAACTCCTGGTGCTGCAGTGCAGTCACGTGTCGCTTAAGATACTGGTCAAGAGCAGACTCGTGTACTAATGTGGCCCCTGAAGACAGAGACGGTGTGTAGTACACTACAACATCTAGGTTTGTGACTGTATACACACACTCTATGATGTTCATACAATGACAAAACTACCTGATGATGATGCATTTCTCAGGATGCATATCTGCTGGTAATCACTTCATGACTCCATCATCATCATTGTCTCATTCCTGTGGGACATTCCTCTAAGAACGCTTACAATGCTTATAAAAAATTTTATCTTTTGAGTGAATGACATTTCTCTAGAGAGCATGAACTTTTATTCTAAATGAAATTTTAGGAAATTTATAAATTTACTAAAAGATTTGGAGAGGATATCAACGGGAATTCAGAACTTTTTGCCAAAACTCTTTATAGCATACATATACATAAGGCATTTTACATGTAATACTATAATTTGGGGGACAAATTAAAGATACTCAATGTGAAGTAAAACAATAGAAGTTAATGGTTCATGTATTATACCAATTAGATATTTATATTAATTATATATTACTGAGCAGGCATTGAAAGTTTGATTGATCATGTTTCATATTCTTTAAATTGTGAGATGGAATAAAGTTTAATCAGTGACAATGACAGAAAGGCCACAAACAATTGAGTACATTGTGAACCAGGGTACACAATTGGTTTCCACCTCATTTTGCATGGAAATGACGTAGTTCCAGGTCCTCTTCTCTAAGGGTAAGCCCAAAAGAAGATAGAGGATCCTTACTGTAGCACGAGACAGAGAAAAGTGCCACAGTCTTGGTTGTGTAAATAACATATAAGCAACTTCTAGAAACTTAACATAAACTCCATGGACTTATGTTCAAAATAATAAGGGGATACAAGACAGCATTAACAACACTGTGAGACAAAAACAGGTAAGAATTAAGTTTCCAATCTAAAAATGTTGAGTATATGTTAACCACTATACCTCAGTAAGTCTCACACGGAAACTATTAACATGCCCAGACAATCAGGGAGAGCAAAAATTCTCACTTACTATAAGTGTAAATAAACACTTTATTTTTCACTAACTTTCATACCTAAGGATCATATATTAAAAAACTGTACTGAGTCCCTTGAGACTGTCTATTTTACTCAATGTTAGGGATCCAATTCTCACTTTCATAGGATTAAAGGAAGGCTCCCCACTTATAATCACTGATTATAACTCAACTCAGTTGGGAGGCATTTTCTGAACTCAAATGGCCTGGTCCTTCATTTTAAACAAAAAGGACAAATCAAATTGGAGAAAATCAAGTATACAGGATAGTGTGACCCTGTGTTGGGTGTCAGACACAGGACAGTCACTCCATCTTTGATTTTTGAAAGAGTTTTTTAGAAGGCTTTGCATTTCTTTTAGGATCCATAAGAGAGAAAGTTGGTTCTGGAATTAACATCTGAAATTTCAGCTCAACTGATGGTTTCAAAGAGCAAATGACCAGTTCATACTAAGAATTACAAGGTAAGCGAAGGCATTATTACAGTATCCTTACAGTACTAAAAAGAACTGTGCCCCCTTTTAAGATAGAGCAATTTCTGAAGTGAGTCAATAAGACCAGCTTTCATAAAAGCATTTACAGGTTTCATTACATGTCACTGTACTCTTAAAAGCCAGGATGCATGTAATGATATGCAAACATCTCTATTTCATGTCAATGTCTTTGACTAAAAAAAGGGAATCAAAACTTGTTTGAGGGGTCAGATGTCTTGGAGGTGAACTTTCACAAGAACCTTATTCATTCACTGGTATTTAAATAAGTTTATAGGAAAGTCCTCTGAGCTAGAATTTGTTTTCTGCAGTCTACAGAAAGAAAGCTAGTCCACTGCATAAAGGTGAGTGTTTTCACTGATTTTTCTGGAGTCTTTGTCATATTTCACCAAAAAAAAAAAAAGAAAAAGAAAAAAAGGCATTGACTTACCAAGGAAAATGATTTTAAGAAAAGAGAAAATAGCCGTATTTTATGTCACTGGAAATCACTAAATTATTAAGAGACCACAGGCATAGCCTGACTTCGCAGCACCTATCACAACTCAGCTTCCATATGAACATTGATTGTCAAGAGTTTATGCTGAGCTGATTAAACTTAACCCATAACAATTCCTCTCTCAGAATCAAAGACTGAACAAAAGTTAATAAAAGTAAAAAATCTATTATTCCTGTTAGCTTGCCTCTCTGTTGTAAAGAAACTCTGCTCTCTAGAGCCCAACCTTACCCCAAACTTGCTGACTTTTTACATAAAATACACTGAAAAACAGATTTACATGTCATCATATTTGAAACTGCTATTTTTTATCTGTATGGAATATCCAATAAATTAATCAATCTCTAATTTAAAATGTATAGAGATTGGCCTTTTTAAAAGTATGTACTGATTCCTAGTCTATCCAGATAGAATCTCACCAACAGAGCTGTAAAGGGAAACAAATTTGCAGTAACGAGTTATTCTTCACCGATTGGCTGACCAGTTGACAAAGAGTTGCCCCCAAGCAACTCTGCCAAGTGTTCAGGAAGCAGATTGGACAAGAATAGTGCTGGTTTGAAGTGTATTATGCAGGAATGTGAGAGAACCAAAGTAAAAACTGATATGGATAGTGTTCTATTTTTTTCTTAAGTATTAAATCATCAATACTCAGTGCCTCACTGTGATGTAGGAATCATTTTTATGTCTGTTTTAGTTATGAGAAGACTGAGGGGAAGCAAAGTTAATTAACTCAAACAAGAGTAAGTGATGACAGTTAAGTAGTAGAACTGGGATTTAAACTCAGGGAGCAGACTTGGGAGACTGTGCTCCCTACCATTGTGCTTTACTGCCATTAAAAAATTAGAAAGTCAGGGCCTCCCCTAGTGGCGCAGCGGTTGGGCGCTGGGCTGTGAAGCTACCTGCAGCCTCTTCAGCACCAGTTCAATGCCTGGCCACCGGCAAGGGTCCCACCTGGCACGACAGACCACTCCTGCCACGCTCGCTGCTCCCCTCAGCAGTGTATTTCATCATTCTGCCTGTTCTGTTCTCCGCTCTGGCTCTGGTGAATTCTCTCACCCTCCCGCACTTCTGACTGTACCCAGTGCTTGTATAAATAAATAAATAAATAAATAAATAAATAAATAAATAAATAAATCTTTAAAAAAAAATTAGAAAGTCAGTAGTTCTTGGACTCTAAAAGACACTAGAATCAACTACATTATTCTGTTATAAACACTGCAAATTTGCTTAGGTCAAGTTCTTCTCCATTTTGAGCCCATTTTATGTTTCTTGTTCTATGTATGACATATCCCAAACAATGAATGTATAAAAGGTGAAAAAAATGTTCCTAACATCTTCAACAGGTAATTTAAAGCTTCTGTCCATCATTTTTTTGCTGAAAGGATTAACCATAAAATAGAATACTACTCGGTAATAAAAAAGGAAATAGCTACTAATATATACCACAACAAGCACCATAGTGAGTAAAGAAGCCCAACATCAAGCTACAACAGTTCTAACACCTATGCTATAGGATTCTATTTATCTGACTTCCTGCAAAAGGCAGAACTGTAGAGACAGAAATCAGAATACAGGGGAGAGGTTGATGAAGGGGAGTAATGAGAAATGGACACAAGGGAAATCTGGGCAGTGATGGAAATAATTTGTTATCTTGATTGTGATGGTGGCTCTTACTGCATTTTTTTGTCAGAACTAGAAACTTAAAAAGAATCGGTGGCTCTTTCTATAGAATGTATCTGAAGAAAATGTTTCAAAATTAACAATTATATTCCAGGGGCTCCCTGGTAGCCTAGGGATTGATTCTCAGCGCTATCACCACTACTCCCCTCTCCAGTAAAGCAGCCTGAGTTCGATGCCTGGTCAGGGAGCTGACCCACATATGGTGCAGCAGACCTCTCCTGTCTCGCCTGCTGCTCTCCTCAGCAGTGTAGTTCAGTCATTCCGCCTGTTCTGCTCCCCACTCCATCTCTGGTGAATCCTCTCACCCCTGCACCTCTGGCATACACCCCAGTTCTTGTGTACAAAAATAAAAAAATAAAAATCTTAAAAAAATTATATTCCAGAGTAGTTCCTAAATAGCCAAAATATTGAATATACACTTGTAATATAATACAAAAGTTTCCACTCTATGAACTCACATACATTTGACAAAAAATTTAACTGATTTGCAGAAATATGACTGAACTTTCATTGACCATGAGACACATTTGGCTGACTCAGCAGTTTTCTCTCACAGTATCTCCTTGTTCACCACAATGAAACAACAGTTAAGGAGTATTGGTCATATGGGGAAAGAAGCCAGCAGTTACATCTGTGACTGGAAATAATAGCCAAAGTTATATAAAGCAATTTTACTTCCTAAAGAAAGATAAGAGTTCATAAACAAAATAAGACTATGATTAGGCCAGGCACATTTAAGAAAGGAAAAGGTTGTGTCCATTTAGATAGGTTATTTTTAGTCTACAGCTGCAAAAATAAAAATAATCGAAAAAAGAAAAACTAAAATCGTAGTAATATAAAACCACTACGTTTTATTATATATTCATCCTGCATTACCCATCTTCATCCCTCATAAATCTAGGCTAATGAGGAAACCATCATCCCAAATATAGCAGATGATGATGTCAGAGGGAAAGAGATGGGAAAGTCCTTAATAGATGTTTACTCTTCCAAGCATGCAACACACGTGATCTCTGCTCACATTTCCTTAACGAAGAAAATCTTGGTCAACTGCAAATTCAAATAAGCAATGTGCATTTGAAAATAATATATATTCTGGGTTTACTGCTTGCTTTTTTTTTCTCTCTCTAGCTCTTGCTGTATAGATATACAATATATACACTTATGTGTGTATATGTATGTATGTAAAATATATGTAATTTGATATCTATATATACTTATATTTTGATACATATTTTTAATCAAGTTGGTTGACAGTGCTATTGAGATATTCTACAATCTTCGTAATAATATTTTTTATCTATAACACAGAGAATTTAATATTAGTATCTTCAATTACCATTGTAATGTTTTTTATTTCTTCTTTTATGTCATTGTGTTTTATTTTAATTATCATTATCCATTCATTTTATAGCTCTCCTATTAAGGAAATAAACATTCAAGACTTTTATATGTTCTGGATAAACTGACCCTTCCATCATTATGAAACATCCTTTTTTCCTGTTGATTTTATTGTCCTATCTGCACGAGATATATTTTTCCATTGTTTTCACTTTAAATTTTGCCTTAATATTTAAAATATATATCATTTAAACTATACATAAATATTGTCTTGCTTCCTGGAAATTTGACTTAGAAATGTTTGGATTGTTTATATTTCTTGTTATTATCAAAACAGTTGCTGAACTCTACTATCTTTGCATTTGTTTTCTTTTTGTCCATTTGGTTTTTCTCTATCCACTACTTTCCTGTTGCCTTCTAAAGTTACTGTTCATTACTGTTCTATTTTATCTCTACAATAAACTGATTGCACTTTAAGTTTTTTTTTCAGTTGCACTATGACTTACCATGGGTAACTTACCACATTCTGCCTTGAAATACTATTATACCAGTTCACATATAAAGTGAAGAGCCAATTAGACTAATTTTCTTCTTTCTGTCCCTTGTGCTATTGTTCTTGTCACAGCCTTTACTTATACAAATACTACAAAGCCCAAAAACATTAACATTTTTACTTTAAATGCTGAATTATATTTTTAAACATTCAATTATCTTTTCAAGAATTTTTTAAAATTTAACCAATTTCCAGGGCTCTCAATTCCTTTGTGTAAATCCAGATTTCTCACTGATTTTCTTCAACATGCAGAATTTCCTTTAACATTACTTCTACTATGCATCTGGTGACAAAAAATTTCAGATTTTTTTCATGTAGAAAAGTCTCTATAACAAGTTTCATTCTATAACTAAGGTGTGAGACCTTTATATGTTCTCTAAAAAATGTCTGTGGTATTCAAAAAGGTCTCTTGACTCTGACTGGAAGGAACACAGATGTCTCCCAGGCTTATGTGAATTATGGTTTCATCTACGCTGTTCTTTGTTTAGCCTTTGGAATTTCCTTCCACTTTGAGGGCTTCTGGAGCTGTTTCTTTGTGTAGATCCTGTGGAACCTACCAGAAGTCACATGGACTACATCTTGTCTCTAACTGCCATATTGAGCCTTCTAGGTGAAAATAAAGCAGACTGACTTAGCAAATCAGTAAGTACCCAGTAACAAGAGACCACCTTTGATGACGAAAAAGACCCAACACTGTAGCTTTCTGAATGAAGACCCTTGTCATTCAATCCCAGACAACAATACACTAGCACATCAACCTATATATAAAGTGTCACAACAAATAAGTTCAGACCACTCCATTGCCTGACCCTTTAAACCTCCCCTATGGCCTGACCCTAAGGGTGCACACACCTTGGGACTGTTCCTGGGTCAAGGACCCAAATCACTATTCCTATTCTTTCAGAAGCTCCTGATCATATGACAGCCTGATTATTTCTCTAGTGTTAACAATCCCAGTAGTCCCATATCAAAGAGATATTTCATAAAATTCCTCCAGTTTTCGAGGTGTTTAAAACATAAAACCTGGGTCTACACAGTTACATCCTCAGCAGCAGCTTGGTCCTTAGTATTTCAGTTCTTTGTGAGGTAAAATACCTTTCACCTTAAATCTCTTTTCTCATCATTGAACTTTTTCTCATATAGAATATATATTTTCTAATTCCTCCTTTGGTAAATTGTCCCTCCTAGAAATAAATAATAAACACAAATTAAAATTCCCAACCTTTAGGACTTAGTATTTTTGCTTTTGCTGCATGTTTTAGCTCACACATTATGGCTTACATTAAATATCCAAGCACTTTTAAATATGAATATGCCTTCCATCTAAAACTAATAATTTGCTCCAGTTATATGTATAATCCACATTCTGTGCTCCACCAATAATTCCTTTATTTTCTTAAACCAAAATGAAGGAGTGCAAATTTAATTTAATGCTCTGTTCAGTTTAGACACACTCTATTGAATTCCAGATTTAATTTTCACAGAAGTACTGCTAAAGCTTATGCTTTCATTAATTTAACAAACACCTTCTCACAATCCATGACATAGTACTGTCTATACATGATTAAAGGGATAGTCGACTGCCTAATTTAATCTGCAGTGAGCAAACAGAAAGAGGCATACATTCTTTCTTTACTGTGGAGAAGAATGTACCTGATTTTACTACAAATATGTAACTTTTAACTCAGTCCAAGGGAACTCAATGGCAACTTAAATCCTGCTCAGTAGGAGAATAACACTAACTGTCTATACCATATTATTTCATACACACAAAACAAAGTTGTTTAAGTGGAAATATTTTGTCAGACTCTATCATTATCAAAAGTCACTGGAGATTATCCTGTAGAAAATGATATTTTTCATAGCTATGTCTTTACTGTTCCAAAATCTAAGTTTAAAATATATGCATTTGCGCCAGAGTAGTGACAAGGGACTATCATCAGTGTGAGTTGACAGCTCTAATATTTTTTTCCACATGTCAAATGACACCCCTGGGGGGGGGGGGCGGGAAGTTATCCATGCTTCTATTTCAACTATGTAAGCATGTTTTCTTGTGAGCAACTGTACTTTTAAGAAAAAAAAAAAGCTACCTCACTTTTTAAAAATAATTCTATAAATCTACTCACGTACATCTAATTCAACTCGGTAACTAAAAGACAATTTCTGCACAAAAAGAAATACTGCAAACAATGCCTCCTGCACTTGTTGGCAATGGACAATCACACTGGTGATAAAAGGGCTCGCACTCTGTGGCGGTGTTACCTCACTAGACCTAGTGACTGTGGACTATTGCATGTTGCAGGTCCAGGCTTCTTCCTTAACTCCTTCTTGCACTCAACACTAATTCACTGTTTTTCTGCAACTGAGTTTAATCTATTTTGCTATGAGAAAGTTCCTTGTTGAAAATCAGAAGATCATGCAAGCAAAAATGAAATCATGTACATGAAACAGAGAAGGAAATTTTTTTTTATAAATTTTATTGTTATATTCCCCATACAATTGCAGCCCCCCCATTCTGACCCCAATCCCTCCCCTCCCGCCCCCGCCCCCCTAAAAGAGTCTCTGGTTCATTGTTTTTTGTTGATTTTGATTTTCACTTTCTTATATTCATTTTCCTGGTCCCTTATTTAAGTTTTCTAGATTCCTGCTATGAGTGAGACCATCCGGTATTTTTCTTTTTCTTTTTGGCTTATTTCGCTGAGCATGATCCCTTCCAGCGCCATCCATGTTGCTGCAAATTGCATGTGTTTATCTTTTTTGAATGCTGAGTAATATTCCATGGTATATATGTACCACATCTTCTTGATCCAGTCATCTACTTTTGGGCATTTGGGTTGTTTCCAAAGCTTAGCTATTGTAAACAGTGCTGCTATAAACATAGGGGTGCAGGTGTTCTTTGGAATTGATGTTTCTGTGTCCTTTGGGTAAATACCTAGGAGTGGAATTGCTGGGTCATATGGAAGCTCTATGTTTAGTAGGTCCAGAAATCTCCACACCGCTTTCCACAGTGGTTGGACCAGTTTGCACTCCCACCAACAGTGCAGAAGAGTTCCTTTTTTCTCCACACCCTCGCCAACATTTGTTGTTGCTAGTTTTTTTAATATGTGCCATTCTCACTGGTGTAAGATGGTATCTCATGGTAGTTTTGATTTGCATTTCCCTGATGACAAGTGATGTTGAACATTTTTTCATATGCCTGTTGGCCATTTGCATTTCCTCTTCAGAGAAGTTTCTTTTTAGCTCTTCTGCCCATTTTTTGACAGGATTATTTTCTTTGTTGTTGTTGAGGCTCATCAGCTCTTTGCAGATTTTTGTGATCAGTGCTTTATCATTAGTGTTGTGTGCAAAAATGTTCTCCCAGTCGGTGGGGTTTCTCTTTGTTTTTGTTATTGTCTCTTTTGCTGTGCAAAAGCTCTTTAATTTGATATAGTCCCAGCTGTTTATCTTTGCCTTCACTATCACTGCTTTGGGTGATGTGTCTGTAAAGATGTCTTTGATGTGCAAATCACGTAGTGTTTCGCCTATATTTCCTTCTATATATTTTATGGTTTCAGGTCTTATGTCTAGTTCTTTAATCCATTTTGAGTTGATTTTTGTGTATGGTGTGAGGTGGTGGTCAAGCTTCATTCTTTTGCATGTAGCGACCCAGTTTTCCCAGCACCATTTATTGAACAAACTTTCTTTGCTCCAATGCATAGTCTTTGCTCCTTTGTCAAAGATTAGTTGACCATAAACCTGTGGGTTTATTTCTGGATTTTCTATTCGATTCCATTGGTCTGTATGTCTGTTCTTGTTCCAATACCATGCGGTTTTGATGATTATGGCTTTGTAGTATAGTTTGAAGTCTGGGAGTCTGATGCCTCCATTCCCTTCTTTTTTTTTCAGGAGAGCTTTGGCTATTCGGGGTTTTTTGTGATTCCATATGAATTTCATCAATAATTGTTCTATTTCTTTGAAGAATGACATTGAAATTTTGATTGGAATAGCATTGAATCTGTATATTGCTTTTGGAAGGATGGCCATTTTAATAATGTTTATTCTTCCAATCCATGAGCAGGGGATGTCTCTCCATTTCTTTGTGTCTTCTTCTATTTCTTTTAACAGTGTTTTATAGTTTTCTTTGTATAGGTCCTTTACCTCTTTTGTTAGATTTATTCCCAAATATTTGATTTTTTTTGTTTCAATAACAAAAGGGATGGTCTTTTTGATTTCTTCTTCTTCAGATTTATTGTTTGTGTATAGGAAGGCTACTGACTTTTGCGTGTTGATTTTGTATCCTGCCACTTTACTGAACTGATTGATGAGTTGAATTAGCTTTTCTGTGGAGTTTTTGGGGTTCTCTATGTATAATATCATATCGTCTGCAAATAGTGATAGTTTGACTACTTCTTTTCCTATTTGGATTCCTTGGATGTCTTTCTCTTGTCTTATTGCCCTGGCTAGGACTTCCAGTATTATATTGAAAAGCAGTGGTGAGAGTGGACATCCTTGTCTTGTTCCAGATCTTAATGGAATTGCTTTCAGCTTTTCACCATTGAGAATGATACTGGCTGTTGGCTTGTCATAGATGGCCTTTATGATGTTGAGGTATGTTCCTTGTATCCCAAGAATTTCAAGGGCTTTTATCATGAATGGGTGTTGCACTTTGTCGAAAGCTTTCTCAGCATCTATTGATATTATCATATGGTTTTTATATTTCTTTTTGTTGATGTGTCGGATAACGTTGATTGATTTTTGGATGTTAAACCATCCTTGTGTCCCTGGAATGAATCCTACTTGGTCGTGGTGAATTATCTTATGGATACATTGTTGGATTCTGATAGCTAAAATTTAATTGAGGATTTTTGCATCAGTGTTCATTAGGGAGATTGGCCTGTAGTTTTCCTTTTTTGTGTTGTCCTTGTTCGGTTTTGGTATTAGTGCAATGTTGGCTTCATAGAACGTGTTTGGTATTGTCCCTTCCTTCTCAATTTTTTGGAAGAGTTTGTGAAGGATAGGCACTAATTCGTCTCTGAATGTTTTGTAGAATTCATTTGTAAATCCATCAGGTCCTGGGCTTTTGTTTTTGGGGAGGTTTTTGATTACCATTTCAATTTCGCTGCTTGTAATTGGTCTGTTTAGGTGTTCTATTTCTTCTTTATCTAGCTTTGGGTGATTGTAGAGTTGTAGGAATTTGTCATCTCCTCTAGATTGTTAAACTTGTTTCCATGTAACTGTTCATAGTAGTACTGATTATTCTTTTGATTTCTGCTGTGTCCGTTGTGATTTCTCCTCTTTCATTGATGATTCTGTTTATTTGTGCTTTCTCCCTTTTTTCCTTTGTGAGCCTGGCTAAGGGTTTGTCTATTTTATTGATTTTTTCAAAGAACCAGCTCTTGGTTTCATTGATCTTTTGGATTGTTTTTTTAGTTTCAATTTCATTTATTTCTGCTTTGGTTTTTATTATTTCTTTTCTTCTACTGGTTTTGGGGTTTTTTTGTTGTTCTTTTTCTAGATCTTTGAGCTTCGAGAATAGGTTGTTTCTTTGCGTTCTTTCTTGTTTCTTGATGTGAGCTTCTATTGCTATATATTTTCCTCTTATTACTGCTTTTGCTGCATCCCATACATTTAGGATATTGGTGTCCTCCTTGTCGTTCAATTCAAAAAATTTTTTAATTTCTTCTTTGATCTCCTCATTAGTCCAATGGTCTTCCAGTAGTGTGGTTTTTAATCTCCATGAGGTAGGAAAGTTCCTTGCCTTCTTTTTATGGTTTATTTCTAGTTTGATGCCTTCATGGTCAGAAAAGATGGTTGATATGATTTCAATCTTGGTGTATCTGTTGATGTTTGTCTTGTGCCCCAGTATGTGATCGATCCTGGAGAATGATCCGTGTGCGCTTGAGAAAAATGTGTACTCCGTTTTTTTGGGGTTTAGTGTTCTATAGATGTCTGTTAAGCCCAATTGCTCTAGGTCCTTATTTAGAGCTTTGGTTTCTTTACTTATTTTTTGTCTTGTTGATCTATCCATTGTTGATAGTGGTGTGTTGAAGTCTCCCACTACGTATGTGTTTTCTCTGATGTCTGTTTTCAGAGAGGACAACAGTTGTCTGATATATTTTGGTGCTCCTTCGTTTGGTGAGTATATGTTAATGAGTGTTATTTCTTCTTGAAGTATTGTCCCTTTGATCATAATGTAGTGACCATTGGGGTCTCTTTTTATCTTTTTGAGTTTGAAATGTTTTATCTGATATAAGTATAGCTGTTCCTGCTTTCTTTTTTGGTCCATTTGCTTGTAGGATTGTTTTCCATCCTTTAACTTTGAGCCTATTTTTATCTTTTGTAGCTAAATGTGTTTCCTGGAGACAGCAAAAGGTTGGGTTTTGTTTCTTAATCCAGGCTGCAACTCTGTGTCTTTTTATTTTATTTTTTTTTTTTTATAAATTTTATTGTTATATTCCCCATACAATTGCAGCCCCCCATTCTGACCCCAATCCCTCCCCTCCCGCCCCGCCCCCCTAAAAGTGTCTCTGGTTCATAGTTTTTTGTTGATTTTGATTTTCACTTTCTTATAGTTATTCATTTTCCTGGTCCCTTATTTAAGTTTTCTAGATTCATGCTATGAGTGAGACCATCCGGTATTTTTCTTTTTCTTTTTGGCTTATTTCGCTGAGCATGATCCCTTCCAGCGCCATCCATGTTGCAGCAAATTGCATGTGTTTATCTTTTTTGAATGCTGAGTAATATTCCATGGTATATATGTACCACATCTTCTTGATCCAGTCATCTATTTTTGGGCATTTGGGTTGTTTCCAAAGCTTAGCTATTGTAAACAGTGCTGCTATAAACATAGGGGTGCAGGTGTTCTTAGGAATTGATGTTTCTGTGTCCTTTGGGTAAATACCTAGGAGTGGAATTGCTGGGTCATATGGAAGCTCTATGTTTAGTAGGTCCAGAAATCTCCACACAGCTCTCCACAGTGGTTGGACCAGTTTGCACTCCCACCAACAGTGCAGAAGAGTTCCTTTTTCTCCACACCCTCGCCAACATTTGTTGTTGCTAGTTTTTTTAATATGTGCCATTCTCACTGGTGTAAGATGGTATCTCATGGTAGTTTTGATTTGCATTTCCCTGATGACAAGTGATGTTGAACATTTTTTCATATGCCTGTTGGCCATTTGCATTTCCTCTTCAGAGAAGTTTCTTTTAAGCTCTTCTGCCCATTTTTTGACTGGATTATTTTCTTTGTTGTTGTTGAGACTCATCAGCTCTTTGCAGATTTTTGTGATCAGTCCTTTATCATTAGTGTTGGGTGCAAAAATGTTCTCCCAGTTGGTGGGGTTTCTCTTTGTTTTTGTTATTGTCTCTTTTGCTGTGCAAAAGCTCTTTAATTTGATATAGTCCCTGCTGTTTATCTTTGCCTTCACTCTCACTGCTTTGGGTGATGTGTCTGTAAAGATGTCTTTGATGTGCAAATCACGTAGTGTTTCGCCTATATTTCCTTCTATATATTTTATGGTTTCAGGTCTTATGTCTAGTTCTTTAATCCATTTTGAGTTGATTTTTGTGTATGGTGTGAGGTGGTGGTCAAGCTTCATTCTTTTGCATGTAGCGACCCAGTTTTCCCAGCACCATTTATTGAACAAACTTTCTTTGCTCCAATGCATAGTCTTTGCTCCTTTGTCAAAGATTAGTTGACCATAAACCTGTGGGTTTATTTCTGGATTTTCTATTCGATTCCATTGGTCTGTATGTCTGTTCTTGTTCCAATACCATGCGGTTTTGATGATTATGGCTTTGTAGTATAGTTTGAAGTCTGGGAGTCTGATGCCTCCATTCCCTTCTTTTTTTTTCAGGAGAGCTTTGGCTATTCGGGGTTTTTTGTGATTCCATATGAATTTCATCAATAATTGTTCTATTTCTTTGAAGAATGACATTGAAATTTTGATTGGAATAGCATTGAATCTGTATATTGCTTTTGGAAGGATGGCCATTTTAATAATGTTTATTCTTCCAATCCATGAGCAGGGGATGTCTCTCCATTTCTTTGTGTCTTCTTCTATTTCTTTTAACAGTGTTTTATAGTTTTCTTTGTATAGGTCCTTTACCTCTTTTGTTAGATTTATTCCCAAATATTTGATTTTTTTTGTTTCAATAACAAAAGGGATGGTCTTTTTGATTTCTTCTTCTTCAGATTTATTGTTTGTGTATAGGAAGGCTACTGACTTTTGCGTGTTGATTTTGTATCCTGCCACTTTACTGAACTGATTGATGAGTTGAATTAGCTTTTCTGTGGAGTTTTTGGGGTTCTCTATGTATAATATCATATCGTCTGCAAATAGTGATAGTTTGACTTCTTCTTTTCCTATTTGGATTCCTTGGATGTCTTTCTCTTGTCTTATTGCCCTGGCTAGGACTTCCAGTATTATATTGAAAAGCAATGGTGAGAGTGGACATCCTTGTCTTGTTCCAGATCTTAATGGAATTGCTTTCAGCTTTTCACCATTGAGAATGATACTGGCTGTTGGCTTGTCATAGATGGCCTTTATGATGTTGAGGTATGTTCCTTGTATCCCAAGAATTTCAAGGGCTTTTATCATGAATGGGTGTTGCACTTTGTCGAAAGCTTTCTCAGCATCTATTGATATTATCATATGGTTTTTATATTTCTTTTTGTTGATGTGTCGGATAACGTTGATTGATTTTCGGATGTTAAACCATCCTTGTGCCCCTGGAATGAATCCAACTTGGTCGTGGTGAATTATCTTATGGATACATTGTTGGACTCTGATAGCTAAAATTTTATTGAGGATTTTTGCATCAGTGTTCATTAGGGAGATTGGCCTGTAGTTTTCCTTTTTTGTGTTGTCCTTGTTCGGTTTTGGTATTAGTGTAATGTTGGCTTCATAGAACGTGTTTGGTATTGTCCCTTCCTTCTCAATTTTTTGGAAGAGTTTGTGAAGGATAGGCACTAATTCGTCTCTGAATGTTTTGTAGAATTCATTTGTAAATCCATCAGGTCCTGGGCTTTTGTTTTGGGGGAGGTTTTTGATTACCATTTCAATTTCGCTGCTTGTAATTGGTCTGTTTAGGTGTTCTATTTCTTCTTTATCTAGCTTTGGGTGATTGTAGAGTTGTAGGAATTTGTCCATCTCCTCTAGATTGTTAAACTTGTTTCCATATAACTGTTCATAGTAGTTACTGATTATTCTTTTGATTTCTGCTGTGTCCGTTGTGATTTCTCCTCTTTCATTGATGATCCTGTTTATTTGTGCTTTCTCCCTTTTTTCCTTTGTGAGCCTGGCTAGGGGTTTGTCTATTTTATTGATTTTTTCAAAGAACCAGCTCTTGGTTTCATTGATCTTTTGGATTGTTTTTTTAGTTTCAATTTCATTTATTTCTGCTTTGGTTTTTATTATTTCTTTTCTTCTACTGGTTTTGGGGTTTTTTTGTTGTTCTTTTTCTAGATCTTTGAGCTTCGAGATTAGGTTGTTTCTTTGCGTTCTTTCTTGTTTCTTGATGTGAGCTTCTATTGCTATATATTTTCCTCTTATTACTGCTTTTGCTGCATCCCATACATTTAGGATATTGGTGTCCTCCTTGTCGTTCAATTCAAAAAATTTTTTAATTTCTTCTTTGATCTCCTCATTAGTCCAATGGTCTTCCAGTAGTGTGGTTTTTAATCTCCATGAGGTAGGAAAGTTCCTTGCCTTCTTTTTATGGTTTATTTCTAGTTTGATGCCTTCATGGTCAGAAAAGATGGTTGATATGATTTCAATCTTGGTGTATCTGTTGATGTTTGTCTTGTGCCCCAGTATGTGATCGATCCTGGAGAATGATCCGTGTGCGCTTGAGAAAAATGTGTACTCCATTTTTTTGGGGTTTAGTGTTCTATAGATGTCTGTTAAGCCCAATTGCTCTAGGTCTTTATTTAGAGCTTTGGTTTCTTTACTTATTTTTTGTCTTGTTGATCTATCCATTGTTGATAGTGGTGTGTTGAAGTCTCCCACTACGTATGTGTTTTCTCTGATGTCTGTTTTCAGAGAGGACAACAGTTGTCTGATATCTTTTGGTGCTCCTTCGTTTGGTGAGTATATGTTAATGAGTGTTATTTCTTCTTGAAGTATTGTCCCCTTGATCATAATGTAGTGACCATTGGGGTCTCTTTTTATCTTTTTGAGTTTGAAATCTGTTTTATCTGATATAAGTATAGCTGTTCCTGCTTTCTTTTTTGGTCCATTTGCTTGTAGGATTGTTTTCCATCCTTTAACTTTGAGCCTATTTTTATCTTTTGTAGCTAAATGTGTTTCCTGGAGACAGCAAAAGGTTGGGTTTTGTTTCTTAATCCAGGCTGCAACTCTGTGTCTTTTTATTGAAGAGTTTAGTCCATTTACATTTAGAGTTAATATTGATATGTTAACATCTGTATTTGCCATTGTGTTTGTCTTTCCTTTGATTTTATTTATTTATTCTTTTAATAACTTTTTTTTTTTTTTGGCCTTCTTTCATTGTTATTCGTCCCTCTGAGGTTCTGGCTTTAGGACTCCTTGTAGTATTTTTAGGAGTGGGGGTTTAGTTGCAATGAAATTCCGGAGTTTCTGTTTGTCTGGGAAGGTCCATATTCTTTCTTCAAAGAGGAAGGAGAGCTTTGCGGGATAGAGTATTCTTGGTTGGCATCTGTTTTCTTGGAGTCTGTTGACTATGTCCCTCCACTCTCTCCTTGCCCGTAGTGTTTCTTCGGAGAAGTCTGATGTCAGCCTGATTGGTTTTCCTTTGAATGTTATCTGTTTCTTCCCTCTTTCCAGCTTCATTATTTTTTCCTTGTCCTGGATTCTTGGGAGCTTTACTATTATGTGTCTTGCTGTATTTTTCCTTTCGTCGTGGAAGTTTGGTGTTCTTCTTGCTTCTTGTATATCAATTTTCAGCTCCTTCTTCACATTTGGGAAGTTCTGTTCAATTATCTCTTTGAATATTTTCTCTGTTCCTACATCTCTCTCCTCTCCTAGAGAAGGAAAATTTAAAAGTAGAATCCAAAAATTACTGTTGTCAAAGTCCCTTCTCAGATGGAAGCCCCCTAAGCTAATTCCATCATTTCTGACATGATACCATGATTTATTCCCCAGAAGGTAAAGTTAATTTCTTCCATATCCCCATTTCTTCCTTGCAAATACAGAAACATTCATTTCCTCAATTGCTTATTGGATTGTAGAAGCAGATATTTTTACCTACTATACAGGAGGGTGATATATGAAATCAAAATGATACTTTACTCAATAGTTTTTATAATAGTACTGATTCATAAAACCAGAAAATAATCATCTTTGGCCAAGAGACTATCAAACTAAGTACTTCTGAGAAAAAAAAAAAGAATTCAGCATTATTTTGTGAACACAGAATCAAAGCATGGAAAGGGGGACACAAAAATCGAATGTTTACTATCAGCCAATATAAAACCTCCTTCTTTCCATTTATACTGGTCACCAAAATGAGCTACACCATGCCTTGAGATCATTATATTCTCCCATAAGTTTTGTCATGTTGTATAACTATTTAATTTTCATGAAATATTTCCTGATTTTGATTTCTTTTTGACCCATTGGTTGCTCAGGAACATGTTTAATCTCCACATATTTGTCAATTTTCATTCCTTCTTATAGTTGGTTTCTAGGTTCATACCATTGGGGTCAGAAAATATGCTAGATATGGATTTCAGTATTCTTAAATTTATTAAGACTTCTTTTCTGTCTTCATGTGAGACCTACTGTGGAAAATGTCCCATGTGTGCTTAAGAAGAATATGTATTCTATTGTTGGATGGAAGGTGGAGTATATGTCTGTAAGATCTATCAGACTGAACAGATAATTTAAGTCCAATGTTTCCTTAATGATTTTCTGTCTAGATGATCTATCTATTATTTAAAATGGAATACTGAAGTCCTCTATTATTGCTTTGCACTGTATTTCTCCCTACAGATGTGTTAATGTTTGCTTTATACATTCAGTTACCCATGTTGGATGCAAAAATACAATTGTAATGCTCTCTTAATGAACTGACCCCTTATGATTATTATAATGACCCCCCTTGGTCTCTTTTTACAGTCTTTGGTTTAATGTTTTTTAAGTATAGACAAAATTTATAAGAACAAGCAAAAGCAGTTTTCCTTTTCTAAGGAAAAGGTTATGGTGATAAATACCCATATTAAAAAAATAAGAATGATCTCAAATAAACAACATTACTTTATACCTCAAGGATCTAGAAAAAGTACAACAAACTAAACCCAAAAGTAAGCCAAAGGAAGGAAATAACAAAGATCCAAACAGAAACAAGTAAAACAGAAAACAGAAAAACAAAAGAAATGATCTATGAAATTAAGTGCTATTTACCTGAAAAGTAAAAAAGAGAAATCTTTTTCTAGAAAACCTAATAGAGAATGCAAATAAATACCATCAGAAATTAAAGAGGAAAATTACAACTAACGTCATAGAAAAACACAGAATCATAACATTACCATAATAATTACATGCGAACAAATTGGACAACCTGGAATGGATAAATTCCTAGAAACATGTACTGTAGCAACATGAACTATAAAAAAGTAAAACAGGATCTCCCTGGTTGCTCAGGCCATTCATTGAGCGCCGCACTGTGAGGCTGTCCACAGCCTCTGCAGCGCGGGTTCAATCCCGGCCGGCCAGCGAAAATCCCACATGGTGCAGCAGACCTCTCCTGTTGCTCCTGCTGCTCCCCTCAGCAGTGTATTTCGTCAGTCTGCCTGTTCTGTTCCCTGCTCTGGCTCTGGTGAATCCTCTCACTCTCCCGCACATCTGGCCTATACCCTAGTTCTTGTATAAATCAATAAATCTTTAAAAAAAAAAAAAGTAAAACATATGAACAGACCTGTAACAAGTAATGAAATGGAATCAGTAATCAAAACTGCTCAACACAAAGCCCAGAAACATATCTTCCATACAACTTTAATGAGGTCAGCATTACCCTATTACCAAGAACAAAGTCACTACAAGAAAATGAAACTACAGGCCAACATACCTGGTAAATGTTCAACAAAATACTATTGAATTTAATTCAACAACACATTTCAATGATCATACACCATGATATAGGGGGATTTATCCCAGGAAAACAAGGATGGTTCAACAACAACAAATGGATTGATATGATATAACCATTAACAAAATGAATAAAAATCATCTGATGATCTCAAAGATGCACAAAAGTACTTGACAAAATTCAATAGCCTTTCATGATAAAAAAGCCTCTCAACAAAACAGGTATAGAACAAAAGTACCTCAACATAACAAAGACCACAACTAACATCATACTCAACAGTAAAATCCTGAAAGCTTTATCAATATAAGATAATTAGTAATTATGCTCACCATCACCACTTTTGTTCATCACAGTACTATCAACAGAAGTCCAACTTAGAGCAACTAGGCAAGAAAAAGAAATAAGACATTCAATTTGGAAAAGAAAGAATTAAACTCTCTACTTGCAGATGACATAAAACTATATATAGAAAAAACTGAAGATTCGATAAAAGAACTATTAGAACTAATGAATGATTTCAGTTGTATTTCTCTACATCATTAAAAAACTATCATAAAAAGGAATTTAAAAATCCTATATCCAATAATACCAAAAGGAACAAAAAGTTAATAATAAAGTTAACCTATGAGGTGAAAGATCTGTAAACTGAAAATAACACACAACTAAATGGAAAGCTATTTTGTGCTCATGGATTGAAAGAATTCATATTTATAAAGTTTGCATTACTCAGTCATCTATAAATTTGATGCAATCCCTATTCAAGAGCATTTTTCACAAAAAAATGAAAGATAATCCTATTTTGTTTGAAACTATAAAATACCCCTTAATAACAAAAGCAATCTTAAGGGGAAAAAAAAAAAGCGCAAAGCCAGAGGTATAAAACTTCCTGATTTCAAATTATATTACAAACCTACAGTAACCAAAACAATTTGGCATTAGCAAAAAAACTAAAAGACCAGTCCAATGGAACAGAATGAAGAGACTGATGCAACAGAAGAAACATTAACTTACAAAAAAGGAACTAAGAATATTACAATGGAGAATGGATAGTCTCTTCAATAAACAGTGATAGAAAGTGTGGATAGCTAATAACACAATGAAAGTGAAAATGACCCCTACCTTATATCTTAGAGAAAAATCAACTTAAAATGATTAAAGATGTGAATGTTAGGGCTGAAACCATAACATTTCCAGAAGAAAACAAGTGGCTAAGCTCCTTGTTATCAGTGTTGTTGATTATCTTCTGTATCTGACACAAAAAGCAAAGACAACAAAAATAAACAAGTGGGATGATACCAAACTAAAATGTTTCTGCATGACAAAGTACTCTGTCAGCAAAATGAAGACATGGCATAGGAGAAAGTATACGCAGATTACATACTCAATAAAGAGTTAATCTCCAAAATATGTAAGAAACTTATATATTTATCCAAAATATGTGAGAAACTTTCACAAATGAATGGGAAAAATGAATTAAAAATGGGCAAAAAGGCCTACAGACATTTAAAAAAATGTAGATGGACAGCAGGTATATTGGTCAGGTGTTCAACAATACAAATCACCAGGGAAATGCAAGCAGGACCACTCTAAGAAAGAGTGTGGAGAAAAGGGAACCTTTACAAACTGTTGGTGGGAACAAAAATTGGCACAATCACCAAGGAAAAGAGCACGGAGGCTCCTCAAGAAATTCAAAACAGAGATTCAACATGATCCAGTAATTCCACTTCTAGATATATATCCAAAAGAAATAAAAATAATTATCTCAAAGAAATATCTGTACTCCCATGTTCATACCAGCATTATTCTTAATAGCCAAGTTATGGAAATAATCTAAGTGTTTATCAACAAATGAATGAAAGTAAATTGTGGTGTATATATATATATATACATACACACAGTGGAATGTGTATGGAATCCAGCCTTTTAGAAAAGGAAATCCTATCATTTGCCACAAAATGAATAAACCTAGAGGCATTATTTAAGTGAAACAAGCCAGACAGAGAAAGATAAACACCACATGCCATCATTTACATGTGGAATCTTAAAAATAAATAAAAAATCAGCTCATAGCAATGGAGTGGGAAATGATTTCTAGGAACTGGGGTTTAGAAAAATACCTAAGTTTGGTAAAAGAGAACAATCTTTTAGTTGTAAGATAAATAAGCTATGAGCATCTAGAGTGTAAGATGGTGACTGCAGTTGATAATTCGCTATTGTATAATTAAAATTTTCAGATAGAACTTTAATGTTTTAATCAAAGTGTGGCGGGTACCCAATAGAACCTCGTACAGGATGATGGGTGCCTTGCTGGTGAGTGATACAGTCACATAGATCTGAAGGGGCATGGTCCTATACACCGAAATCATATATGGTGTTTAAACCAACAGTACATCAATAAAACAAAAAAGGTCAGAAAGAAAGAAAAGCCAGAACACTCTCTTCATATAACCCCTGAGACTTTTTGCAGTATTTTTTATTTCTTCATATTCTTTCACTGCTGACTAACCCTTTTCCTGAATGAGAAATACATGAGATCTTTGAGCAGATTATTGCATTCAATGTACTTCAGTTTTAAATCTTGTTTTTGCCTTGAAAACCAGTCTGTTTCCTAAAGTTAATGGTGACTCTCTATTGTAATCCATTATATATTCATTATGTAATTTGACTTTCAAAAAAAAAAGCAGCTTTAATTTCACATTCTTGAATCTTTTTTTCTCCCGCAAACATAACAGTGTATTCTGTTAAAAAATAGACACAATAAACTATTCACAACTTTTACCTTCCTGTCACTATCACAAATACTTGATTTCTGCAGGAGTAGCCCTGCTTCAAATTAAAAACAAGCAAAACAGAGATGTGTAATTCCTTGGGGATGTGTGTTTTTCCTGCTTGATTTGGGATTTAAGTAATTAGACATTATATCCAGGTATGATTTGACAAGGTCATTAAGCATTGTTTAGACCCAACTGACCTTGGGTGGGAGAATTAGTTTTAACAATTGGGAAAACATCGACTCCCTGAACATTTTTCACTGAAAGGGTTTCCTCTGGAGATTTTTATATCGTATTTTGGCGAACCAAAGTTTAATCACTCTACCTTTTTAAAACCAACATTTTTGGTATTTGAAATAAATCTTCCAGGGAAGTGAAAGAGACACAAACCCTGTCCAAAAAGTCCAAGTATCTGGACCCAAATTCTACTTTGACCATTCACATGTGCCTTGAACATTCTCTCTCTGGTGACTGATATATACAGGATAAAGAACTTAATATATAATATATATATTATAATATATAGATGATAAATTTATTCAAGTTATTGAGACTATGCAATATCAATTTTAGAATAAAACTTATTGAAAAAAATCAAAAGTAGTAATAAACATTAGCAGGTTATAAGGAGAGAAAAATTATTTGTCCTCTTCCAATTTTTCATCTATTTGTTCATTATTTAATCAAAATATATAAAACTATTAAAGGAAGACAAACTTTTCTTGTAAAGTAACATTCTTTTCCTACTCATTCATGGTCAATGTGTGCACACTGTTACACATTTTTATTCTTACTGAGGCTACCCTGCCACCATCCATCAGTCTCTACAATGCCTCCTTTCAAGGTCTCATTCCTTTAGTCAGTCTTTCTATGAGATTAAATTATAGTTAAGTGTTAAGAGGTATCCAGTCTGGCATATGAATTACAAATAAAAATCATGATATTTACTAATTTTCCTGTGCTACTGGTGAGTGCAGAAATATAATCCTATGTATGTTTATATATGTATGTGTATATATTTATGCAATTGTAACAAAGCAGTTCAATGCTGAGAGAGCATACTGAAAAATGATTCTTAAATAACTGTATGACAATATCAAAAAAATGCATCTTGACCTTTATCACACATACTAAGCAAAACTTATCTTAAAATCATTCATAGATCCAAAGACAGAAATTCAAATGTATAAAAAATATAGATGAGAACATACAAAAAAATTGCAACCGTGGGGATAACCAAACATATTTTTGATGTGACATGGGAAGCATAAACCTTAGTAAAAAAAATGTTGTAAGTTTATCAAGATTTAAAAGTCTCTTCTATATACTGCTAAGGAAGTAAGAGATAAGCAAGTGACAAGAAGAAAATATTCTATAAATATCAAAGAATTTGATCTAGAAAAATATGAAAAACTCTTACATATCAGTAAGAAGATGAAAAGTACCCAAGACTAAGAGTGGAACATTTCAACAGACATTTTACAAAATAACACAGTGGCCAAAAGAATATAAAAAGTGTTCAAAATGATTAGTCATCACAGAAATAAACACTAAATCACGATGAGTTATCACTTATACACTCACTGGAAAGGCTAAAATTTAAAAGCTGACAAGCATCAAGTGGTGGTGAGGATGTAGAGTGATAGAACTCTCTTACATTGCTGGTGGCAACATAAAACAGTAAAAACACTTCAGAAAACAGCATGACAATGAATTATCAAGTTAAATATATAGTTATCTTTTGACACAGCCTATTGTAAAGTACTCCTTATAGACTTGTCCACAAATGTTCCCAACAACTTTACTGATAATATTTAAAGAGAGGGAACAATTACCTATCACAGGTGAATAGGTAAACAATGTATAGTTTATCCATACAATGCAGTATCACTTAGCAATAAGAAGCCATGAACTACTCACAAACACAATCTGAATGATCTCTCAAATATTATGTCAAGTAAAAACCTCAGACATAACAAGCCCCAGTTATGTGAGCATCTAAGGAAAGTGCCACAATCAATTGTGACAGATTAGATCTCTAATGGTTGTTGAAGGTCAAGGGCTAGGATGGAGAATAACCCAGAGAGGACACAGGTACACCCTTCAAGGCTGTTAAAGTGCTCAAAAACTTGATTATCATCATGATTACAAAGCTATGCCTTTGTCAAAACTCATCAGAATCTACACTAAATATGAGTCCAGTTTATTCTTTGTACATTACACATGAAAGAGTTGTCATTCAACAACAAAAAAGAAACTAAACCTAATTTTTAAAAAAAAATCTAGTATGTAGAGTAGATATTTTAGAGACCAGGCTAGTCTAAACCCTTACTCTAAATATTTTTTTCATTATTTACTGACCACAGGAACTACATACCTTCAAAGAAATTCTGTCTTGAAATCAATTTAAGACCTTTCTATTTGTAATGATTAAAAATTCTATAAAGACAAGTTTAAAAGGTGATATATGTATTCCAACTGGTAAATAAGAAATTTATTGCATAATCTTAGATTTTTGTAGATATATAACATTTATTAGATAAATTATTAAATTTTTGATAATTTTACAGGTATTGTCACAGAACTCCAACTAAATAACCAGAGTGATAGCAGTAATTTCATATACTAAATCTATGATTTAAGATAGAACAATTCTGAATATATTAACAAGCCTCATTTTATGTACTATCATATATATGGATATATATTACACCATAATAAATACCTTTATTTTTAGCCCATCACAAAACCTTATTATACAATGCAGAATCCTCTATCATTTAAAAATAGCAAAAATGAATCCTCTATCATTTAAAAATAGCAAAAATGTATGTTATATTCATGTCATTACTTATGCATAGCAAGGACAGAAAAATATTGTTAAATATACTGAACTATTGCATCAGTTTTTATTGCTCTGTAACAGAAACCCCAACTATAGGCTGACAAAAGCCACCATTTCATTTGCTAATAAGTCTTTGGGTAAGCAACCTGAGCTAGGCTCAACTGAACAGATGTTTTGGTCTCGCCTACTGCAATTTGTACAATTACAATCACCAAGCAGTTCAACTGCAACTCCATAGTCTAAAATGACTTCAAGAACTTGCCTGCAATTAATGCTGAAGTTGAACTGGGCCTCTCTCTCATCATCTCCCACCTTCCAGCCTCTTTTATCCATATCCCTTCCTTCAATCTTAAAAATGACTTCATATTTTCCATTACTCCTACTTTCCCACTTATCTCCATGTCTGTGCTTACTCAATCCTCACATCTGGATTTTTTCCTTGTTATCATTTTCTCTGATCTTCTTTTGACCTCCTATACCATAAAGTTACTCCTTTCATAATAACTCAACATACAGAGTAGGTATGTTACAGACTATTTTATAATTGAATATAAACATTAATCTATCTCTTTTTTTGAGAGGGTGTCCTTTTTATGTTTGTATCTTTTCCTTCCAACAAAGGATCAGACACATAAAAGCAATAAATGCTTAGTAGGTAAATGAATAAATGAAAGATAAATCTGTAAAACTAGACAGTGGCTCTCTTATTTTTTATTGTAGTAGATAAATAGGAACAGACATCTAATAAAAGGCATAGCAGATGTGTGAGATTGTAACAATCTTCTTAAAGAAATGGCTGTCTACATATGACTTGAAAATTCCACAGGGGGAAAAAAAAAAAAAACAGTGAAGCAACAGAACAAGTTTATGTGACTTATGCAGCCACGCACTCATGTATTCAATTCTGTGTGGTACTATGGGTGGGTCAGGCACTGTCTTTGTTTACAAAGGCACATTATTATAATCTCAAAAAACTAATTCACATTTGATGACACCCAATGATTTTAGCTAGCAAGATCAATATTATTATCAATATTATTAATATTATATTAACAATCAATACTATTATTAATGTTGATAATAATATATTCATATATTAATAATGATGATGTTATCAATAATAAATCAAACAATATTTATTACTTTTTATGTTAAAGAATCACTTGTGAAGGTTCAAAGCCAGGGTTGACATTAATACCTAGCCAACTTATGCAGGACCATTGCAAATCCACATCTAATTCTAAAAGCTACAAAAGGGCCTCCCTGGTGGTGCAGCAGGTTGAGCGCCGCACTGTGAAGTTGTCCACAGCCTCTGCAGCACAGGTTCAATTCCCGGCCGGCGAGGGAGCAACCCACATGGCATGGCAGACCTCTCCTGTCTCGCCCACTGCTCCCCTCAGCAGTGTCTTTAGTCATTCTGCTGTTCTGCTCCCTGCTCTGTCTCTGGTGAATTCTCTCACCCTCCCGCACCTCTGTCTGTATCCCAGCTCTTGTATAAATAATCAATCTTGTATAAGAATCAATCTTTAAAAAAAAATAATTTTCCACTCTTAAAAATAAAAGCTACAAAAGTACCAAATTAAAGCAGGATGTTTATATTATCTTTGAGAGGCACGTAAAATATCAACTTAAGTTCAATATACTCTAAAATTGAAAGGAATTTAAAATTTTATGGTTTATTAAATGGATTTCAATACATACATAGTTTCAGTCATTCTCATTTAAGCTCATCAAACTCAAGTGTATGGAAAAGAGATTTATCCAAATTCTTTATTCCCTGCAGGTTTTGACCACTGAGGTTTCACTGAGGAAATAAACCATGAAATATATATTTAACTCTTTACATTATATATGCAGAAAACTCAAAGCACTAACCCTATGATATAAATATACCACAAAATATTAACTTGACAGGTGTTTTATTACACAAAAAAGAGATCTCATTTCCAAAGTATTTTAAGAGTCTATACCAGGGTTCATTAACTCAGTAACAACAATTCCTTAATAACAGAAGTTACTAAAAAATTTAAAAGTCCACTTATTTCCTTTAATTTTATAGAATTGGTAAAGAATATTACTTACCATCAACACCATTCTTTTTTTTTGAAGTTTATTGAAGTTGTTCATATACCTAGAGAATTGTTTTATTAGTTTTATCTCTGTTGAAAATAAACCAGAAAACTAGAATGTTATATTATTTTATCATCTAATAAGGAAAGTAACAGAAATGCCCCAAGATTATGTAATAAATTATTTTAAAACACTGATTGTTCTTAAGAGATCCACAATATAATGAAACCACATGTTCCCAAAGGCTAAAAGTCAAAATCAACAAGCAACTATAAACCAGAGACACACTGGGGGGGGGGGGGAAGCGGTGGGGAAAGGAAGGACTAAAGAAAGTTTTTGCAGAAACAAAATATCTAATGTAAATTTCATAAAGTACATAAAGATTTCATAGAGTCCCATTTAAAGAATATAAAATATAGGCTACAAGCAAAAACTGTCAATCTCCTTTAAATTTTGTCTAATGCTATATTGCTACCATCACGTTTCTGCAACATGTATTTTTAGAATCTACCTGACATCTGTAATGATTAAACAAAATCCCCCTTCTCCTAAAGTACTTAGCTTTAAATTGTTTTTGCTTGTTTGTTTGTTTGGGGTGAAAAGTTCTTTTGTTTAAAGAAACAGTCTTCTTCAAAATTAGGCAAAATCTGACTCCTTATGGTTACTTCTGAATTTACTGTTGGTAGTTAGAAACAATTTATCTTTTAAAAAACATATTAAGGCAATTATTATAGCCCTCAATTTATTAGGAATCATAAAAGTGGTTTTCAGTTTTTCACAATTTTAATCATAATTTGCAGAGCATGAGTGCTTCACAAAGACTATCAGTGGTTTTAATTATATAGATCACATATACAATAGAAATATTTTGGATAAAGTTGTTTTCCATGCAGATGAAGCTTACTAATTTAGGTAAGGGCATCTGATGATTATATATGTTAATATTATAGATATATGTATTAAAATCTATTCAATACATCATGTTTTACATTATATTTCCTTTTATACAAAGTACAATGAACATAAACTGATTCACTTGAAGTGATAAAAGGTCAAACACTTCTAAACTGCTGCCCCTATGAAGATGAATAAAAATATAGGAGGTGATCTATTTCCCATGTCTTACCCAATGGAACACACACTTTAGCCTTGATCTTAAAGCAGAAGACACTTATTCTATCAAAAGTGGTAGTAAATAGCCTTCAACATGGTCAGCCAATAGCCCAGATACAGAATAGAAAAAAGGCAGTATTTTCAGGATTACACAGATAGAAAGTAAGACATTTTCAGGGATATAAAAATAGGAGTGGACAGAAGAATGTTGTGGAATACAGTTTAGACTGGAGAACAGATGACCTGGTTTGAATTAAACATAGTCCTATCACCTTGAACATGTCACTTAGCCACCCTAATCCTGTCTCCTCATCTGAAGTTATTTTAATTGTGACATCTATCTGCTAGCATTGTGGCACTTAATGAGAAAATCTAGTGTATTTTATAATTGTTTTATATATGATTTGTTAATATACTCAACAGAGTAACCCAGTATACTTCTATTTTTTTAAGTTTTTTTAAAATTTATTTATGCATATAAGAACTGGGGTGTAGGCCAGAGGTGTGGGAGGCTAGAGGATTCACCAAAGACAGAGTGGGGAGCAAAGAGGCAGATCTACTGAAATATACTGCTAAGGGGAGCTGTGGGAGAATCAGCAGAGGTCTGCTGAGCCATGTGGGTCAGTCAGCAACATGTTCAGGGAATGAACTCATGCCCCAATGGATGGCCATAGTTTGATATCACTGAGATTTTCTCCCCTGTACCACCACAGAAGGCTCATATAGCCCCATTTTTTTTAACATCACAATACACAAGTTTCTATTTCCCCAAGTAAATGCTGAGCTTCTAAAAGGCAGGAACTAGGTGACATTCATGAAAATATCATAGTACTTACTAAACATTTCCTGAATAAACTTGGAGTAGCTACTGATCTAGAGTACTAGAGTTTTCTGAAATAAGGAAAAAAAAGATTCTAAAAATCTACTACAGACCAGTTAGACAGTAAAAGTGTGCAATTCACAAAATTAACTCACATATTACTATGAATTTGTAGGGTAAATGGTTTTCAGGCTTTTCTGCCCTCCCACCATTAGGATTCCCCTGCCTGATGGGGCACCTGTATTTGTTACATTGTTGCAAGCTGACTTGTTTACTTCTGTGGGCCATGGGAGAAGTATTGAGTTAGTCACCAAAAGAACCAGAAGCAGGAGCAGAGGCAGAAGAGAAGAGAGAGAGAAGGGGAAAGAAGGCCAGAGAAGCCTAAGGTGAAGACTTGCTGGATGCTTGGAGGCCTTGTGGCCTCCTGGCCCCCCAGCACCCCTGCCTGCCATGTACCTGGTTGCAGCACTACATATAAGAGCTCAATAAAAGCCTGAGAAAGCCACCCAGGACTCCAGGACTCTCCTTTACTGGGTCTATGGAATCATGAAGAACCTGACCCGTGCCCCTCCTGGCACTACAGAATTGAATCATATTTAATTATATCTGGTCCAAAGATTCATATCAGTTCCTTAATGAGAAGTAACTAGAAGTTAATGTCTATATTATAATATATTATTATTGAAGACATTTGCTTTTCCTCTCCCATCTGCCCACCCCGTCATAGAAACTCTCCCTGGGGGAGGATTCAACATCTCATGTTGTTCACAAAATCTGAAATGCACACATAATAGATGTGTGTATTTCATCACGTCCACTGAGCTGAGCCTTAAACCATAAAGATTATGGTCACCATTTTTTCCCAGGATGCCTTAAGACCAGCAATTGCCCTGATGGAAAACCCAGTCAGCACAGGTGCTGGAGTAGAGATAACATGGAGCAGAGAAAAGGACAACCCATGTTAGACAGGAAGACAAAAAACTTGCCAGCCAGGGAGATTCCCATATGGTGCGCCAAACCTCTCCTGTCTTGCCCACTGCTCCCCTCAGCAGTGTATTTCAGTCAGTTTACCTCTTCTGCTCCTTGTCTGTCTCTGGTGAATGCTCTGACCCTCCCCCATATCTGTCCTGTACCCCAGTTCTTGTATGTATAAATAAATAAATCTTAAAAAAAACCTAAAACTTGGTGTGCTAAGCAATTGAGATTTTAGGATTGCCTGTTTTCAAAGCATAACTTCATCTAAAATAACTGAGAAAATAGCAAAACCTCACTAAATATGATTTGTATGTACTTGTGTATAATTATGTTTAATTGTATGAGAAAATGCCTATAGTTTTCATTTCACAATGTGAGTTCATGCATTCTATGTTAGTCTTTCAGTTATTTTCATGAACCATCTTTTTTAAAATGCTTCTGACATTGCCCAAAAAAACACATCTGATTATTGCTAAACAGTTATTAGGATGCAGTGTGGGAACTGGGAGAGAAATCTATAAAGAATTCCCTTACAGAATTCAGTTAAGGAATATTTATCCTTTCTGGGTATTAATCCTCCATGTCAGTGGTATATGATTACATTTATACCTTATCTGGTTCCTGAAATGATTAAAAGAAGTTTATATATGGTAAATAGGACATAAAAGGTCACCATGTAATATCATATGTAAATGTGTACCTTTTAGTAACATGTAAATACTTCTGACATCTGCAATATATATTTTTTAGTATTTTATAAATATTGTTGGGGGCCTCCCTGGTGGCACAAGGGGTTCAGACACAAGCTATGAAGCTGTCCATAGCCTCTGTAGCACGAGTTTGACCCCCCAGCTGGCCAGGAAGCTACCCACATGGCACAGCAGACTTTCCTGACTCATGTGCTGCTCCCCTCAGCAGTGTACTTCAGTCAATCTGCCTGTTCTGTTCCCCACTCTGTCTCTGGTGAATCCCCTCACCCCCCACACCCCTGGCCTGTGCCCCAACTCTTATATGCATAAATAAATAAATAAATAAATAAATAAATAAATAAATAAATAAATGTTGTTCAATTCATCATGAAACATATGCCAGTCTTGTCTCTATTTTCTTATTTCAAAGCAGAAAACCCAGCATTTTTGTTTTGTTAGAAATACACAAGAACAAAACAATTTTGGACTAAAAAAACCCTAATGATAATATATAGATATAATAAAGCAAATCAACACAGTAACTTGAATTATATGATATGGTTGAGAAGTGGAGAATTCCAGTTAATTATCTTATAATAATTACAATTTTGAAGTAAAGAATCAACATTATAAAGCATTTTCACACAATTAATTTGAATAAAGTTTTGGTTTTTTGATGACACTGAGTAAATTAATGATTTTTAACGTACCTCTGAGATATTTTGTAAACATCGTTCATCATTGTACTTGTAAGGACACAAAAGTGCCAGTTAACACTGTGTGCTCCGAATTGATTAAAAAGCAAAATGAAAATCACATAAAAGTTTTCAATATAATAATTATTAATCAGTTACCATGAATACTTAGAAGCTCATATAACGCAGACTGTAATAATGGTCTCTGAGACAAGTTATGTATTTCTAAAATGTTGATAGTTCTCCATATAAAAAGTCAAGTTTTCAAGACTATGTTTTGCCCAGAATCATATCTTTTCTGCTCCATAAACACATAAAAATGAATTTGCTCCATTTCCCATTTTAAAAGTCACTGAAATTATAACGTCAGCAAGAATTGGGTGAAATGCTCTGGTGAGGGAAATTATAGTAATATGAAATCATTCAGTGAGTTGTTTGATATTTCACAATGATTCAATTTTATACTACTGGGTAATCCAAATGAGCACAGGAAATCTAGTATTACAGAATTTTCCCTGGGGCAGTTCTACAGTATCTGCATATTACCTCTTATTGCAGAATAAGAACTTGCATTAACTATTGAATCATATTCAAACATACTTGTGTGATTTTACTGATACTTCACTAATTTTAAAATGGGGAAATATTGTTATAAAATATTTTAATGATCAACAGGCAAATATAAATAAATTTTTGAGACTATTGTGAAGAATAGAACAAATCTAAAATTTTTCATCCAACTTAACAGAATTGACAAATTTCTTGGAAAATGTTCTTGGTTGATCTGTCACACATCACAGAAATCACACTGACACACTCCTACCCTGATGGTGGGAAAGCAAACTAGTCCAACCCCTATAGAAAGAAGTATGGAGGTATCTCAAAACACTAAAAATGGATCTGCCATTCGACCCAGAAATTCCACTCCTAGGCATCTATCCCAAAAATTCAAAACACTAATTCAAAAGGAAGCTTGCACTCCCATGTTTATTTCAGTGTTATGTGCTATAACTAAACTATGGAAACAACCTAAGTGTGCCAAACAGATGAGTGGGTCAAGAAGATGTGGAACATACACAAATAGAATACTACTGAGGGATCAAAAAAGATAAACTCATGTCATTTGTGGCAACATAGACGGAGCTTGAAAGGATAATGCCGAGAGAATTCAGAAGACAAAGATAAATACCCGATGGTGTCACTAATATGTGGACTGTAAAATAACTAAATTAATAGTCAAAGACAAACTGAAAAACTAACCCTTTCATAGCTGACTACAAAACTGAAACACCAAGGAGATAGGGGAAAGAATAAGAGGGAAGAAAGCACAATTGTCTATGGTGGTGGGATATGGGTGAGTTGGTTGTGGGTTGTGGGTACAATATGGTGGTAATACCTGATTGAGGTTCCCCGATATTACCTCAGTTAAAAATAATTTTAAAAATAAATAAAAATAATAAAGAAATCACCCTGACTTACTAGCAAATGTCAACCTGCTTTCTACATTCATTACTGTAAGGAAGACGTACATTTTTAGACCATATCTAGTCAGGACTATTGTTTATCTACCATGGAGTTATGTTTTCCTTTCCTCTCAGGTTATCACTTACGTTTTCATAATTCCTCTCAATTTTGTATCCAGCAAGACACAGAATTTGACCAAAGGGATTATATATTCTATCATATTCACCACCCTCTCTACACTAAGTTTTACTGTGTATGAAGTTAACACAATATTCCTAATGAATCAGAAGGCATAATGCATTAGAATCCTCTGGCAGAAGGGATTTTCTTTAAACAGCATACTCCTCCCTCAGACTCTGATTCACTTCCCTGCAGGAGGATGATTTCTTCCTACTCCCAGTTAGAAATCTCTGTGACTGAACTCCATCTTTACTGATCTTTTTTTTTTTTAATCACACTGCTCTTGTGTGTGGGGACAGAAAAAAATGACTGAGAACCACAGTTCAAAGGGAAGCTCATGACTCCTCTCAACCCACTCTCTGTCCCCATCCAATAGTCTGTCTCCAACGAGAAAAGTGCTGCTAAGGTTGAACAGGTTTTAAAACATTCTCTGTGTCACCATGGGGAATTATTAGTCACATCAAGTTTGGATTGAACATGATCCTCAGATGCTTACTTTTTGTTCTCTAGCAGCTATCTGTGTTACTCCTGCATCCTAGATGAAACTGCCTTGAGAATAACCTCCTCCCCATTATCTCTGTTGACAACTAAATATTTAGCTCCCCAAAATTTTTCTGTTGAAGTCTAAGCCCCAATGTGATGGTATTTGAAAGTGGTGAGTTGCATCATAACAGTGGAGTTCTCATGAATGGGATCAGCATCCTGTTAAGAAGAGGCTGGAGAGCTAGTACACACTCTTTCCACCACGTGAGGACTCATGAACCTGGAAAAAGACCATCATCAGAACTCAATCATGCCAATACCTACCTTGATCTCAGACTTCAAACCTCCAGAATACTCTGAGAAATTTCACCCCATTATATTACTAAATTATAGCAGCCACAACTAAGAAAATCCTTAATCCAAGAAACACCTGGCACAGGTGGTGCTGTCAGCACATGGCCAAATTTCTCTTGATTTCTTATGTTACCATATGATGAATTCATCTTTCTCACACTGAAGCAATCATACCCAGATCTGAGATTTACATTGAAAATGCAGAAAGGAAGATCAATTTCTTAAGTCAGCTTTGCTTTTAAGCCATCAAGGCTGGCATTCCTTCTCTCTCTAGAAGTTGCATTTCTTCAAACAAAATTTAGTTGGTCTAAGCCTTCCCCAACCACCTGATCCTCAGTGACCAATCCTAAATTTGGAATTTCTAGGTAAAATTATTTTTCATTTATTTGGATGTTAGTGCATACTATTTTTTATTTGTATATATAGACCAGTATATGTAGAATAGTACCTCATGTGTAGGATATATAGTCTAGTCTACAACTAGTAGGGCCAAATCAGAATCATTTAATATCAAGCAACATCTGTAGTATATGGACAAATTCATCAATATCTGCATAAATAATAATGACAACAATTTAATGAATATGAGGAAAATTAAAAAAAAATCAATCATTTCATGTCTCTTGGTTCTATTATAAACCTAAAATAAGACCATACTTTATCCTCTTATGTATCATAATAGTGTGTAATACTCAGCAGTGAAAATGTTTAGTCATTATGGACACACCAACTGGTCCATCAACCACAATTACAAGGATATAATGATTTATTCAACTAAAATTACTAACTCTATATCTGTGTCAGTTCTCTGATAATGAAGTATATCCTTATATTTTATACTTTCTACTATATAAATTTATTAATTTTAATGCTATACACATAAAGGATCTTGAATGGTGTAGTAATAAAATACATTTATTTTGGTGTAGAAATAAAGTAATTTCAATTTGGATATTATAGAGAATCAAAGGAAAAAATAAAATATATCCCTATAAGAATAAAATTTATGCAGTTAAAATTATTAATAGAATTATAAGCTACAATGATATTTAGAAATGTTTGATGGAAAGTTTAGTCTTATATTTCACCTCAGAGACACTAATTATTTATTGTTCAAGGTATAGAAAATAATTATTCATTACCATATATAATTACACAATTCATATTATAATTACAGGTTTAAAGAATTTTTTTTACCAGATATTAAGATTTAGATTGAGTTTTTCTCTTTTGATATCTAGAAATAAACACAATTTTTATCTTAAAAAAAATCTAGGTGATAGTTGGACACTGAAAAGCCAAAAACAAATAATCTAGACTCAGACCTTGACGCCCATACACACATAACAGCAAATAAGTTACTCCCATGACAACAAATAACTCCGAATGGATCACAAATCTAAATGTAAACTATGAAATTATAAAACTCTTATATAGGTAAAACCCTAGATGGCTTTGTATAGCAATAAACTTCTCAACTGATCACAAAGATATACAAATAACTCACAGGACTCAACAAAAACAAAATAAACAATCCAGTCAAGAAATGGACAGGGCCTCCCCTGGTGGCACAGCGGTTGAGCACTGGGCTGCAAAGCTTCCCGCAGCCTCTGCAATGCCGGTTCCATCCCCAGGCCGCTGGCGAGGGTCCCACATGGCATGACAGATCTCTCCTGCCACGCCCACTGCTCCCCTCAGCAGTGTATTTTGTCAGTCTGCCTGTTCTGTTCCCCGCTCTGGTGAATTCTCTCACCTTTCCACGCTTCTGACTGTACCCAGTGTTTGTATAAATAAATAAAATATTAAAAAAAAAAAAAGAAATGGGCAGAAGAACTTAAAAGACATTTCTCCAGAGAGGAAATGCAAATGGCCAACAGGCATATGAAAAAATGTTCAACATCCCTTATCATCAGGGAAATGCAAATTAAAACCACATAACCACACTGAGATACCACCTTACACCAATAAAAATGCACATATCAAAAAAACAAGCAACAACAAATGTTGGCGGGATGTGGTGAAAAAGGAACTCTCCTACATTGCTGGTGGGAGTTTAAACTGGTCCAACCACTATGGAAAGCTGCCTGGAAGTTCCTCAGTCTACTAAAAATGGAGCTACCATACGACCTGGCAATTCCACTATTAGGGATCTACCCAAAGGACACAAAAAACACTGATTCAAAAGAACACCTAGCAATAAACTTCAAGACACAACACTATGGAAGAAGTAACTGGTAAGTAGGACTTCATTAGACTGAAACATTTCTGCTCTGTAAAAGACAATGCCAAAAAAAAAAAAAAAAGAACAGAAGCCACAGACCAGAGGAATTACAAAAAATATGTGATTCAGATAGTTATCAAAAGTATATAAAATAACTCTTAAAACTCAACAATAAGAAACAGCCTGATTTAAAAATATGCTGAACACTGTAAAAGACTCCTCACCAAAGATGTACAGACAGTAAATAAGCACATGAAAAAGTACTACACATCATACATCATCAAGGAAACACAAATTACAACAACAAAGAGATACTATCACACTTCTATTAGAATGACTAAAACCCAGAACACTAACACCCCTCAAATGCTGGTGAGGATGTGGACCAAAAGGAACTCTCATACATTGCTAATGGGAAAGTAAAATGTCCAGTAACTTTGGAAAGAAGTTTGGTCATTTGTTACAAAATTAAATATACTTTTATCAGTCCAGCAGTCAGACTCCTTGGTATTTCCCTAAAAGTACTGAAAACTTCTGTCCACACAAAATCCTGCATATGAATGTTTATAGCAGCCTTATTCATAATTGCCAAAACTTGGAAGCAACCAAATGTCCTTCAGTGGGTGAATAGATAAATCAACATCCAGACAATGGCATATTATTCAGCAGGAGAAATAAATGAGTCATCTGTCATGAAAAGAGATGGAGGAAACAACTGCATATTGCTAAGTGAAAGAAGCCAATCTGAAAAGACTATACACTGCATTATTTCAACTATATGGCATTCTGGAAAAGATAAAACTGTGGAGACAGTAAAATGATCAGTGGTTAGCATGAGTTGGATGAGGACAGGAGAGATGAACCGGGAAACACAGATGATGTTTAAGGTCGTGAAAATGTTCTGTACAATATTGCAACGATGAATACATGCCATTATACATGTGCCAAAACCCACAGAATGAACAACACTAGAAGTGACTCCGTATGTAAACTACAGATTATGGATGATGAGAATGTGTCAGTGTAAGTTCATCAACTGTACCAAAGGTACTTCTCTAGTGGGCGGTGTTGGAAATAAGGAGGGGTCCATGCCTGTGTGGGGTGGGAATGGGGTGCATATGGGACTTTGCTGTGCCTTTCCCTCAATGTTGTTGTGAATATTAAAAAGCTCCAAAAAAAAATACAGGTCAGAGTTTCAAAAGAACTCTCCAGTAAGGATTTTAGAAGCAGATTTGCTTTTCTCAAGAAGGTCAATACACATGGAGCCAACATCTATTTGTAGCAACTGACCTGACCCTATGCTCCATCTAGTCGAAACATTGGCCTTTTATTAGCAATTCTCGGTTAAAATCCCATACTACCCAGAGGTCTTTAAAAAAATAGATTAATTTTCACGGGAGCATGTTTATTCCCGTCTCTTTCATGTAACAGAAAGAGTACACAAGGTGGCAGGTTTGAAAGGAAAGAGAATTATCAGGAAAAAATAAATGTGAAAGTTAAGTAGCTAAATAAAACAACATAAATTCTTAGCTTAATGAAAATTGGGAAGTTGTCAGAAACCTGCTACAAGATACTAGTCCACTTTGTATCCTATTCTTATAAAGAATATTCATTAAACATCTTTCATAGTGTTAAATACCATTTTAGGTGATAAATGTGTACAGGTATACATACACAAAGAGGCATATCTATGTGCTTAAGTATATATCCCATTCCATAGAAAACTATACCTACAGGATAAATTAGCAGTATTATAAAGCACCCCATGTACTGTATCATCAGAACAGACAGATTATACTTCCAGGAAATACTGCCCTTCCTTTTGGTTTCCTGTGTTCTGACTTTAGGTAATGATCTCAGATTTGCAAGTTCATTTCAAATTGTTACTTGATGAAGACACAACATCTGAAGTGCTGCCATTGGCATACAGATTTTAACAAGGTAGAACTTGTGCTGTGTTGAAAGCTGAGTTTTGGTTTTAAGAAGCTCAACTCAGATAAGGAAATCAGAGATCAAACAGTGAGCAGAAATCACCTTTACCTGTAAAGGTCACAGACATTGTCTCCTAAGAGACAGCTGAGTTTTATAAGATCAGAAATTTGAAGTAGAATCAAAAAGTATAAATTAGCAGCAGCATAAGGAAATTAGAGGATTAAAATAATTTAGAAGTACCTGCTGGACAGTTTTGCATGTTTAAGCAAGGTATCTTATTGTTGTTATCAACTTAAATGTCCACTTATAAAATTGTCTTTCCAAGACTGAGATAGAGTGAAATATGAAACATTAGAATAATAAATCACTCATTTTTTTTAGTAAAGATTTTATTTATTTATTTATGCAAGCACTGGGTACAGTCAGAAGCGCGGGAGGGTGAGAGAATTCACCAGAGCCAGAGCAGGGAACAGAATAGGCAGGCAGACGAAATACACTGCTGAGGGGAGCAGTGGGCGGGCAGGAGAGGTGTGCGTACCATGTGGGACCCTCGCTGGTGGCCAGGGATTGAACCGGCGCTGCAGAGGCTGTGGGCAGCTTCGCAGCCCAGTGCTCAACTGCTGCACCACCAGGGGAGGCCCGAAAATCTCTCATTTTTTTATGGTAACTACAATGTAAACTAGTGTTAACACAAGTGAGTCAAGCTATACAGTCATAAATATTATAAAAATTAAGTTTTTTTATTACAAGAATAAAATGTGACACAATACAAATGTGGAATAAGCCATGGCAGTACAAGTGAAAAGGAAAAGTCTCACTTGCTGTAGGGACTGAGATCCAGCCACTATTTTTCCACAAGAACAATCCCTAACACAGTACAAGTTATTGAAGGAACCATCTTCTTTCCGTTGATGAAAGGCTACTTCACAGACATGAATACTCAATGGACCTGTTCCTAGACCTTATTCTGCTACACTGAGTCACTATCTGTGCCAGGGTCAAATGTCCAGAGCTTTAGTAAAACCAGTCTCTGCCTACATTGCTCTTCTTTTTCAGATTTTTTCCATTAGTGTTGCATTTAAATTTCCAGTAGAACTTTATTTTCATTGTTTAAGTTTCAAAAATCCAATATTATAGACTTTATAAATTTAGGAAGAACATAAATCTTCCTATTTAAATATCCCTTCGAAAGACTGGGGTATTAATTAAATTGAATAAACTTGTCAGAGTAGGAGTGGGACAGAAGCTACGTGATGAGAATGGGTTATAAAACTGGTCCATAAACATTTGCCATTTAAAAATAATGTAGAATTCCTCATAGGCATCTGTAAAAGCAGTCTGTATACCTACCTAAGTCAACAAATATTGACTATAATAATATAATATCCCAGTGAGAAAACATTTGAGCTTCTTCAGATAACAATGTTGCTACTATTAAGAGCTTATCTTTAGCAGATCCTTAACATTCTTAAAATTATACAACCAGAAACCCACATTTTACTAATAAAAGGCAGGAAATTACTTGATCTCACATACACAAAATAATCCTAGCATGAAATTGGACAGTGGCATTATAGGAGACCCGAATATAATAAAATATATAAAAAAAAGAATCATACTCTTTGTATCACATTTCATGCAGTATATGTGTCTATCTGTTAGTATAAAGAGAAAAACACACTTTGTTAACAGGTTGCTAGGAACAATAACAGATTTGGAAACAGATATTAATGCCTGATCACTCTGCAAGATGCTCTTTGTCAAGATGATTTCTACTATGACACGCAGGCAAAAAAAATCAGAGGGCAAAATAGTACAATAGCTCTGGATTTGAAATCAGCTTCATGTTCTAATTATTCAGTTAGTGAACTAACTTCTGTGAACTTCATCAGTAAAGTAAGAATGATGGTATCATTCTTCTGGGGGCCTCCCCTGTGGTGCAGCGGTTGAGCGCTGGGTTGCGAAGGTGCCCACGGCCTCTGCAGCACTGGTTCGATCCCCAGCTGCTCCCCGGCCACAGGATGAGGGTCCCAGATGGCGCGCAGACCTCTCCTGCAGCCCGCTGCTCCCCTCAGCAGTGTACTTCCGTCCTTCTTCCTGCTCTGCTCCTCGCTCTGGCTCTGGTGAATTCTCTCACCCTCCCGTACTTCTGACTGTACCCAGTGCTTGTATAAATAAATAAATAAATAAATAAATAAATAAATAAACAAACAAACAAACAAACAAATAAATATATATATATAAAGTTCTTGTGGGCATCACATGAGATTATATGCTGAACTTGTTCTATAAGAAATCAAAGTATCATGCTGACTATAAAATCATTTCAATTTATTGATAGGCAGATCTTGGTTTTGGTCAAAACTATTAGAATATTTCTGAAAAGGCTTGCTGTCCCCAGTAGATCTAAGCTGACTTTATGAACTAGGAAACTTGGTGCCTCAAACTGGCCTTCTCAAAACTCCAGTGGGAGCAGCTAAGGGATTTGGAAACTGGTCTTACCTTTCCTTGCTGTTGTTTCTGTAACTCAGGAATCTTTTCCAGAAATTTCTGCATTGCCTCTTATTCCCAAGCAACAAATTTTCTCCCATGTTTAAACATCAGCCACCATTACGACTTTTATTAACTTAACTCCAAGCAACGTTGGAAAGGAATAGAGCAACCTGAGGAGGAGTTTAATTACAAATTTGAAAGCTTCTTTAGTCAGGTATATCACATCCAATCCCATTACCTTTGCTACTTGGGTCATTTGAACAATTCTTGATCTAGTCACTGTCACTAAAATACATTCCTCAACTTAATTCCTGCATGTATCTTGCTAGGCTGCATGCTAACAGTCAGCCTATTCAATCCATATTGTGTGGAATTTGAGACTCTACTAAAGACAAGGGCAATTTCTTTATCAAGAAAGGTTAAACTAGTTCATTTGCCTTATTTTAATCAGAATCAAGTATGTATGACAAGCTGAGGCAAATCATCGCTGCTCAGGGGGTTGATGAAATATATTTCATCCCACCTCAAATTGTTTGTTTTTCAGTTCATCAGGAAGCTCTCAGGAACATTGCATATACACTTGGTGCACTTTATTTGAAGCAGGGAATTAACACTTAACATTTCTTCAAGGTTGAGTAAAACAAATTTATACAGCATTCGCCCCGCACTCCTTCATCTTATGTTGCCTGCCGAAAACGTGTTTCAGTTTGTCAATCCAGGGCACTCTACTGAGAACATTTAACAAGAAAACTGTTTTCAAAAGATGAATTAAAGTCCCAAAGTCCCAGCAACAACACACTTTTCCCATGAAAAGTGACACCTAAATTTTTTGTGTGATAAAGCACATCCACTTGTTCATAATGGGGAGAGGAAAGCTAAACAATCAGTGCTTCACAGACAGAATTAATGAAAGGGATGGTATTATCACTAAAAATGGCCAAAATAAGGAGTTTTTTACAAGTCTTTAGACTCCTGTGTTCCAGCATTCCCATCTGTAAACTAGAAAGACATACTCAGCACTCACAGGACCTCATGCAGCATATTGACCATTACCAAACCTAGAAATAAATACTCCCACTTAAAAATATTCTAGTCATTTGTCTTAACATTATGATGTAACTATCTTTCCATGAACAGAATCTGAGGTTGGTATTGAATTTTTTTTTAGTTATCTTTTGAATTTTAATTAAACTTTTTGTCCTTGTTTTGCTTTTAACATTGAAGTAGAGCTGGTTGAACTTATTTTTGTATGCTCATGTTTATAGTGCTTGATAGCAGCTTGCTTGCTCCAGAAAAGTATTAGAAACTATTAGAAACTCAAAAACAATGGCAGATTTGAGATAACTATTAGTGAGAACTATATCTCCCTTGAGAACTCAAGGAAGATATATCAGTAGTATAAAATTTAAAACTACAGCATTTAATTCATCAGCTTTCTAATAGAATTAATGCCATTTGCATCAAATAGTTCTAGCCACTAATAGAATACTGTCATAGTCTCACTTGAAAACATAAAGAATATGAAACTCATCAAGTCACAAAAATCTATAGCTACCTCAGGCAGATATACTGAAGGATAAAGAAATAAATGATAATCCAAGAAAGACTGAGAAGATCTGTAACATGAAAACCCAAGACTTAAAAAAAAAAACCCACAGAGACATACTACAGGAGAGGCTGAGGGTCAGGGATCAGAGGGAGGGAGGGAGGAGCACAGGGGACTGAGGTGATGGTGCACAGGTGCAATGGTGAAGCAAACTCTATGGGGACTACACCTGAGGGGGTGGGGGGATGCAAATATTGTTTAACAATGTACAATGATGTAAAAAATAAGAAAATTAATTAATTTTCTTAAATTATGTGTAATTAAATATGTGTAATTAAAAATTTTAAAACCCACACATTTGCTGTAACACAAGATGACCCTATATTCTTCATTATACTCTGATCAGCATTATAATTATTCATTCAACAACAAGCACCAATTATTGATTGATTCCTAAGTGGAGGGTGCCATGGTCCCTCTCACCCTAACCATTTTATGAGGGTGACAAACAAGTATCAATTATAATACGGCCTCCTAGGCCATATAGTAGTGTCATCAGCATCTGCGGAACCCTCAGGAGGAAGAGGAAGGAAGAGAAAATTTGTCTGTTTAAATATTTTTTATTTAAGAGATAATTGAGACCAAACCAAGTCAAGAGTGGGGAAGGGGGGTACTCCAAGCAACATGCTCACTGGTTATGATAGAGAAAAGAGAATGAAACTCAATCCATGGATGAAAACCCAGGTATAGGTGGAGGGGTCAGTAAGGACCAGGCATAAAATTATTACCTGCTATGTGCTACATGGAGTTGGGACTTTATCCTGACAGCCCACGAAAACCACTGAATAACTGCTCAAAAAAGTTTTAAATTTAGTAGGATGTTTAATGAAAATTAAATTGAGATTTTTAAGACTAAAGATGGGATAAGATTCAGGATCCATATTCATCAGGAAAGGATATAACAAATTCCTAATTGTAATAATGTTTAAAGCTTTGATGCTTAAAATATAAATCCTCAGCTAGCTAGAACCCTTGGCTACCTAGAATTCATCCCCAAGTGTTACTAGATATTCCAAAGTCAGGATGTAACAATTGCTGAGATCAGAGAATTACTCATTTTTCACCCTTTTCATAAATAACTCTTAATAACTGAGTCCTTTGCATTCTATAATTCTATTATGTGAAAACATAAGGTGGCCATTAAATAGACATCACTGTTAAGGAGGAAATTTCAGTAAATGGGTTTTTCAAGTGAAATAAACAAATTAAACATTCTTGTTCCACTTAACACCAAATATAAGCTTTCAATTATTCCGCATCCTGATTTTATTCTTAAATTGTTAAATTGAATGTTGGCTGAAGACAAAATAGATGACTATTGGCTAGTTGAATGAGATTTCAGTAATATATGGTAAAAGAAATAAGATACTTAAGAAATAGATGTTTAAGGTATTTTTTCTTTTGGAAGTTTTAGATTTAAAAAAAAAAATGAAAATACAGCCCAGGTGTCCTTCTATACCTTTCATCCTGCCTTTCCTCTTAAGTTTTTCTAATAAAGAGAAATCAAAGAATTTCCTTTTGCAGCTCTCTAGCAATTTTTGTTTAAGATGCAAGTGTTCATTGCTCCAGAAATTAAAATGCCCAGAGGAGAAAGTCAGGTTAGCTGCAGAGCAAAAGAACAGAAATCTCTAATGAGGGAGATAACTTTGATTTTAAAGAAAATTGCAATGTATTATCAAATGTTCAGATATTATCACAATTTAGATGGATCAAGTAATTCCAATTATGTGTAATCTGTAATTTATATCCTATATTTCTTTAATGCATATTCACTGTTTTTATGTAATAAAGGTGCCAATTCATAAATTGACTTCAATCTACTATTATAAATCTCTAGAAATATTGTCAGCAACCTACAGAGATAAAACCTGAAAGTACCTGGGTTTTAAAACTGGAAAGGTTAAATCATGATGTTTCTGCACACAGAAATACCACTAACTGGTATTAGAGTTTTGTTATATAAGATTTTGGAAGACTGAGGGTTTTTATGTCCATCTGGTTCATATTCTGTGGTAAACAAAAAACTGAATAATTACAAAAATTAATATAACCACTTTGGATTTGCTCTAATCAGTAAAGAAACACTTAAGCATCATGAAAGTTCCTGTCACTGTTCTGATTTGTATTTTTCCTGCATTAATTAAAAGTTGGTTTTAATCCAAGTATCAAAGAGAAAGAACAGAAACAAACACTTTAGGAAATTAATAAGGTCATTCAAGGAATCCTGCAGTAAAACTTTCAAGATGTTATTTTGGAAGGTTTTTTTTTCCATTTTTTTCAAATACAAATAAATATGATGGCACAACTTTGAAACTTTAGAAATGCAGATTATGAAAATGTTTTCCAATATATGTGTATCTTTCACCCAACATTTTTTAAGGAGAGCTAAATGACAATTTTAAATATTAGAAAATAATATGCTAGACAACCAGCAAAATCCACACTTGGGAAAACCATGTATGAAGGTGTGGGGGGCCAAAGAGAGAATGGGAGGGAAGAAGAGGGGCAATGGGGAGGGGTAAAAGTAGAAAGAGGGGGAGAGAGAAACTATACATTAAAAGATTCTTAAGAAATACAAGTAATCACAATGTAGAGCCTCCTGGTGGTCTAGGAGTTAAGTCTCAGCACTATCAACACTACTGCCTGAGTTCCATCCCCAGTCAAGGTGCTACCCACATATGGTGCAGCAGACCTCTCCTGTCTCACCCACTTTCCCCTCAGCAGTGTATTTCAGTAGATCCACCTGTTCTGCTTCCCACTCTGTCTCTGGTGAATCCTCTCACCCCTCCATACCCCCTGCACCTTTGGCCCACACCCCAATTCTTCTATACAAAAAGAAAAACAAAATAATACAATTAATCACAATGTAGTAAAAATAGGACTTCATCTGAATTCCAGCCCAGACAGATGATGTTTAACAAAATATTTAAATAAACAAGGAAATATGAATGCCAGACATTAAATAAGTAAATATTAAGAATGTAGCATTAAGGTGTAATAATTAGAGTGTGGCTATTTTATTTACATCATTTAGAGCTAAATACTGAAATGTTTACAAATGAAATTATGTGATTTCTGGGATTTGCATAAAAATAATGAAGGGACAGAGTAGGATAGGGATGGGTATTAATAAAATACTTCTCTCTATGAATCAAAAATGCTTGAAAATGAAGACGATGTTTGAAATTTTCTCTAACAAAACTCAAAAATGTATTCTAGTGCCAGTTCTATAACTTAATAGATACAGAGCCATTAGAAAACAAAAAAAATTGTTATTTATTAGTAAAATGATAGATGGAATCCAGTTAATTCATGCATTTAATACATTTGACAATAATATTCAATCCAACTCCAAATGAGATTTTTCAATTTTTCAAAATTCATCACACTTGCTATTAAAAAATAGAACTATCATCTACTACTCTGCAAAAGAACACTGAAAATTATTAATTTTATTTATTCAATTAACTAATATTGAATATCAGTCAATATACTAGAAAGAAAGCTACAAAGGTGAAAATAAAGACACTGAACCTAAATTCATTGTCTAATTGTGTGTGACATTAAAATGACTGTTAGGTGAAACTCAAAGTAACAACTGGATGTTTCTCTACTATAGGAAAAAAAACAGGTTCCTAGCTATTCTCCCTCAAAAAGTCTCATTCATGATAAATTGCTTTTTTCTGAAAAGAGGGAAGTTCTCATTCATGGGGGAAATACATCTGAAGGCTCAAGGCACAGTCCTAGATGATTTGGGTCTTACCGGCAATGTCAGCCTTCTATTTTAGAAATAAGCCAGCAGTGGTAATCATGCCCCAAGCCACAGAGAATAGGTCTGAGCTGCAACTCTGAGGTCAGAACGAAAGCTCTTGCTCAAATGATTCACACAGGGCCCCCAGCAAGTCAGGCCCTGGGTTTCCTGATAGCCATTTAATTAAGATACGCACAATATCCTTTCCCTACTCTTCCTGAATGAGGACAAAACAGTGTACGTAATGCTCTCTCTTCCTCCTTCCCTCTTCCCCTCCTCTCGCCTGACCCTATACAACCCAGATTAAGAACTTTAAAATGTTGGGCTTACCTAGCTTATCTCAACTCACTGCCTGTGTACTGTGACAGTCACTGATTTCTTAGACTGTTGAAATGCAAAATATTCTGTTAGGAAAACAAGACACATTACATCATCTTCCCTAAATTGGTTTTCTTTTCCTATTTTAAGAAATGTTTCATTACAATGCCTTGGCTTGTGGGGGGGGGGCGACAAATATAAGGAGATGCCTTATTGAAAGCAGTGTATGACAAACTCAGATTTCAAGGACATGTGAGATCAAAATGTAGATATCACAGACTCAAACTTACAGGTGCATCGACATTGGAGTCTTCCCGTGACTACTCATCTACAATGTAAGCATTCCTTTTTTTCTGCTGGCTCACTGAAGGCTCCTGAAGTTATAGATATTTTAGTAGTTTCTATCATTCTCTACACTCTAACATCATCTGAAAAATGTGATGGTTTCTTTAAAGCTTCCTCTGATAGAGGAGCAGTTTTTATTTTGTTACTATATACAAGGCAGAGAAGTGTAGAGGCATAAATACTTTGTGACTGTTTACTTTAAATATTTTAGAAGCCTGTCACTGATCTGATTCTATATAGCTCAGCTTTCCTTGACCCCTACTTTCACCAAATTTCCCTGTTACTCTCTTATTATTAATCTCTGCCCTGTATCTAGCCCCATCAGCACCACTTTCATAGGCTCCTGATTATTTAACATTGTGCTATTTCCTCAGTAATGCATATTTAATACTTTTTCTAAGCAGATCATTTATTTGTGTGAAGTGTTGGATTCAGAGAATGGAATTGGGTAACTCTGCAGCACATAACTAGAAATGGTTTCCTAAATTCACAATCATGGATACTCCCTAGCCCCCAGAAAAACAGTTTCTTCCTCTAAATGTTCTCACACTTTAACACACATCAGAACCAACTGGAGGGTTGGAGAGAAGCCAGAAAATTCACAGGTCCCAGGGAGGCATGTGCTATTACTAGAACCAAGCTTGGACAACTGTTTTAGGTACATCTATGATTACTTTGTCTCTTTCTCTTGGTTTACATCCAACTTATTTAGCACTTACTCCCATTTTTCCCTATATGTGGAACAGTGCAACAAAATATAGTCATAAAGTATTCATATTCCACCCACAATAGGAAAATGTTAACAATATTCTGTGATATTTTATTTAAAATACCCTAATTAGGGGCCTCCCTGGTGGCACAAGGGGTTAAGCACCACGCTATGAAGTAATCTGCAGCCTCTGCAGCATGAGTTTGATCCCCGGCCAGCCAGGAAGCAACTCACATGGTGCAACATACCTCTTCTGTCTTGTCCGCTGCTCCCCTCAGCAGTGTATTTCAGTAGATATGCCTGTTCTGCTCCCCACTCTGTCTCTGGTGAATCCTCTCATCCCACACGTCTCTGGCCTGTACCTCAGCTCTTGTATGCATAAATAACCTTTAAAAAAAACAGCCTAATTATATTTCAAAGAGTACCTATTTATAGGTAATAATATAGTCCATACTGGTAATAAAAAAAAAAAATTGATACCTACATTATCTGTTATATTTAGAATTTAGAATTTAAATTATACCTAAGAGGTAAGTTCAGTTTTATAGGTAAGCAATCTGGAGTCGGTTTAAGAGAGTCCTCCATATCAGCTAATAAACAGAGCTAGGACATAACCTTAGGATTTGAATAGAGGATTTTCACTGTAGTCCTCCCTATAGAAGTATGATCCTCAGATAAGCAGCTCTGGACTCACTGGGCCAGATTCAAATGCATAATCTGCATTTGAACAAGATCCTGGGCAAATTATGTATTTCCCCAGTGAAGTACATTACAGTTTAGAAACATATCCCCTGCCTCCCTACAAACATCTTTCCCACCAATTTGAGGATTGGTGTTCACTTTTCAGTACAATTTAGAAACTTTTTCAGTTTATAAATCTTAGTGAGCTTGTATGCATGGTTTAATTTCTTAAAAGCCAAAACAATGTGCAAGCTCTATTAGTTGTCTTGTTAATATTGCATGCACATCTAGCGATTTAGAGATCAGAGATGGATACTAATGTCTTCAGATAATTTTAATTGCAAAAAAAATGGGAACAAAGGTTAAGATTTAACTGAAGGTTAAATGATTTTGTTTTTTACTCTTTTACTGGAGGTTGTTCATATTCCAAAGCACATCCCAAAGGATCTCACATAAGGTTACAACCCAATAGCACCTGTTTATTTATATTAAATAGAACAGTAGATACAACCCGAATCTATAGTTTTTTTTATTCCTTTTCAAATTAAACATAATTGGATTAATCCTTGTTTTCAAATAAAATTCTTCACCAAAGATGAGCTCAGATAACTTATAATGAATTTTATTTTTCAAGTTAAAGACTCAGGCTATGCAAAACTGTATCAATACTATGCCAGAAGACTTCAAACAAGCATGAAGATATACAAAGTAAATTAAATTTTCTGTTACTATCTCAGACTCATGACCCTCTCCCTCAACCTTTCATCTAAAATTGCCACAAATGTTCTGTAAATGGGTCAAGGCACATTGGCTTGGGGGAAGAAAGACATATTAAAGAACATTCAATTATGTCTCAGACATAAGGAGCAAGTGAAGCAAATGTAATATCCTGTCATAAGATTGGAGCATAATTTTCCGCTGTGTCCCAGCTTTCAGCCTCAATTGTCAACATGTGACTATCTTCCCTGACACCAGGAACATGCTGCCTAAATTGCTGAGACTTATTTTTATTCAGTATTTGTTCTGTTCCATATATATTATTTGTCTTGTCTATAAAATCAGTCTTTCCATGAGAACAGTGTTTTTTCCATGTATTAAATTCTGAAATTTGCTGCACAATTCTAATATCTTTGCTATTCCTCAATATTATAGTTTGATTTTCCTTAAAACTAGTGGAGCGTGCTTGCCAAATTTACTGTATCACATGAGGTCATAGTGAGATGGCATTTGGAACTCAGGAGGTCAGCACTGAATTGCCTACCCAGGGCTTTGACTTACTCCAGGTCAGCAGGGGAAGTAAAGTAGAATAGCTGGCAAGCCTGGCTTCATCATTCATGGCGTTTCTGCTAAATCATTTGCTCCTTGCTGACACATTCCCCAGCTTCTTATGTCAAATATCCCAAAACCACCATGTCTTAAAGAATACACATAACCTAGACATTCAGTGAGCCAAAAGTCAATAAATAGAAAAATGCAAAATAACTCAGATTAAAATATAAGGCTTTGGGGAAAAGCAGCAAGTCTGATTATGTCTAATGTAACATGTAAGTGCTGAGTATTAAGACAACCTGTGAAGAGAATTTGGATGTAAATACTTAGTCAACACATTCTGAAAACAATTTCCAAACATCTACTAAATCACTGATAATCCATGAAAAGATTTCTATGACTAGATCACTGAAAACACACTGTGAGTCAATAAAGAGTACCCTCAAAAAAAAAAAAGGAAGGGGTTCTTAGCAATTAAAGGTGGGTGTGAGGTAAGTTTTCACTAGACTATATTGAAGAGAAGATTCAACTCCTTGACATTTCAGGAGCAATGAGCCATTGACCACTTCCTTACCCTGTCATTGAACTTGACTTAGACAACTGGATCTCCATTTTATTCTCAGAAATTTTAAATTAATAAGCACTGGTTTTCCATTCATCCCTATAAGTTTCATTAGTCACCAGAGGTTGAAAAACATTAAGTGGCTAGCTGTCAGATGAACTTAGAATCTAGCCTAAGCTACTTGTGTTCCAATATTCAATGAGCACACATTTTATGATGAAAAAGCATAATTAAAGGAAACAATCTATTTGATTATTTCCACCCAATTCTCACCTCTAAGTGCTGGTGTGCACGCATACTAGAGGGAGAGACGTGAATTTCTGCAAGTGAAATGAAAGTGACAAATGGTTCCATTCAGCCCTCAAACCACTCCTCATTTATAAAATGTGGATAATGATAACTCACCAGTGTGGATAATGATAACTCACTGGTTACACGGTGAAAACAGCAACATGTAAGTGTTCAGAGCCTTCTTCCTCTCAGGCTACTCAAGGAGGATTCTTGCTATGAGTAACAAGATAAACTATATGCCAAGAATTTCCTAAGCTTTGGTGACTTCAGAGGCAGGCTCCTAAACACTGCCACTGCCATGTTCCTCAGGATGGGCGCGGGTGATGCAAAGTGCCATCTTGGAATATTTGGAGTTTAGATCATAAAAGTGAATAAGGTTTTTTCCTATTTCAAATAGTGCAGAAGCAAGGCAAAAGAGAGTGTAAGCACACCAATCTGTCCATCTCCGTGACCTTGAACACATTATCAAAACATTTCCAAGCTCTCTCCATCTGTCAAAATAAAATAATGACAGCACATTTCCCATACAGTTATTGAGCATCCAAAATGACAAACTATGGAAGGGACATGGCACACTGTCAGCAGTCAATAAACACTAATTATTAGTAATCAATAATCCATGAGCACATAAAGCCACAGATACCTAATAGGTTTCTCAACTAAACACAGTGTTTGCTCCCCATGGATAGAGAGCTTAATGGAAACACAGCAAAGCTGTCAAACTCTAAGTGTAGTCAGGCTTACTTCATGTTTCAAGCACAAAATTATATTTGACATTTCATTTAAAAATATCAGAGTAACTTAATGCAAGCCAAACCCCCACACTCACTATAGAAAGATATAGTTTTGAAAGGAAATAGTCTTCCCCATCATTTGGAAAACCATAAAGATAAAACAGCTTTTCGAGACATTTTTTCTTGTATGACCCAAACTGCTTGCAAATGCATATTATTTTACATTATTTACTGATATACTAAATGTAATAAATACAACTACACACTATGACAAGAATGCTCACCTACAGTAAAAATGGATTTCAGATATGATTCAAAGTGCTGAGAATTGGAATTAGAAAAACTCAGTTCACATGCCTATTTTGCTCCCTATTTGCTCTGTGATTCTGGAAGATCGTATTTTCCAAATATGACTACAGTAATGCCCCCCACTCCCTGTGTTCCTAATGCCCCCCACTCCCTGTGTTCCTAATACAGTGTACCCCGACATTGCTCCAGTAAGTGCTAAGGTCTACAGCCCTTCCTCTGTACCTGAGCAGACCTTTTAAACTGTCTCAACCCAAATCACAGAGCACCTACAAAATAACACTGGTAACTTTAAAGTCTTTATCACAAAAATGCCCTATCCTTCTGCTTTGCTTTCTTGGAGGGCAGGTTCTTAGACCCAGCCCCCATGCTATGAAGAAGCCTAAATTAGTGCATGTGAGAGCACAGGAGAGCTTGCTGGCAGATGTTCTAGCCAACAGATGAGCTGAGAGCCCAGTTATCAGCAACAGCAGCTACTGCACACATGAACCAAGATGTCTCTGAAGGGTTACAGCTCATACATGTGTCATCCCAGCATTCAAGTCTTACCAGCTGGGCCCCCCAGAGCTATTGTTCTCACTGTGTCCTGTCTACATTCCTAACTATACAGTCCTACAAGACTGCTAAAATGTGTTTTGTACACCACCAAGCTCAGGGATGACTTGTTAGATAGCACTATTAATTGGAATGTTAACCTTGAACCAAGAATGTAGCCCTATGACCTTCACTTTCCTAAATCTTTAACTCGAGGAAAACAGCACCAACAATAGAGGACTGAGACAGACTATATGACACAGGTGAAAACAGTAACATGTAAATGTTCACAGCCTTCTTCCTCTCAGGCTACTCAAGGAGGATTCTTTATGTTCATCTCCTCTGAGGGATTTGCGATAGTGATTAAGATAATGAATTAAAACAGAACACTGGAAAAGATGTGATGAGATACCGCGAATAAAAACACCAAAACTCCTAGAGACTAAAATATCCAGCAAGCTAAAAAATGTTAGGAAGTTTTGCTAAGGAAAATTTCACAATAAAATTTTAGGTAATTTTGTTATGTATCTCATTGCCATGTATGTTGAAGATATTTCTAATTATCTTCAACAAGCATTGGGATTTGGGAGATGCAGACAGTTGTCAGTGCTTTGTGTAAATATTTACATTTATATTGGATAGGATACTCACCTGAAATCAAGAGCAAGGGGACCCAGTTTTAGTTGAGTTTCAGAAAGACAAACACATTGCACAATATATAGTCAATAGAAATTTGGTGAATAGCACCTGATATATTAATCCAACAATAGGAGAGTATTTAATTATTAACCTTAGGGTCTGACATAAAACATCAATTTTTTTCTTTTACACATAATTTTACATCATAGCACCTTATCCCAAAAGAAAATTTTTATGTAAATTTTATTCAACTTTCTTTTTGCATCAAAAATGGGTTAATTCCATAATGAAAAGGTGTTAAAATATAGCTTGTTTTGACAAATATTAACTGAGTGCATTTTAGCACTATTACTGCTAAAAGTTGTGCATGTACCAAGAATAATCCAAAGAAAGGTATATATGTGTTGTTTCTTTCCTCAAAAGGTCTACATTCTAGTTGAGATTAAGAGCAAGCATAGGAACAAGTAAATGACATCTGCAAGAGTCACATCATATTTTAAGCCAAGAATAAAAGACTACGTAAGAAATGTCAAAAGAACAATACTGATCAAAATTTTAATGCATTCAAATAAAATACTGGCCACATTCTGAATTTTTTTTTAATTTCCAGTAGGACAAAGTGTTTAATGTGTCCTTGAAGAAGAACTATTAGTTTTGTGGAAAAGAGGGGTGAAGTCATTCCAATCCTGGGCATAAAGCTGAAAAGCTATGTTTTGAACTGGTAGGTTGGTTTCTTGCTTTGCTTTTTGTAAACTGGATGAATCAAAAAAGATGTACAATAGAACTCAGTAAGAAGAGCTAAAAAAGACAAATAATGATTCTGTAACAAGTTTTTCCTACAGTCATCAAGGAATCCCTAAGAGCTGTAGATGGAAATGGCAAATAAAATGTTTGGCAATGCCTACTCTAAAGACATTGCACAGGATGGATTGGAGGAAAAACTGGAATCTGTTGCAGGGCAACAGGACATTAGTTACAGTCAAGAATGTGATAATATAGACCTGAGTCATCCCGAAATGATAAAAAAAACACTGAAGACTGGAAGAATATTTGGTATCTGTAAGTAAGGCCCTTGACTTAGAAATGATGAAACACTAGGCAAATCCCATGACTGCATGCCAGAAAGTGGGAGGGCTAGCCTAGAAATAAAATACTTAGATATTAATTCCACTCCTTCTTTGATACCATGAAATACCTTCTAATTGTACATTATTAAACATCCTGGCAATCACTTTTCAGGTGAATAACGCTGTCTTAGAGGACGCCAGAGCCTATGTTCCTTCAAGAGAAGAGAATAGATTTTAGCATCTCTTCAATGGTCGTGTTCCAGAATTTTGCTTTAAAACATCTTAGCTATGAGAATAACACTATATTTATACAAACCTCATTCCATTGAATCTTATAGAAATCACAACTAGAAGCTTTTGTCATACTGAATTCCTTAACGAGACAGTGAATAAAATGACTGGCTAAGGACACATCTCAGGCAAACAGATAAAGCTACTGTACGGGGCCATGTATCAACATTTTTAGATGCCTCGGTTCCTTTCATGTATTTATCTCTGCTTTGTTTCTGCAATGTGTTTAAAACACAGGAAAAAGTGGTAGTATGATAAAAGAAATGTTGAAACTGTGAAAACTTGATCCAGCTTTAAAATATTTCCATTGTCCAGAACAGTCACAATTCTACAAAAAGTATTTGGAGTGCATTATAGAAAGAGCTTTCTAGTAAAGTCTGGAGAAAAGGATGGGTGCAGATTAAGAATGTTTTTCTATTTTTAGGGTTGAACACAGCTAAATGTTACTGCTTTTTTCTCTAGCTCGATATGTGCCATCTGTTGAATTCTTCATGCTAATATTTAGTCAAATTAGTAAGAATTTTGATTTTTCAAAGCTGAAAAATATGAGTGCCATCTTACAGCAAGCACGAGGCCTTTCAGTGATCAGAACCAACACCAAATCAGCTAATTCACTTGAATGCAGTATTACTTAACTGTGTGCCAATTATTCTGAATACCAAAGACTCCTTAGAAATAAGTATTTTAAGCTAAGCCCAGAAAGCTCCTAAGTTAACATCGTCAACATCGCAACTGTCTACATTAGAAAAAAAAATTTTAATAAAAATTTTCAAATCATAGAATCACTACTTCACATTCCTCCCATTCTACACCCAAAGGAAGCTACTTTGAAATGCAAACAATTTGTAAATAATGTACTTATTTACACACACATTATGTATGTACTATCTAGTAAAATACTACTTTCATATATGTAATAGATTTGAAAGCAAATTCACATGAACTGTCCATAGAATTTTTTCATGGACATTATTTAAGTCTATTATCAAAATTTCTTTATCTAAGTCTACTAGGTGCTGAGTAGAACTTTGATTATATTCTCTTATGCTATTTTCTAGTAAGTTGTTTCACGTTATCATTTCATCAAATAGCAGCAACCTTCAAATCAGTCTATTGTAATATATGCCGGAAAGTAGCATGTAAATATACATGAGGAGTCAGGTGGAAGGTCTTTCTAAGGCTGCTTTAAGCACCTAGAATAAAGGGAAAATGATTTCAGCAGTCAGAGAATCAGCAGGGACAGGAATGTGCCAGCTCTGATTAGAAGCCTTGAAAGCACTAACTGCAGCATCTCGAGGTAAAATAGGATTTTCAATAACTCACCCTGCATCACAGCACTTGTAAGTGGTGAGAGGTGATCGGAGGGGGAAATAGAATTTGACCTTTTCTTAGTGAAGTAAAAGAAGAAGTTCATCCATTGAACTGGAAGCTTTTAGTGGAGTTACTGGAAGACAAATCTACATGCTTGAAAGGAACAGAAAGTGCAGAGCTTCACAGTTTTATCAGAGAAGGTGCTTCAATCAGTTTACATTTGATTGAAACTCAAAGAATTCCTACAGAAGCACTGAACAGTCACCTTTAAGATTCAAAATGTCTCCTAAATTTCTCTTTATTAAATTCAACATACATAGAACATTACAAAGTGCATTAAGTCCTTCAGAAACATTGTTACATTTTAAGGCAAATCAAAGCATATTAAATATGATCCCTATAGAGGAAACATAAAAATGAAACTTTTGAGATGTTCAAGTAGATGGCTGCCATGCTCTGAGGTGTCAACAAAACATGCCTCCTTCCTCTGTCCATGCAGCATTGCCACTACTTTGGTTTTCATTTCATTGGAAATTTTTGGTGTTACCTCCAGTCTCAGATCTAACTCCCAATGGATTATCTTATCTGAATTGTCCATAAAAAAATTTTATATTTTAAATCAATGTTGGTGTTGAAAATGTATAAATGTACAAATGTTAATGAACTATTTTTTTTAGGTTTCTGGTGAAGTGTTAGCTTCTTTGTTAAAAAAAAATTAAGTTTTAACAACTTCTGAGGTCATCTTTCCCTTATCATTTTAATGAGGGTAATGATACAAATGAGCATAACTGGAGTGGAGTAACTGTTAATCAGCCAGACATGAAAAACAACTCAAAAGAAATGAAAGAATTTGGTGTAGGACCTGAAACCATAAAATACACAGAAGGAAATATAGGCAAAACAGTCCATGATAAAAGCTTCAGAAATATCTTTGCATACTTGTCCCCAGGGGCAAGGAAAATAAAGGAGAATGTGAGAAACTAGATCAAACTAAAAAGCTTCTTTTCAATGAAAGAAAGAGTAACCAAAATGAAGAGACACCCTACTAAATGAGAAAATACTTGGACCTCATTGGGATGAATCACAGATCTACAAAGTGCTCATACAACTCAACAAAAACAAAATAAAGACCTAATCAAAATATGGGAAGAAAAACTAAACAGGTACTTCAAAAATGACATGCAGATGGCCAACAGGCATATGAAAAAATATTTATCACTTGTCAGGGAAATGCAAATCAAAACCACAATGAGATACCATTCAAGGGTGTGGAGAAAAAGGAACCCTCTTACACTGTTGATGGAAAATGGACTGGTCCAGCCCCTAAAAAAGGCTGTGTGAAGGTTCCTTAAAAGACTAAGAATGGATCTGCCATACAACCTAGCAATTTCACTCCTAGAGATCTAACTGAAAAACACTAATTTGAAATGAAACCTGCATCCCTATGTTTTTTTCAGCACTATTTAAAATAGCCAAGATATGGAAACAACTAAATGCCCCCAGACAGATGAATGGATCAAGAGGAAGTTGTTATATACACAACTTCATACACACACACACACACACACACACACACACACACATAATGGAATACTAGTATGTGATCAAAAAGGATAAACTCATGCCATTTGCAGAAACATGGATGGAGCTGAAAGGGATTATAAGCAAAGAAAGCCAGAGGAGAAAGATAAATACTGGATGATTTCACTTATATGTGGAATAGAGAGAAACCAAACTAAGGGATAGGCAAAGACATACTTTAAAAAAAAAATCCCTGAAAGCTGATGATAGAGCTGAGGCATCCAGGGACAGGGAGAGGTGAAAACAGCATGGGAGTGGGGTGGGGTGAGGAGCAGAGGATGGGGGTCACAATAGACCATGGTGCATGATAAGTGAAGGACTATGGACACTCTCCTGGTGAGAGAGCTATAGTGACCACAGACAAAGGGGGAAATGCTATACTGTCATATAATAAACAAGGATTAAAATAATGCTACTTCATTAAAAATTATTTTAAATGATCAAGTTAATCTGTATCTTAGAATGCATTTTCTATAATATAAAGCAAGCAGAACTAATCTTCATTTTGTCATTTGATGTGAGTCATCACTGATGCTTTGCTTTTTATACAATGTCTTGCACCAAATAGGCAGTAAATTTGTTTCATGAGTGAATAATAAAAATGACAAGGTAGATAACAGACTGAATCACAATACTACTCATCACTATAACATATTTACCAGAAACCCACTTAAGAACACTTGCAAGCTAAGTATTACAGTCTACCCAAAGCAATAAGAAATAGGCGAAACAGTGTAAATCAATCAAGCAAGCAACTAGGAGCCAAGTGAAGCAATGACTGGATATAGGGTTCAGAAAGATAGCTTCCCAAAGATATCCATGCCTTAATCCCCAAAACCTATGAATATGTTACTTTACCTGGCCAATGAGGAAAAAAAAAGTTAAACTTAACTAATTATGGATCTTGAGATGGGAAGATTATTCATCTATGTTTTCTGAGTAGATGCAATTTAATCATCAGGATCCCCATAAAAGCAAGGGAGGAGTGTCAAGAAGAGCTGAGATGAGATCACGACAGCAGAGGTTTTTGTGGTGCTATTACTGGTGTCACATTTGGAGGAAGGGGTCATGAGCCTGGGAAAGCTGGCAACCTGAAGAAACTGGGGAACATGAGGAAGCAACAATTTTCCCCAAGTCTCCAAAAATAGTTGCGCTGACACCTTGGGTTTAGTCCAGTGAATTCCATTTTAGACCTCTGTCCTCCAGAAAATGTGGCTTAAGCCACAAATTATATGGTAGTTTGCTAATAAGAAACTACACACTGAGCTATTCTTGATTTTTAAATCTGCTTTTAATTAAAAAGATTCATTTCATTTAAAAACACAAAGAGCAAAACAATACAAAGAAATATGTGAAATTTTCTGCTCTTTCCATTGTAAAGGATACTAGTAACTACAATCAGAGATAAAATGCACATTAACTGTGCATCTGAACAGTGTGTCTCAAGCTAAGAGACTCTATTCATCTATGACTTTTAAGCCAAATTAATTAAATTGCAAATGCCACCTCACCATGTGAAAGTTTCCTATCTTGCTGTTCAAAATGTGGTTAACAGAGAATACTTTACATTTTCAATTTAGTAATGACTACTTTCTTTTTCTCTTTGGCAGATCCTAATCAGCAAGGGAATTCATAATTAAAAATAACTCTAAACCTTGAGAGATAGAAAGTCAACAGTTCCACGTTTCATATAAATATGCAAATTTTCTTTATGACTCTTTTAAACGAACCTGCCTTCTGCATTGTGCAAGAATGATAAGTATCCTATCGCACTAATAACCTTTCAATATTATTAACTATGTTTTTCTTTTTGGTCTAAAATAAGGACCTGGTTGCCAGTTAAGAAAAATCTCCTGAGAGGAATGGTAGCTAAATGGTGTTTGTTTTTATAAACACAAAATATGTCATTAATCCAGTTTTATCCCAGTGAGGATAGTTGTTTACATGCACTATGTTGATTTTATTGTATCTTATTAAGGAATAATGGCAAACTAAAGCAACTACATTAACACAGTCTTGTAATAAAAAGCAACATTTTCGCTATTCTAATTAGTTAAACTCATTTTAGGAGAGAATGAAGCCAGATATGTTTGGTTATGTTTGAGCAATAAAATCTGTAAAAAGTAATGCCTTCTGTTGGTATTTTGCACAGGTGTGTTAAGCTCCTGTGTGACTGAGCCAAAAGCAAGGGCAAATATGAGCTAAAAACAGCTGGTCACTCCTCAAAAGTTTTTCTGACAGTGATGTGCTTCTCAACCCCCCCCAAAAAATAGCTTACTAACATCATATATTGAAATAATTGCTCCCTTTTGTAATTAATTCGAAGTGTTGTTGGCCACTTACCTTGTCATAGGACCAATATAGACACAGTTAGTTGCACTGGAGCAGTTACATACCTGTGGATTTGGATACACATGTGTAAAAACCCCAAGGGTCTTGAAAAATTAGCTCACAGCAATTGTATCTTATCTCAAACACAGCTACACATATTTTTTATGACTTCCCTTCCTTTAATAAATACAGTGGGCATATCAGTGTGTTCTTTTCTGTTTCCTGACACCTGGTACTTTTCATAATCATCATCCTTCTTCTTTACAAATTATGAATGAAATCTACTCTGCTTGCTAAGGGTCTTTTTGAGAACAAAAGTGGTAAAGACATTTGCATGGAAACAGTTAAACGATAATTAAAAAGGTTACCTTTCTTTTCTATTAATTGTAACTATGAAATTAGATTCTTTTTCTTAATAAAGAGGATTATTTTTTTTGCCTTTACCCTAAAAAAAAACAAAAGGATGCTATTGATTTAATGGAGGATTTTTATTATCTTGATTATCACAGAGCTTACATGTTGATGAACCATGATGTACCAGTGCCAGAGTAGAGTTCATTGCAGCATCTGGCTAATCTAAGGTTTACAGTTTATATCATGCTCATGGTCCAAGGGAAACCAGTTGATCTCATCAGAATCACAAGTCAATAGGTCTGTGTACGAGAGAAGTACATTTTCCAAAGACTATGGTAAAGGTGGGGGTGACTGAAAGCTCAAGAATGAACTAGGGAAGAAAATGGTCTTAACCAAGCTAAACGCAAATTGTTTTACTACCTCTTCTTGATACATGCGAACCAAGTGCTATTAGACATAAGAGACATGATTTACTTACAGTTTCTAAGACAAACAGGTTCAGGAGAAACAACTACAAGTGGAAAATCAAACCAGGTGAAAAACAAGCACAGTTTTACACCACTAGTCTTTATAACAGAGGGAATTTCACATACATTTTATGAACTCTCTATGCAGAACAAAGCTAAGCATGAACTCTGAAAAACTTTTCTCAGCTAATCATAACACCACAAAGTTGCTTTTCCTTCTTAAATATCACTATTTCTTTTTCATATTTGTTCCATGTGATTTTCTGCCAAGATTCTAAGCTCACTTAACCTTCTCTTTTTGGTTTCCTCAATAAGAAAAAAAATTCTGACCCTGTAAGTTTCCCAGGTAATAATTACATAATATATGTAAAATAAAAAATTATGTGGCACTTAGTTGTAATACATCTAAAAGTTTCTGTACATGAATGATATACCCACTGTCTCACTTTCATATATTGTACTTCAGACCCTTTATACTCTAAATTCAAATGTATTGCTAAAGACATATTTGTACTCCAGTGACCACTTATTGACGCAATACTCCTGACTTGCTCACATGATGACAAGACACTAGAGACAAATGAAAGCATATTTTTTGTGATGAATATTTATTTAACCCACATATTTATAAAGAGCTTCAGCATAATAAATAAGCTTTTTCATGCCCATTTTAATTCTGGGTTCATTTGCTTTCTCTACTGCCATGACTTTAGACAAGGTAAATTCTGTACGTTTGTGGCTTGACTTGGGAAGTGTTAGTTTCATCTTTATCCTACATTAGCTTTCTTAAACACAAAATACAACTCCAAGAACAGTGATTAATTAATTCACAGATTTGCCATCTGCTTCATTCAAGTCCAACAAGGTAAGAACTGACAAATGTGGACTAAGAGAACATGAATGTTAATGAGGTTGTGATTCTACCCTTTCAAACCAAAAGAGCATGGTGAGCTTTGCATGGGAGCCACGGGTGTGCCAGCAAAGAGGTAACAACTACTATTGGAAGTTTAGAAAGGGGCACCTGGTTTTAGTGTTTGTCTATTTTGGAAGTGTAAATATTCTCAAGGCTAATTTCCAGTGATCAACCTAATGTTACTGATTTCAGAGTTGAAAAACGATGTGTGGAACAATTTTATAATATCTTCTCTATAAGGGTACAGTGCATGTGAATTCAAGACCACAGAGAATAACTAAATGTAACAAAATAATTAGGAGTGATTATTATTTTTTTAAAGATTTATTTATTTATACATTTAAGAACTGGGGCACAGGTCAGAGATATGGGAGGTGCGAGGTCCCGCCAGTGACAGAGTAGGGAACAGAACAGGCAGAGCAACTGAAATACACTGCTGAGGGGAGCAGCAGGTGAGTCAGGAGAGGTCTGCTGGACCATGTGGGTAGCTCCGTGGCTGGGGATCAAATCTGTGCTATAGTGGCTGCGGACAGCTTCATAGATTGCATCTTAACCCCTTGTGCCACGAGGGAGGCCCAGGAGTGATAAATTTTTAATATTAGTTTTGGTTTTTAATATATTTAAATGTAAGATTATGGATAATTTTAATAACAGCTATGCTGAACAACTAGCTCACAAAATTCCTGAAAGTTTGTCCAGCATCTCCTACCAGCTGACATTAAGTCAGGTTTTATGAGCTGCAGCTACCATTGCTGTTAGTCTGTATTTTACATAAAATATAACTGAGCTACATTTATTTTTATGGCAAAGTTTTAATTATTAAGATTAAACTCCCTCACTTTTCTCTTACTCAGTCACTCACACTTACATATTTGCCCATACACATATGTCTAGTTATTTATTTATATACACTTTGTCCTATTAAATTTAGTGTCTATAGCATGAGTACTGGACACCCAGTGGATATCAATATGGAAGTGCTCAGTTGGCAATTTTTCAATGTTTTATGGACTGAATACAAGAAAACATTGCTTTCTAGATTTATTCTATGACCATGAATTACTGTCATAGGTTACTCAAAAGAATAGAACAGTGTCATCATTCTTTGTTAACCAGCTAATACTGATTATTTACTGAAAACATGCATCCTAGTATGATTCCTAGGGAGAATCTTGGAATCTGAGGTCATAAACCATAGCAGGCTTTCCAAATATCACAGCAATGTTTTGGTTTTTGTTTTTATGTGGAGGGCTTGAGTTTTGCACCTCCCTCATCCAGTAAACCTTTCAGAAACCCAGATTTCTATCCTCTGACTTCCACCTCTCTTGCTGCTCTCTTCTTGTCACTGATCTCATTTATCCACAATATTGGCAGCTAATGGCTGTTTTCCTTACCAACATGCAGCCCCATCTCTGACCTAGCACTCCAGTCCAGTTCCCCAAGTAGCTCCTCAAAGGTTTAAATGTTTAAAGCTGTGAATACTTTAGGGAAGGGTGTCTGTGTTATTTACAATTCTACAGCACTTTAGCAAAGGCACAAAGCCATAAGTTACCATTTAAAAGTCATTAAAGAGGTAGAATGGGAGAGCATTCAAAGAGAAGGATCATGTGTTGTCAAAATAACTACAATTCATAGAGAAATAAAGGAAGGTTTTTAAGATCAAAATCTATGCCTGTTGAAAATATTTCACAATCTTGCTCCATTGAGATTTCCTATAAGTGAAATTTATCATATGAACAAGTTTTTAAGACATGTAATTCCATAAAGGTAGAGTCTACTAATCAAAAATACTTGCGTATAGTTATTTAAGAAACTGCTTTGACCAAATGAATGAACTAAAAAGCCTATTAGACTATAAGACCACTTAAAGATTACCAAGAGGGAGGGGGGAGGGAGATGATTAAATCAAGTACAACTGTATAAATATAGAATTGGACAGTTAGAGTTAACTTAATTTAGCAAGTTATGTTATGTAAAGTTATGATACAGTTGCTTAAATATAAAGTGCATTAGCCCTCAGAAGATAAGTATTTATTCCTTTCAAAAAATTAAAAGTTTATTTAACTTTGTAAGATATGAAATTGTTATTACTTTTTTCACAAACCTATTAACAAAAACTCTTGATATTTACAATCAAGCTAAGTGAAAAACAGGGAACCTTGAGAAGTAGAATCATGTCTTTCATTACTATATGTTTGTCAAGAAAATGATTGCTTATACTAATTGATCTGACAGATATTGAGAACCTTTTTGGGGTAGCCATCAGGCCAGGCAGCAAAGGCACGGCAGTGGATGAGACAGGGACAATCTCTTCATGAAGTCACATCTTCAGTTCTTACAAGAGATAATTTAAATTTCCTCAATTTTCAAAATATTATTTAAAAGGCTACAGTCAATGATGTAGAAACATCATACTAGGTGAACCCATTTCTTCTCTGAAAAATCAGATGACTGATACATTTAAGTATAGATGATGGCAAAGATTACCTGGATCTAACAAGTCGTTGATGCAGTATCTCTCAGGACATGGCTATAATTATTCCAGACCAGTTAATGGTCTAGTTTTTATACAGACGCAAGTGGAAATTTCTGTGTCAGGTAAGTTTAAATAATGTTGATAAATGTGAATATTTGCTAGCATTTCCAAATGCTTTTATACATATCATATTTTATGTATGTAAAATTGGTTATATACCAGCTGACAGATATGAAAATTAAAGATCATAATCTTAGCAACAAAATGACAGAATTCACATCATTTGAATAAATATCAGTAATTGTCTCCAATGCACCATTCTGTATTATATATTTCACTGTCCGTTTATAGTTCTTACTTCAGCATCTTTATTATAAGTAATAGGAGGCTACTAAACACTGATGACGCACTGCCTTGTTTACTAAAAATGCTGTTTCTTCATCCAGATTAGGTCGATAGTTTTCAAGCATCCCTTAAAAAAAAACCCTAAATTTTAAAAATCGTACTATGGAAGTGTAGTATGTATACAGAAAAGTTTACAAATGATCCAGGATTTATCATAAAGTGAATGTATCGATGTAACCACCACTGAGATGAACAAGAGCGCCTTTTAGAAGGCTTCTCCGCATACTCTTCCCAATCATTACCTCTTTCCTCCTCTTGGAAGGGACCTATGGTAATGTCTCACAGGTAGTATAATGGAAACTTTATAACAATGGGAGTATGCAGCATGAATCATTTTGCCAGGTTGCCTTTGCTCAAAAGTATACATGGCAGCGGCATATGCCAGATGCTGGGCATATGAAACGTGATTTCAAGTGTCTTAAACACAGTTGCCTTATTGCATTTTAATATTTAATAAAAGTCGACTGAATAATGATTTGTATACAATAGTTGCCATTTTATACATTGCCAAAGCAACCTTTCTTGCCTATTAAAGTCTGGCTAACTGTTAAAAAAAAAAAAAAGTATACATGTGAGGTTTAGCTATGCTGTTGCAAATAGCTTTATACTGGTCCATTTTCATTGTGCAGAGTATCCCAGTTATATGAACCTATCACAAAAATTTATTGATTCATTTTACTATTGAGGGACATTTAGGTCATGTTCAATTTAAGGTGAACCTGGATATTGAAATTATATTCATCCTTACACGAATCTTTCTGATGTTCATGTGAATACATTCTTCTAAATCAAGGAGCAAATATTCTGGATCATTAATTTAATCTGAAGTTTACTTTATATGAGTGTGCTTGTTTCTTTTTTTTTAAGATTTATTTATTTATTTATACAAGCTCTGGGTACAGTCAGAAGCACGGAAGGGTGAGAGAATTCACCAGAGCCAGAGCGGGGAGCAGAACAGACAGACTGATGAAACACACTGCTGCGGGGAACAGCAGGCGTGGCAGGAGAGGTCTGTGCACCATGTGGGACCCTCTCTGGCAGCGGGGATCAAACCCTCGCTGCAGAGGCTGCAGGCAGCTTCACAGCCCAGTGCTCAATCACTGCGCCACCGGGGCGGCCCTGCTTGTTTCTTTTTTTAATATACATCCTAAATTTACTCTTGAAGTAACAGATTTCTAATGGAGGAGATAAAATGAAAACTAGTCATTGGCAGGTGAGTGGGGGGGTGTGTAGAGAGAGAGAAGGAGAGGGAGGGAGGGAGGGAGGGAGGGGGAGGGAGGGAGGGAGAGAGAGAGAGAGAGAGGAAAGAGACACAGCACAGTTAACCCAGGCAATCAGAATTCCTAATTCCTCTTAATTTCTTAATTAAAGATGTTGAAATGGAAAAACACAAGAATATGCCTGAATCTGAATTGGTCTCCAAAGTAGTATCGACATTACCTTGAAGTATAATCACCATGTGCCAAATACTTTAAATTAGCTTAAAAATTTCTTAAATCCCAAAATGAAGGCTATTTCAAATTATTTGGCAATTTTTCATAACTGTCTCTTTAATTCTTATCATGCAATAACCTTTATTTTGACCACATCCATCACTTGGTATATATTTCTTGAACTGTTGGTTTCTAAATATCCCTAGTTTTAAAGAAAAATTGCACTTTGTTGGCTTTTTCTATGAGAATTTGTCAAAATAAATATTAAGTCTTTCTCCATAAATATCTCTTTTGAAGTATAGTGATAGTATGATTTGGTGGTTGGAATAACAAATTGAAGATTGTGGCAGATAAAGTTCCCATTATGGATGTCTTAATCATTAAAATACCAACCAGAAATAGTTTCTGAAAGGAACTGCAACAATTAAACTCTGCAAGAAAATGGTACTTAAGGCTCATAGAAATTAAATTTCAGTGAATTCCAACATTTCATTCAGAATCTATGAGAATAAATTAAGTTTAGTAATCTGACAGCTAAAGCACTTAAATAGTATTAACCTTTCTCTTATCCTGTGTCCAATGTTTGGGTTCCCACTGTTAAAACAAGTATCCAAGTACATACTTAAGGAAATCAAAAGCCTGAGGCTTTTGATTATTAAAAGCATTTACAACCACTCTATCCATTATCAATGGATAGTGTGTCATGTACTCCCAGATTCTTATCCATCACCCACTCTTTAATAAGTTGCTGTAGTAAGTTTATTTTTTTAAAAAATTAAACATTCCCTAGAATGTAATACAAGAAGAATATAGAAGACAAAGTCAAATTTACACAGTGGCAAAACACCTAATATTTTCAAACTCATGATAAAAAGCCAGCAATGGAGATGCTAAAATGATAAGACCAGGTTTTTCAAGTACTACTTGAGAGAGGCACTACCACTTAACTGCAGATACTCTGATTAAATGATTCATTTTTAAGGTGCTGTTTAAATATAAATGCCCCTATTCGCATGATGAGAAAAAGCTTCACGTATCACCAATTACAGTGACCTTGCCCACCAGTGATGGGGAACCGAATATAATGCACTCTAAGCAACAGCCTACATTATAATATGGACAGGATTAGACATGACAGAAAATTGATCATTTTCCAGATAGTTTAGGCCAGTCACATGGTGATCAATCAGGCTGTTGTACAATTGATGACACAGAGGTCAAACAGTCCACATAACGAGGTTCTTTTTCATCACACTACAGTTCACCCAGGTAATTCAGTCATTATGACAGCCAAAAATGTGTGATTGATTAGGCGATTTTCAGTTCTATTCTGAGACAGCCTATATTAACCCCATTGTTTACCATTCAGTACATTACTTTTTCATTTGAAATGAAATTGTCTCTAAGTAATAATTTTTGAGGCCAAGTAACTTTAATAGCTACTCAAAATGGAAATGCTGCCTAATAGTCATCAATCCAGCTTAATCTTACAACTGCTTAATCTACCTCCACATGTGCTTTGATTTCATAATCATTAACAGTTAATGCTAGAGCAAAAGAACTCAGGTAGTGCAACTAACTTTTCCAATATTTTTGCAATAATTAGAGGGGAAATACTATTCTATCTTGATTGATAAAAATACAAATTGAGTTAATTCAAATAATCCAGATTTTGAGAAAGGTCTTCAATTATAATGTAATTGAGGGGTTTCTTTCAGTTATGAAGATTTCCTGAAGAAAATGCCCCTAAAGAGACTTTTAACAGACTCATGAAGCAGATGAAATTGCGGGGTGTTACTCCAAGCAAAGCAAAACTCAGGAGCACAGCTATCAGCACATCCAACAACACGCTGCACCTTGAGCACACAGCTGAGTGGAGTGATGCAGGAGACGTGGCCCGGGAGGCCACAGGGTTCCAACATGAGAGAAGAGGTTAAAAGTGCATCGCTGCACTATGCTGCCAACTGATCTTTAAATAAGAGATGCATTCAGAAGCACCATTTTAAAATATCACCCTACATATCATGTGGAGGCCTGATTAAAGTGGGATGTGTCTGTGTACAAAAAAGACCTGCAGGAAAGACACTGTAGTAGACTAGGAAAATGACAGTTAATTCTTGAACTCAGAGAGTAGTTGGAGATGTATAGGAAGATTCAAACAGTAGTTGTTAAAAAAAAAAAAAAGTTGAGCAAGTCTTAATCAAATAAATATGGACAGGGGAAAGAAAAGTAGAATGGCAAAATGATACTTCATTTTTTGCCTCTCAGGTAAAGACATTCTTGCTTTGAGTCTTGAAAAATGTAAGGTGCCTGGGAAACATCCACATCAAAGTTTTCTGTAGGCAGTAAAGTTTGAAGGTCTCAGGCAAATATGTGAGCAAGGCAATTATTAGCATGTAAATGGTCACTGTAGACTGCAGGTAAACTGCATCACCTCAAAAATGTCTAGTAAAAGAGAAATATATATTAAGATGAGGCGAATACACATAATATCACAAAACATCAAAATAGGGAAATGAAATAGTGCTATGGGTATGTTTCACCAGATAAGTTTTGACATAATTGTAGTGGTAGGAAGTAATTAGTCATTTTGACAGCCAAAAATTCCTGGTTGTTTAGATAATTACCAGTTCTACACAGCAGGAAGTTTCCAAGCAGCCAGAGAAAAGGAGAAGTATAGGTTAGTGGGAGTCATGAGTGGTGGCAATGCCAACAGCAAGGTAGCTACAACTGAGACAAGAAAAAGCATGTGCATCGTAAGTACATCAATGTGGAGGTCTTTGCTGAATTCAACAGTGGAGAGTGGACCACCATCCAGATGATACAACTTGATGCTGTTAAGGGGTGATTTTGTCTCCCAAGAAGATATTTGAAGCCCAACATTTCTGACAGTGCCACAGAAAATGACATTTGGAAACAGGGTTGTTGGCTATGTAACTACTTGAAATCATACTGTATCAGGCTGAGTCCTTAATCCAAAATGGACTAGTATCTTTGTAAGAAAACACCATCTGAGGACACCTAGAAGTAAAATGCCACAAGAACAGAGGCAGTGACTTATCTGCAAGCCAAGGAATACCTAGGATGGACAGCCAGCCACTGCACAAACTAAGCTGAGGCAAAGAGGGAAGGATTTGAGCCACAGTCTCAGAGGGAGTAAAGGCCTGCTCTCACCCAATTTCAGACTTCCTGCCTCCAAAACTGGGAGAGAATCAATTTCTGTTGTTTCAAGCCACCCAGTTGGTGGTATGTTGTTAGAGCACTGGGAAATTGACACAACCCTCAACTGGGGTCACAGCACAGTCCTAGGGGAAGGGGACAGGTCTATGCCCATAATTCGAGACCAGTTCCCCCGTGGTCTCATGGCCCTTGCATGGTATTGTGCTTGTGATTGGATTTTGGCAAAGGGCCCAAGTTTAACAAGTTGAACTGAGAAATCATTTTTCTTTGTATTTTTATTCACATGATGTCAATAAGCAGGTTAACTGAATTCACACTTTAACAAAAATATATCTTTCTGGTCCTAAGCTTTGCTTAAAGTTTGTTACACATGCAAGGTTATCTGGATAATTAAAGTCATTTCCCAGAAGATTTGGGTCAGAAAAATAATTAACCTGCATTATCTAGGTAATAAATTAAAAAAAGAGGGATGGTAGTATGTGCTTTTGACTTGTATATAAAAATGCTTTAATTTTCAGTGACTTCTGATGCATAGACCCAGCTCCATTTGAAAAAATAAAAATGCCAGGATTTCTATAAAGCGCATTAATTTACAAAATTCTTATTTTTACTATATTCATTACCCCCCCATTTCTCACTTTTCACTTATTATTTTCATTACACTGTAGATCCCCTAGATGTGAAGAATATGCTTACAATTTTTTCAGCTAGTCCACTGTCTCTCAAAGTTCTTAGAATAGCCTATGTGTTTTATGTTTGCATTCTTTTAGGAGAGAAAAATATGTATTTCAGTAACAAAAAGAAATATCCAGCACCCGAGGCAAAATATAAGAGGAGAACAACTCAACAAAATCTAACTTGCACAATAAATCTGTTCTGTCAGATCTTTGACAGGCATGTTTATGTTGACCTCTTTCTGTTTGGAGAGCGAGGAAAGAAACTAGTGTTGATCAAAGGTTGTAGCAGAATAAAAATAAATTGGGATATAAAATAGCCACGTGGATTTCCCCCACCAGCCAAGACTGCTTATTATTTTTACTTCACTATGCTTACAAAAGCAAAATGCAATGAATTACTCTTCATATTTTCTTAAGAATGAGAGAAATATTTGTATGAAGATTAAAATAATTGGGGGGCCTCCCTTGGTGGCGCAGACGGTTGAGCACAGTGCTGTGAAGCTGTCCGCAGCCTCTGAAGCACGGGTTCGATCCCGGCTGGCCAGCGAGGATTCCACATGGTACAGCAGACCTCTCCTGTTGTGCCCGCTGCTCCCCTCAACAGTGTATTTCCTCAGTCTGCCTGTTCTGTTCCCTGCTCTGTCTCTGGTGAATCCTCTCACCCTCCCATGCATCTGGCCTGTACCCCAGTTCTTGTATGCATGAATAAATCCTTAAAAAAATAATAAAAAATAAAATTAAATAAAAAATAATTGGGAAGGCTAATGTGATAAATGTTTCCATGTTAGATTTCTGGTCTTCCTATAAATAGGCAAAGTAGTTTTTTGTGGCCCAATAAAATCTCCAGGCTATTGACTCATCCTCTACTTGGTGTAACAGTCAAAGAGGTTTATATTACGTCTATCTGTTCACTCCAGCAAAGTCTTTGAACATTCATTCGAAATATGCTATCTTATTAAACATAACTTGGAAGCCATACAAAGAGGCCCACTGATAGACGTGCATGTGTCCTCTGTTGTATGTTTGGATGCTGCACAGAATCAACCACACAAAACATCCTATTACTGCCTTTGCAATAAAACACATCAGAGTCTTGGACCTCTTCTAATCCTCTGAAGGTGATAAAGATGTAGTTATATAGAAAACAGACCTGAATTTCACAAAGCACTCTTAGAAAATTTTAAAGATAAAATGTGTAGGACAGAGGCAAGAAAAAGGAACACAGACCTGAAATAAGGATTATTTTGCATCTGTGACATTTCCATTATTCTCTCAGAAAATGAATCATTACAATCACAATTTTTAATATGGCAAGGTTTTGACACAAAATGTGAAATAAAATTGTTAATGACATAGCTATTCTAAGCTGGAATTGTGGGTTTCATTACTAAGTGAGAACTGCTGCTTGGTGGTCTGGACACATTTGGGGCTTTATCCATGCAGAAAGCGACCTGCACTATAGCGTCTCAGCCTTGCAGCCAGGTACACAGGAAATCGATAGCCATATGACCACTTGAGTGCCTTCTATGTAGCCATCACTGTGCCGGGTGTTACAGTGATCCAGAGAATTGGAAAGACATTATCAAAAGCAAACTACACATTCCCTAGGAGAAGCATAGATAAAGGCTGGTAAGAGAGAATACTCATTTTAGTTCAGAGAATCAAGAAAAGCTCTGAGTGAACTAAACTTGTACTCATTTCACAATAAATGCATACATCAAATCACTGTGTTGAATACTTTTAACTACTAAAATGTTGTATGTCAATTATATCTCAATAAAACTGGGAGGGTGGTGGGATCTGGGGAAGAGGTCACATTTTAGCTGACTGAAGTATATATAAGTTTCAAAGATAAATTAATAGGGCTATAAGAGCACCTTGGGCAAAAGGTATTTGTAGAAAATGAGAACTATAGGAACATCTAGCTACCTTACTATAAATGAGAGGATCATAGAAGATGCTTTATATGAAACTACTATCTAAATCTTGGAGAATATCAGGGTAGACAATCTGAGTCCACAAACTTCATAATTCCTTAATTTTCCAGTTTGTTCCCATCAAATCCCTGCTTGGGTAAAGACTTCTTTAAAGAAAATCACAAAACTTTGTGGAGAGACATAAATGATTTTTAGGAACTTGAGAAACAGTGTTAAGATGCAGTGCTATTTAAATTAACTTACAAATTTAACAAATTTCAATAGATAATTTTTAACAATTGATGAAACATTTTAAAATTAAGATCAAAAAGAGGCTAAATTTTTTTTAATAAGATTAATAACAGAAATGCTAGCTTACATTTTTGAAACACATTGTAAAACCTAAGAGTTACTCTCATAGGACAGGGTCAAAAAGACCAGTACAGTTACCCTCATACCAAAACCAGACAAAAAAACAACAAAAGATACAAACCACTCTGTCTGAAGAACACAGATACAAAAAGCCTCAACAACATACTTAGGGAAAAAAATAAACAAGAAGATCTCTTCACTGAAAACACAAGTGAAAGAAAGTGAAGAAATAATTAGAAGGAAAGATACTTTGTGCTCATGGGTTGGAAGAAAATTGTTATAGTGTCCATACTACCCAAAGTAATCCATAGATTCAATGCAGTTGCTAAGGTATTTTTCACAGAAAAAGAACAATGCTAAACTTTGTATGAAACCACAAAATTTACTGATGAGTCAAAGTGACTTAAATAGGAACAAAGCTAGAGGCATAATGCTCCCTGATTTCAAACTATATTACAAAGGTAGTGTAATCCCAAAATACATAATATGGGCATCAAAACAAGCACACAGGTGAATGGGACAGTAGGGGGAGCACAGAAATAAGCCCCTGATATGTAAGATCAATTCATCTATAACCAAGGAGCCAAGCATAGGCAACAGGGAAGAGTCTCCTCAATACACGGTTATAGGAAAACTAGACAGCCACCTGCAAAAGAATGAAACGACCCCTCTCTTGCACCATACACACAAAAAATCACTCAAAATGGATTAAAAGCTTGAATGTGAGACCTTAAAACCATAAATCTCCACAGAGAAAATACAGGCAGTACATTCCTTGACATCAGTCTTGGTATTAATTGTTTGGATTTGACACCAAAAGCAAAGCAACAAAAGCCAAAATAAACCAGTGAGACCATCTCACACTACTAAGAGAACCTCTGGACTGTTAGGAAAAAAGTAAATTAGAGCAGCCACTATGGCCAGCAGTGTATTTTTGAGAAAAACAGTTTCTGAAAAGATTAAAAAGAACTACCATATGATCCAGTTACTCCACTTCTGAGTACCTACCTGAAGAAAATAAGAACACTGATTTCAAAAGATACACACCTGTCCATGTTCACATTAGCATCATTTACTACTATAAACAACCTAAGTGTCCATGAGTAGACAGAGAACACATCAGTGTTACTGAGCAGACAGAGAAAATACACACACACACACACACACATACACGGATATTATTCAATCATATAAAGAATGAGATTTTAATATTGACAGTAAATGAGTAGATCTTGAGGGCAAAATGCTAAGTGAAGCAAGTCAGACAGAGAAAGATAAATACATACTAACTTACACACAAAACTGTAAAAAAAAAGTTTATAAGTACAGAGAACATGTATTTATAGAGGAATGGGCTAAGAGGTGTGCTAAATGAGTGAAGGGATTCAAAAAATGTAAATTCCAATACAACATGAGCTACTACAGCTATTAATATTGTACACATGGTTCATGTCCTGTGATCATTCAACTTAACATTTTTTCCCTACTTTAAGATGGTACAAAAGCAATACACATTGACAGAAGCCATACTTCAAATTCTGCATGTTGATTTTTCTTTTTTTTTATTATTTAAATTTTATTTTTATATTCCCATACAATTACAATCCCCTTATTTTGACCCCAATCCCTCCTTTCCCCACCCCCTACCCCTCATAAAGTATCTCTGGTTCATAGTTGTTTGTTGATTTTGATATTTTCTTTCTTATAGTTATTCTTTCTCCTGGTCCCTTATTTAAGTTTTCTGAAGCTAGCAATATGCGGTACCACCGCTCTCAAGGTACCAGACAGCAGTTCCCAGGGAGTCACAGTATCATGGGGCTATAACCCATATCGTCCAGCTACCTAGAGCTGCATCAGAAGAGATTAATTGATGACCCTATCACTGTCAAGGTCATCAATTGATAACCCTATCACCCATCATCAAGTAATTAATTTTAGTTCAATGCTTCAAACATTCTTCAAATCCACTGTGCTTCCAGCTGTGTAGTACCCTGGTGAGAATTCATCAACCATTCTGTTTTTCAGTACAAGTATTCAATAGAATGCATCAGATATTCACATTAGAAAATAGGTTTTGTTTTAGGTGATTGTGCCCAACTAGAGGTTAATTTAAGTGTTCCCAGCACATTTCAGGCACATTTCAGGTAGGCAGCCAATGGTAGCCTGAGCTATGGTGTTTGGTAAATTACATATATTAAATGTATTTTCAACGTAACAGTTTCAACTTAGAACTGAATCTACAGAGATGTAACCCCAATCTAAGTTGAGGAAGCCCTGTATTGTATATTTGAAAGTTACTGAGTACACCTTTTAAGTTCTTATCACAGGGGAAAAAATTGTATTAACATATGTATGGTGATTTATTATTCTGATCATTTCACAATAAATAACAAATATCACATCATTATTCTGCATACTTAAAACTAATGTTACATGTCAACTATATCTCAATGAAAAAGAATAAAAAGAAAGATCTATTAAAGAGACTAGAAAGAACAAAAACAGAGCTAACTAGTCCTCTCAGGTAAATGTCACAATTCGAATAATTTGGGAAAGATGCATTTATCACTAATTTTTGTTATAGTAATAGTGTTCCCACCAGATAGACAATGTTTGTGGTTTGTAGCTGATCTGAAGCAAAATTCATTAAAGACTTAACAAAAACAACCAATTTCTGGGTGGAGAGAGCTAGTGTATTGACTACAAACCAACTACCTAAACACAGTAAGGCTCAGTTTGGAGCACCCTGGACCTGAATATGAAGATATGGTCTGTAGCAGAGACCCAATGGCAAGTCATGATGCCAAACCAACCCCCAATTAAAAACATTTGTGTGCATAGTGTATGTGTGTGTGTGTGTGTGTGTGTGTGTATATATATAATTATAAAGCAAAACTCATAGTTGCAGATATTGCTGACAACAGATTTGGCAGACAAAAATTTCAACAATATTTCTCTAAGGATAATATGGTCAGTTATGGAGTAAGCTTGGCTATTATGGCTACCCTGTCTACTCAGAGGAACTATGATATTGAGAACAAGAACCACTGATGAACATTCTATACTTCTGTGTTTCCCAGGTTTTCCTCTTTCGTCCATTCCCAAACTGTGAGTTCCCTTAGGGTTAGGTGCTTGCTTCAGTTTCGCTCTCTCCCTTCCTCCAGAAGAAAACCTGATACAAGGTTAGACATTAATGTTTGATGACCGTATGAATTAAACTTGAAGCTTTATGAGACCCCTAAATATGGTTTACTGTATTTTCCCCTAATAAGACGCAATTGTTACTTATTTCTTAAACATTAGGGTGCCTTTTTTCAGAGGGGGACGTATGACTTCATAGTTCTCAGGAAGTACATTGCTGATGAATTACAGAATCTGTTTATATACACACAAAAAATCCTCATATATTATGATTCTAGCCAATAAATAAGCAATAACCTGAAAGAAAACCTATGTTTTCATGTATCAGGGTTACCTAGGTACATATTGTAAGACAAATATTATCAAGGTAAATATTAAAACTAAGTTATGTTTCTCTTATTTCAACTACCACTTATAAAAAATAGTGCTTATATGTGTTACACACATGTATGTATGTTGATATGTGTGTATACACACACACACACACACACACACACACAGAGTTGGCCTTTCTATCTCCAAGGTGCACATTAACAGTTTCAACCAATCATGCACAAATCAGAAGAACTCACCATGCAGTTATGCCTATAAAGGTAGCATCTTCACTGAACATGTACAAACTTTTTCCCTTATTCCTGTAACAATCCAATATAACAATTATTTACATTGTATTTGTTATTATAGTAATCTAGAGATGATTTAAAGCATAGGAGGGTCGGGCCTCCCTGGTGGCGCAGCGGTTGAGCGCTGGGTTGCGAAGCTGCCCGCGGCCTCTGAGACGCCGGTTCGATCCCCGGCTGCTCCCCGGCCACCGGAGGAGGATCCCACATGGTGCGCAGACCTCTCCTGCCACCCGCTGCTCCCCTCAGCAGTGTACTTCAGTCCTTCTGCCTGCTCTGCTCCCCGCTCTAGCTCTGGTGAATTCTCTCACCCTCCCGCGCTTCTGACTGTACCCAGTGCATGTATAAACAAAAAACAAACAAATATAATAAATAAATAAATAAAAACATGCCTCTATTAAAAAAAAAAAAAAAAAAAAGCATAGGAGGGTCGCTCATAGGACGTATGCAAATACTACACCATTTACAAATGGACTTGCACATCTTGAATCCTCAGGGATCCTGGAACCTGGGGTCCAAGAATACTGAAATATGATGGTAATGCACGTGCGCGTGTACACACACACACACACACACACACATACTCTATTCCCCTAGGTTTTACAGTGTTAACAGACCTGAGATATTTCAAATTACTGTTATAAAAATGCTAATGCTAATTTAGTATTTTGAAGTAAAAAATGTAAGTTCTATCTCCAATAAATACAGAAGTAATAAAGAACTGAGATATAAATTGAGTTTTCTCATTCTGTTCACATTAATGTACCCAAAAGATAAGATTTTTAAAATGTGAGTCTTTACAGAAAAGAATAGATTTCAAAAATACTAATTTTCCTCTGAATAAGCACAAAAATCTAGTTATCTACAATAATTGCCATGGAAAGCTAGTGCCTCACAGTGCAACTTCAGCAACCCCTGCTCCCTTTCACATGACTCTAGAACAGTGTCTCCCTTCACTTGATTTACTCACAACCTTATCAAAGACCAATGATAATTATTATTCCTCCAGGGCTCTGAGAGAACAGTGGAAACATTTTACTTAAAAGAGTCATTTCCACAGACCCATAACCCACCACAGAAAGCAGCCAGATCTTTACTCCTTTGTTGAGTGGTTGATAAGGAGCAGAACAATAGCTAACTATTCTGAAAAGCTTCCTATGTGTGGATACACACACACACAATTTTTATATCTATAAATACTATAAAGAGATTTCATGCACCAATTAATCTCCTACATAACCCTACTAGACTGTTCTTATCATGGTCTCCATTTTAAGAATGAGAAAGCTGAGGTCTATAGGATTACGAGTCTAGAATTAACAACTGGCCATAACTGAGATTTAGTTACTGTGACTTCTGAACTGACATTATTAACAACAGGCTCCAATGCCTCCCTCAAGAGGCATTCAACCAGCCAGCACTTCAAGGCAAGGCAAAGAGTATTTTCCTCTGTCCTTCTTTAATGTATGCACATTTACATAGAGGCATTTCTATTTTTACCTGGTTAAGTGACTGAGGACTATCTCTCCCATCAAATGATATCCCCCATGTGGTTGTATACAATAAACTTATTAGTGGTAAATTTTTCTCAGGTAAACTTGAGCTCTCACAAAAAATGGCTGGTCTCCATGAAAAACCACCTTCAGTGTGTTTCAGTCACAGCAGGTACAACTGGATATTCAAGGTGTCTCATTACAACCCAGGAGATGAAGTCTTCTCTTTGACCACAACTGTATCTCCTCATTTGCTCCTATTCAATCCCACTGGTAATTAGATGATTTCCGTATCAATCTCAGAGTCTGGTCAGAACAGATTCATTCCTATGTTATTTCTTTACACAAACTGCAAATTCAGATCTCTCTTTAAAAGCATTAAAAAGGAAGGAAGAAAAAAATTTAACACACACAAAGCCTAGAAGGAAAAATTTTTTCTTACTAAGAACAACAATACACAGATCTAGATAAAACAGCACTTTTTAATACAAAATCAAAGTAGTGAACTTGTATGTGCTTATACTTTGCCTTTCTCAAGAAAACAAGTAGACAAATACATAAGCAAGCTCATTTCAGCTAGTGAGAAGTGAGTGGTATGGAAGAAATAAATAATGTAACATAAACAAGGATGACAGCCAATGGCTAAGGACACAAGAGGTGAGAGGTGGATGGTGAGGAACAAAAGGGGCAATTCTTATTAAGCAGTGGCTTTTCAGTTGGAATCTAACAAGTGAAAAAGGAGTCAACCATTCAAAAGTCTAGGGAACAGTATTCTAAGCATTACCTGTTATTCCTCTATGTGACCCAACAAAAAGGCATTTTAGAGCCAAGGACACATTTCACAGTTAAGGTTGCTCAGCCACCAAGATATCAAATGATTCACCCAAAGCAACCCACCAGGATTCCTCTCAAAGATGGGGCAGGGACCGTGACTCATGCCAATTAGGCCAGTGTTCTTTATAATAAAACATTAATAAATAATAAAATAATAACATCTACTGGCCATAAAATCCATGTTACTTTTCCATGAGGAGTTGTCCAGATGATTAAAGTAACTTAATAACTCACAAGTTGTTTTTCTTACTCTTTCAGTAACTGAATCAAAAGCATGAATCACTCACAAATGAATTGTGGGAACTTATCTTTGAACAACCAATAATATGCAAGTAAGTAGTATGATAAAACTTGTAATTCCAGGTTTTAGTATGTCATATTTCTGCAATCCTATTAAATTTGGTTTTTATTAATCACTGTTAAATAGACATTTTATAACAAAAAATAACATGTATTTTAAATAATAAACAATTGTGATCATCAATTATATATAAGATATAGAAAATACATTATAAAGTAACTACTCAAAACTATAAATTTTGTGTTTATAAACATAATATTTATCTTTCATAAATGGTTTATGTGATTTACAAAAAGAAAGTCAAAATAATAAGTTTTTAATACACTAAGACAGACCACTTGCAACCCACTGGTAGAATAACTACTTGTTTTTAAGTACCCTCAAATTATATCTTCAAGTACTTTAACAACCAGAACACAGATTTGCAAAATTTGTATACTGCTATTTATTCTCTACCTCCTACCTTCGTACACACAGATACACAAAAAGCCACACCTACTACTGTCCATCTTATTCTCTATTTTACTACCTTCAAAAATCAGCAGAGAAAAGAGAGGATAGGGTGGCTTATGATTTCTGTGTTGCTGCAAAGATGAGAACTACAGAAAATATAATAGCCAAATTGTTCAACATATAATACAAAACTGATTTAAAAAAATCGTGTGGGTGTGCTTAGGACAGGAGGGAAAAAGGGAAAATAAGCAGAGAAGCAATCTTGGAGAAGAAGGAGCTCTTAACATTCACCCAAGAAAGGCTCTTGGAAGACTCTCACTCAACCTCTGTCTGCTATCTCACAGTAAAATCTGGTCAGAATACTCTAGCGAAGTTCTATTATTCTCTAAGTACTCCCAAACCATCCTCTTGATCACCAAGATTTTAGAGTTCTGTGTTCTGATAACTGCCATTTTAGTTAGTTTAAGTGAGTCAATGGGGATGTGAAGTTAAGTGTGTGAAAAGAACCTGAAGTGCTTTTTTAGTGGTTGACTCACTTTTAGTACATTCTAGTGTTGAGCAGAAAAGGGTCTCTGTGGTGAATTTTAGAGGGTCAGCACTTGCTCCCCCACACTTGCTGAAGATATTTTGCTAGGGTACTGATTACTTTGAAGCAAACCAAACCACTGACAGAGACTCTACAGAAGGTCCATTTTCCAACACCTCGGTAACACATACCTGGGTCAGAGTAACAGATTTTAGGAGAACCAGTTGATACATGGAAATCGCTTGGATTCCATCTTAAAAAAAAAGGGGGGGAGAGGCTAGAAATCTTGCCTGTAACACTTACACCTATGTAAACTTAGAAAAGTAAAATTTAATTTCTTGCAAGGTCCATTTTCTCATTTTTTAAGCAATAACTACTAACCAAATTTTGCTGGGCTATTTCTATGATAAAATGAGAGAACATATAAAATGGTTAGTGAAATTTGAACATCAGGATTATTTCTAAGTATAAGTGGTTAAAAAAAGGTGACTTTTAAGTGGTTAAAAGAAAGGTGACTTTTAAGTGGTTAAAAAAAGGTGACCTTCTCATATTTCTTCTTCTAGTTCATAGAATGAAAATATTCAATACACCTGGTTTGAGATGCTTCACTGCATACACTATCACAAGTCCCTGGAGGAGACATATGCGAGCAAATAAACTGTAATCTCTTCAAAGGGATAATTAGACCTTGGAGCAATAAAGAATGGTATTTGGAGGTATCTACAAATTTGGAGGTATATCCAAGGAGGCATCTCATCTAATGCATACTTGTAACCATGATCCATGGTCAGGAAATGTGTACAGAAAATCAAGGCAGCATCAACTGAGTCAGGAGAAATTACTCCCTGTGAACAGTCATGTCAGCTATACTCAATTTTACTTTCTCTAAGGACCCACTGCCCTATCTTCTAACGCCCACCCTTGAAATTCTGTAAATGTACAACACCCACAGCAAAGGTAAGGCTAGGATGGAGTGCACTCCATACGTTCTACTTCTCATACTTGATACAGACTATGATATGTATCCATCCTGACCAGTTTGCTACTGTCAATATTTTCAACTATTTTAAACTTAAAATAGATGACTGGATCAAGAAGATGTGGTACACATACACAATGGAATATTACTCAGCAATCAAAAAAGATAAACTCGTGCAATTTGCAGCAACATGGATGGAGCTGGAAGGGATCATGCTCAGCGAAATAAGCCGGAAAGAAAAAGAAAAATACCAGATGGTCTCACTCATAGCAGGAGTTTAGAAAACCTAAATAAGGGACCAGGAAAAAGACTAATTATAATAAAGTAAAAATCAAAATCAAAATCAACAAGCAACTATAAACCAGAGACACACTACTATGAGGGGGTGGAGGGGAGGAGGGTTTAGGGTCAAGATAAGGGGGGTGGGAATTATATTGGGAATATATCCAAGATGAAAATGCATACATTGTGCAAAAATGAAAAATGATGCAAAAAATACATAAAATAAAAAATTATTTTTTGGTATTAAAAACTAAAAAAATAAGATATCCCTGTATAACAATATCCAACAATATTCATTAAAAAATTAATACATAGAATGTAATGGTCTAATGTATGAAAAAGAGATTTGAAAAATAGTGTTTCATGAGTAAAAATAGCCAAGATTTCCACGCATGAACTGTGACTTCACCTTAAGCTACCTATGAAATCATGGAGAAATTTTTAATTATCCAAATGAACCATAGGTAGAAAATTATCAATATGTTTCAACAATTAGCTTCATTTTGTACATCAGTAAGTGAGACTCCTGGGGAGCACTAATTCCTATTCCAAATAAAGACTGTAGAGGAGAAGTCTAAAATAACACTATTAACTGATAATGCTAGAATATTCAAGCAGAATGGTCAGGAATTATGGAGGGTTTGGTATTTTATCCTAGGCAGGCTGCCATGGTTCCATGGCTTCTGGTTGAATATGAGACCCCTGGGTCAGAGAATAAGGACAGGTTATCTTGGCAACAGCAGTAGTCACAATGTTCTGGCAGCATTTGTACTGGTTCCCCCAATTCCAGTCCCCACGGAGCAATCAAAATAGACTCAGGTGGTACCTGCACATTATCAGTTGTGCTCAGAACACTGAGGTTAGTGACCCATTCATAATCAGCTGTAAGGGTGCCTTTCCTTTGCACTGGTGAGACCAATGAGCACATCTACCTTTTCCTTCAGAAGGACACACATTTTCCAAAACTCCTGATTAAACAAATATTGAAACAGCTCAGAACAAAGACAGTCAATGTCTAATTCTCCAAGGCATGAAGAAAAACAAAGACACATAGAGTATTGTTTCCCAATGACATACTACCTTTTCAAAGTTCCCATCTATTTGCTGGCAGTAATTACAAATAATGATAGGCAAACAATGATGATCACAAAAAATGGTATGGAGCGCAAACTCAAACCACTCTTCAGCCCTGTTTGCCCCGCTAATAATTGGTAAATAGACAAGTCTTTTTTTGTGTGTGCTGGGATTTATGAAGTATTTAAAATGCAATAATTTTGTGGTAAGAGTAACCTGGAGACTATATTCTTGTGAAAATGTTTATGGAAATTGATTGCCAGCTAAACAACAAAAGCTATATTAAAGTATCAGTTATTATATGCCATGACATCAGCATTTTATTCATGCTCCCTTGTAACATCTTTTAAGATGAAGAGCTAAAAACAATATCAAATGACAGAATTTCTGGCTAAAAACGGCTGTCCTTTTTCTGTATTAAACTGACTGCTTCCAAAGCATCACTCTAAGAGGCAGCCTCAGCTCACTGTACTACTTCTATGTCAGAAGAAATTCTTACTGAGTTTGAATGAAACAACCTTGGATTGGACATAATTAATCTCCATATTTGATAAGTCCTTTTGACTTTCTATGGGCAAGTAACAAAAGAAGTTCTAATTGACTAAAATTCAAAATGCAATGCTGATATGAAATACCTGCTAGCAGATAGGTGGCCTATTTATAATTCTGTTAAATCTGCCAGCCATACCCTAATTCTTAGTGTCAAAAGACAAGATTAGTGGGTGACTCCTTACAGCTGAGAGCACCTCATATGATTTTGATTAGATGACTAGAAGAAAGACAAAGAAAAACTCTAGTCTCTCAGTTTCATATAAATTGCCCCCATAGCACATTGTGCTTGCTCTATTCATTTAATTCCTTATAAATGTATTTTTAAAATAACTCCACAAAATACATACATTCAAAAATTTTGCTCATTACCTTACTATTCTAAAATGTGAACAAAGTTTAGAGCAAAAGTCTCCTTTTACCGAAAGAGGCAGAGTTTGAAAGAGGTGACCAGGAAAGCTTGATAGCCTGTTAGCTTCAGATTGCTTCATCTACCTCACACGATGTGCAGCATTTTATGAGATTCATTCACTAAATTACACTTGATGTATATAGGTCTCATTGATAACTACTTTCTCAACCCAAGATGGTAGAATAGCAGTAGCCTAGGATCCTCTCTTCCTCCGCAGACAGAGGCAACAACAACAAGGGAGCAACAGCAATTGGAAGAGCATGGAGGGCCTGAAGACTGGCATCGCCATGAGCAGGTAATCTAGAGACCACCAGAAGCGTTGCACCAACAAGCAGTGTGGCCAGAACAATACTGGGGCACTGGAGATGACTCCGCTCGCCTGCCTGGCACCTGTGGCTTCCCTGAGTTCCCAACCCACAGCAGCAGGGCAAGCACACACACTCTCCAAGAGATCAGATTGCTGGACATTGAACTGGTGGCACATGGCAGTTAGTTTGGTGTCCCCAGAAGCACCAGCCCCTCACTGTCTGGACTTGCAAAGTATCTGGACAGCCTAACTATTGTGCAATCTGCACCTTCCCCTGGTGCCTATTGGCAGGTCAAGTCCACAGCCCCTGGCTACCTGGCTTAGAGACGAGCCTCAGGGGAAAGAAAGGCACTGCAAAAGCTGCTGTGGTCAGACCTAGGCTGCAGCTGCAGGGCAGTGACCATTTAGGGCTCTGGGAGAGCTCCCACTGGCACAGTTTGCCTTGACCAACTTTGATCAGATCATTATAATGAGACCTTAATAAATGTACTCAAAAGTTTTTCATATTGAAATGATACATTCAATATAATAAACTTTGTTAGCTTGACATTTTAAGGAGTAAATATCTACCATTCTCAGTAGAGAGAGATGAATGGTATCAGCAGCTTTTTGATAGATTTTGATGAGAGTGAAGAAGGAACCAGATACCTGGATGAAATGTGTTTGTCATACCAAAGAGAAGCAAGTTTTTCAAATGCATGTCTCACCCAAGTCTCAAATTCTTTGTTAACAGGCCAATTTGCTTTCATTAAGTGCAGTTCTCTAGGAGATACTGTAGAAGAAGCCAAGTCACAGTCAACAAATCCAAGTCAAGCTACTGAGGTTCAATTACAGAACTTTTATTTTTCTTTTGACTGAAGGAAAACATGTCCAGGGCTTCTAAATACTAAAAAGTCTGACTTATACCAGTATTTAGTCTGGCACCAAACTTCCAATGGAATTCAAATCCACAGAAGAATTTTATTCACAGAGGCCTCCCAGTGGAACAGTCCTTCACTTCACCTACTCAGTCACCCCAAAATGTCCTGTTCAATTTCATTGCTTCATTAAAACGTTATTTTTTTTTTAATTTAGAGAAAAAACTGCCTTCTCTCTAGATAGTCTAGATGGTCTAGAAAAGAATGACAGGTAAATTGAGAAGTAGTAAATTATGAAGTGAAAACAAGAGAAAGCAGCCTTTCTCCACAAGTGTCCATGTAAACAAATCTACAGGATACACAATCAAGATGTCTGTACTCAGAAAACACAGGGAATAGCTTTCTCCAGAGAAACTCATAAGCAGCCCTCTACCCTCCCCACAGAATCAGTGGTGAACAAACTTAAAACCACAGTAAAGGAAAATCAGAGCACACACCAGGGATAGTAGATTATGCCCTAAGCTCTCAAATGCAATCCCCCACAGTGGCACAAATGAAGTGACCCAAAAGCTGACCAAGCAGGCATAGTAGTATTTTCATGGGACATATCAAAGGAGAATATTTGGTGGAATATTCAATATTGAGATATCAAGATTCCAGATAGAGAATATTCAATAGTGTGAAAACCATAAGGCTAGTTCATAAAACTGCATGAAACTCCAGGATCAACATGTGCATAAAGCAAATTCACTTTGCAGAGGGAGGAGGTCTGTGCATTCTTTTAGTCCATGTGTGGTTTGCACGCTTGATAGCCTTAACTATATCTTATTTACCTGCATTAGGGACATGATGTTTCATCCTGGATTTTAAATTGTTTTGGACTAACAGCAAGTATTGTTTCACATTCTCTAAGTGCCAGGCCCTCTCCCAAGTACATCTAATGTTGCCTCATATGTGCCTAACATCAATCCCATGAAGTAAATACCTTTATAAAAATTTCCTGTGTTAGGAAGAAATTGACACAGGGATAGTGAGTATATTTCCCCAAACATACAACTAGTGAATAGAGTGGCTGGGACTCATACCCAACCACGCTGGCTGTAGGTTATGGTTTCATCATTGAAAATATTCCCTGTTTAGGGAATGATTTGATCTAAGAATTTACCACAGGTCCATAGTTCATGAATCTGGTTACCTCAAAGCCTTTACTAGCATGTACACAGTCTCACTTGCTACATAAAGAGATGGAAACCCAAGTTTACAGCTATACCTGTATGTGAATTTTTCTCACCTCTAGCTTTCCAAATATAAATGAAGAACTTTAAAAGCTACAGACAGAATTCACTTGTGCCCACAAATTCAGACTTTGCAAGGAATTCATAAAGATGCAACAGCTTTAAAAATTCTTCTTCCAGTATGTAAATATCAAGTATTTTTCTTTACAAACTTTTTAATACACTGAGGATGTACTGCTGTTCCCAAGACACACACATTTGTACATACATATATCCTGCACCTGGCACACTGGAATAATGTCAACTGTGTTTACTTCAATAATTACCTTCAAACAAACACATGTAGTGATTTTGTCTGAATGTCAGCTCCCACATGACACTTTTCTTGTCTAGCTGAGGCCTTGAGGATATAAATGAAAGTATCAAAACCTGGGGAAATTCTAATACAGTCCCCCAAAAATTGAAGAGATCTCAAATTTCTAAGACTTCCCCAGAGGTAATGCAATCTTCTTTTCAAACAATACTCATAACAAGAAGGCAGTTGAGTCATACAAGGAAATGGTCATTAGAAATGACACACTGCATACTCCATTAAGCCAGCAGGAAGTTATCACTAAAATGAAAATAAAATATTTTTATGTACACCAAAGACACAGATTTTTCTAGCTGTATCTTCACAAAACACAGATGTCTGGGTCCCCTCCAGAGACTCTGATTTAATTAGCTCTGGGTTTGGCTTGAGCATCCTGAATATTGTATAGTCCTCCGGGCATTCTTCATGTCTAGTCAATGTTGAGAATTATTGTTCTAAAACAACAATTAGGTGGGCATTTGATCTCATGACCCTTTGGAAACAGGGTCAATATAGAAATTGAGAACTATGGACCATGACCATAACTAATGGGTGATTAATATTTTAAGATTCTTGCTCACCTGGTTCTCCTTATGTAAGCATTTAGATAATGTAGGTTCTCTTGACTTTATACAAACATAACCACACCTAAGCCAGCTGGGAACCATTAACTCATGTGATAGCTCTTAGGGACTCCCCAAACAGGGCTGGCTTCATGGAATCAAAAGCTCTCATTGCTTTTAGAAGAGGATCTGGAGTTACCCCTGTGTAGGGGCAGGTGAAGGTTTTCTGCTCCAGCAGACCGGGTAAAGGAGGAGTCAGTCCTCAGTGGTTTTGCAGGTCTTTTATTTGGATTTACCAGGTATATGGCAGGCAGGGGTGCTGGGGGGCCGGGAGGCTGGCAGTCCTCCCAGCCCCCAGAAAATCCTCACTCTATCTGGGCTCTCTGGCGTTATCTCTGCTTCTCTTCTTCTCTTGGCTTCTGTTCGTTCTTGGCTTCTTCTCGGCTTCTGCTGGCGTCCCTGTGATGCCGCCCTTAAAAGCCCAGTCTTAGCCCAGGTGAATCCCATCTACCTATGCCCACACCCTACTTCAGGTGTCCGCCATCAGGCATGCATTCAGGACTGCAAGGATCCATCATCTATCCTGATGGTAGGAGGGCAGAAAAGCCTGACATTTTTCCTTACCCTACACCCTGTGACCTCATCTCCTCCTGCTCCCTTCCTCAGTGTGTGCTGCAGTCAGTCCACTTGACTGGCAGTTTCTCCAGCACACATGTCACTTCACACTTTAATTACACTCAGTCAATTGTCCCCCATGGACTAGGGATCAAAACTGTCAAAATCATTTTGAATATATGTGCTTTTACTAGGTAACATTAATAAGCATTTATTTATTTTTGTTGCAAATTATTTTTGCATTAGCCAGAATGAATCCTAATATCTGAGTGCAGAATGGAAGGGATTACACGAAAAGGGGCCCCTGTGGTGAATTCCAGCAAACCACACTGCACCACCTGGTCATACATCTTCCTCTGAGAGATAGCTGATGGCCCGGACGCTGTTCTTCTCTGCCTTGGCACCTAAGTGAAAGACGTCACCTTCACCCATGGTCTAATCACCAAATTACAGCAATAGCCCACCTAACTGCAAGTAGGCTGAGCAGTATGTGAGAGACTCAGCACTTTTTTTTAAAGATTTATTTATACATACAGGCCAGAGGTGGAGGGAATGGGAAGTGAGAGGATTCACCAGAGGCAGAGAGGGGAGCATAACAGGCAGAACTACTGAAATACACAGCTGAGGGGAGAAGCAGGTGAGAAGCAGGAGAGGTCTGCACCATGTGGGTCAGTGCATGGAGGTGACAGTGCTGAGACTTAACCACTTATTCCCCAATACTCAGCACTTTCAACCACTGACAGTCCCACACTGATGAGTTAGTGATGCCTCTATGGAACCAGAGAATGGGTTCCACCTGGGCTTCATGGGCCATACTAAGAACGCTGGACATGATTGTATTTTCCTTAGACGAATTAGTATCCATCTCTAGTTCTCTATGATAATTTCAAACACAAAAATAGACACATTACTTGGGAAAGAAGTATGAAATGTACATTTGGCTGATTATGAAGTTATATATGGTAAGATATAAATTAGAAGGGCCAAGGTCCCAATGCAGTCTTTCTATGGGCCAATAGTTTCATAAACTGTGCTCATCTGGCTCATACCTGGCATCTGATAACAATGCTGAGACTTGCTGCTGTGGTATCATAAATCTTTCAATGCCATACCCAACAGTGAAAGTCCATGCTTTACTGTGAATCATTATTGTTTACCAGGAAATTATGCTTTCTGATCTAATTTTTTTTATTAATCTCAGCTTTGAAGACTCCCAATAAAATAGACTTAGCATTTATTCACTACTTCCCTTACCTTTTTGGGCTATTTTTCATAGCAAAAAAAAATAAAATAATTTTCCACTGTGACATATGTCTATAAAATTGAAAATCTATGTTTAATGGATACCTGCCATATATAATATTACTCAAAGTAATTAAGACCAATATATTTCAGTATTTTTAAACTGCCTCAGTTCCTTGCCAGAATCAGAATTAAATCACTATCAGAAACAACTCATGCACAACTTTTCCAGCATAGTTACTCAGATTAGTCATTGTGACTATAGGTATCAAATAAATTTGATTTACTGGTATAAATGAAACTAATGTGAGTCTTGTAAAGCATATTACATCATTTTAACAGAAACATTTAAATAATTTTGGTGTCAATTACCTGTTGCTAGTGGACAATATGGACTCAGTCAATTATAAGGAAACTTGTACCATAATTTATGGAAAATTCAGGAATTAATTAGTTTCCATACTAAAGTTGTCTGATGAGAAAATGAAAAGGAAAGAAGTTTTTTCTTCAGTAAATAGCAGCATAAAACATGTGAAGAAAAAGACTATGTTTTTTTCTAAGTGCCAACGTCCTAATGGAAATGTTCAATGTAGACTATGTAGCCTATTCATAGGTACAATAAAATTTTGTTTTAAAAATGTCTTGAGTATGCGCTTTCCTTCAAGAGTCTTAATACAAAAATATCTGTTGAACTTAATTACATCTTCCAATACGGGGGCATTTTCCAAAGTACTGAGGTTATAATGTAATTTTATTTAATATAGATATATGTCCTTTATGGCATTACAGCTGAGTGTATGAATGATAAAAGGGACAGAAATTTAAAAGGCTTCACAAAGCCCCTAAAGATAACTTCTGAAGCCTGAATAGCAGACCATTATTCAGTGAAATGTCATGTTCTAGCTGGATTCCAAATGGAATGAATTATCGCCTCTAAAGAATTTTAATCCTGTGGTTTACTACACCATCTATACTCAACATACCAGCATAAACCATGAGTTCTTCCATAATTAAATTCAAACCAAACTAAACTTTTTCATTTAAACAGAAGAAACAACACTTTCTTTCAAGGTAACACTTGTTTCTCACACTCCTTCACATTGACATTAGTTGTTATTCTGTGGCAGAAAAAGTATCCAATTCCTTTCAACTTCCCTTCCTGACTGAAACCTGGCTCTCCCCTGCATTTCTTTCTCTTTAAAGGCTGTTTCTTTTCTCAGATCCCACATTTCTCAGGACCTAATGTCAAGGATAATGTTCCTTATCCCCCATAGCTACCTCGCTAATTGTGGAAGTCATGTAGGGTCTTAGAGCTCATTGGAAAGCTATTTTTGAGAGAATCAGGAGGGCTTGGAGTCTTTTAGACAGAGGGAATGACATGATCTGACTTGCTTTTAAAAGGACAGTTCCCCATGCAATGCTGAGATAGACTGCAGGGACAAAAGGGTAGCAGCAGGCAAACAAGGAGACAACTCGAGGGAGAAATGAGGGTAACAGTGAAGGGAGGGTTGGGAGGTAAGATTTCAGATCTACCTTGAAAATTAAACCACCAAAATATTTTGACTAATTACATGAAATGTATGACCATGTATAGAAACTGTGAGAGAAAAAGTTAAGGATGACTCAAGGTTTATAACCCTGAGCAACAAAAAATAAATAAATAATGGAAGTGTCATTGCCAAATTTGAGAAGGCTTGGGTGGAACATATTTGGGAGGGAAGGTCAGGGATTTCACACACGGCCACACTAAGATTGAGCAATAAGATTGAGCAGGCTGCTGTATCTCTAAGGTGAGATGCAGGCGACAGCTGTATGAGGTTGAAAACAGGGAAGAAGTCTAGAGTGATATAAATTTAAGATATAAGGGATTTTCAAGGATAATTGTGATTATATCTGACTTTCACCTTTAACTGACATTCGAGTATAATCCCAAATGAAGTCCTATTCCTTTATACCTTGTATTATTACTTTGAAAAATCATAACTAATAATTACTAAATTCAGTAAGAGATATATCAAAATTAGCATTTGTTCTAATTGCTTTAATCAAGCATTTTAAAATAGAAAAGAATCATTTTCTACCTATTGTAATAAAAATTTAACTTTCTAAGTTGATGTCAGTTGAGCTTGACTGTGAAACTCTTTGATTAGGGGCCAAAACGAGGCAAAACTTAAAAGTTTGAGTAGATCTGATTTTACTGCAGTGGGTCACCTAGTCATTTTCATAAAATAAAAATAATGATCCATCTTTAAGAGGCAAGATGCCTGATCTGGCAGCATGTCACTACAGTAACTATGTGGATATTATCCTGTTACCATGATCAATTGAGACTATCTAAGCAAATAACACAGGCCCCAACAGAAGTGCTATTTAAAGAATATGAGAATATACATCAGATGTTGAACTTAAAGGTCCCTTATTATTTACCAATGATGCATCACAATGTTTTCTCATTGCTGATTGAAGAATAAAACTTTCCCTATCTACTAAAATAAAGAACTAGCATTGGGCCTCCCCTGGTGGTGCAGCGGTTGAGCGCTGGGCTGCAAAGCTGCCTACAGCCTCTGCAGCGCCGGTTTGATCCTGGCCACCGGCGAGGGTCCCACATGGCACGACAGACCTCTCCTGCCACGCACACTGCTCCCCTCAGCAGTGTATTTTGGTCCATCTGCCTGTTCTGTTCCCCGATCTGGCTCTGGTGAATTCTCTCACCCTCCCGCGCTTCTGACTGTACCCAGTGCTTGTATAAATAAATAAATAAATCTTTAAAAAAAATAAAGAACTAGCATTGATTAAAAATTATACCACTCCTCCCAAGCCTAAAAGGAAAAAAACACAAAGAAAGAATCCTAAGTCGCTACCAAATGCAAAATTAGATTGAGTTTTGTTTAGGGAAGGAGAAAAGAAAGGACAGAATTAGTTTTAATAGTATGTGTTCAGTATACAAAGTTGGATAGTAAATGAAAAAAATCAAGCGATTATTATTTAACAGGGAAAATACTGTGCCTATTTTGCCAAACAACCACAGAAAACATCTTATTCCTTGAAGGAGCAGAGATATGTTGAAAGAACATTTAACAAATATCAGAAATTCAGACTGTGCTCTTAAAAGGTCATTTGTGTTTTGAAGAAACATTTTTAAAAAATAACACTGATAAACAACAAAACGGACAACATTCCAAATGGCAAAATTGGATCTAGAGGTCTTGTACTTTTCCCCAGTTACAGTTCAGAACAGAATGTGAAATGAAAATATTACTATATTAGAAAATTTCTGTATTTGCCAGTGATTCAAAGTAATGAAAAGGCTAAATCTGGCCACCTGACAGATCTTGCTTTTATTAGAGTATTCTGGTTTGGTAAATTGGAACTTGAGGCAGTTTATCTTCGGTGCAATAATACCAGGTTATATGGAAAAATAATAAAAAGTGGTGTTTCTCTTTTTCTGTGAGCAATTTACTTTTGGAGGCTGAATAACTTGCTTCACATGAATTATGCAGTTCCCATTGTCTTACTGGTATAATGGAAGAAGGCAGTCACCACCACAAGATTTACGGAATCTGGGAACCAAAGGCAAAACGTATTTCCTTTGGCATTTGGAGAAGGGCAGTGTATGTTGAGCCGCATTGATTTCACACAACCTAAAATGCATGACTATTTAATTATTATAAAATATGTATTAAAAAGAAAAACACAGAAGAGTTCCAGAAGGTACAGTATCTCACAAGCCATACATTCAGAGGAACAAAACTACATAATTTTTTTTTTTAGTTTTCCTAAAATTGAACTGAATCTCTACCTCAAGCTTTCAGTTCCCTTGAGAAAAGTAAACTTCCTCCAGTCACATTCTGATCAGCCTGCTTATTGTATTATCTAAGATTTAAACCCAGCTCAGCTTGAGCTCCTCCCTATCCTTCCCTTCCTCCAGTAGTATGGGGTCAGTGTGGTGTGCTCAGTTTTGATCGGAGCTGGTCTTTCACCACCAAGATGTCTGACCACCCCATCACTGAGTGTGCAATCAGATGTCATGACTACGCCATCTCCACAGCTGTCATTCAGGGTCAGCAACCAGTACTCCCTCAGGCGGAAATACTCGGAGGCTGTTTTGTTCACCATCTGGGCTCAGTCTAGATGTCTGCTTCCCCATGCTGTGACTTGGGGCCTTCTGCAGACCAGCAGCTCTCAGCATCATATCCACACTTCTCTGGGCCAATTTTGGGAAAGAATTTCAGTGATCTTTGTCCCCCAGTGGGGTTATAGTCTGGCCCATCTACCTCGCCAGTCCCTGCAGCCATCTCTGCCCAGCTCTCTCCACAAGTCTTTTTTTTTTGCCATATTTACAGTTTCTTAGTCAGCCACAACATAACATAGGCTAGTACTTGTCTCTTTTGCCAATCCCTGTAACTGACAGAAGTTAATCATCTTCTCCCAAGGGATTGGAGGCAAATGGAGAGCAACACATACTAGCATCTACTCTTATTTAATGGCCAAACTTGCCTCGCTTTACCATTATTTAGAGACCAGTTATCCTTAACAGTCCTCAATTCATACATTCTCCCTACATCACTCCTTTCTTATGCCTCATTGTAAGTTTTAGATGTGAACTGCTAATGTTATAACATCCAGTTGAACAGTTTATCTTAAGAACCTTCCACTCCTCTCATTTGGGACACCGATAGCCTTAATCTTTGTAAAATTAAGTAAAATCACCTGATTTAGAGAAAATAAAGTATTTAATACTTGCATAGACATTTTCTCTATCAATATATCTCATTGATAAGAGCTTTGAAGTCAGACAAAAATTATTTTCAATTCTAGTCCTTTCATTCACTCAGCAAACATAATATTACATACTTAGAAAGCACCAAAAAGTACAGTTGTCACTAGGGATGATAAAACAAGTATAGCACTTATTCACCATGAGTCTTACATTAATCAAAAACACCACAAAAGTAAAGACATGGTTATATATTGTGCGTCATGAAATCAAAATCAGTGATCCTAATTCCACGTAGGACTGAGATTTCTATAACGATCTTCTGAGAACTGAGAAAGGAAATGAGTCAACCAGCTGAAGACAGTAAGAAGGGTAGTAGGGGGGGAGAACACCCTTGGCAGGCAAACCCCAATGGAAACGAGGTGCCTGCAGTGCAGACATCTATAGACAGAGTCAGCAGGGCCAGGCCACATATGCTCGGGAGGAAGGAGAGCCAATGGGAAGTTTTCTCCCAGAGAGGAAAACAATCAGATTGTCATGTTTTTTTTGTTTTGTTTTGTTTTGTTTTTTTGTTTTTTTTTTTTTTTTAAGAAAACCTCCAGCTGCAATGTAGATAGGCAGTGACAGAGAATGTTCTGGTCATTTGTTTCTTCCTCTCCAAAATAAAGATAATAATGCAAAGGGACTGCTGTGAGGATTAACCAAGACATGTCAAACACTTGGCACACCTGACACAGAGTAAATATTCAAAAAGTGTTGTTTTTATAATCATCAATGCACAATTTTATAAGATGAAGATTCAGATTATCACCAGGCATTAAGAAGAAAGATAATCAGCTTTGTAGTTGTATGCACATCTGTAATTAAGGATTTTCATTTATTGGTCCTGAGTTTCCTAATCCTTTCTGCAACAACATTCCTTCAGATGCAAAGAGGAATAATGCCACAGATCTTATAGTGCTACTATGAAATATGTTGGTGCATGTGAAAGCCTAGAACAGGGCCAGACAGTCATTTTGAACAAAGGTCTCCTCCCTCCCCTCTCCAGAAGAATGAACTCTCCAAGAGCTATTTGGTACATCTGTGAGGTTATATCATGTATAATTTGATGAACTGCTGCTTGATTATATTTATTGAAAGATTATTGGCCTGAAAACATTAATTCCATTTCCCAAAGTACCCAGATTACTATAAATTTGCAAGGCTGGAAGAAAGGACAAGGGGAGGAAATAAAATGAGTTGTCTCATCTTTAGCAGAATGCTAGGCATCTAAAGCAAAATGGGACAAGAAAAGATTAGGAAATAAATTGCACAAATTTCCCAGTAATCATTTAACTCTTGGTGAAAAATAAAAAGGCAGACTCCTTAGCGTTGTCTTTGATACACACATTTTTAAACTTATATTTCTCTAAAGGAAAAGTTGTTTAGAGGATAATTTACAGATGCCTCCAAACTGCTAACTACTTTCATTTTGTTAGTTTTATGGTCAACAAGTCTCTTCCAAGAAAGGAAATGAATACTCAAAATCTTTAACAACAAATCTACTTTTCTGTGAGAGACACCGTAATTGAACAAATGGGAATAAATTCAGTCATTTCCATGGCCTTTCTGGTCAACCTTATCCTCTATAGTATAAATTAGAGTGGCAGATGCACTGGAAGTTTTCCATGCTGGTTTGTTAAAAGGTGAGATGCATGATGCCTGCAATATTGCAAACCAGACAGGGGTGATTTGGCCTTTCCCAGGTCTATGGCCAGCACTAAGCCTAATTTAGAAGGAAAAGGCCTCTTACCCAATCACTCAGTCATTCGGCCCATAAATCTCAGAAGCCATTTAGATTTCATGTAGGTTCTGGGAATGTGGTTCAGTGCCAGCATTCACAGCTACAACATAAGGGCAAAAGCCATCAGCAATCATATAATCAGAGGCATCCATTTTATAAGTGAAAACTCAGAAGTCTTTTCCCAAAGGCTTAAGTCTTTGAGAAAAATTTAAAACTAAAACCACGGTGATTATCCTCCATCCAAACAACAAACCAAGCCCAAGTAACGTAGACAATAATGAAATATTTTCTTGCCTACCAGCTATATTCTCTAATTTCAACTTCAATTTCAAGCATTACCATTACTTTGTCTGCAGACCTCAGAGTCATTGTTTCAAAAAAAAAAAAAAAACTTTGCATTCTCTGAAATTGAGATGCATCCTATAATTATTAAGTACATTTAACAGTGCCTGCTTTTCTGTACTGTTGATTAGCCAACAATATATCTATGGAGCACTAAAATCAAGAGTCAAGAAAAAACAGATTCTTTTTAATGATAGGAAAACAGGGACTCATCAGAAGTAATCCAAATCCACACAGTAGATGAGAAGTAAATGCAGTAAGAAAGCAGACTCATGTGACACTGAAGCCCTGAGGTCTTTCAACCAGCCTGGAAATTTCAGTAACAGTCCATGTCGCCTCACGGACCTTTCATCTGCTATTTGCTCTGGATCTGGCCACCCTGGTGCTCTCCCTAAAAATGATTCTATGAGGAAGTGCACTTCCTTCACTGTGCAGAGTCATGCATGTTAGATGGCACAAGTCATGGAACACAATTTCATTCATTTTATCTCTGTGACTGCTTCAGAAGTGAGCAAAGTCAACGGCAAAGGATGGGTTTCCCCTGGACACTGCAATGGGTTCAGGTTGGAACAATCCATGTAATGTTCAAGAATTTTGCTAGAAAAGTGTGGATGTCTATGACCTTTCCTGCCCTGAATGTGAATGCAGAAGCACATAGCCCTGATGACAGCTGGCAGTCATTCACAAGCTCGAGCGATACCAGCCTGCAATCAAAGCAGACACATGACAAAAGGCAAAGCAGAGACAGTCACAGAGAAACTGAGCCAAAAACATTACTGAGCCAAGTCCAAATCCTGACCTAACTCCAGTGGCTGCATTTTCCATTATTTGCAGCCAGTGAAAAAATTCTACCCCTTAGGTTGAACTCTAGGTTCAACCAGTATCAAGACCATTCAAACCAATCATCTTTAAGATGGCCAAAAGCTGGGCCTCCCCGGTGGCGCAGCGGTTGAGCGCTGGGTTGCGAAGCTGCCCGCAGCCTCTGCAGTGCGGGTTCGATCCCCGGCTGCTCCCCGGCCACCGGAGGAGGGTCCCACATGGCGCGCAGACCTCTCCTGCCGCCCGCTGCTCCCCTCAGCAGTGTACTTCGGTCCTTCTGCCTGCTCTGCTCCCTGCTCTGGCTCTAGTGAATACTCTCACCCTCCCGTGCTTCTGACTGTACCCAGTGCTTGTATAAATAAATAAATCTTTAAAAAAAAAAAAAAAAAGATGGCCAAAAGCTCAACAGAACCTTATATCCCATCTAAGTCCAAATGCAAACATGGAACTCTACTCTCTAATATAATTTTATAATCAAGTGTTCCAGGAAAAGTCAATTTATATTTTAGCTTATAGTCTATGATTTTTCAAAAATTTGATAATGGTGACAAATCTCATGCATATCTTCAGTAGTGATTCCATATACATAACAGAAAATCAAATTATTGTACTTTCACATGAGTTCTATTGTTATGTAAGGTCAAAGTATATTTTAAAGTCCTCAATCAATAGTAAATAGGGAAAATTGTGGATAAAGTATTCCTCTGATATCCCTCATAGTTTTTTTACTCATTACCCCAATACAGACACCCCCATCATTGCGTTATTGTAAGCCCAGTGGTCCTCAAAGTTCTGCCTGGTTCACTGGTTCTAGACATACCCCCGATATGTCCTCTCTTCATCCTCTACTAGAAGAGAACTAGTTTGTGTTCCACTTACAAAATACTTTGCCTCCAACATCACAAGGTTTCATATTTTCACATCAATTTTAGATGTGCTATTATGATTATGTGCTATTATGATGACTGGACTCACTCCCCTCCCCCGGCCAGGCCTCCTCACTCCCCCTAATAATGTATAGTCATTTTAAGAGTGACCATTTGTACATAAAAACAACATGTTCATTTTCTAGCTAGTCTAAATACTACAAATTTCCTTACAGTCAGAAGTAAAGAAGCGAAATGAAAACAACCTGGATAGTTAAGTATTTGGAAAGTAAGTGGAAGGTTTCACACATCCCTTAAATCATACTGTACATATTACTGTCAACCATGTGAGAGAACTCTAAGAAATAAAGATCTTCAGGTCCTATCTCTCACTTGTTTGTTCTGCTCCAACTTTTTTATGATCTTCTCATAATGGAATTATAACACAAATATCTAACAAAAACTTTTTAGTCAGCATTGCTGATATAATAAATAACTCCTAAATCTCACTGGTTTTTAACAACAAAAATTGATTTCTTGGTCCTGTTATGTGATGGAGGCTGTGGGTTGGTCATAACCACTGCAACTTCCATCAACTCTCTATCAACACTTCTGTGCTACAGGTCTTGCTCTGGGACACAGACTGAAGGACTGGCTGTTTGAGACATGTTGTTTTTAAGGCACAGAGAATGAAGCAGGAGCCAAACGCACAATGGTTCTTTAAGCTTTTGCCAGAAGGTGGAATAATTTGCAACTCATTTGGCCAAAGCAAACAGCACAGCCAAGTTCAATTTCAGGGGAGAGAAGTGTATTCCTTCTACAGTAGAGGATACCACAAGTTACATGGAATTGGGCATAATGTCTAACCTCTCAAAGTGAAGGGTGGAATATGTCACCAGGGACAAAAATGTGAATTACCCGAGAAGGAAATCTTTTTCTCCTGGTTATTTAATTTAGTTCTCTGTGGCACAATGGTTAGATGGGGTCCAAACCATTTCCCATTACCTGCTTGGCATAACTGGGTTACATTTCCCTGAGCATTACCTAAGCCTTGTGTCTGAGTTCTGGTGAATGAAATGTAAGCACATTTGTCCTCTAAAATACTCACACACAACTATCCATTGTCTTTTTCTTCCAACTACCCAGAGAAGTCCAGAGATACAGACAGTCTGAATCACTGCTTGAAGGAGAGCTGTCTGAGGGCACACATGCCAGACCCTCATGTGGTTAAGAAATCAGCTTTTTTTGCATTAAATAACTGATATTTTCATTGTTTTTCTTGGGGGAGAGCTTATTTGGGCTAATTCACTGCACAAATCTAAAGACCTCTTCATTTTTATATTCATCTTAGGGAACTGACAGTTTATCTGTATGTGAGCTATCCCAAGTTATATTATTGTTACTTTACTTTATCTAAGTTGGTAGATAACTCAAAGAAGGGATTTCCAGATTGAGGGAGAATGCTTGTATATTCGAGCTACTCCTAAAATGTAACACATCCAGGTATTATACCCAGATTCCCCCCAATAACAACACTAAGTCCCTTCAGGACGCTGTGGAGAAATCAACATTTACTACTTACCAAAAAATCATTTTCACTGAAAAAAAAAAAAAGCTAGATTTCAAGGTCAGCATCAATTCCAGAAATAAAGTTCTTATGTCATAAGGAGGTAGCAAGCCAGGACTTGCATCAGCAAATGAGCACAGAAAACAATGGCCCACAACCCAGGTGGGCCTCTGGTGGTACACTTTTGGTTAAGAAATAAATGAAGGGTGAATAGATATATTTATTTCTTACTCCAGGCTTAAAACCCATCTGAAGTGGTATGATTAAGATCAGAGCAGTTAAACCAGCATCTATTCCGCAACTTTGTAATGAGAATTAAATGAGTAAAGCATTTAGAAAAGAAGCAGGCACATAATAATAAAAAAAATGATAATTTTTTTAAAGTGTCCCATTTTAGAATTAAGGAATTTGAGACTCAGGTAAACTATTTTTCCAATATCAGGTGACAAATGACTAACATAATTAGAATTCAAATTGAGAGACCATTAATTCTTTGAATGCTATATGTCTTTTCAAACATATTGGTAAGTACCTAAACCAGACTTTAAAACCAGGATACTGTTCTTTCAGGAACAAAACTATTATTCTCCCAGTTACCAAAGTCCTTCTGGTTTGAAGGCCACCCAAAACTGAAATCTCTCTCATAGGACTCAACATGTTTTTGACTCTAGAGCCCACAAAATTTAGCATATTTGTGTTAGTGATGACAACTGACTCACTCTGACTCCCAAGATAGACCATCCTTAAGCGTCTCCCTAGGTAAAGCTAGGGAGCCCTAAATGAAGTATGTAATGAAATGAAACCCACTGGAAGAATAGTATTTAAAACAAAATGTCAACCTTGACTATTCCATAGATAGCACATTAATGAGGTTACCTACACGGAGAAAGAGCCCAGTCTTCATTTCTCCTGGTTTCTGTACTTTTCTTCTGGGGAATTTCTCCTTTGCCTCTTGCGACTCATAAGTTTCAAAATGAGAAAGTATATCCATTCTTTTTAATATAATGCTTCTCTTCCCCAAGTGTTTTCCTTTAAGTATAATAAATTTCTTATTGGAAATTGAGTCTTGACATAAGACTTCTCAATTTGCTAGGAAGGGAAATATACTATGGAAGTAGGTGCTAGAGCAGAGCAAAGCTCCATCTCATGAGCCCAGGGTTTAACAAAATCAAGACTTGTCTAAAGAAAATCAGGGAAATATTAGTCTAGTGAAAAACAAAATAAAATTCTTGCCTGCTCAGTTTCTGGCCCGTCTTGTTAAAATCTGCATTGCTGGAGGATCTGTGAAGAAGAGCAATTTTTGAACATCTATTGCCAACTCTGCCATTTAATCTTCACTCACAGACTCCCCCACAAATATTTACTGGTTGTAGAAAACCTATGCTTTCTCTTGTATCCTACACATACCATTTTGTCTGCGCAAAGACTCTCATTCCTGTCTTTGCCACATAACAGTTTCGTGTGTGTGTGTATTATATCTATTTCATTTTAAATTGACATACTTTGGTTTTGATTGTATGTGACTGCATGTGATTCAAAGTACAGGTTCACACCTCTTCAGTATATGTTACCACACCACACCCACCACCAAAGTACCAGTTGTTGCCTAACCATTTCTAAGCTCCATCTTGGTTTTGGCTTAAACACCATGTTCCTACCACTCACAACATCCACACCCAGCTGATACCTTGGTAATTCAGTCAACAATGTCTCTTTCTAATAAACCCCAAAAGGACAGTGTGATATCTATCACATGCAAAAGGCTCTTAATAAATATTTATAGTATGGATTAAAATTGCATTGTCAAGTGGGATATTATAATTTTAAAAAAGCTTAATATGTGAATGTCATGTTCTGCTATTTAAACTTGGGATTAATGAATTATAGAAGATTTCCAAAATAAACAGTTTGGACAAAACATGCATCTTCGCAATTTGAAAAGCTCACCCCAAAATCTGAGGATTGGAAGAAGTGGAGCCATTTAACATTTGGTTAAAAGACATAAGGCAAAAAAAGATGATATGCCCATTTTTCTATTAAAGCATAATTTTTTTGGTATTCTGCACAATTCTTTACACTCTAGTTACAATGGTATATGTGGGTATATGTGGGAAAAAAGCTCTGACATTTTATAAGTCAACGGTCTGGTGAACAGTGTTGAAAGTGCTGGATTGAGACTCATATTTAAATATGTGTTCAGTAATTTTGCCTGGTTTCCTATTGTTGTTTTGTACATCCAAGACAATCAATCAAAAAATACAATAAAATTCTGATGAGAGGGCAAGAAATAACCTTTCATGACAATGTCTAGGCCACATATGATTTGTTTCCTGAAATTGAGGTCCTAAGTGACAATTCTGTTTTTGACCTTGTATTTCTTCGAGGTTTTATGTCTGTGCTTGTAATGAGTTGCCCAGCCTTGGTCTTGGTCTCTCCTGTTCTGTGGCATGTCATTATCTCTTTCTTGTTTCTCTTCTGTTGTTTCAGTCTATGATTTGCAAGGGCTTGTTCTTTTAAAGCACTTTGTTATCTGACACAGATAGCTTTTTTCCTAGGTATTTTCTCTCCACAATTCTACTTCCCACTAACCAGAGAAAATGTCACTTGAAATATATGGGCCTGTTTTCTCCTCTGATATGGGAAAGAAGTATATTTACAGCTAGATCCACTAAATAAATCCAGAGAAAAAAACCTTAAGGAAAAAAGAGCATTAAAATTTCCTATAAGTTTTCTAAATTAGTAAACATAGACACCATTTAATTTCTAAATACAGAGGAATCACTTCCCATTTTTCCACAATGCCAGAAAGTGGGGTAATCCTCTTTTAATAATGTACTTAACAGAGAACTGTTATAAATAAATGTGTTAAAATTCTGATGTTGTAGGACTATTTCTTAAAATATAAATAACAGAACGGAACATTAGCTAATCTATCCCTATGATTTCAAAGTCAGTCAAGCATACTGGGCTCCTCAGGAAGTTATTATAAACAGCAATGGTCATCACATTAAACTACTTATTTTTTTTAAGTTGGAGCTTTCTCCTTTTTTCCAAGATCCAAGTAACTGGGAACTGATTAAATATAATCTAGATGGTATCACTTCCCATCTAGAGTGTAATTAACAGCTTCCTAATGAATTCAGTCTTTCTCTTCATTCTGACTTTTCTCCTTAAAATAGTTCTATAATGTTCCCTCCTCAGTCAACTTACAGTGATCCCCTAGCTTTTACAGTATCAGGTTCCATCTACTTTATCTTGTTTTAAAGACCTTCCAAGATTGAGTCTTCTAGTTTCCAACTGAGCTCAAATCAAAGTCTATGTTTCTATATCATAGTTATTTATACAATTTCTAATATTACTCACTGTGATTTCTTGTAAACTAAACAGATTCCCAAAATAACTCCCTTCTATCTACATGATTAATTCTTAGAAACAAGGACGTTTCACACATCTATTCTCTCCAGGGCACCAAATACATTAAGGAGAAAAGAACAAAGGAGTGAGAACTTTTCTTGCTAGACAAAGATGTATGTCTTTGCAGGTCCATTGAATAACTGAAGCATCCTAAGCATTTAACATACATCTGTGCACAATAAAAACACAATGAATGGTTATCATTAGCACTATGTTATTTAATCCTCCCAACAAATGTATAAGGGGATACAAATGAAAGAGGACATGATTGTCCAAGAGACATACTAGGAAGTAGCACTGGAACGTTGTGAATTGCAATGTTTCCCCTAGAACTTGACAGAAACAACTCAAAAATGCTTTAAATAAAAAATGAGGTTGTTATATCAATAATAGAGTCCAGAAGTGTAGTGACTCCAGGAATGGTTAATTCAGTGGCTCAATAACATCATCAAGGGTCAGGTACTCTTTTTCTTTCCAATCTACCTTTTTTAGCTTGATGCTCAGGCTAGTATCCACCAGAAGCCAAACACCTGAACAAAAATTCCAGCCCAAACATCCAGACACAACCATCCAAACAAAGAACATATACTCCTCAGCCATGAAAAGCCTCCTCCAGAAATTCCCCAGCAGTCACCCAGTCCTGTCTCACTGGTCAATGCTTACAATAATGGCTAACAAGGAAAATGGGACCATGATGATTAGCTTGGGCACAAAACTATCCACCTCTCTCAGGAGCAGGCATAAAGCTAAGTTCCTATGAAGTGTGTGGAGCAGAGAACCAAATCCAGGTTCTACTAGAAAGGAAATAGCGGGGGGAAATGAATGGATGGTGGGGGGAAAATCAACAGGGCTTGCTTTCCCTATGCTGCCTCAATGATGAAGCAAATATTAAAGAAGTTATCAATTGTTTAATGGAACATGTAAGTATCTATGATTATTACAGAGAAAGAGGGAAAGGTCAGGGAGGGCTGGAGAAGGGAGGGAAGAGAAAGGAAATAATGAAGAAAGTAAGGAAAGAAACAAAGGAGAGAAAGCCCAAGTGAAGGTCAGTTTGAGTCATGTTAACCGTGTTTGTGTGTGTGTGTCTCCCTCCCACAGGCCATGGAAGTACGTACTGACAATCAGAGCTCTGCAAGAGGGTCTGGCCTACTAGACAGGCTTTCAGGGGTTAAGTGATTTCAATCCCAATGGGAAGAGATGGTAACCATTCTTGAGAGTGGACCATCGAGAGCTAATGAGGCTGTCGGCACCATGAGCTAAATCCAGGCACAGACAAATCAAAATGATTCGGCAGAAGGCATAAATAACAAAACAACGCCTTCTAGTAGTAAACTATAAAAAAGGATGAAATTTGACTGATTTCATTCTTAAAAGTTATCGTCTACAACTATAGAGAAAGATAATTTCCTTAAAGAAGGGGGACAAAGAGCAGGAAGTGATGTTACTTAATGAATGTTTCATGTTTTACAGTATGCTAGGAATCACAGTGACACCATAAACAAAAAGGTTAACTTAAACAGCAATTATCATTGAATACAGATAAATTTTAATAAATAGAGATTCCAGATTTGCATAGGCCTGTAATTCAAGGTTTACATAAAGATGGTCAGAGATGCCAAAACCATCTTGGCCCGTCCCATAGATGCTCCACAGGTTGAACTTGGCCTTTCTCTTTTTTTTCTGGACTACCAGAACATGTATAAACTAGCTCAAAGCAGAAGTGTGTCTCTGATGCCATCCTCTGTGCTTTGGAGCAAATGTGGGGACCCAGAAAGCTGAGGGTCATGTGCCACACATGCCATCTGGGGAGACAGAGCTCCTGGACAGAAGTCCCCACAACACCAATTATTAGTGTCCACCCTACCTGCTCTGACCCATTTCAGTACTCTCATCTGTGAAATTAGGATAGTCTCACTGACTGACCTTTAAGATATAGAGGATAATTGTGTAAGATTTTAAACACTAAGTGCCTGATCCAAGCAATATTAGATGCCATTATTATCATATTAACAATTGTCAATCACTCATGAGACTCCAACCCAATAAGATTTTCTTCTGAAAATGTTTTTGCTTCCTTTCTTCAGTGAGAGGTGTAACAAAGCATTAATAAAACTCTTCCAAATCCCTGGACATTAAGTAGGTCAAGATATCTAATCCCCAACAGTCTTCTAATAAAGCCAAGTCAGGACAACTGAAAAAGTCAGGGGTCAGCAGACAAGAATGAGTCTCTAGAAGTCCACTACAGTATCTGCTCCCTAGGAGCCCTGTGGTTATGTCGGTATCCCACACAGTGCTCAGTGGAAGCAATGAGTTTATTTAGAGTATCTATGCTCCCTTGCAGCAGCAAACACTTTCAATTGGCTATTGAATATGCCAGGCAATTTGCATCTCTAGAGAGCAAGTTAAGGTTGGGTTTCTGCTGAACGTTTTTTTAGAGTAACTAACACATCTGTCAAGGAACAGCTCTTAGGAAGAACGTGCTCACCACTTACAGATTTTTCTTAAATAAGTAAGCCAACTCTTTTCATTACTTATCAAACCATGGTTTGGCTGTTCTGAAGAAAGAACCTGGGGAAATGTGATTTTGGAAAACTCAGATCATTTTAAGCAGACCCAGTGATCCAGCTTGAACATGGCAATCCTGCCCCATGTCATCTGTACTCAGGCACATGGAGTACTTCATGACACCTCAAATGCATTCCTTAGGGACATCCTCTGCCATACCAGGGACTGCCAGGGAACTACGCAAATTGAACTGTAGAGCCTGAACATGGGCATCTCACAAATCATGAAGATGAATATACAAATTATACATCAATGATATCCCAGGATCACAGTAACATTAGTAATTATGGGTTTAGGAAAACTTGGCAGCATCAAATGGCATGAATGTCTGTACAGGGCTAGTGAATTGAACTGAGACTGCCAATTTTTGCAATCTTTACATTTGAGGCAAATTTTTTTCAATCAATTCCATTCACTACCTACAAAAAAATTTAATTCACATTTAAATCCCCCATCCTTAGCCAGTTGATTAGTGTTTTCATTAAATCCTTTAGCAAATTGTGTCTTAGATAGTTCAGGTTACCATAACAAAATATCATGGAGTTGGGTGGCATTAAACATCAGACATTTATTGGTGATAGTTTTAGAAGCTGGAAGTCTGTGCCCCACTGCCAGCTTGGTCAAGTTCTAGCGAGAGCTTGCTGTCTGCTTTGCTGATGACCATCACTTTCTGACTGTGCCTTCACATCACAGAGAGAGCTCTCACCCTCAGAACCTATTCTAACCCTCATTATCTCACAAAGGCCCCATCTCCAAATACCATCACAATGAGGGGGCAGGCTTCACTGTATGAATTTCAGGGGGAAGAGAGTTTTCAATCCATCACAAAAGTATATGTCAACTGTAGCCTAAAAAAATGAAACTGAGTTACACTATTGAATGCCCACACCTGTTTCTATGACCAAATATTTGCATATAAATGTCAATAAGTAGTCCCAAAGTTTAAGGAAACAACATGAAATCACATTTATTCAATTTCCTTATCATTATGCAATAAATGGATGGATAGGAATCATGTTTCCTACTCTTTTAAAAGTAATTAGTATTTTTTTCTCCTTGCAGTTTCCTATTCCTGCCACATTTATTTTGCTGAGAATCACACAATAACTTTTTGTTGATGTGAAACAAAGAATAACGCACATCATAAGCATAGTAATTAATGGGTTTTCACAAACCAAACCTAAGTCACCAGAAGATAGATCAACAAAATAAAACAGCAGCATGACAGAACCAAGCCACCAACCACAGGCCCTCCCAGATTCCTGCCGTTACTCCTCTTAAGAGGACCTAGCAGCCCTAAGTTTAACGCCACTAATTCATTTTGCCCTATATTTTGTATTTAATTAAAGGGAATCTTACAGATGCTTTTGTTTTGTATCAGGCTTCTTTACTGTAACACTTTATTTCTGAGATACACGGATGTGGCTGTATGTTACAACAACACTTGGTTCTATTATAAGAGCTGCAGAATATTTTGTTTCATGAATATGTCAAAAATAATTTACTCATTTATTGCAAATAGGCATTTGGTTAATTTTCAGATTGAATAATGCTAATATAAATATAATGATACATGTGTTTTGACGAATTCACACATTATGTGTTCATATTTATCAGGGAAGCTGCTGGGCCACTGAAAATACATATTTTAAGCTGCAGGAGAGCTGCCCATTCCTCTGTGACTAGAGCAATTTACGACAACTGACGGAGTTTTCTATTTCCACATCCTTGCTAACACTTCCTATCTCGTTTTCCATTCTGCTGAGTGTGTAGATTATCTCATTACAGTTTTCACTGCGCTTTCCTTATGGTTAATGAAGTTGAGAGCCTTTTTTATGTGTTTACCATTTGGTTTTACTCTTTTGTAAAGTGCTTGAATATTTCTGCCCATTTTTCTACTGAGTTTTCTGCATTTTTTTCTTACTTATATATAGGTATACTTTGTATATTCTGGATAAGAATCCTTTGTCAGTTACATGTGTTACAAGTATCTCTCCCTACTCTGGCTTTTTTTATTCCCATAACAGGGTCCTTTATTGGAAAAAAAAATTCAGTGTTAACATCACCCAGTTTATTTTTTCTCTATTTGTTTTCCATCCTTTATAAGAAATCTTTGCCAGTGATAAGGTTCTCTTCTATTTATAGTTTTGTTGTTTTACCATCCACATTCAAAACCATAACCTGGAATTTTTATGCCTGGTTAAAATATTGTTTTATACAGATATTTACATGATTTGGCATTACTTGTTGAAAAGACCATTCTTTCCCCCATCACACATGAGTGCCACCTTCCTTATAGATCAACTTGATGTCCCACGGTAACTGTTTTGAGACTTTCTACTCTGTTTCACTGATTTATGTATCTTTACAACACTATAATACCCCAGTTACTATAGCTATAGCTTTATATTGCCTTGATACCTGGTAATGTGAATACTCTAGGTTTGCTTTATTTAAAATATTTCCTTGTCTTTCATGAAGTTTATAGAATTGGCTCATCAGTGCTTGCACACATACACAAAAAAAAATACTGCAGGAATTTTGATTATGATTTGCATTAAATCTATATAGAATTATAGAGAGCTGACATTTACTATACATAGTTTCCCAATCTATGAACACAGCATTTCCTTCCATGTGCTTAATCTTAATTTCTCTTATAAATGTTTTATAGTTTCATTTTCATTAGTTTCACTTCTAGGTATTTGAATTATTTATGCTGTTGCAAATGACATTTTTTTTAAAAAAGCCCTTTCCATTTGTAATTACTTTATGCTGGTATGCAGGAATAGAATTAATTTTATACATGTCAATCTCATTTCTAGCAATCTTGCTAAATTCACCTATCAAGTTTTTAACTTTGTAGTTTCCTTCAATCTTTTTTGCATGTAGAGTCATATCACCCATGAGTAGTGACTATTTTATTGCTTCTCTAAACCTTTGAATTTCAAGGAAACAGAATCATGATCTCATTGGATTTCTCCTTCCATTTGGGAGAAATGGACCTGTTAATACCTGCCTAGCAGTACTTCATCATTGCAATGGACAAGTGAATTCTATGTAACTTTTGCTCTTTTCCTTCCAAATGGGAGTTTGTAGTACAGCTAGTCTATATTTGACCCATCATTAGTTGAGGGAGATAACTTGGCTGTGAGTTCCTAAATGGCCAGGCTGCCAGAAGTAACAGTCCACATCTCCAAAAGACATCAAGCTGGTTGCAGCAAATGCATAGGCTTTGAGTTGCTTCCCTTAAGCTGGGGGTCTGTATAACATTATTGATAATTCTATATTCTTCAATATTGTTCTTCATTGGTCACTTATCTCCCCTGGCTGTCCTCTCATCTTTATGTCATTGGTATCAGCAGCAGCTCTTTCTCTGCCCAACTCTACGAGAGAGTATTCCCAGATTTTTTTGCTAGGTCTCTTCTACTTGTTTTCTTCAGTTCCACTGTTATTGATCTTATCTTAGGACTAGCTCCAAGTAGCTTATATATGAGATACCTAATCATTTTTTCCCATTGCAAGAAAGTTCCCTCATGAAGGTCAACCAGAATTTCAAAAGTAGCCTACTCAATATCAAAATCATAATTCCGTAACAAAACAGTTTTTCTGTTCTTTTCTATATTTTCTAAATGATGATACAATTATTTTCATTTATAATGCTCAAAAAATATAACTTGCCTTTTGGTTTTCTCTTCCTCATTCCTTCAACACCTATATACAATTGAAAGACACTAATCCAACACCAAGCACCTGAGGTAGCAGAGGAGAAACATGCTGATCACGCCCTCCACAAAAATGGTTGTCAACCACTATCACATTTGTATCTCACTTCTGTTCTTTATTGGTCACTGCAATTATCTCAGGATTATCCCTCACCAAATTCTCAGTAACTCTTGGTTTTTCTGTAAGAGTCCCTTGACCTTCAGGCATTCAAACATACAATTAAAGACCACTGTCCTTGAGTTGACAAAATTCTTTTTTGTCAGACACTGAAGACTCTAAATTTCTGGTATTTTTTTCCAACTCTGAGACTCCCACCCTCTTTCATTTCAGTGGGTAGTCTAACAAACTTGTTTATCTTTCTATTCTGTCTACATTATATCCTCTACAAACTCTGCCTCATTTCCAATTCTAATGATTGCTTAACTGACTTGCCTACAGTTGTAGCCCTTTTTCCAGAAGGATATGTGAGTTTCATTTTCCTCCCCCGCTCATTTTAGAAATATTTCAATTTCTTACAATTTAGGGAGGTTTTATAAGCTGAAACAAATATAGTTTCCATACTGGAAAGTCATAAATAAGCTTCTTTGAATTCTGAGTTTACAAATTCTAAGATGTTCACTACTGGAACCATTAAAAGTCTATCTTCTCATGAACAGTGTACTAGTCATAAAAAAAAAAATCAAATCCCATCCAATCAACAAAGGTGTTGTACTATGTCTTTTCTTGAAGGAGGAGTGGTAAGGAAATTTATATAACATGAGGCAAGTGAAAAAATTATAAAATCCTCTCTCCAAAGATTTAAACCATATGACAGTTCATTTCTCTTTCCCTGCCCGCCACACACACATCCAGTTGTCTTTTTTCTGTCTTTCTTTCTCTCCTCCTTCTCCCTAATTACTAGCTCCCTTCTACCCTGCCTCTACATCTTGTTCTTTAAAACCAACCCAAATGTTGATATGTCCCCTGACTCAATACTTCTTTTTTCCACAAAGCCTTGCTCATACCTGACCACCCTCAAAGATGACCCCATGTAATACCTGAACTTCCCACTTGCACTGATTCCTAAGCATTGCACTTTAGCTCCTATTCTGACTGCCTGGTGTATACACTTTTGACTTCACTGTAACCACCTCGGTCTTGACTCATCCCATCTTCTCAGCTTGACCCACAACCTCCTCTGCTCTCAGACTGTATAAATTGGTTGAAACAAGACTTGACTGACAGATGTAGAGCTTCCACATTATCAACTAGATTGTTTAACCTATAACAGGGGTGCCACAAAAGTTAAATTTCACAAAATTTTAATTTATGCAATAGAGCACAAATTTGGAATCACGTGTATTACATATGTACAATTGTATTCCCCGTACCTATGAAAATATTTACAGTCAGGGAAGCTATGTACTAGCTATATTTTCTCTCAGTTGTTTATTCAATTTTATTCCCCATAAAATGGGATTACGATTATACTTATTGTGACTACTCACAGGGCTGGTAGGAGGTATGGTTAATTAACATTTGGAGAATGCTTAAAAGTTTTTAGCTAAAGATATTCCATGGGTCTAAATCCCTGTATTTTATTCTCTAATAGTAGAGTGGTCTGGTTTGTCTGTTTGCATTGAAAATTGAAAGGCCATAAAGAATGGAAGCACATAAAAGACATTATGAATGTTTTCCTTAGATGCATTTATTCTTCAGATTTTAGAGATACTCATTTTAATACATATTTTGGAAGTGTGTTTAAGGCAGGGATGACTTCTGAATTATGGAACAATTTTCCTGAATTACTGCTAGCTGCTAATATGAAAGTCAACTATTTTCTCTCATGAAGATTTCTTAAACCATACTAAATAAAGGAGCAACTTCTCACCACTTTCATTTAATGGCTAATTTAATTTTAAATATGCGCATCAATGAGGTGCTGTTATTATCTAAAAGTAATCATAATAATAACTTCTAATTAGGTGAATCAGATGCTTCTTTTCTAAAATTACATTATAAAATCTGTAAATTACCTGTTAGAGTTTAAGTACATATGCACATATCTTAACATATATAAGGTCCAGCATGTATATTCATAAATGCCTTTATTAAAATCAGGCCAAGATATCAATAACATAACAGAGCACTAATAATAGGGATACTTTCATTGAGGGAGAAATATCACTTCTATGAAATCTAAAGAGATCCCCTAATCAAAATAAATTTTAATATAATCTCTCCTGTAAATAGATGGAGATATTGTTGCAAATATCACTATTTACTACATAGATATATACACATATACGTGACACCAGCTTTCATGGTAGCTTCTTGATCAAATATAAAATTTTAGCAGTATATATTTTCATATTTCTTGGAAAAAAGATTGACAAATTAAAGTACAGTTTAATCTCCAAAATCATATAGTCTAAACAAAACAAGTTTACCTCATAAGGTATGCCAATGAGCCCATCAATTAGAAGCAGTTCTTTTATTTGTATGTTCTTAGGAAACATTGATTTAAAACAATTTAATAGCAACAGCCTATAAAAACAACACTAGGTTATTGTTAAAGACATGTTGCTTGAATATTTGATATCCAATTTTAAAGGCTTAATTGAGTCTTATAAATAACAACAGCAAATGCTTACTGAGCTGGGTCTCCAGCTGCCCCATCCCCACTCCCAAAACAGGCTCCACTTAGGTTAGTGTCTCCTCGAGCTGTTCAGCCCGGTCCCTTTTAAAACTGACTAACTAGAGACAGAAATGAAGCGCTACACTGAAAGCACCTACAGCACTGCCATCTCCACACCTGCTCACTTTCTAGTTGCAGTCACACCAATGCAGTCAAGCTGGTGTCTTGTAGGCCCTGATATTTGTTAACGAAAGAATAGAACAGGATGCCCTGGTTCCTTTTAATTCTTGACAACCTTTATCTTAATGACACCCTCCAAAGCTATTTTAAACCAGATTCTGTTTTCCTCTCTCAACAAACTCTTACCAAATCCCTATTTCTTTAAGATTCCATTGATAGAGTGTTTCTGGCCTTTACCCAATTAAGTCTTCACAAAGCTTTACAGAGCTACTTCCAGCCTGCAATGGCTATACTGCCAAGGGCCCTCCAATCTAGCCCTTCTCAATGTCTGTTACACAGAACTGTGTTCCCAGGGGATGGTAATAGGTACCATGCAGAGAAATCTCTCTGTACTACAGGAATTCTGAAAGGTTTTAACATTGATATGCAGCGTGATACTTCAAGATGGGGACGAGATGAGTACTATTCCCCATTCTGATTTTAAGACTGATGTTCTTGCTTCATAGAGCATTTCATAGGAATAGTGACCCATAAGGCATCTTTGTGTCAAGTATTGTAAGCAATTTTTCTGAAATAAAATATACTGATGTGTCTACCTCCCTGCTGCTATTTTTCTCTCTAACACTCAGAATGTTTAATCCACAAAGGCAGACAAGCTTAAGCTCAGTTCTAGATATACAGAGGTCTGGGATGACTCAACATGAACTCATACCGCCGTTCTTTCTAATGTTTCAAGGGGCTCAAGTACTGGTCATGGGGCCTCTGCCAAACTGCTGAGACTAAATCCAGATTTGGCAATGTTGTCCCATAATGCTCTCTGTACCCAGCTCCAAAGGATAGCAATCTATAGACCTGGAGCTTGGAGTTTCTCATCCTTCCAAACTCTCTGTTTTGGTCAAGAGACAATCTCTGAATCCTGACTCTCAGGATGGAGTCCTAGCTACTGTCACCTACAAATCTGGATCTCTGGATATCAGATGTTCCACCTTGGCTGCTATACCTGACACTAGTTTTTATCTTTGCAGTTATCCATATTACCATCTCAATTATTTTTGTGATATCAGGCTCTACCTGTAGATCTGCATTCTCAGTTCTGGCAGCAGGGTTTGCTGCTAATTCATATGCTCATTACTGTGGACATGTCCAGAGCACCAACCCCAGGTCTTCTTGAACAAATTGGCTCCACTCTTCTAAGCCCTACCCCAAGCTACTGTACTGACAGTAAAGAGATAGATTTGAAAAAGAAAAATCAGTAAACATAACAACAATACAACTTCCAACTTATTACTCTCAATGTAGAATTTTTACTATTAAACCTAGACTCAAAAATTGTATCACCACCCTAGAAATGGTATCTAAAGAATTTTACTCAAGAACATTTTCTGCAGTGAAGAAAATGTCCAAAAAAAATTTTACAGCTTTACTGAGGTATTAACTGATACACAAAAATCTACCCATATTTAATGTACATGATCCGATGGGGTCACATACATGTGCTCACACACCATCACCATAGCAGTCTCAAAATTAAACTGCCAGTTTGGAATGTAATTGGGTAAGTTTCCTAACAATATCCCACTATTCCCTTCAAAGTGTAGAAATTTGGGGACAGATGTCTATTGTCTTCTGATGCAATCCCACTCATTGGTTCTACATCAAAATGTAACAGTTTCTTAAACCATAAAGAATCCCCTGAGAAAATATCCTCATATGCAGTTATAGAATTATGAGATTTAAATGTGAAATTTTGGTGAAATATTTTGAAATGTTTACCAGTCTGTTTTTAACTCTCTCAATCTGGGACCCAATTCTGAGACAGGACTATTCCAGCACCATCCACACAAATTGTTTCCTCACAGGAATAATGACCCATCAGAAATGATAATGAGAACTCATCTTACTTAGACCATCACCATAAAAATATGGAGCCGATGGCTGGAGGCCTTGCCCATGCCCCTTCCACACCCTTCCAAGTACTAGTCCCTGAGACTCTGTGCTGAGGGCTCCGATGTTTCAGGACCTCAGAAGACTGCCAACAGACATGGAATTCACCTCCAGGAGCTGCCATCCATGACTCTCAAGAATTGGTGTCTAAATGACCCAACTCCCTCAATTCACTGGTGGGGTAAGTCTGATGTGTAAGTTTTGATCCATTTTATGGTTTTCTCAGGGGACTGACCTCCACTTATATACTGCTGGCTTAATAATGTCCTTTGCTTACACAGACAACTCAGAAATATTGCAGGCTCAGGTCCAGACCACAGCAATAATGTGAATACTGTAATAAAGTGAGTCACATGAATTTTTTGGTTTCCCAGTACAGATAAAATGTGTTTATCCTATACTATGGTTTATTGAATGTGCAGAAGCATTGTGTCTAAAAAATGTACATGACTCAATTTAAAAACACTTTATTGCTAAAAGATGTTAATCATTGAAATGCAATAAAGCAGTGTGTAAAGAACAGGATTACCTGTAATTGGCTCCCCCACACTTTGCTCTGTATATTTTCCCATAATCTTCAGCCTCAGGTATGAGGATTCTTGCTGTTGTCTAGTTCATCATCTACCTAATTTACTCAGGTGGAACTGGTTTGCTTCAGAAAGTCCTAATTGATACACATAATCCTGGGGTGCTTGTTGATAAAACCCCCTTTCACTTTCAAGTGTCCTGATTTTGGTGATAAATTATATTGTCACCCAATTTTGTCTTTTTTCATTTGCTAAACTGATGGATAGACAAGACGCTTATACATTTCTCTGCCAATCATTACAGTCTTCCATCTAAGACTTACCTAATTTCCCTAGTTCCTCAATCCCAGTTCTTCCCTGACACCTGAGAACTGACAAACCCATATCCTTGTATAACAAACTCTACAATTACTTACTGCCTTCACTGAGAATCACTTTTTTTCTGGTTTTATACAAAATGTGTAAAATTGGGGCTTTATTAATATCTCAAGGATATTACTTTTCAAAGATATTATTATATTAATAATACTATATTATTATATTGATATAATATAATGTATTAATATATTAATATATAATTATAATTAATATGTTGATATAATATATTGTTATATTTATATTATATTATTATATTAATACCTCAAGGATATTATTTCATAATGTTTCAAGGATAAACAAAACTTGTCCAGTTGCATACTTTAGGAAAACCCAAGTGATCTGAGCATTAAGGCAACCCTGGCAGACACGAAGGAAAAGAAAATAATCAGCTCCATGTGATCTAGACCAGTGAGGGATAGTTAATGTCTGAGTCACGAGATCTACCGAAGGTGACAAAGATTCTATGCGGGTGTATGAAAAATAATACTATTTATTTTGAAATTTTATAATCTGCTGTCATTTTTAGTTTGTCATCTTTGAAAATAATCTGTATGAAGGAACAGCAAAGATTTCACAGAGAATAACATCTGCTCAGTGGCAAGTCACTGGCTAATGAATAGGAGTTCTGTTTCTCTGGTGCAAAATATGAGGAAGAATATTTAGATTTAGTTACAAAGATGAGAGAGCATACTGCAGTATAGAACTGAGTAAAAATCTACTTAATGGAAACACAGGTATTATGAAGAGAGCAGTAAGAAATATTTTACACCAGTGCACCTAATTATGTTTGACTAAGGAAGCTTCAGATCTACTTTTTCTCATTGCCTTTTTTAATATAATTGGGAAGGCATAATTTTTAAACTTGTCATGTTATCAATTTAGCTTTTGATTCAAATAAACAGACAAAAACTAAATACACATCCACTGTCTCTATTATTGAGGGATTTCTTAGGAGACATGTCAGTATGTTTAAGTAAAAATGATCCAAAAAATCAATTATAGAAATAAATGAAATTCCAATATGCCTTTTCCATGTACATTATTTATTAAGAAACATGAAGACACAGAAATGTATGAGTAGTTTTTTTCCAGAAAGATGTGCACCTGAAATGTTAATATTCTTAAATTATTGGTGATTTTTTTCCTATTTCTTCTAACATAAATGAGAGTAATGTCTTACTGTGTCTATTTTAAAATGCAAAGGTTCCAAATTTCAAAAATATTTGGAGATTTCTGAGACTAAGGAAATCTTTTGTAAGTTACCCAGATAATGTAAAAGAAATTCAAAGAGAAAATTTAACAGGGTTGGTTGAAAGGATAAAAAACTGCATAATTTTGAAACCTTATAATAAATTCCATTCGCAAATTTTCTTTAATTGGCCATTTTCAGTGAATATGCCTATACCACACATGACTACCAGCACCATTTAAGCAATAAAGCAATACACACAGAGCTATATGTTGCTTTTGGCCATAAACTCCCCACAGTTCTTCACACTCGTTCCTGTTCCCTCTATTCCATATCCAAGCAGCCAGATGTAAACAGTCCATTGAAACCGGACAACACAGATGGTCCCCAACTTATAATGGTCTGAGTTGTGATTTTTCAGCTTTGCTTTGGCATAAAAGCATGGCAACCCAGAAGAATCTAGGGCTGCACGCACACATGCTGCTGGGCAGCACAGCCAGGCAACTCCAGGTCAGCACTCCGCCTCTCAGTATTTTTAGTTAGCATGGATTTATTTGAATGTAACTTCATTCACACCAAGAAAGATTTATCTTACAAAGAATTTACATATGAGTCTGGATCCTTGAGTGACTGACTATATGGGGAAACCCTCCAACCCATCCCTGATGCCTAAAGTATTATGAATCAAGTAAAAGCTAAAACTTATTTAGTGCCACCACTACTATTTACCAACACAAAATGTCTCCAGATTTTAAGTTTCAGTAGGAAAGATTAAAATTTCCCTCCAAGGGGACTCAGCTGATTTACCTGCCAAGAATATACTGGAGAAATTGTTTAACGAGTTTAATAATTTTGATCATCTTTTTATCTTTACCAGCTTTGTGGAAAAAATGACATTGGATCATACCAATGATCTCTATTTCTTATAAATGAGTATGACTATCTTTGCCTAAGTTATATGGATACGGCTTTTTATTTTTCCTTTATGTGATAAACCTATTCTCTACAGTGATGTTTGTTTTTCATACTGATTTCTAAATGGTCATAATGTGATAAAACAGCTATATTATGTTGTATCTGTGGAAGGCATTTTTCCCACTTTGTCTATTTGACTATGATAGTTTCTTTACCATGGAAAAAATTTATGATTTTGTTAAATATACTTATCAGTCTATACCTCTATAGCTTATACACTTTGTGCCATGCACAGAAAAGTTTCTCCCATTAATAATTTAATGTCCTATGCTTCTTTCCAGATCATTTGTCCTAATTATCTCATGTTGCATAATAAATTACCCCCAAAATACAATGGCTTAAGATAACCACCATCATTGCAACTGTCTCTCATAGTTCTAGAGAGTGGGTGCCCCTGAACACTATAACTGTAAAAAAAAAAGGGGGGGGAGGGAAAACCTGTTTCTCACTTAAGACACTCACATGGTTATAGTCAGAGTGCCCAGAATTTGAGTTAACTCAAAGGGTTCTTCACTCATGTGTCTGAGAGTCGATACTACTTACTGAGAACTTTTCATGTGTCTAAGCAAGAATCTCAAAAGGGAAAGAGGAAGCTGCAGTTACTTAAGGTCACATTCTATTAGTCAAGCAATCACAAAACCAGGATTTAAGGAGAAGGTTATTTACTCCACCTTTTGATGGGAGTATAAAGATTATCAGAGACATGTTTTGAAACTGCCATGTCTTGCTCTTTGTCGTTTCTCTCCCTGCCAACACCAAGCTTGAGGAGCTGGGTCCAAAGGCCGTGGTTGGAGGTAACTCCTCAGATTCAAGATGTCCCAAAAGGGTTCAACTGAGTGAAGTAGAATTCAAAGTTAGGTACTAGATGAGTGAGTTCTAAGATGAATGAACAATAATGAAGCATTTGTGCAAGCTTTGGGAGGAAAGTACACAGATATTAACTGTAATGATGTAACTGGCAACAGCAGCAAGTCTGCATGCAGAGAAAATATCCTTGCCATGTGACAGCAGCCAAGGAGCAAAAGATGACATTGTAACAGTGTCCCAAACCCAGCTCCTCAAGCAAGTCTGCTAATCCAATACCACCAAACTGAGGTAGTTCCAACCATGGTACAGCCACACATCAACTTGTTCCCAAAAATGAAAAGTTAACTGAAACAGTCTAAACAACTGAAACAGGCCCAAAAAAGAACTGAGCTCCTGAAATTTATGCCTGATAGGTAGACAATCACTCTCTCCAGTCAAGACATCCCTGGTAGTTCCACCAGAACTGTGGCAGGACAATCAAGTAGTTGTTGCCACACAAGACGCAAACTTTTTAAGTGAAAAAAAAAAAAAGCCACATTGTTATACTTTTTAGCTTCTAATGGTTAATGTAAATCTTACCAAATAAATTTTGTGGGTCAGCACTTTTCTTGTCCCCTTCTCCTTGCTTCAAAGGCATGAAGGCATCAGACTATTGCAAAGAAGTGGCCACCTCTTCTGGAACATGTAGACATTTGAGAAATATTTCTGTTTGAAGAAGACAGAGGGAGAAACAAGAATTAAATCAGTGACAAACTGTCTTCAGACAGTCTAGCCTAGAGGAACAAAAACCCAGAAATTTGAAATCATGAGTTGATACTATAAAATTTCAGTAAAATGTAAAAAAGGCATATGTGCTCTTAACCTTGAGCCCCATGACTGACACTGTATATAGGTTTTGCCAATAGGACTGTATATGCTTTGACTGTTGGGCAGCTTCCAGGTCAAAACTCAAATGAGGTGACTTTTGCCTTTAAAGGTTTACTTGCCAAAAACCAACTTAATAGTCATGAGAAAATAACAAATGTCCTTACTCACAGTTCATATTTTAAGCCATTTAGTTTGGGGCTCTATATTACTTGACTGAGTCTGAAACCAATGTGGCTTTAAGCAGTTGTGTGTACTTTGAATAGTTGCAAATAATGTAGATAAGCTTACTGAGAACTTATGAATGAACATAAAGGTATGGCATCACCCTTCAAGTTTAAAATGTTTGGAGCATTATAAATATTCATTTCACAACTACATTGCCTAAAGATATTGGTGGTAATGGGCCCTCACTATATTTTGGGGGAGCCGTGCTGAAACTTATTAAAATTAAATGAAATTCCATTCACTTGTTAAAGATCATTGTTGTTGGTCGCTGTGTGGGACTGTGGTCCTTCAGTGTATTTTGCCTTTTGCACTATATTTTTGAAATTAAATTAAATGTGTCTTGAAAAAACAGTTGCTGTATTTTTATGGCTCAATTTTTTAAATATAATCTGTTTGCCGATGGTATAATTTGCATACAATTCACCAATGCTAAGTACACAATTGAATGAATTTTGATATATGCTATCATATAATCATCATAACCAAGATATAAAATATTTATATTATCCCTAAAAGTTCCCTTTTGCATTCAGTGTCCTCCTTCCATCCCCATTTCCAATCATAGAGTGACTTTCAATCACTCTAGTTTGCTTTTTCTAGATTTTCATATCAATGGAATCATACATTATGTAGTCTTTTGCATCTGGACCCCTTAGCATAGTGCTTTGCAGATTCATCATGGTGGTGTATGTTCAGTTCATTCTTTCATTGCATTTCATTGTATGGACATATTGTAACTAGTTCATCCACCCAACCTGTTGATGAACATTTTTGTTGGTTCCAGTTTGGGCTACCATGAATATAGCTTCTGTGAACAAGTATTTGTGTAGTAGTACCCATGTGGACATATGTTTTTCTATATCTTTGGCAAAAACTTGTGATTTGAACTGCTTAGTCATATAATAAGTAGATATTTAGCTTTGTAAGAAATCATAGGTCTTGGGCCTCCCCGGTGGCGCAGCGGTTGAGCACTGGGTTGCAAAGCTGCCCTCAGCCTCTGCAGCACCGGTTTAATCCCCGGCTGCTCCCCAGCCACCAGAGGAGGGTCCCACATGGCGCACAGACCTCTCCTGCCGCCCGCTGCTCCCCTCAACAGTGTACTTCGGTCCTTCTGCCTGCTCTGCTCCCCGCTCTGGCTCTGGTGAATTCTCTCACCCTCCGCGCTTCTGACTGTACCCAGTGCTTGTATAAATAAATAAATATTTGGGGAAAAAAAAAAAAGAAATCATAGGTCTTCATTTTTTTTATTTAAATGATTGGGCCACTAAAAATTTCTTTAAAGAGGGAGTTTATATGATTTGTTTCAAGGCAGCTAGTCAGTTTTCTGAGCCCTATTTATTGAATAATGCTTTCCTCACTGATTTACAATACACCTATATCATGTACCTAACATTTCCTAGGTATTTGGGTCTATTTCTAGACTTTCTCTTCCGTTCCATTAGTGGGGTGCTAATGCTGCTGAAACTCACACTGCTTTAAGCACTTGCATGTGTTAATTCATTTAATCTCCGCACCAATTCTATGTGATAAACACTATTCTAATGCCCTCATGAAAAAGTAGGGCAAGGGACCGACTTTAAGCACTATCAAGCTACCACTAGCCACTGCAGCATGAGTTTGATCCCCTGCCAGGGAGCTGATCCACATGCACAGCAGACCTCTCTGTCTCGCCTGCTGCTCCCCTCAACAGTGTTATTTCAGTCAACCCACCTGTTCTGCTCCCCACTCTGTCTCTAGTGAATCCTCTCACCGCCCCCCCCCCACTGCACCTCTGGCCTACACCCCAGTTCATGTATGCATAAATAAATAAAAATAAATCCTTTGTCAAAAAAAGAAAAATAGGGCAAAACCCAGAAATACTAGCTAACTTCTCCAAAGGGTCACAACAAATGAAGTGGTGAAGATATAATACAAAAGGAGGCAACCAAGCTACAGAGCTCACGTGGCCAAGCGCAGAACAGCTCATGTCCTCCTATATGCAGCGCCCAAGGCTACAGAGACCCCTGCATGAAGTAAGTCCTGCCACTATTTCTCTTCCCCCATGAACAACTTAATTGGTCTGGCAATTTTCTCCAAAGCATTCTTTAAGTATTTTGATTTGTATAAAATATGAATTAGATCAGGGAGAACTGACTGCCTTTGTAGCATGGAGTATATTATTATTACTATCTATTTCGAGATGCCTTTAATTTCAGAAATTTATTTCTCAGTGTCAAGTTTAACTTGATATACCTTCCTTGTGTCAGACAAATCTGGATATAAAAAGTGTAGTAACCTCGTTTTTCTCAAGGAGAATGTATGAATAATAGTCAGGGGAATTGCAATTCAAAGACCACTGTCAGGAACGTAACAGACAAATCTGTGAAGTAAGCAAAGTTCTCGACACGCACATATATATAACTTTTCAATCTCTCTCCATTTTGTAGTACACATGCTCTGAAAACACCATAGTCAGAGCCAGACCTCCCCAGGGGCAGTCAGTGTTACACACTCTTCTACTCCCCCATACTAATCTCATTTCATCCATGTTTTTCCAAATCTCATCATTTTCTTTCCTTTACAAAGTACACAGCCTGAGAGTTAGTTTATTTCCTAAATCCACCCACGTCAATATGCACAGGTTATAAGTGAACACCAGGAGCAGACATCCACAACAGCCTAACCCTTAAGCTCTCAGGAAATGAAAGCAAGATTAAGTGAAGTCTTTCTTGCAGTAATGTCCCTACTTTTATAATCTCCAGAAGAGACAGGAAAGAATTTCAGGTTATCTAAGTGGGAAGGCAGGGACAAAGTATTTGTAGGCTGGTAGGGCCATCCCATGCCATCATTTCACCATGGTGTCTTTATGTGCAAACAGGCTCAGTCCTAACTTAATTTGTATTCTCCCTTCTTTGTATTCTCGCTTCTAAATGGAGGAAGAAATTTAGATTCATCCTTAGTAGACTAGACAATTCTATTCGTGTTCTCTTCCTTACAGATAAATTACAAATTTCAGAGCAAAACATATTAAGAGAGTTGTAAGACACAGTAAATGGGTTATGGAAGATTGGTGATTTTAAAAAAAATGCAAACAAGTAAGTATTCCTGAAAAGTCATCATCCATATATTATCTATAACTGAAAATACATCACCATCTTATTACCCTCAGTGAAAAGTAGCTCTGCCATTTAACTTAGTAGGTACTTCTTATTTAAAACATTTTCTCCTGGAGAATCCCTCAGGTTAACCACCTTCAGTGAGCCTAGGGCTATATGCTATCTATTAGAATGGTTTTTTCCTTCACAAAGCTTCATTGTAAATACCAGCACTTTACAAATGAGGAGCATATTAGGGTTTACATAATCTGACCACTTATTAAAATTTAATTATTCTCTGAGCCAAAAGTCAGGAAATCAGAGAGGGACTGTGACTTTTCAAACATGATGCAGCCAGTTAACAACAGAGCTGACATGGAGGTCCTGAGTACCCACCACTATTTCTGTGTGCTGCTCAGATAGTCCTCAGCTGACACTGCAGCCTTTCTAGTTCAAAGAGAGTTAAGTACAAGATAGTGTCTCTCTTACAAAAAATTCCTTTCCAAAATGGAAATAATGTTTCATTGAAACAAGAATGGGCAGTACCTTTTTATATGCTGTATTTATGCTATGATGTTTTATATATATAGAAGTGTGGCAAAGATGTAACCTTCAATAAAGTTTTAGTTACTCTGATGACTATGTTCTATAGATACAACACATAGCCTCTATTTCACTATTCAGCTGTATCACATATTCCAAGGTTTGATAAGAAGATAGATCTCATTTAAGTGTGCCATAGATCTCAAAAGAAGTGACACAAGGAATCTTCAGGAGGAGCTGCATGTCAGTTACTTTGATTGTGGTAATGGTATCATAGGAATTGGCATCTATCCAGAGTCATCAAATTGCATATATGTGATTTCTTATGTAAAATTATACTTCAATAAAGCTATTAAGAAATAACGCAGTGAGTATGAGTTCCTATCCAATCTACAAAAAAATAGTATCTACAGAGGAGAGACATAAAACAGCACTGTATTTGCATCCTTTTATGCTAAAAGGAGCATTAAGAGATGACTCCTATAGCAAAACCAAACTAAGAACCAGACAAAGACAACCTTAAAAGCTAATACTTAAAAACTGACTATAGAGCTGAATCATCCAAAGGGGGCAGAGACTGGGGGTGGGGAAGAGACAAAGAAGGAACAAAGCACAGTGAACTCTGGTGGTGGACTATGGGTGAGTTGGTGGCAGAGACCCTGCAGTGGAGATAACTGATGGGGAGAATCCTATTACCACAATTTAAATAACTTAACATTTTTTTGGAAAAAAAACACATTATCAGTAATTAGGTTATCACACACATGCAAATTTAGACTGAGCCTTTGGTGATACTAATAATTATCACTTTAGCAAGGAATAAAAAGGGATGATTCCACCTTTGAAGCAGAAGAAAGAACTCACCACACATCAAACAAACATGATTTCACCACTATTTCCCTCTTACTTAAAGATTATAGGAAGACCAAATTGGACTTAGAACCACCAGCATGCCAATTATCAATGTTCAAAATGGGCTAGATGCATTCACCAAAAATATAATCTCCTTTATACTGAATTGTGACAAATATTACCTAAAAGGTTCACACACAAATAAGTCTGTTTCACTAAAGACAAAGATTCTGTTAATGCAGGATCTCAAAAAAGCTGCATTTTGACAGATTGTTACTAATGTTCATGTATTTTGATTTTTCAAGACAGTCTGATCCTTGCACATTATAAAAATACTCACCAATTTTCATGATGAATCATGATTTCCCAACTGTGTGATTTATACCTTGCAAATGGTAGATACCATGTTGAGTCCCAGGTAGTCCACTGCACCACCCCACTCATCAAGAAAATTGTCCCTAATCATACAAAAAAGAAAGAAATCTGGCTCTGCTTTTATCAGTTATACAGCAGGAATCAAAAAACAATAAAAACCCTTGATTTTTATTCCTCAACCTGCTCTTCCCATAGTCTTTTCAAACTCAGGAAAGGACATTTCTTTCATCTTAATATTCAGGCCAAAAGCCTCAGTGAGACACTTAGCTCCACTTTCTGTCATACTCCATATTTATTTTTTTATTTCTAAAAAACATTCAGAATTCCTACTTCCAGAACCACCTTTGCCACTTCCTACCAAGTCACCATTTGGTAAGTGGAGGAGGAGGGACTACACTGTTCTAACAACTGCCTCATCAGTTTCTCTACTTCCACAATCACACCTGTGGTCATTCTCCACAAATTCTCCACAAAGCAGCCCTTGTTAAAATTCAAGTCGTATTAGGTCATCCCTCAATTTAAAATGCTTTCATGGTTTCTCACTCACAGAAAATTCCTGTCTTCACAGTAACCAGGAGCCTAATCACTCACCACTGTCTCCTTTGTCATACCTCAAATCACAAGTCTTCCTAGTGCCCCCCTCCTTACCAAAAACCATTGTCACTGCAGGACGTTTGCACTTGTAATGTTCTTTATAAAAACATCTGCTTGGCTCTATCCTTATCCTTCAGGTCTCTCTCTTTTTGATCAACTTTTATAATAGTATATGCCCTCTGTCATTCTTCTGTCTGCCTACCATGATTTGTACTTCTTAACACTTATCACCTCCCAAGTATTACATATTCATAGATTTATTTTCCAAGATCAGTCTCCCTCCCACAGGAACACATAAGCTGCCAGGAGCACACACTAACTTCAGACAGAAAGAGAACGGCTGTGAACTAAAAGACAAAGACATTTGTCAAATGACTGAATGTATGACTTTATCTGTCCTCTATCTTCCACTTCTTATCTATGACATGCATCCCTTTATTTGATAGAATATCTTATAATTTATACTGTTCCATAAGTTAGGCCTCTCAGATTCATTCCAAAATTAGACAATGTTAGTAATTTTGAATCCATTTGGTTATCACAATACCAGAGTCCAGTACAGATGTAGAAACTGAGACATCTTACCTAATGAAAGGATAACTTCCATAGCAGCCCAAGCAGTGTAATCTCCAATTAATTGTCCCAGATCTCCTATTGTTCATAATTTTCTCTTATTCATAGGAATTTATAATAAGTAATATACACTAGTATTAATATAAATCAGGGATACACAAGGCTTTATTGTTGTTGTTGCTATTAAAGGCCAGTAGTAAATATTTTAGCCTCTGAGGATTATGGGATCTCTGCAATAAATATTCAAATGTGCTACAAGAAAGAGAAAGAAGCTATAAATAAATGCACATCAACAGAGTAGATTTGGTCTGAGGTCTATAATTTGCTAAATTATTTAAAAATTGGTATATTTTTCAGCTGGGGTGATGGTGCACAGAGATGAAAAGTCAGGATATGATAGGATATTTAGGACTCTTGAATTTATTTGCAGTAACTTTTTTGTATCTAATCACCTAAAAGGTTTCACATGAACCAGCTTACTTTCTAGAGTCATCTGTAAGGAACTTGCCACTAAATGACATTACCTGACTGTCACCTACAATAGTCAGAAAAAAAAATAGGATAATGTTAGTCATTCTAGACAGATGTGATCAGTTAACATTTTTTTAAAAATTAATGACTATAGGTTACAAAATGGATATCATGGGTGTTAGCTTTCAGCAAAACATTTGATATAGTGCCGCCCAAAGCCTTAATTTAAAAATTCATTGAAATTGACTTTGATAGGATGACTCCTGCAAGGATTGCAAAACTGTCAAGAGGAACACAAACAACGGGGCATGAATGATAAATAACCGTCTGTCATGTAATGCGGAAGGTAGCTAGCGTGGTGCCCAGGGAGGGGGCTCATCCAGTTCTTAACATTTTATTAATGATCTGGAAAAGTAAGTAAACAGAGCTTTTTCATTACACTTGCCTATGAAGATTTGAGGGAGAATCGTGCAAACCAATGACTAGCAGAATAAATATGGAGAGATTACATTAAGATAAAGATGCAACTGTGAAATAATACAAGTTAATCTTTTCTGAGCTACGTTATTCAAGGAGATGAGCACAAAAATAGGGAAAAGAAATTTAAATGGAGTTCATTAAAAGATAATTCCATTTCATGACAGAAATAATTGTTCCCTGAATAGGAAAATATCTGAAAAAGAGATGTCTCTTGGCAGCATCTGCGTCACTGACTCAGGAGACGCAGGAAAATCTAAGACACAAAACCTCCCAATTCCCTCTTCAAAATAATTTGCTACAATTATATAATAGAAGAGTAAAATTTTTATCATTGTATTTTTAAATGATCTCAACGTGCTCACTGGGTTTAACCCACACACGACAAATACACTGTATAAAACTCTTAACCCTTTGTCTTGTTTCTTTTGGGTTTTATTATTGTTCATTTCTGTCTACAAGCCAATTCCTTAGGATATTGTCCATGTGGTTTCCTAAGCCGAAACAGTCAAATGTAAATTGCTGGGTAAAACTGTCTGCATTTCTGGCTGTAAATTAAAAGTCCTCCTATAAATTCATGGCTCAAATGATCTACCAGCTACTGTTGTATTAATTTTGTTACTGAATGCATTAAGCAGCTGCAAATTCACTTTCCTGATAACATGATAATTACTTTAAACACTGTTCAGGTATTGGCACTACATACATAGGGATTCATTTAATATTTAAAGCCTATTTAAAAGCCAAAGATTTATGTCTGGTAAATGACCTTTCTAATGTGAAGTTATTTCACCATACACTGAAATTACAACTACTATCATAAAAACAGACCATCTAGGATTGAAAATTAGGGGGAGCTATGGGCATCCCTAGTGACCTAGGGGTTAAGTCTCAGCTCTATTACGCCTCCAGCCTGAGTTCAATCCCCAGCCAGGGAGCTGACCTACTTCCCTCTCTGGTCTCTCCCACTGCTCCCCTCTGCAGTGTATTTCAGTCAATCCACCTGTTCTATTCCCCACTCTGTCTCTAGTGAATCCTCTCACCCTTCCACACCTCTGGCCTATACCCCAGTTCTACACAAAAATAAATAAAATCTTTTAAAAAGAAAGAAAGAACATTAGGGGACATAGGGCAAAGCTTAAATTTTGAGCCATGTTCTTTACAGATTAAATTTTAACACTGGAACCTTTCTTTTCAAGTAAATTGACCTCTACCCCCACCAAAACTCTGAATGTATCAAAAGAGACTTCCAGGCCTCCCCGGTGGCACAGTGATTGAGCGCTGGGTTGCGAAGCTGCCTACAGGCTCTGCAGTGCCAGTTCGATCCCTGGCCTCCAGGCGAGGGTCCCACATGGCGCACAGACCTCTCCTGCCGCCCACTGCTCCCCTCAGGAGGGTACTTTGGTTCCTTCTGCCTGTTCTGCTCCCCGCCCTGGCTCTGGTGAATTCTCTCACCCTCCCACACTTCTGACTGTACCCAGTGCTTGTATAAATAAATAAATAAATCTCTAAAAAAAAAAGAGAGAGAGAGACTTCCATTTTCTGGACTAACATGTGAAGAATTTAGAAGTTGTCATTGCCATACCCATAAGAAAAAAACAGACAAACATGAAAATCAATAGCTCTTCTTAGGTCAGAGAACTGATGTCACACAGGTCAAACTGCTGTCCAAAATGGAACAAAAGCATACTGGGAGAGCAGCCCAGGAGCCCAAGCACCACCGCCCCCCCAAAGTCAACATCCATGAGGACACTTAAACTGTAATTGACAGATTGCTGGGGATGCAATACAGATTGGTTTGAAAGATAAACACCAAGGTCAGCTAGTTATGGGGGTCCCCACATTTTCCTGAGGTTCTTATTGTACAGACCAGAGAAAAATCTCCTCTTGCTCCCAAAAGAGGAACAAGGAATAGTACCATTTTCAGACATATACAGAACTCTCTGTTGTCCTTTAGAAGACTTAGTCCCCAGAAAATCTATTAATATTTCACCAGATCCTAGACAACCCTAAGGAAGGGAAATAGTCAACTCTAATCTCCCACACAGAAGAAACAAGGTACCCATTTCAAGCCCCTTATAGCCTTTAAAGTGGGAAAAGGCTCACTGAAAAACTGCAATCTATTCATATAAAAAGTTACCCCACACCACATTTTACTACCATCAGCAAAGGTTTAGGAATAATAACAGAATTAAAGCTAAAAGAACAAGTCTCAAGCCCTGTTTAAACACATTCTTAAAAAATCCAGTCAACAGAGAAGACAAAACTAGGGACATTAAATGAAGTTTTAGACTGACTCCACAGCCACATCAAACGACCACTAGAGAAACATAAAAGCTCACAGTGATGTTAAAAGTCATTATTTTCCGGCTGGCTTTTAACAAAACATTTTGCAAGTGAACATCAGAACCATTTTTAATATATCACAGAATTATGGAATTATCAAATGGGAAATTAAATACCTATTATGTGAAGGGCTCCAATGGAAAAAGTAGATAACATATAAGAAACAAATGGGTAATGTAAGCAGAGTGGAAACTGAGAATCAAAAGAAAATGCTAGAACCACAAAACCCTAACAGAAATGAAGGATGCCTTTGATAGCCTTATTGATTGGGCATGGCTAAGGAAAAAATAGTGAGTTTAAAGACATGTGAACAGAAACACCCAAAATTGAAATGCAAAGCGAAAAAAGAATGAAAATACAATATGCAAGAACTATGGGACAATTACAGAAGATGCAATGTAAGTGTAATGGTAATATTGAAAAGCTAGAAGGAAACAGGAAATACCTGCAGTTAGAAAACAAACGAAAGGGAACCCACTCTGAGTAAAGGGTAAAAGGCTTTCATTTCACCTTATCCTTTTAGCCTCCCTTAAAAGACTCAGAACCATTGAGGGCTTCTTGAGGGAATCTACTGAGAAGGGGCATTTGAAGTCATTTCTTGAATGACTCCTTTGCTTAATTTAATCTCCTTTGCTTCATTTCTTGAGTCCTTTAATCTCTTTTGTGTGCCTGTTATATACACAAGATCTCCTACAATACTGACTTAGTGGCACCTAGACAATAGGCATCCATAACACCCATTGTATGCATCTATCAGTTGTATTATCCTTGAGTGAGATTAAGTGCACGGCACTTATTTACAACACAATGTGTTCATAATAAATTTATATGCTATCTTCACATGGATTAACAGAGAAAACACCATGTTTTGATAAAGTAACAACCTTACTTTATTTAACTCATTGCAGTTATTGAACCTTATAATTTTTGGCATTAGGACTTGTGACTTTTAGTAAAAATAAAGCTTGTATTTCCATAGAATATTTTAATAATCACCGGTGAGTTTTTTTCACTTTTTAAAACCTTTTTTTTTAAAGATTTATTTATTTATTTATACAAGCACTGGGTACAGTCAGAAGCACGGGAGGGTGAGAGAATTCACCAGAGCCAGAGCTGGGAGCAGAGCAGGCAGAAGGGCCGAAGTACACTGCTGAGGGGAGAAGCAGGCGGCAGGAGAGGTCTGTGCCCCATGTGAGACCAACCTCCTGTGGCCAGGGAGCAGCTGGGGATCGAACCAGGGCTGCAGAAGCTGCGGGCAGCTTCGCAACCCAGCACTCAACCGCTGCGCCACCGGGGATGCCCACTTTTTAAAACTTTTTAATAAAAGAATACTTTAGTTTAAAACACACAAAGATAGTACAGAGAAGTCCCTTACCCCTCACCCAATTTCTATTATCAACATCTTGCATTAATATGGCATATTTGTCAAAATTAATGAGCCAATGCATTTTTTTTTTTTTTGTGGGACCCTCGCCGGCAGCCGGGGAACCAACCGGTGCTGCAGAGGCTGTGGGCAGCCTTGCAGCCCAGAGCTCAATTGCTACGCCACCAGGGGAGGCCCACCAATGCATCATTATTAGCTAAAGCACATATTTTATTCAGATTTCCTTAGTTTTGTCCTAATTTCCTTTTTTTATTCCAGGATCCCACATGGGATACCCATTGACAATTAACTCCTGTGTTGCTTGTGTGGCTATAACCATGTCCCAGACTTTCTTTTAGCTGATTTAAAAATTTTAGTCAGATATTTAGTGTGGAGAATTTCATCTTTGGGGGTTTGTCTTTTTTTCTCATGATTAGACTGAAGTAAAAAGTTTTAAGAAGAGTATCAGAGAAGTAGAGTGCCATTCTCATCATAGCAAACATGGCTTATCACTATGGATGTTAACTTTGAGCATTTGGATGATGTAGCTTGTTAGATTTCCCCACAGTAGTAACTCTTTATACCCCCGCTTTCTGTGCTCTTGATAAGAAAGTTACATGCAGTGCACACTTGCTTGAGTTATATCCCATCTCACTTCCTTAAAGATAGAGCAACTACGTAAATTATTTGGAAGTCTTGTGCATAGTCTATTCTCCCACATTTTTACTCAGTTATTTCCATCAATATGGATTGATGGCTATTTATTTTATACAGGTTGTTATACTCCAATACTACTACATTTTGCAGCTCAAAAATTGCCCCAGAGTTCACCATATATAGCTCTTTTAGTTGTCTTCTGTGTACCTTTGACATGTTACAATCATTGTGTGATTTCCTTCAGTACATCCTTACTGTCTCTCCATACAAGATGCTTCATGCTCAGCTTATATATTTCTGGCCCTGGTTTGGAATTTAATATGCCTCCACGGATCCCAGGTTCCATTTAATGGTAAATGTCTTTAGAAACCAAGTTCTGAAAATGACGTCTGCTGGCTGCTACTGAGATGTTATTGCATCAAGGCCCTGTTAGCTGACAAATCAAGGAAATTTATGTACCTTTTTTCATGACATACTCATATCTAGAACTCTCTTTAACCACCTCTATGTGTGTGAAACTGAGGTGCATGTCTCAAGCTCCTATATATATTCACACAATTAATTTCATCAGCCAGATCTTTTCTATAATATCCTACTACAACAGTGAGAAATCCAGATCACATCATCTGCCATACATTTAATCAATTATTCAACTACCATACATAGGTATAGCAATATCAAAATAGTTCACCCCATACCCATAAGGAACAATTTTATCAACTAGAATATAGTGCTATGTATAGCTCCTTATTTGTCTGTCCTATAGACTGAAGTTACTTGGGTCATTTTCAAAGTTAAATTTAATACTTCAGTAAAACTATTTCATTCACATGTAATACAACTTGATTGTTTTGCCACATTATATACCCTAACTGGAAATCCTCACTGTGTAAATGATTTTTCAAATCTGCACCTATTAAAATAAACTCAATACTATTAAATTATCTGGGGTTTAACAAATGTGTATTACCTAGTGCAGTATCTTATGGAACAATTTCACTGCACTTAAAAAAAAATCTAGGGCCTCCCCGGTGGCGCAGCAGTTGAGCGCTGGGTTGTGAAGCTGCCCGCAGCCTCTGCGGTGCCAGTTCGATCCCCGGCTGCTCCCCGGCCACTGGAGGAGGGTCCCACATGGCGCACAGACCTCTCCTGCCGCCCGCTGCTCCCCTCAGCAGTGTACTTCGGTCCTTCTGCCTGCTCTGCTCCCCACTCTGGCTCTGATGAATTCTCTCACCCTCCCGCGCTTCTGACTGTATCCAGTGCATGTATAAACAAAACAAGCAAACAAATAAATAAAACATGCCTCTATTAAAAAAAAAATCTACTGGACTTTACCTATACAACTCTCTCCCTCACCTTCTTCCATTCACCTGAAAATCATTGATTTAGTCATTCTACATAGCATTTATTCACTGTAGTGGGTGAATAATGTGTTTAATTATTGTTTAATTTGTATTCCCCTAAGACAAAAAATGTTGAACACCTTTTCATATACTTATTTGCCAGCCACATTTCTTGCTAGAGAGATCTCTCTTGAGATCTTTGACCCATTATTTATTTAGGTTGTTTGCTATCTTACTGAGCTTTATGAATTCTTTGGGTATTTTAGGTAAAAGTTCATTAGCAAACGTGAGTTATGTCAATATTCTCTCCAACTCTCATGTCTTGGTTCCTCAGACCATGGTTTTATTTTCCCCCTAATTTCAGAATGCACAGGAATTTTTCTGTTGTTGTTGAAAGGTATATTTGTTGGATCAGGTATCAATAAGTGAAGCAAGGAAGTCCTGAGTGTGAGGATTATGTTCATCTGCAAGAACAGTCTGTGATTTCTGTGCTGGAGCTATATAGGTGCTACAGAGTCCTTGTTTTTGTCTTTTAACTCTGGGCTTTTCTACCTTCTCCTTCCTCAGAATGTTTGTGCCTTGTAACTCTCAGCGATCAAATTCACAGCCCAGAATAGTACAGGTTTTGTTACAGCTCCAATGATACAACTTCCCCTTCCTGTTCCTCCCCTGCTTTCTGTACCTCTGTTCCCTCTCCTGGTTGACACTCGCAATCCATCTCCTGAAAGACCTGATGCCTAATGACATTTTTTCTGGCTTCTCCCTTGAGACAAAGCGGGAAAATCTGGAGGAGACTGGAATGGAGGAATTTCTAGGCCTTGGTTATGTAGACAGTTCTTGCTGTATTTCACAAGGACTACCCCTCTTTCTAAGAACCATGAAGGCATATTTCACTAGGATAAACTGGGGAGGGGCTCAAGAGAGAAAGCCCCTAACACTGTTAGGCTCTTCTAAGAGGACAGCTCCTAGAATTTTCTCATTGTCATACTGATCTACACTGAACCTCTAGCAATTTGCCCAAATTACCATGAAGTATTCCTACCAGTTTCTGGCTCTAGCAGCTTCTGCTCCAGGTAAGCAGATTTCAGCCAGGATTTTCTAGTTGACTTGACTTTCCAGATTTCATAGCAGCAGTTTGATTTGCAACTTCATTGCTCTGATGAGTCTAAGAGAACTCATTGATTTTCAGTTTGTCTAGCTTTTTCTTGTAAGAACAGAAATGATGACTTACAAGCTCTTTATATCATAGCTGAAACCAGCAAGGTTTTCAGTTTTCACCTTCAGTTTAGCTTCCAAAATAGGACACTTAAAATAGAATGTATAATTAACTTCCTTTTTCTACATAGAAAGCAAAGCAAGCAGTATAGTACAGTGTGAAGTAAAGAGCGTAGCTTGAAGACAGATTGCCGAGATTAAAAACCTACATGCGCTAAGCTTCCAGGGTCTAATGGGTGAAATGAGAACCAACAGCCTACTTTATGGCTTCGTGGCAAGGAAGCACAGTTCTGCCACACAGCAACTGCTCGATAAAGAATACTGGTATTTACGTAAGAAAGTTAAATTGTTCCATATGTTTGTTGACTAATTCAACTATGTCAGTTAAAAATCAATAAACTCAAATTCAACTTAGAATGGAGCATCCCAAGGTGTTAATGAAGGTCAGACATGAGAGTATGTGCTGCATGTAGGTTCCTATCAGCATATACATTATAGTCCAAAGCAAATGCAAAGTGAAGGGAAGAAAACAAAGTAGATTTGTCCCCAAAATATCCCACTTCAGCCTTTACCAACTAAGAGAGTGACAGACTTATTTAACAATTTCTCCAAGACCAAAAAATTTTAGTATCTATTATAAATAAAAGTAAAGTTAAATGGAACAATTAGTCAGATTTCACTGGTAAAACTTCTCTAGTTAGGTTCAGATAAATATATTAAGCATTCCCAGAAAACCAATTTCTTGGAAGACAGAACTCTATCTTTAAATTAAAAAGAAAAGCAAATTTAATGACACCGTATGAAAATATACCTCAAGTAGGTTTGACTCTCCTACCTGCTAAGAAATGTCACACCAACAAATTAATATTTGAGTCCCTCAGAAAGCCCTCAGGAAATAGCCGGGCTGCAAATTCCTAGCAGCTGGTAGACAATCAGGCATAGCCAATGTCTCCAAAACTATTTGGAAGATAAGGAGGGTTTATCCATTTATCAGTTTTCCAAAGAGTGGGCAGAAGGAGATACTCCAAGTCTGACAGGACCCATAACCTAAACAGGAGGTATCATAAGCTGCTCCGGAGAGGTTTTGAAGGTAATAAAGCTTGTGTGCCCGCTGCAAGTGGTACCTCTGTGCAGCATTAAGAGGACTTGTACCCTATGGCTGTGTCTTTAACACTTTCAGTCAACCGCTACACAACTATACACTGAGTAACAGTCTTACAGCAGGTCTGGGCAACACCAGGGCAAGTCAGGAAAAAACATGAATCACCAAAATGGCTGTGACTATATGAGGCTGCTACCATTTTCCTAAATGCGGGATGATATCACCATGCAAACCAAGAAACCAGTGTCTGCCCTCACCCCATCTGAAAAGACTCCAACCTGTGACATCTAGAAATCTTCTGCACTGGCTTCCCTCAGGACTTAAACTCTTTTGCATCAATCTTTAATCTTATTTTCTTTTGCATCCAAAGAAATGTCACTTATTGCTTGGACAATGATGCCTCTAGAAATTGGATACAACTGCTTAGTTGAACTGATCTATTCTCAGGACTGAAAGACTGATTCTAAGAAATAATGAACAACTCAACTTCTAAATTGTGAAACTAGTTCCATAACCTGTACTGTAGGAGAACAAAAATCTGTCACCCCAAAACACTTTTCTGGCAAGAAGTTTACTTCATAGGAAGGGTTAGGAAAGCTGGGCAGAAGTTGCTTTTGATATTTATTTTTAAGACTTCTTCTAAGAGCCTCTACCTGGAAGATCTAATCCATTTATCAGTTTTCCCTAGAGAAGACAGATATACACCCTAACTGAACATCCCATTTCTCTCCATAACCTCCCTTGTGTTAGCCAATCTGTTTAATATGATGTCTAAAGTCATGTGGGTGAATTGCTCAGTCACGCTGAGTCCCTTCCCATGTATACTATAAATATACACATTGCAATTAAGCTTCTACATAGCATTGGCACTCAGTGAAAAATAGTAAACCCTGTCTTGTGAAACAATTTGTGGAAGATGCAGTCCCCTGAAATCTCGGGGAAGTCCCAAGATGCATACTCAGCTATGTCTCAGGGGGGCTCCATCTAACCCCTGGCAGCTGTCTCTTTTTTCCTTATCCACCATGATCACTGCCATTGATGCCACATCAAAGATGATCAATCTCACCCTGAGAGCACCTTCCACAGATGATCATAACCACTGTGATGCAGCCAAAACTATAGAGAGCTTCTTCTGTAGTTTCCAATATAAATACTGTCCTTCTACCAAATGGTACTGAAATTTCAAGATTCTCTCCAGTGAACGGTGGGGAATCCCTAGAAATGGGATAGGCAGTCCTGAATAGATACCTACTGTATTTCAAAATGTCTCTTCCTTTGAAAGTAGGGGCTTTTTAATTAGGGAACACATGCATGACTATTACCCTCAAAATAAAAGTTCTCAAAGTCTTAATGAGAGAGTGCCTTTGGAATGCCACTTCAAAATATGAGATTGGGGAAGGTCTGGTAGGGTTTGGAGCACAATCAATAATCTTACCTGAGATTGACAGACAGACAGACAGACATATACACACAGACACACACACACACCCATATTTCATGCCTCTGAACTAAATTTAAACAACTACTCCTACTTCATACCAAATCCTAACATTATAGGTATGTTTTGTTTTTCTATGCATTTAAGGCAAAGTAATTATAAATCTTTGGATTCCAGTTATTAATAAAACTAAACTGTAAACAAATGAGAAGCTAGAGGCCATCATTTTATAAATCCAAGAAAGAAGAACTTTGGTCTCACTTGGATTCTTAACAATAGTAGCCTACAGTGAGGAATTTGAGTTCTCAATGACATCGAAATCCATAAGAGGAAATCACCACAATTTCTTTCATTACCATTTGAAGTATAAAGTCCCATAAATATCACAGATTGCACAGTTCAAACTACTATGGAGGTTAGAAGTCATCTATCTCATTTGACAGATGAGCAAAACATAATGACACTCCAAGATGAGGGCTAAGAATCACTTAAAGACCAAATATCACTTACTGGAGATAAATTCACTAGTGAGCTACTTCTTCATAGGAGAAGGCTACACCATTATTTAAGATACTAATATAGTTTAATTGCATTTAATCATTCTATGCCCCTTCAAAAGAAAGTGATTTCAAGATCTAAGGATGTTTCCATTTCTCTGAAAGATGCGGCAATATCCCTGAGATCTCTCACGAGGTAAAAGCATATTCCATTTGATTCCAGCTCTCACATCAGAACTCACAGAATCTTATAATTCTTTTCCTATAGGAAATACAATTTTATAGCAGTCTTCATCTTATAAATGGAGCTGTTTAATTTAGAGCCCCAGAATGATCCCAGTGTGTTCACAGCACATTTATTGAATTTATAACTGTAATGCCTTTGGATATGTATTATATTTGCCATGTATTCTATTGATCCATTGAAAATATTTTGCTTCATATAAGAGGCACAGGGGACATTCATAAAGAAAGTGAAATGTGCCTTATACTTCAAGTTCTAACATTAAATATAATGGATTGCTAATATGATGAAAGATTGAACCAATACCTGGTATTTTAGTACTAGTTATCTATAATTGAATTCAGTTGTCCCTTTTTTTGATACCTTAATGCAGCTGACATTAAACTGAAGTACAAATGACACTGGGGCACACAGGACTCTCCAAACAGTGTGTGGGAATGGGGAGTTTTAAAGAAATCAATTTCCAAACTTCCTTCATTGTATGTACCCTTCCCTAAAACTGATCTGCCTGCACACTCACTGAGATAAAGAGTCATTCAAAATCAACTTTCACACTTCCTCTTTTATAATCACCTTTTTGCTATTTTTCAAAAGAAATCATCATCCTGGTGTGTGAAAACTACTGAGGTAGCAAACAAGTAGAGATACTTGAAATTCTGATGCTGAATGTAAGAAAATGTATCACTTTAATGACCAGTAACATCATCTTGCAAGTCACATGTGTCCAAATAAATGTTTTGATTTTAACAAAATTGGAGCATCTAATCAGCAATGCCAACTTATAATCCACTAAATAGATTGTTGATTAATGACTAGGTGATGTTTGGCATATAACCTGAAACATTTCTAGTATTGAGTGTCACTGTCACAAGAAATCCCTTCCATTGCCATGATTCTTTGGCATTCACATCCATAAAAGTGAAAACCAGGATCAAAGCTACATCTGATTCTGCCCTCCATCCACTGCCAGTAATGTTCACGTGCAAATTTATGAACTTATTGAAAAAAATCAAATACGTCCATTTCATTAAAACACGCTTTTAAACAGTAATTTGCATTTAATAATTCAAGCAAATTTACATTTATATTCTAAGGACCAATTATGCACTAATGACAACTGAAATCATAATTTTGGGACAGTTAAAGGAATTTTCTAACTAAATATGAGGTGATGAATAAAAAGTTTTGAACAATGTATAACATAAGGATAAATGTTATGAAGTAAGCTTATGAAAGCACAGAAAAGGAAAAGGTACAATTTCTGACTTATTTTAAGGTATTAAGGTGGAAACCAAATTATTAGGACATTAGGTTAACACTGGATAAGGGGCATCATGGAAAATTTTTATTTTTAAATGCCCTAATATTGACAGCATACTGAAAATTTTTATCTAGGTTAATCAATTTATCCTTTGTGAAGATTCAAATATATGATGGAAACACTGATATGTCAGCTCATGAAAGAATGAGGGGCAGTTACCCAGCGATGGTGTCCAAAGGTGCATCAATCAGTACATTTCTAAGTAGCATGTCCAAGCCTCCCAAACATTAGCTTGCAAACTTTTTGCCACAGCACTTGTTATAGTTCATCCACTGTCCTAATTCCTGCACCTTCAAGAGGCAAGGAACCCTGAGCCCCTTGTTTCCCACAAGGAAGGAGGCCCTGTATTTTGCTAAGTGTCTCAATTGTATTTCAACAAATAAAACAGTAAAAGTATTTTATACATGCTCTTTTATTTTCACTTAGGAAAGACACAAAATGCTCCACAATAAAAGTTCTAGGTATGCAATTTGGCAGGTATCCCAAATCATTTTGGATTTCTCATCCAGTTTATGCATAACCAGTTTTAGAAGGAAACAGGAAAGAATGAGACAGAACCTACATATGACTCACTGATTCAGCAAATATTTGCTGCATACCTTCTACTTGCCAACCTTATGCTAGGAGTTGAATGTTGGCAGCTGGGGTACAGATTCCTACTTATTTGTGATGGAGTCTGCTTGCACAATTCCTTATAGATACTGAATTAATCTGAGAAATGTTAGATATCACAAGCATTTGCCATCTAAGTAACTTAATTTTACTATTTGGTTTCCTGATAGGTGGGCATTATGTCTAGCACATTTCCCAAGGTATTCTGCCTGATGGCTGGGGTTTTGGGGTAGAAAGACCAAATACACTTTTAGAAACTGGCCTGAGACACTCAGTTTACTTTTTTTTTCTGAATTTTAAAAGCATTCCCTTTTTGACTTTACAGAAAGCATAGCATCTCCCTGCTTCAGTTACCAAAAGTCCTGAATAAGAAAATACACAAATTAAGAATTTTCTACTTATCTTACTTTCTCAAAAAAATATAATTACAGAATGTTAGCATCATAGTTATTTTGATTAAATTATTAAATTATTTATCCAAATGTTGAAATATGTAACTAATTCTTCACTATGGATACAATTCTTTGGAAGAAAATTACATCACAATAAATGAGTCTGCCTTATTGGGTTAATTTTTTACCTTAATTTTTTTCATTTTTACTACTTCTGCTAATATTTTTTATTTCATTATTATTTTTTATTTTATATATTTTTACATCATTTTTCTACAATGTATGCATTTTCATCTTGGTTATAGTCCCTGTAAAATTCCCACCCCCTTTGTTTTGATCTTACTCTTACAGTTGCCTATTGATTTTGATTTTTACTTTATTATAATTAGTCTTTTTCCTGATCCCTTATTTTGGTTTTCTAAATTCCTGCTATGAGTGAGACCATCCAGTATTTTTCTTTTTCTTTCTGGCTTTTTTTTTTCTTCAAGTCTTCCCTGTTCCTAGGATCTAGAAGCATGCAAATAGCTGCTTCTCATTCACTTTGTCCAAGTAACTTTTCTTCTTATAGTCATGTGCTGGTTTTTCAGAGTTTATTCCTGATTACAGTAATATCCAAATGTTGGGTAATCAGAGCTTATTCCTGACTACTACCACCGAACATTTCCCTATGTTCTCAAAGAATCTCTTCCAGACAACCAGCTTATGTCCAGAAAGTAGCTAAAATACGTCCTTTCATGTTAAAATTCTCATCACAGAACTTAAGTTGTGAAACTCAAAACTAATAAGGAAACAAGCATTTTTTTAAAGATCTATTTAGTTATGCATACAAGAACTGGGGTATAGGCCAAAGGTGTGGGGGTGGGGGGGGGGAGATGAGAGGATGCACCAGAGACAGAGCGGAGAGCAGAACAGGCTGATCTACTGAAATACACTGCTGAGGGGAGCAATGCTTCCTGGGCAGGGGTTGAACTCGTGCTACAGTGGCTGTGGATAGCTTCATAGGCTGCATCTTAAACCACTGCGCCACCAGCGGAGGCCCGGAAACAAGCATTTTTATAAGCATTGTTCACTGACTGCATCTGCTACTGATTGTGGATATAAAATACGCTTAAGAGAAAAAGTTATCAAAACTGGTTTAGGTGCAAGACCTATACAAGGAAAATTACACAGCACTGTTAAAGAAAAAGAAGATACAAATATATGAAAGACATTCATTCACTATTCCTGGATCACAATCAACATTAATAAATGTTCATCCTACCCAAAGCAACACATTGCAATTTCATCAAAACCCTCAATGACATTCTCCAAAGCAATTCAACAAATATTGTTGAAATTCAAAGGCAATCACAGAAGAACCTGAGTAGCTAAAATTCTCCTGACTTAAAGGGGGAAAAATAGAGGTATTAAACACCCAGACTTCAAACTATACTACAAAGCCATATGTTTACTGGAATAAAAACAGACACAGACCAGTGGAGTTGAACTGAAATTCCAGAAATAAAACCAGACATATATGGTGAACTAAATACAACAAAAGAGCAAAAAAATATACACTGTAAAATGGAAAATCTATCTTAAAAAAATGGTGTTGGGAAAACTGGTCTGCCACATGCAAAAGAACGAAACTATACTACTAAATTACACCATACACAAATGTCAACTCAAAATGGATGTAAAATTGAATGTAAGACCTAAACCATAAAATATATACAAGAAAACACAAATACTCCATGACACAAACTTCAGCAGCACCTTTGAGAACTCATCTCCAGTAGCAAGAAAAACAAAGGAGAAAAGAAACTGATGGGACCACATCAAACTAAAAAACTTCATGCAGCAAAAGAAACAGCAAAGAAACACCAAAACTGAATGGGAGAAAATATTGCAGACCGTACATTTGATGAGGGACTGATAGCAAAAATCTACAAAGAGCTTACACCACTCAACAAAAACAAAGCTAACAACCCTGTCAAATGATGGGCAGAAGAGCATATGAGAAACTCTTCAACATCACTTATCAGTGCAATGCAAACCAAAACCACAATGAGATACCACCTTATACCTATGAGAATGGCCCATATTGAAAAAAACCAGAAACTACAAATGCTGGTGAGGATATGGAGAAAAAGGAACCCTCTAACACTGCTGGTGGGGATGTAAACTGGTCCAGCCACTATAGAAAACTGTGTGGAGTTTCCTCAAAACACTAAAAATGGACCTACTATATGACCCAGTGATTCAAGTCCTAGAAATCTACCCAAAAGACACAAAAACACTAATCCAAACAGAAACCTGCACTCCTACATCTATTATAGCACTGTATACAATAGCCAAGACATGGACTTAATCTAAATGTCCCACAATGGATCAAGAAGGTGTGGTATAGATACACAATGGAATGCTATTCAGTGATCAAAAAAGATAAACCCATGCCATTTGCAATAACATGAATGGAGCTAGAAGGAATTATGATAAGTGAAATAAGTCAGAAGGAAAATGATAAATATTGAATGGCTTCACTTATATCTGGAATATAGAGAAAGTCAAAAAAGGGTGAGGAAAAGACAAAACTTGCAAGCTGACTATAGATCTGAAGCATACAGTACAGGAGTGGGAAGGAGTATGTCAAAACAAGGGAGACAAGAGCACAAGAGGCTGTGGTTGATGAATCATAGGTGCTGTGGTTGTATGAGATCTACGGAACTACACCCAAAAGGAAAAATCAAATACTGTCCAAAAATTAACAACACTGTAAGAAAAAAAATTTAACCCAGGATGAAAAACTCACAATTATAGTAAACACACACACGCACACACACACAAGGTTTTTAACTCATATGGTGACCTTTTAACTGAAAATACTCAATTAAAATATTATAGACGATTATCTCAAAAAACAGAATTATTTCAAAATAAGGAATTGTAAAATAAATATTTAGAATCATTTAGAATCTTTTTAAGTCCAATAATAAAAAAAAACACTGAATAGAAAGAAGTTTTTAAGTAAAAATGAAATGCTCTTTCTGCATGCCATTGTGGGAAAGAGGTGAAGCTTGCTAGCAGAAGTTCCTACAATGTTTTAATAGGATATAGCTAAAATCATTTCCGTATTTGTGACTATGATATATTTAATTCAAATTTAAAGGTACCTCTCCCATTAAATGTCAAGACATTTAAAAACAATGCTTCAATAACTAAAAGGAACCTTTGACCTTCCCTTATTAACTCTTCTGACTTTCTAGGTAATCATTTCAGATTAAGAATTATCACACAAATGGACATAGAAGTGGTAGACTCATGTGCATCCTTCCTTATATGTATTTTTCTACCCATTTCTGAATGTGAAAGACTTACAAAGAAGTAAGCCTTTAAAGGAGCAAATCCATCTGCTCTAGTACATGTTTTCATAGCATCAAAATGTTTTTTGGGGAAAGTAATTATCCTTATTTAATGCTGTATATTTCTGTAGGAAATCATCCAGATGTACCTGTCTGTCTTCCTTCTCACCATCTCTCTTCCTGCACATGCCACTGCATGACATACCCGTGTCTAATTTCTCCACAATCATGTCACCTTTGTAGGAAGGCCTTCCCTGAAAATCTGCAAAGAATAAATTCAGAGTTTTTAACATTTCAGTTTGTAATTGCACATTTATTTCTATGAATTCTATGACTTCACAAGCCCCACCCCCACAGCTCTGATTTGCTGCTATCACCATCCCCAGAGAGAATATGGACATTTTTTATTTTTTTATTTCATTTTGTATATTGCTACATCAGTTTTCATTTTTGCACAATGTATGCATTTTCATCTTGATTGTAGTCCCCATACAATTCCCACCCCCCTTGTTTTGATCCTATTCCTTTCTCCCCACCACGCCCCCGGCTGTCTGTTTCTGGTTTATAGTTGTCTGTTGATTTTTATTTTTATATTTTATTATAATTAATCTTTTCCTGGTCCCTTATTTAAGTTTTCTAAATTCCTGCTATGAGTGAGACCATCCAGTATTTTTGTTTTTCTTTCTGGCTTATTTTGCGGAGCATGATCCTTTCCATCCATGTTGCTGCAAATCACATGAGTTTATCTTTTTTGATCTGTGAGTAATATTCCATTGTGGAATATAAATCTGAGAGAAAGATCAACACGGAGAAGGGGAAATGCTGCAAGTAAGTCATCCCATAAAAGAAAGTTAATAAGGAAGAAAATCGGCAGATCCTGCAAAAACCAGGACACAGAAGATGCATAGGCAACTTTGGCAAACCGCCAGAAGAGGAAAGTTGCCATAAAATAGGATGAAAATAGAGGATAGCTCAGACCCCTGCTACCCTCCCTCACCCACAAAGCCAGTATACTCCGACCAACAGAAAGAGAAACAACAACAATGACCAGAACAAACTTCAGATAAAGCTGAACTGCGAGTAGAAAGGAATTACTGCACGCACCACACCCCACGAACAGGAACTGTGGAGAACCATACAGGAATTGCCACAGAGGTTAGTGAACAGCTCCCGGCATCATTAGAGGAAGATAAGGACTCTGTAGAGAGACCTGCAAATAGCCCAAGGCCAGTCCAGCCTGTAAGCTTGTGCAGAAAATCGCCCGCTCGCTCGAAAAGCATATGGGGATCGTGGCTGACCAGGTCCCCATGCCCACGACCTAGGGTTAGTGAGGAGACAGGTGGGAACCATCACTGAGATGAATGTCCCTCACTGAGTAATCAAAAACCAGTAGCCCAGGCATGGGAGCAGGGTGCAAAAGGTGCCATTTCTGCAGACACTTAACTGGGCTACCCCCTGCATCCCCGATCTAAGGGCTTAGGAACTGAGACCAGAGGCACAAAATTCGGGGTGGGATCCCCACTACACACAGCACAGAGCAGACACAGCACCCCATGCCATTGAGCCATTCCATGCCACCCCCACTCAGTTCCCCAGAGACCCACGGGGAGGGAGGGGGGAAACCACAGCTCTGGAAGAATACTAGGAAAGCTCTCTGGCGCCACCTACTGATCAGAGAAAAATCCCCAACTTCCTGATGGAAGTCAGGGTTTCCAAAACCACCCTCAGGCTCTGAGAAGGGATGGGCCACGCAAATGGGAGTAAGAAGGGAAACAAGGCGTGGAGTAAGACCCCATTCTGGAACTGAGCTACAGGATTCAGGGTATGGAATGCGCCATAACAGCGGACACTGCACAGGGTGATAGCCGTCGTTTTGGATCTGAGACCCTGAGATTGACAACTAGAGCACAGAATTCAGGGCACTGGATCCCACAGCTGTGGGCACAGCACCAGGTGAACACAGGGCAGACACAGCACCCAGCATGAGCAAAGCCCCTGTGTCAAAGTGCTCCCCTACCCCCATTGGTTTCTCAGAGAACTACTGGGAAAAAGCACAGGTCAGCAAGTACAGGCCTCCAGCACCACCTTGTGACCAGAGCAAAATCACCAGCTAACTGATTCCCTGCTGGAACTGAGTAAATACCAAGGGAGGGAATGGTAAGAGATGGTGCCCAGCAACACAGCCACAGCATCAACACCCTGGTGGAGTCTTGGCCTACCAGTGCTGGTCTCAGTCTGGTAAACAGTTTCTGACACCCCTGAAGGAGCAATCCAAAGAGATGCCTGCCAACACCAGCAGCACAACGTCCCAATACATAGAACAAATTAGAAAGCAAACAGCAAGGAGAAGGAAAAATACAAATAACCAAGCAAGCCCACAGGAGGACACACCACAAAAAGAAAATCAGTCACCAGAACTCAACAGCAATGACATGGAAGAAATTCTCTGCCTGTCAGATAGAGAATTAATAATCATCATGATTAAAAAGTATAATGAGATGAGACAAATAATCAATGAACTGAAGAATGAAAATGAGACCTTAAGAAAAGGAGGAGACTAAAAGATTACTGGAGACAAAAAGCCCTTGGAAAAACATTGAAAACATAACCGAGGAAATGGAAGAATGGATCAGAACTCTTGAAGATACAGAAATAAAAAAAACGAAAAGAGAAAGAGAGAGAAGTGCAAAGGAAGAAGAATGAGAATACCCTTAGACAATTATCAGACTCCATAAAGAGGAAATATAAGCGTTACAGGCATTCCAGAAGGTGTGGAGAGAGACAAAGGATCTGAGAAATTATTCAAGGAGATAACTGAAGAAAACTTCCCAAGCATGAAAAAGAAGATGAATATAGACATAGAAGAAGCAAGAAGAACACCCAATTACCACAATGAAAAAAAAAAAAAAAAAACTACAGCAAGACACATAATAGTAAAGCTTGAAAGAGTCCAAGACAAAAAAAATAAATAAATAAATAACAAAACTGGCAAGGGGGAAGAAACAGATATCTTATAATGGAAAATCAATCAGGTTAACTAACCTCAGACTTCTCTGAAGAAATACTACAGGCAAGAGGAGTATGGAGTAACATATTCAGGATCAGACAGCTTCACAAATGAATTCCACCAAATGTTCAGCAGTGAATTAGTGCCTATCCTACACAAACTCTTTCAAAAAATTGAAAAAGAAGGAATACTACCAACTTTGTTCTATGAAGCCAACATTACACTAATACCAAAACCAAACAAAAACAGCACAAAAAAAGAAAATTACAGGCCAATCTCCCTAATGAACACTGATACAAAAATCCTCAAAAAATCCTTGCCAACAGAATCCAACAATGCATCAAAGGGATAGTACACCAGATCAAATGGGATTCATCTCAGGGGCACAAGGATGGTTCAACATATGAAAATCAATCAGTGTAATCCAACACATCAACAAAAAGTAAAATAAAAACCATATGATCATATCAATAGATACTGAGAAAGCATTCGACAAAGTCCAACATCCATTTATGATGAAGGTCCTTGAAATTCTCAGGATAGAAGGAACATACCCTAACATGATAAAAGCCATATACCACAAACCCACTGCCAATATTATTCTCAATGGCGAAAAGCTAAAAGCCTTTCCTTTAAGATCAGGAACAAGGTAAGGATGTCCTCTCTCACCACTGCTCTTCAATATAATAGTGGAGGTCCTATCCAGGGCAATAAGACTCTAAGAGAAAGACATACAAAGAATCCAGACAGGGAAAGAAGAAGTAAAACTGTCACTATTTGCAGACAATATGATAATATACATGGAGAACCTAGAAAATGCCACAGAAAAACTACTCAAAATAATTAACCAATTCAGTAAAGTAGCAGAATTCAAAATCAACACACAAAAATCAGTAGCCTTCCTATACACAAGCAATCTGAAGAAGAAATCAAGAAAACTATCCCTTTTATAATTGAAACAAAAAAAATCAAATACTTGGGAATAAACCTAACAAAAGAAGTGAAAGACCTATACAAAGAAAATTATTAAACACTGTTAAAAGAAATAGAAGAAGACACAAAGAAATGGAAAGACATCCCCTGCTCATGGATTGGAAGAATTAACATTATTAAAATGGCCATCCTACCAAAAGTAATATACAGATTCAACACTATTCCAATAAAAATATCAATGGCATTCTTCAAAGAAATAGACCAAATACTGATGAAATTCATATGGAACTACAAAAAAAAACCACAAATAGCCAAAGCCCCTACTGATGAAAACAAAGGAGAAAGGAGGTGTCACACTTACAAACTTCAAGCTATACTACAAAGCCATAATAATTAAAACAGTTTGGTATTGGAACAAAAACAGACACACAGATCAATGGAACTGAAAAGAGAGCTCAGAAATAAAACCACACTTATAAGGACAACTGATATTTGACAAAGGAGCAAAGAATATGCAATGGAACATGGACAGTTTGTTCAATAAATGGTGCTGGGAAAACTGCACCACATGCGAAAAAATGAAACTAGACATTACCTCTCACCGTGCACAAAAATCAACTCAAAATGGATAAGAGAATTGGACATAAGACCTGAAACCATAAAATATATAGAAGAAAATATAGGTAAAATACTACAAAGCATACATCACAATAACATCCTTAAAGACTCATCACCCAAAGCAAAGATAGTCAAGAAAAAGATAAACACCTGGGATTACATTAAACTGAAAAGCTTCTGTACAGCCAAAGAGTCATTAACCAAAACAGAGACACACCACACAGTTTGGGAAAAAATCTTTGCACTCCATTCAACTGATAAGGGACTGATCATAAAGATATACAAAGAACTCACAGGACTCAACAAAAACAATCCAGTCAAGAAATGGGCAGACGAACTTAAAAGACATTTCTCCAAAGAGGAAATGCAGATGGCCAACAGGCATATGAAAAAATGTTCAACATCCCTTATAATCAGGGAAACGCAAATCAAAAACACATTGAGATACCACCTTACACCAATAAGAATGGCACATATGAAAAAAACAAGCAACAACAAATGTGGGCAAGGATGTGGTGAAAAAGAAACTCTCCTACGTTGCTGGTTGGAGTGCAAACTGGTCCAACCACTATGGAAAGCTGTCTGGAGGTTCCTCAGTCTACTAAAAATGCCCATATGACCTGGCAATTCCACTCCTAGGGATCTACCCAAAGGACACAAAAACATTGATTCAAAAGACCACCTGTACCCCTATGACAATTGCAGCACTATTTACAATAGGTGAAACCTGGAAACAACCCAAATGCCCCCAAATAGATGACTGGATCAAAAAGATGTGGCATATACATACAATGGAATATTATTCAGCAAACAAAAAAGATAAACTCATGTCATTTGCAGCAACATGGGTGGAACTAGAAGGAATTATGCTCTGTGAAATAAGCCAGAAGGAAAAAGAAAATAACAGATGGTTTCACTTATAGCAGGAATATAGGTGAACCAAATAAAACATCAGTGTAAAAAAATAATAACAGTACAAAACACAACAAGGCAAAAAAGAGACAATTATAAGTCAGAGACATACTGCAGGGGAGGAGGAGGGAGAGGGGATGAGAGGGAGGGAAGGAAGAGCACAGGGGACTGAGGTGATGGTGCACAGGTGCATTGGTGAAGGAAACTTTATGGGGACTACACCTGAGGGGATGGGGGGGAAGCAAATATTGTTTAAAAATGAAAAATTATGTAAAAAAAATTTAAATTAATTAAAAAAATAAAATCATAGGTCCTCCACTGGTGGCGCAGCGGTTGAGCGCTGGGCTGAGAGGCTGCCTGCAGCCTCTGCAGCACTGGTTTATTCCCCGGCTGCAGCCGAGGGTCCCACAAAAAAATAAAATAAAATAAAATGAAATCATACGTAATCTCTAAAAAAAAAATTCCATTGTGCATATGTATCACATCTTCTTGATCCAGTCATCTATTTTGGGGCATTTGGGTTGTTTCCAAAGCTTAGCTATTGTAAACAGTGCTGCTATAAACATAGGGGTGCTGGTGTCCTTTGGGTAAATACCTAGGAGTCAAATTGCTGGATCATATGGAAGCTCCATCTTTAGCAAATTGAGGACCCTCCACACAGCTTTCCATAGTGATTGGACCAGTTTGCACTCCCACCAGCAGTGCAGGATAGTTGTTTTTTTTTTCTCCACATCCTTGCCAACATTTGTTGTTGCTAGTTTTTTTAGTATGTGCCATTCTCACTGGTGTAAGACGGTATCTCATGGTATTTTTGATTTGCATTTCCCTGATTACAAGTAATGTTGAACATTTTTTTCATATGCCTGTTGGCCATTTACATTTCCTCTTTGGAGAAGTTTCTTTTGAACATGGACATTTTAAATAAACACATTAACCCTGTATCAGCTAAATGATTTGCAAATATTTTCTCCAGTTCAGCAGGTTGCCTTTTCATTTTGTCAGTAGTTTCACTCACTGTACAGAACTACTTTAGTTTGATTTAGTCCCATTGTTCATTTGGCTTCTTTTGCCCTACCCTTGTTTTATTTTTTTCAATTAAAATATGGAATGACTTCAAATTACTGTTTCTTATACCCATGAATATACACCAGAGTAACTTTTAAAATATGGAGGTTTTAAAATATGCTTAAGTCCAGGTTTCACTCTCAAAGAAAGTTGCAAGGGGGTCAAGACTTGGCTATTTTTTAAAAGCTCTTCAGTAACTCCAATGTTTCTTCCTCCTGGCTGAGCCACTGACTTGCACTCCACTGGGGGACTTGGGCTCTTGGGAGATGATTTGGGGGGTTGAGAAGGATTTTTGCAGATTTACTAGAAGTGAAAATTTTGGCCCCTGGACTTTTGGGGGTCTGTCTTGGGTCTTTTTTTTTTTTCTCTCTATCAAAGTTTCTTTCTCTGCTTTTTCTTTAATTCTTAACTTCTTCTCTGGACCTGTACCTGGGGTTCTGAGCTCTGCAGCTTTTGGGGTCTCCAAAGCATGCCCTTATCTTTAGAGTCAAATGCAGAAACATAACTAAGAACTACCTCAGAGTTTCCACCTACGTTTTCTTCTAAGAGCTTTATTGTATGGTTTCAGGTCTTATATTAAAGTCTTTAATCCATTTTGCATTAGTTTTTGTGTATAATGTAAGCTAAAGGTCCAGTTTGATTTATTTACATGTGACTGCCCAGTTTTTGCAACACTAGCTGAAAGGAATGTCTTTTACCACACTGTACTTTCTTACCTTCTTTGTCATAAATTGACTATTTATGATTAGGTTTATTTCTGGGCTCTCCAGTCTGTTTTACTAATTAATATCTCCATTCTTATGCAAACACCATATTGCTTTGAATACTACAGCTTTGTAATAAAATTTGAAATCAGGAAGGGTGATGCCTCTAACTTTGTTCTCCTTTCTCAAGATTACTTTGTCTATTTAGGATTTTTGGTGGTTCCAGACAAATTTAAATTGCTTTTATTCTATTTATGTGAAAAATGTCATTGGAATTTTGATAGGTTTTGAATCTGTAGATTTCCTTGGGTATCATGGACATTTTAAAAATATTAATTCTTCCATTCCATAAGTATGAAATCTTTCCATTCTTTGTGTCTGCTTTGATTTCTTTCATCAAAGTCTCATACTTTTCATTGTGTACGTCTTATGCTAACTTAGCTATTCCTAGGTATTACAGTCTTTTTCATGTGATTGTATGTGGTGTTATTTTAATTTCTCTTTCAGATAGTTTGTTGTTGGTATATTAAATGTAAGTGATTTTTTAATATGGATTTTGTATTCTGTAACTTTACTGAATAAATTAGTTGTAAGAGTTTTGGGTTGGTATACTCAGGGTTTCTATATATAAAATCATGTTGCATGATAAAGAATTAATATCCAAAATACACAAAGAACTCATAGAGCTCCCCCAAAACAAATCCAATTTAAAAGTGGGTAGTGGAAATGAAAAGACATTTTCCAAGAAAAGACACACAGATGGTCAACAAGTACATGGAAAGATGTGCACCATCACTCATCATCAGGGAAATGCTATCAAACCCACAATGAGATCACCTCACTCCTGTCAAAATGGCTCTGTTGGAAAGAGACAAGAAACAACAGATGTCGGCAAGAATGTAGAGAAACAGTAACCCTCGTGCATTATCGGAGAGTAAAAGGGTGAAGCCACTAAAGAAAATGGTATGTACAGTTCTCACAAACTGAAAATTTGAATTACCATAGGAACCAGCTATTCCACTTCTGAGTATTTACACAAAGAAAGTGAAAACACCAATTTGAAAATATCTATGCACCTTTGAGTTCACTGAAGCTTTACAATAGCCAAAATATGGAAACAACCTAATTGCCTACTGATGTATAAAGATGTGTATTTACATACAAAAGAATACAACTCATCCACAAAAAATGAAGTCTTACTATTTGTGACAACACGAATGGACCTAGATGTTATCCTGCTAAGTGACATAAATCAAAGTCAGACAAGTATCATGATTTTGCTTACATGTGAATCTAAAAACAAACCAAAAAAAGCAACCAAACACCACAAAATCAGAAAGACATAAAACAATTATTGGCGATCAGAGGGGTATAGGAGTAGAAGGATAGGCAAGATGGATAAAAGGGATCACCAGTTAAGAAATAAGTTAAAGAGGTATAGTGTACCTGGGAACTTAACCAATAACATGGTATTGCAAATTTAAAATTTGCTAAGATGGTCAACATGTTTTATAATGATTATTTATATATATATATACATATACAGAATTGTATCATATACCTGAAATTTTTATGTCAACTATATTTAGAACCAAAAACACATTAAGAATATATCCTTAGACTCTCCGACCGGCAGAGACGAGGGAAACAACAAACCAAAACGCCCAACAAGAAAAACGGATGCAGCAAGTGGGACTGTGAGTGGAAAGGAACTATTTCAGCCACCACACCCCGTGAACGGGAGCTGAGGCAAACCCTGCAGGATCCGCCGCACAGGTGAGCTCCAGGAGCCATTAAAGAGAGCCCCGCCCACCAGGAGGAGACCAGCACCAGCACACAGCCCCGGCCGCCCGGTAAGCTTGCGCGAAAGCGGCGCTCGGATTGCAGCTGCCCAGGGCCCTGCGCCTGCGACCTAGGCTTGCAGGGAGACGGCTGAGGCCCTCCCTGAGTGAGCAGGAACAAGGTGCCCAGGCAGGGGAGCGGGATTCAAAAGGCGCCATTCCCGCGCCACTGATCTGGGCTACAGCCCGCGTCCTGGAACTGAGGGCTTTGGAACTGAGACCCGGGCGGAGGCCCTCCCTGAGTGAGCAGGAACAAGGCGCCCAGGCAGGGGAGCGGGATTCAAAAGGCGCCATTCCCGCGCCACTGATCTGGGCTACAGCCCACGTCCTGGAACTGAGGGCTTTGGAACTGAGACCCGGGGCACGAAATTAGGGGCGTGGGTTCCCCACGACGGTGGGGCACAAGGCAGACACAGCACCCCAAAGCCGTTGAGGTGTACCCTACCATCCCCGCTCTGCTCCCTGTCCCACGGGGTGGAAAATCAGCTCCCCAAGGGCTCTAGGAGAGATCTCTGGTGCCACCTAGCGACTTGACCCCAGCACAGGCTCCTGAAGGAGCTAGTGGCCAGCTGGGGAGTTAGCCCACACCGGGCCCCTTCTGAACAAGTAGTCTGAGCCCACAGGGAGAGCGAGCACCCACAGCCGGGGCAGACCAGGCGCGCAGAATAGTGTGCCTGAGACCAGAAGCGCAGGGAGTGTGTCCCACATCACCATTTTAGAACAGGGACATCTCTTCAGTAAAGACTACCTGCAGAAGGCTTCCTCAGGAGCCAGAGGTGAGCGGGGGAAGTTCGCCCACACCAGACCCCCTCTGGCCTGCAGTCCAAGCCCAGAGGGGAGCAGGAACCCACCGCCGGGGCAGACCAGGCGCACAGGGGAGTGTGTCCCCACATCAGCATTTTAGAACAGGGACCTTTCTCCAGTAAAGGCTGCTTGAAACTGACAGATGACTCCTGGAAGAACCAGAGGGGAACAGAGAAGCCCACCCAAGATGCCGGCAAGTCCCAACAACACAGTGTCCCAACGCATACGGCAAATTAGAAAACAGACAGTAGGGAGGAGAAGAACCACACGCAACCTAGCAACTCTCCAGAGAAAAAGCACACCACAAAAAGAAAGCCAGCCCCCAGATTGCAACGACAATAACTTGGAAGAATTTCTGAGCCTTCCAGAAAGAGAATTTAAAATTGCCGTGATTAAAAAACTGACAGAAGTCATAAAGGAAAACAATGATAAGGGAAAAATAATCAACGATCAGAAGAATGCAACTGAGTCCCTAGAGAGGGAAAACAATGGTCAGAAGAAAGAAATTGAGTCCCTAAAGAGGGAAGTAAAAGAAATGCAGGAGATCAAAGAATTAATGGAAGAACTAAAGAATTCTGGGAAAAGCAATGAAAGCAGAATAGATGAAATGGAAGAACGAATAAGTAATCTTGAAGACACAGAAATAAAAAGAACCAAAACAGAAAAGGAAAGAGAAGTACGAAGGAAAAAGAACGAAGAAAGACTTCGGGAACTATCTGACTCCATGAGGAAAGGAAATATAAGAGTTATAGGAATACCAGAAGGAGAGGAGAGAGCTGTAGGAACAGAGAAAATATTCAAAGAGATAATTGAAGAGAACTTCCCAAATGTGAAGAAGGAGCTGAAAATTGATATACAAGAAGCAAGAAGAACACCAAACTTCCACGACGAAAGGAAAAATACAGCAAGACACATAATAGTAAAGCTCCCAAGAATCCAGGACAAGGAAAAAATAATGAAGCTGGCAAGAGGGAAGAAACAGATAACATTCAAAGGAAAACCAATCAGGCTGACATCAGACTTCTCCGAAGAAACACTACGGGCAAGGAGAGAGTGGAGGGACATAGTCAACAGACTCCAAGAAAACAGATGCCAACCAAGAATACTCTATCCCGCAAAGCTCTCCTTCCTCTTTGAAGAAAGAATATGGACCTTCCCAGACAAACAGAAACTCCGGAATTTCATTGCAACTAAACCCCCACTCCAAAAAATACTACAAGGAGTCCTAAAGCCAGAACCTCAGAGTGATGAATAACAATGAAAGAAGGCCAAAAAAAAAAAAAAAAGTTATTAAAAGAATAAATAAATAAAATCAAAGGAAAGACAAACACAATGGCAAATACAGATGTTAACATACCAATATTAACTCTAAATGTAAATGGACTAAACTCTTCAATAAAAAGACACAGAGTTGCAGCCTGGATTAAGAAACAAAACCCAACCTTTTGCTGTCTCCAGGAAACACATTTAGCTACAAAAGATAAAAATAGGCTCAAAGTTAAAGGATGGAAAACAATCCTACAAGCAAATGGACCAAAAAAGAAAGCAGGAACAGCTATACTTATATCAGATAAAACAGATTTCAAACTCAAAAAGATAAAAAGAGACCCCAATGGTCACTACATTATGATCAAGGGGACAATACTTCAAGAAGAAATAACACTCATTAACATATACTCACCAAACGAAGGAGCACCAAAATATATCAGACAACTGTTGTCCTCTCTGAAAACAGACATCAGAGAAAACACATACGTAGTGGGAGACTTCAACACACCACTATCAACAATGGATAGATCAACAAGACAAAAAATAAGTAAAGAAACCAAAGCTCTAAATAAAGACCTAGAGCAATTGGGCTTAACAGACATCTATAGAACACTAAACCCCAAAAAAACGGAGTACACATTTTTCTCAAGCGCACACGGATCATTCTCCAGGATCGATCACATACTGGGGCACAAGACAAACATCAACAGATACACCAAGATTGAAATCATATCAACCATCTTTTCTGACCATGAAGGCATCAAACTAGAAATAAACCATAAAAAGAAGGCAAGGAACTTTCCTACCTCATGGAGATTAAAAACCACACTACTGGAAGACCATTGGACTAATGAGGAGATCAAAGAAGAAATTAAAAAATTTTTTGAATTGAACGACAAGGAGGACACCAATATCCTAAATGTATGGGATGCAGCAAAAGCAGTAATAAGAGGAAAATATATAGCAATAGAAGCTCACATCAAGAAACAAGAAAGAACGCAAAGAAACAACCTAATCTCGAAGCTCAAAGATCTAGAAAAAGAACAACAAGAAAACCCCAAAACCAGTAGAAGAAAAGAAATAATAAAAACCAAAGCAGAAATAAATGAAATTGAAACTAAAAAAACAATCCAAAAGATCAATGAAACCAAGAGCTGGTTCTTTGAAAAAATCAATAAAATAGACAAACCCCTAGCCAGGCTCACAAAGGAAAAAAGGGAGAAAGCACAAATAAACAGGATCATCAATGAAAGAGGAGAAATCACAACGGACACAGCAGAAATCAAAAGAATAATCAGTAACTACTATGAACAGTTATATGGAAACAAGTTTAACAATCTAGAGGAGATGGACAAATTCCTACAACTCTACAATCACCCAAAGCTAGATAAAGAAGAAATAGAACACCTAAACAGACCAATTACAATTAGCAAAATTGAAATGGTAATCAAAAACCTCCCCAAAAACAAAAGCCCAGGACCTGATGGATTTACAAATGAATTCTACCAAACATTCAGAGACGAATTAGTGCCTATCCTTCACAAACTCTTCCAAAAAATTGAGAAGGAAGGGACAATACCAAACACTTTCTATGAAGCCAACATTACACTAATACCAAAACCGAACAAGGACAACACAAAAAAGGAAAACTACAGGCCAATCTCCCTAATGAACACTGATGCAAAAATCCTCAATAAAATTTTAGCTATCAGAATCCAACAATGTATCCATAAGATAATTCACCACGACCAAGTTGGATTCATTCCAGGGGCACAAGGATGGTTTAACATCCGAAAATCAATCAACGTTATCCAACACATCAACAAAAAGAAATATAAAAACCATATGATAATATCAATAGATGCTGAGAAAGCTTTCGACAAAGTGCAACACCCATTCATGATAAAAGCCCTTGAAATTCTTGGGATACAAGGAACATACCTCAACATCATAAAGGCCATCTATGACAAGCCAACAGCCAGTATCATTCTCAATGGTGAAAAGCTGAAAGCAATTCCATTAAGATCTGGAACAAGACAAGGATGTCCACTCTCACCATTGCTTTTCAATATAATACTGGAAGTCCTAGCCAGGGCAATAAGACAAGAGAAAGACATCCAAGGAATCCAAATAGGAAAAGAAGAAGTCAAACTATCACTATTTGCAGACGATATGATATTATACATAGAGAACCCCAAAAACTCCACAGAAAAGCTAATTCAACTCATCAATCAGTTCAGTAAAGTGGCAGGATACAAAATCAACACGCAAAAGTCAGTAGCCTTCCTATACACAAACAATAAATCTGAAGAAGAAGAAATCAAAAAGACCATCCCTTTTGTTATTGAAACAAAAAAAATCAAATATTTGGGAATAAATCTAACAAAAGAGGTAAAGGACCTATACAAAGAAAACTATAAAACACTGTTAAAAGAAATAGAAGAAGACACAAAGAAATGGAGAGACATCCCCTGCTCATGGATTGGAAGAATAAACATTATTAAAATGGCCATCCTTCCAAAAGCAATATACAGATTCAATGCTATTCCAATCAAAATTTCAATGTCATTCTTCAAAGAAATAGAACAATTATTGATGAAATTCATATGGAATCACAAAAAACCCCGAATAGCCAAAGCTCTCCTGAAAAAAAAAAGAAGGGAATGGAGGCATCAGACTCCCAGACTTCAAACTATACTACAAAGCCATAATCATCAAAACCGCATGGTATTGGAACAAGAACAGACATACAGACCAATGGAATCGAATAGAAAATCCAGAAATAAACCCACAGGTTTATGGTCAACTAATCTTTGACAAAGGAGCAAAGACTATGCATTGGAGCAAAGAAAGTTTGTTCAATAAATGGTGCTGGGAAAACTGGGTCGCTACATGCAAAAGAATGAAGCTTGACCACCACCTCACACCATACACAAAAATCAACTCAAAATGGATTAAAGAACTAGACATAAGACCTGAAACCATAAAATATATAGAAGGAAATATAGGCGAAACACTACGTGATTTGCACATCAAAGACATCTTTACAGACACATCACCCAAAGCAGTGACAGAGAAGGCAAAGATAAACAGCTGGGACTATATCAAATTAAAGAGCTTTTGCACAGCAAAAGAGACAATAACAAAAACAAAGAGAAACCCCACCAACTGGGAGAACATTTTTGCACCCAACACTAATGATAAAGGACTGATCACAAAAATCTGCAAAGAGCTGATGAGTCTCAACAACAACAAAGAAAATAATCCAGTCAAAAAATGGGCAGAAGAGCTTAAAAGAAACTTCTCTGAAGAGGAAATGCAAATGGCCAACAGGCATATGAAAAAATGTTCAACATCACTTGTCATCAGGGAAATGCAAATCAAAACTACCATGAGATACCATCTTACACCAGTGAGAATGGCACATATTAAAAAAACTAGCAACAACAAATGTTGGCGAGGGTGTGGAGAAAAAGGAACTCTTCTGCACTGTTGGTGGGAGTGCAAACTGGTCCAACCACTGTGGAAAGCTGTGTGGAGATTTCTGGACCTACTAAACATAGAGCTTCCATATGACCCAGCAATTCCACTCCTAGGTATTTACCCAAAGGACACAGAAACATCAATTCCAAAGAACACCTGCACCCCTATGTTTATAGCAGCACTGTTTACAATAGCTAAGCTTTGGAAACAACCCAAATGCCCAAAAATAGATGACTGGATCAAGAAGATGTGGTACATATATACCATGGAATATTACTCAGCATTCAGAAAAGATAAACACATGCAATTTGCTGCAACATGGATGGCGCTGGAAGGGATCATGCTCAGCGAAATAAGCCAAAAAGAAAAAGAAAAATACCGGATGGTCTCACTCATAGCAGGAATCTAGAAAACTTAAATAATGGACCAGGAAAATGAATAACTATAAGAAAGTGAAAATCAAAATCAACAAAAAACTATGAACCAGAGACACTTTTAGGGGGGCGGGGGCGGGGGCGGGAGGGGAGGGATTGGGGTCAGAATGGGGGGCTGCAATTGTATGGGGAATATAACAATAAAATTTATAAAAAAAATAAAATAAAATAAAATAAAATTAAAGATTAAAAAAAAAAAAAGAATATATCCATAAAAGCCATCTTTACTGAGAAGTGCTGGCTAGTCTTATGGAAGAAACTCTAGAGGCAGAAAAATTTGAGGATCCCTCAAAAATCATGCTTTATCATACAGTTTTGAGAAAGGTACTTGTGCCTTTGTTGAAGTAAAACTATTTTTTTCTTAAGCAGGCTGAAGAGTAGGATTTTGGGAAAGAGGACAAAGGAGCAGAGGGGATGACTTTCATAAAACATACCATTTAGGAGAAAAGGTCAAGATATGAAAATATTTGCTCCATTCTCTGGACTCTGGAGGCATTTGTGATTATGTGCAATAGATTTTTCTTTTGGTTATTTGTTTCATGTTTTTTGTTTTGGGGTTGCTGTTGATGGAAATCTTTTCCGACCTCCACGGGTCTTAATAATAGTGTTATACCTGATTATTACCTATCTCTTCAGCATGTAAGTACTCCGAGGAAATGTTCACTGTCAATATCACACAGCATTTTACCTTAATACATAGCACTATGCCTGGCATATATTAAGCACAAACATATTAAATAATCATTTCATATTGGACAAGGAGATAATGACATTTAGTTATCAAAAAATAAAAGCAAAATATAATTACATGCAGATTAATGCAAAACCCCTTCTACCACCAAGCAATTAATGTTTTACAGTTTTCCTCTATTTTTGAAATGTTAGGTCCTTCCTTCTTACAAGAATACCATGCAGTGAATTTAAAACTGATATATGCATTAGAAATAAGCACAAAAATATCTTTTTAGAGTCTCCCTGGTGGCACAAGGGGTTAAGCACAGCATTGTGAAGCTATCCGCAGCCACTGAAGCTCAAGTTCGATTCCCTGGCCAGCCAGGGAGATACCCACATGGCACAGCAGACCTCTGCTGTCTCACCCACTGCTTCCCCTGAGGTCCCCTCAGCAGTGTATTTCAGTCCATCTGTTCTGTTCCTTACTCTGTCTCTGGTGAATCCTCTCACCCCCCGCACCTCTGTCGTGTACCCAGTTCTTGTATGCATAAATAAATAAATCTTAAAAAAAATCTTTTTAGAACAGAATGGTATCATTTTAAGCTGAAAGAGTTTAGAAATCATCTATATGGGTGCTCTAAATTATAGAAGAAATTACCGAAACCCAAACTGGTTTCACCTATTTTGACCAAATTGCATAACTTGTTATTGCAAAAGCAATATAAGCACACAATGTTCCTCATTAACCAGCCAGAGATTTAGGGATAGGGGAATGCTGTGTTTCTGATAAAGATACAGAAAGTATGTATATGTAATTAATGAGTGTTTTAAACATTAAGAAATGGTTTCTGAACACACTGGACAATTTGAGAAAAACAATTCTACATCGAGTTTGGGCTACAGATTGGAAATTTTTCTTCTAAAGTGTCAATTCTTTAAAAAAACAAACCAAAAGAGGGTGCTCTGCTATTAATTTGAGCCTATTTAATTAGGTCACTTTTACTCTGTATTGTAAAGGTAATACAGTTTACCTTCCAACAGTGTTTTCCATAAACACAAGATTTTGGGGGAAGGAACAAATTGGTAATTATCTTCACTAATGAAATGTGCAATCATTTCAGATTTTAAATGGGGCACTACTTGCATTCATAAGGCCCATTGAATAAATGCCTATTAAGTAGAGTTTAATGGCTTAATGCTTGATTCATGTCTTTTCTCTGTGGTTGATTCTTATTGCATATTCAGGGCAATTATGAAATTTGGTTTCCCTTCCTGAATCCCTGTATTCAGAAATCTTGTTTCAGCAAAATAATGTAAAAGTCAAAATTCCACCTAAAAAAAGGAAACAGCATCTCTGTTGATGATGTTATTCAAGATTTTGGCTAAAATAATTCTTTTTAGAAAGTAAACTCTTATTTAGCATTAACAAGTAACAAATCGTGATTACCATGTGCCTCCAAAGATGATTAGTGCAACACTTCAAACAGCACAGCATTTCTTTTCTATATTTAAGCCCAAACTCAAATTGGCAAACTGTGTTGATAAATTAATGGAGAAAAGCTTCCACTGAGAATAAATTAAAAGTAACCTTGAAAATATTTCATTACATATTCTTCTACAACAAGAAACAGCATATATCAATGTACTAGTATATGCTTCTTGTTCATTTTTCCAATTTATGCACATTGTGTTAGGTTATGAATGCTGATAATGATCAAACCAGTCTACTTTCATAGCATTTGATATTTTTCTTAGTATCAGTTAATAACTTCCAAGAGGGGAATAAGCTAGTGTACATATGAAATTTTTGTATGAAATTTTCTTATATTTACAAAGTTGGGTTAACACCCTTTGTACATATTCTAAATTTTACTGTATTTTCCTTTATGATTCAGAAGTTATCAAGTGAAAGAACAATATTGTTTGAATATCAGGCAAGTGAATATTTTTCCCACTACTATATTTACTTATGCATTTTTTCTTTTCTTCTCTGATAATTCCTTGTCTTTCAGGCAGAGACTAAGTGTATCACATGAGTCTGTAACTCAGGTTCACACTTGAAAATCTCACTTCAACTTTCGTAAGAAGAGCAACTCAAACCATTTGTAACATTAATCAAAATGCATGTTTGTGAATGTTGTTCTCTTCCTTCAGAAATTTTCCATATTCCTAAAAAGTACCTCCTAGAGTGAAATAACACTTTAAATGAGCATGCCTGTTTATGTGTTAAAGACAGATGGGGAAGGGAAAAGAAGAGGGATAATTAAAAGGAGATGGAAAATATATTGACATTTAAATGTTCTTTTCTTTTCAAATGTTCATCCTACATTGCTCTCACATGTGCTAAGATGAAGGCATCAGTGGAGATATTGCCAATTCATAGCTGATATTGCTAATGGACTCACTAAGAGGTTGATCATTTGCTTCCCTATATGGGACTAAGAAAAAAAAAAATTAAGTGGTGTCCAAGGTAAAAAGGGAAACTAAGCAGACACAGCAAAGGAGTTAGTATTGATTCTTGTCTCTCATAGTTAAGAGCAAAAAAGCACTTAACTAGTCACTTATTGTCTCATATATAAGTAGAGCACATTCTACTACCAGAGCCTGGATTAGTGTGATGTTCTGTGTGTGTGTCTACCATCATATTGCAGTACATGGTACCATAGGGAGAAATGATGAGAAGGTGTGTAGGCAGGTCTATGTCAGTAGTTAAGCATTAGAGAGACAGGACACACAGCCCTATAGATAAGATGGAAAGGGAGATAGACACTTAAGCAAAGATATGTTTGAGTAAGAGGGAAACCTGTAAAGAAATAGATTCTGTGATAAGATTTGGAAATAGACTAACATCTGAATTTAATAGTAGGGCAAGATTTTCATCTTCAATGCACATTTTAGAGTTTGTTACCAGATGAAGAAAGAACAGTGTGTGAAAGTACAATGGAAGTACTATGAACTGAGAGAGAAAGAGAGAGAAGATAAAAGAAGGGGAGAAAAGAGTTTTGCAACTGTTTGTATAAAGAAATTGTAGTTTAGGACCAGGTCATGGTCATTGTTTTTTGTTTATTTATGTGCTTTTCTTTTTTTTTCCAAAAGAACACATTAGGCAATTATATCATATAAATTGCTGTGAGGAATTCTAGAAACCAACTGGAAGCAATGCAAGAATTGACTGGGCTCCTTTCTTCCTCCTGAGCTCTACTGCTCAAGAAACTGCAACCCATTAGGTTTTTGCTAACTATTTTAGCTTATGTAGAAATGAAACCCTGTGGTTTGGGAGTCATTAGCTCAAAAATACAACACTGAATAAAATACAATCATCAGATTGTTATCGCTGAAGAACACGTCGTTGAAGAGTAATAGGTCACTTTCCCATTCATATCCAGAGTGCGAAAGCCTGGTGCATGTCATCCCCTAATGATGTTAGAAACAAAACACAAGCAGCAGAGAAAATTCTGCTCACCCTCCAAACTCACTCCCCATCAAACACTGACCACCCCCTTTCAAGATTCTTTATCACCACACTGGGTCAGGGACACGTTTTTAATCCTTCCACAGATGTCTCTGGCATGATTCCTCGTGGCAGAGTCTAGCCATGGACTAATTCAACTGCAGTCTGTCTTGTGATTTCAGTGATTTATACCAATAACTTGCATCATATTCACTAGCCATAAAGTTGAAACAAAGCAGGGTACAGGAGAGAATCAGTTGTAAGTCTCTGCTCCTGGTCCCTCTTGCTGTGAACTAGGTATTTTAGGAGGCTAGACCCCACAGCACCAGACAGCAAGCCATGCTTGCAGTCCATGTTGATGGTGAACATACCTGGCCGAGTTATTTGCTGGGAAGCATTCAATGTCCCTTTTCCAGAAATAAAGACTAAAGTGATCATTGCATAAAAATCAAAAGTTGGTGAGAAGGTAGAGAGTGAGTAGATGCCAGAGGACTAGAGCATAAGCAGCAATTCTACATAAACTCTACATAAACTCATTTGCTCTCTGACCTGTCTCACATTCTGGAAGTCAAATTTTGACAAAAGATGTGGTAAGAGAAGCAGTCAGACTCCAGGCTCCCAGCCCTGTCAGAGGTCCTGAGGAACAATGCCAAGGAAAAAAAATCTAACACCCACCCAACCCAAGCCCACACCCTACAGCTGTAATACCAGCCATTTACTTTCAAACAATGACAGGCTCCGTGAACTCAAGTAAATCATACTCCTAACAAAAGCTCACATTTATTTCCATGACAACTTTTATTTCAAGTTAAATAAATCTAATTTTTCTTCATGTATTTCCATTTTGGTTTGATCAATACATTACTTCAATATATCGGGGTATCAGTATATCGGGGTTATCAAGAGATTCCCTTGACCAAACTGCTCTCTGCAAGTGAAACTTTAAAATTCCGTTTAGGGCCTCCCCAGTGGTGCAGCAGTTTGAGAGCAGTGCTATGAAGCTGCCCGCAGCCTCTGCAGCACAGGTTCAGTCCCCTAACGGCCAGGGAGATTCCCACATTGCACAGCAGACCTCTCCTTCTGCACCCGCTGCTTCCCTCAGCACTGTATTTTGGTCTGTCTGCCTGTTCTGCTCCCCGCTCTATCTCTGGTGAATCCTCTCACACTCCCATGCCTCTGGCCTATAGCCCAGCTCTTATATAAAAATAAATCTAAAAAAATTAATTAAAAAAAATTCCATTTAGAAAATGAAACTAAAAAAACAATCCAAAAGATCAATGAAACCAAGAGCTGGTTCTTCGAAAAAATCAATAAAATAGATAAACCCCTAGCCAGGCTCACAAAGGAAAAAAGGGAGAAAGCACAAATAAACAGGATCATAAATGAAAGAGGAGAAATCACAACGGACACAGCAGAAATCAAAAGAATAATCAGTAACTACTATGAACAGTTATATGGAAACAAGTTCAACAATCTAGAGGAGATGGACAAATTCCTACAACTCTACAATCACCCAAAGCTAGATAAAGAAGAAATAGAACACCTAAACAGACCAATTACAAGCAGCGAAATTGAAATGGTAATCAAAAACCTCCCCAAAAACAAAAGCCCAGGACCTGATGAATTTACAAATGAATTCTACCAAACATTCAGAGACGAATTAGTGCCTATCCTTCACAAACTCTTCCAAAAAATTGAGAAGGAAGGGACAATACCAAACATGTTCTATGAAGCCAACATTACACTAATACCAAAACCGAACAAGGACAACACAAAAAAGGAAAACTACAGGCCAATCTCCCTAATGAACACTGATTCAAAAATCCTCAATAAAATTTTAGCTATCAGAATCCAACAATGTATCCATAAGATAATTCACCACGACCAAGTAGGATTCATTCCAGGGACACAAGGATGGTTCAACATCCGAAAATCAATCAACGTTATCCAACACATCAACAAAAAGAAATATAAAAACCATATGATAATATCAATAGATGCCGAGAAAGCTTTCGACAAAGTGCAACACCCATTCATGATAAAAGCCCTTGAAATTCTTGGGATACAAGGAACGTACCTCAACATCATAAAGGCCATATATGACAAGCCAACAGCCAGTATCATTCTCAATGGTGAAAAGCTGAAAGCAATTCCATTAAGATCTGGAACAAGACAAGGATGCCCACTCTCACCACTGCTTTTCAATATAATACTGGAAGTCCTAGCCAGAGCAATAAGACAAGAGAAAGACATACAAGGAATCCAAATAGGAAAGAAGAAGTCAAACTATCACTATTTGCAGATGATATGATAATATACATAGAAAACCCCAAAAACTCCACAGAAAAACTAATTCAACTCATCAATCAGTTCAGCAAAGTGGCAGGATACAAAATCAACACGCAAAAGTCAGTAGCCTTCCTATACACAAACAATAAATCTGAAGAAGAAGAAATAAAAAAACCATCCCTTTTATTATTGAAACAAAAAAAATCAAATATTTGGGAATAAATCTAACAAAAGAGTTAAAGGACCTATACAAAGAAAACTATAAAACACTGTTAAAAGAAACAGAAGAAGGCACAAAGAAATGGAAAGACATCCCCTGCTCATGGATTGGGAGAATAAACATTATTAAAATGGCCATCCTACCAAAAGCAATATACAGATTCAATGCTATTCCAATCAAAATTTCAATGTCATTCTTCAAAGAAATAGAACAATTATTGATGAAATTCATATGGAATCACAAAAAACCCCGAATAGCCAAAGCTCTCCTGAAAAAAAAAAGAAGGGAATGGAGGCATCACACTCCCAGACTTCAAACTCTACTACAAAGCCATAATCATCAAAACTGCATGGTATTGGAACAAGAACAGACACAAAGACCAATGGAATCAAATAGAAAATCCAGAAATAAACCCACAGATTTATGGTCAACTAATCTTTGACAAAGGAGCAAAGAATATGCATTGGAGCAAAGAAAGTTTGTTCAATAAATGGTGCTGGGAAAACTGGGTCGCTACATGCAAAAGAATGAAGCTTGACCACTACCTCACACCATACACAAAAATCAACTCAAAATGGATTAAAGAACTAGACATAAGACCTGAAACCATAAAATATATAGAAGGAAATATAGGCGAAACACTACGTGATTTGCACATCAAAGACATCTTTACAGACACATCACCCAAAGCAGTGATAGTGAAGGCAAAGATAAACAGCTGGGACTACATCAAATTAAAGAGCTTCTGCACAGCAAAAGAGACAATAACAAAAACAAAGAGAAACCCCACCAACTGGGAGAACATTTTTGCACACAACACTAATGATAAAGGACTGATCACAAAAATCTGCAAAGAGCTGATGAGACTCAACAACAACAAAGAAAATAATCCAGTCAAAAAATGGGCAGAAGAGCTAAAAAGAAATTTCTCTGAAGAGGAAATGCAAATGGCTAACAGGCATATGAAAAAATGTTCAACGTCACTTATAATCAGGGAAATGCAAATCATAACTACCATGAGATACCATCTTACACCAGTGAGAATGGCACATATTAAAAAACTAGCAACAACAAATGTTGGCGAGGGTGTGGAGAAAAAGGAACTCTCCTGCACTACTGGTGGGAGTGCAAACTGGTCCAACCACTATGGAGAGCTGTGTGGAGATTTCTGGACCTACTAAACATAGAACTTCCATATGATCCAGCAATTCCACTCCTAGGTATTTACCCAAAGGACACAGAAACATCAATTCCAAAGAACACCTGCACCCCTATGTTTATAGCAGCACTCTTTACAATAGCTAAGCTTTGGAAACAGCCCAAATGCCCAAAAATAGATGACTGGATCAAGAAGATGCGGTACATATACACCATGGAATATTACTCAGCATTCAGAAAAGATAAACACATGCAATTTGCAGCAACATGGATGGCACTGGAAGGGATCATGCTCAGCGAAATAAGCCAGAAAGTAAAAGAAAAATACCGGATGGTCTCACTCATAGCAGGGATCCAGAAAACTTAAATAAGGGACCAGGAAAATGAATAACTATAAGAAAGTGAAAATCAAAATCAACAAAAAACTATGAGCCAGAGAAACTTTTTGGGGGGTGGGAGGGGAGGGATTGGGGTCAAAATGGGGGGGTTGCAATTGTATGGGGAATATAAAAATAAAATCTATTATTTAAAAAAAAAATCCATTTAGATGGTGCTCTACGGGTGGGCTTTGGTGTGGTAACATGCACTTCTAGAGGCGTCAACCTACCCCCTCCAAAAGATATACAGTGTTGTAAAGCACATGACCTTTAAGAAATAATTTCATAAAATATAATCAAGAAAGATGTGTTACTTTTGAACTTACACATTTACTCTTCTGTTTTAAACAACTACAAAATGTAAATTTTGTTAATTCATAGCTATTGACATAGCTATTCATAGCTATTCATAGCTATTGACAAAATGAAATTGCTTTGAAACCAAAAAATAATATTCCATTTAGATTTCAGTGGAGTGACACATACATGAAGCCCTTTATATTACACAATGTCCTGCACTTGAGATGTCTCAAAATATTTAAAATAGATCTACCATATGACTTAACAACCCCATTCTTAAGTATCTAGCTGAAGAAATAAAAAAAACACTAATTCTAGCAGATACATGCATGCCTATGTTCACTGTAGCACTATTACAATAGTCAAGCTATGGAAACAATAAGAGTCCAATAACAGATGAGTGGATTAGGAAGATGTGGTATAAATACACAGTGGGATACTACTCAGCCGAAAGAAATTATAAACTCTCATCACTTGCAGTAACATGGATGGAATAGAAATTATGCTAAATGGTATAAGAAAAAAGAAAGATAAATAATGGATCATATCACTTATATGTGGAATATAAAGAAACAAAAAACAAAGGTCAGATAAAACCAGTCCAAGAACAAACCCTACAAATGTGACTGTTGAACTGAGACTCCCAAAAGGGGAGCAAGAGCAGGCCTGATGAACGGGAGGACTGTGGGTGCCTCAGCGGTAGCTGTGGTATGGTGACATACATTTGAAAGGTGTGATCCTGTATTTCTAAATCATATACCCATTGAAAACCATTGTTGCCTCATGAAAAATATTTTTAAAAAATTCTGCCAGTTGCAACAACATGGATGGGCTAGAAGGTACTATGCTTACTAAAGTCAGACAGGGAAAGATGAACATTTTATTCATATGTAGTAAAGAAAAAAGTGAACCAACAAGATAAAATAAAATCAAACTCAGACAATAATAACAAAACAGCAGTTACCAGGTGGGAAGGGAAAAGGAGAGATGGATAAGTAGGGCCAAAGGGGTAAATTATACAGTGATGAATGAAAACTAGATTTTTGGTGATAAGCATGTGTGATATGCAGATGTTGATGTATATCTGCACACCTGAAACATAATGTAAATCAGTTTGTTAAAACAGGAAAACAGCGTAGGCCTACCAACAGACATGTGAAGAGGAGCTATGAAGATACACCAAGCACCAAAGAATACCAGGTTTATATTACTCACAATAGCACTACAATAAAAATAGAGAAATGCATAAAAAGATCTAAAAACATCCTTGGCTGAAGGAATGAAAAGACTGCAAACCCCCTTGTTTTCTGCATGCTTGGAAGCAGCCAGAAAGTTTGGAAGAAGTCTCCTCTTCCACACATCCTACCACACCAAATCTTGTGAATTCTGCCTATAAATCTCCCTTAATCTGTTTCCTCATTTCTGTCATAACCACTTGGCACGGACTCCTGTTATTTGCTTTCTCGGTCACAGCAACGACCTAGTCAACTCCCTCCAGGCCACTCTCCACATGGTAACCGAAATGACAGTCTAAATAAAAATTCAGGCACACCACACCCCCTGGTTAAATCCCTTTGTTAGCTCCCCAGGGCCTTTGGGATAAAATCCAAACCTCGTACTGGGACCTCAGCTACTCAGCCCGCTTCTATTGCCTCTCCTACTATTTCCTGAGTGGGGTAAATGCCAAAGACTCTGAGCACACCATTCCCTTGCTCCCAAATTTAACACATGCTCAACAGGAACTTTCCTCTTACACCTCACTAAGAAAACATCCTTCTTCATTCAGCTGAAATAGCACTTCCTCATGGAGGCTTGCTCTGTATTCCAAGGGCTTCTGAACTGCCCACTAAATGCTGGGGTTACACCCTGTACCTCAACACTCCATCAAACAAATGTGGCTAACTTTGTCTTCTGAGTCAGTTCCTTGACCGGGTGTGCCTTATTTATATGTCATTAAGTGTTCTCCATATCATGCATGTAACTTGAAGAATGACACTTCAGACTTTGATAGATTTTAATCTTTTCAGCACTTTTGAGGGAAAAAAATTAAAAATCACTTCTAATGTCTTTCCCAAGAAAGAAAGAAGGTAAAAAAATAAAAAGGTTAAATTTGAGAATCATTTTCTTTCCTTCCCCTTAAAACACAAATCCCACACTTTCATGGTTTCGCACAGCAGTAGCAACTCTGGACTTAAAGCAAAGATTTACACACACACATACAATGTGTAACTTTTTAAAAACTGGTAATGAAAAACAAATACAAAAAGAAATGTCTCAGGTACAAACTCATAACCACTGGCATCAGCAGCTAGTGGGAATGGAACACCCAGCCCTTCCCCACAATGCCCAGAGCCAAATAAAGCCTTTCCACCAGCACCTGGAGCAAAGCACTCCCTGGACAGTGGCAGGAGAAGAGAGCCAAGGACTTGAGGCAGCCATCTGCGTCACCCCAGCTAAAATTCACCACTGGAAAATACACAAAAACATTCCCTTAGAGAAATATTAGATCCACCTCACTGCTCTTTCTGGCGTATCTTACCTTATTCTTTCCCCTCACCCCTAAATGCTCAAAAACCTCCTGTCTCAGAGGAAAAGCATGCCAAGTCAAATACCATCACAATCACTTTTTGTTTCCCTGCAGAGGGGAGGGAGGACTCATTGCCTGTGGAAATCTCACCTGTTCTTAATGGAATGGAGTGACTTTCCAAAGATCAAAGGAGGCACGCCATTAGAGGCACTGATGAGTAGCTAACAAAACTGTGCAAGAGAACAGCCTGGGTGAAGCCCTTGCTTTGCCTCCAGCTGACCTGCATAGGTGACACTCTCCAGAGGCTCACCCAGCTCTCTGCCATGAGCCTGGCCATCATGCACCAGCCTTGGGCAGTCTCTACTGCCTCTGTATCCAGAAACATCAGCGTTTCCCACAGTTTAAGGTCTTTGTTTTAAAAGCCTGAGGAATGAAAGACATTCAGTCTGAAGTAAAGCAGTGACAAGACTCTCATTGCAAAGAATCTGCATGCTGAATTCCCAGCCTCCCCTCACCTCTGAGAGGAACCACATGCACATCATGTGGCTCTGTCTCTAAAGACCCACTAGGAGAAGAAAATGTTTTTTTTTTAATGATGTCAATGGTGAAAACTGAGGTGAGAAAATTTAGAAAATTCTGGCAGTTATTCACATTTACTTCACAAAGAGATAAATCCAAACTCTCTCCATCAGCAAAAAGCAGCATTATGTGAAAAATTATGTGTTGGTACCAAGAACATGAAATTTCTATTTTTAAACTAGTCATGTTTGTTAGATATGTTTCCCACTGCTCTGTGTTATTAATTTATACTTTATCATTTCTCAGGTTACTATGCTAATGTTTTTCTTTATGGATTTTTAAAGAGCTGATTATATAGTTCTTTAGTTAATTAGGTCAGTTTGTGACAGAATATAAGAGGCATTTGAAAACAATAAAGGAAAACATTTCCTATGCAAGGTGACAATCAAGTAAATCATGTGAAGAATTTGTTGGAAAGAATGCAAAGCATCATCAGATACTTTTCATAGTTGGATAGGTTGCTAAATATAGAAAGAAATGCTACACATTTAATCCAATAATGTCTTCTGAGGGAAAAACTTATGATTTTAATTATTTCAATAAGAGTATATCATTTAGCTAAAATCTTTAGTGAACACATGGCCCCTACTCTAGAAACTGCTCCCACCCATACACCTCCCTAGATTGTGAGCTTGGGTACTTGAATCAGTATCACAAGACCCCCATTCTGGTGGCCAGAATATGTAACCAGGTGTGGGTATCTAACTCAAGGTCATAGCCACAAGCTAACTCACTTGAGTGAAGCAGTCCTCTTGCAAGAATTTTGACACATTTATGACACAGAAGACAGGGCAGTTTCTGACAGACACACTCATAGGTAGAAATTGTAAAGTTATTTGGGGTCATGTGACTCCTCATGAGTGAACAAAAGAGCCAATCTACAAAGACAAAAAGAAGCAGAGACTGTAAAATACATCCTTTGAAAGAAAATGTGAAATGGCAGAATGACTTCCCAACCTCCAGCTCAAGGGATAAGAGGTATAAATTTTGGTAAACATATATATGTAATTTCCTAGACGTTTCCCTTTTATTTTTCCAATGGATTTTCTTTTCATTAAAATTAGACACCATGAGTTCATCTTGCAGGCAAACAATCCCTGGTTAAAAGAGCACATGCACACACAAATCCCTGCCTATTAGGATAGTAAACCTTTGCCTTAATGAAGACGTTCTTTAAAAAAAAAAAAATCAATGGCATGTAAAAGAAAAATTCAATTTAGATCCAAATTGGTACTTGGCAGTTACAACACTGCCATAAACAGTAAAAAAAAAAAAAAAAAAAAAAAATGAGTCAATTTTCTTTTATTTGTTTTACTGCATATGAGTTAAACATTGATGAGTAGATCACATGATGCAAAGGTGGATCCATTTGTTGGGATATAAACCAATTCAATGGGTAGGGGGAGGAACCGATATGTGGCATCTGATGATTTCTGTGGTGTAAATATTGCCACTGTGCCTAATTTCAAGCTACCGACATGACTTCACTGAGCATGTAGCTCAGTGGAGATGTTCATCAGCTCTCACAAGTCAATGCAAGCCAGCACTGGCAAGCACAGATGGACTTAAGTGAAGAACAGAGCAAGTCAAAATAAACTAACATTACTGGTTAGTTCAATATGCCTCTCAGAGAAGTTCAGTCACCAGCTCCTGGTTACATAATAAGTGGCAGAGTCTAAATTCTCCTCTTGTGGCCCAATTTATAAAACGGAGTGAGAATACTGAATACACCCTAGTCATCAGGGTGCATAAGTCTTTAAGTAAACCAGTATCTTCTACTAGGAAGGCCCCACCCCCAAATTTGCAAACCAAGCAGCAGCAAAATAAACCAGATTGATTTTTTTTTTTTTAGTCTCTAGATCAAAGTCTAAAACAAACACTAACGTCTACTGGTTTTAATGGAATCAAGATACTAAACCTAAATATGTGGATGCTTATTCATTGCTAGTTAATTAATATTAACTATAATTTTGAGCATAATTAAGTTGTCACAAAGCTTGATATTAAGGATTAAATTCACTCAATGCTTTAAAATAACAACCAAAAAATAACACTCAACCAAAAAAATCACTGTTTAATAATAGCTACTTTTCTAGAATTACAAAAGCTAATTTTTTCTAATAACTTCTTTGAAAGGTTTGTGTGTGTGAGAGAGAAGAGGGACAGATTGTGGAGAGGAAAAAGTAAATGAAAGGATAAAATTATGAACAGGAAGTTATTATTGTCTGTTGCCCTTTTTTACAGGCACAAACTCAGGGGGGATTAAAAACAAAAACAAAAACACGTGTCTCAGAAAAACTAACCTGTTTGAGCCAACTCTGAACCTGGCCCCTAATCATCCTGCAGTCTTGCAGTCTTTGAACAATTTTCTACAGGCCATGCCTTACTGCCTTCTGCTCCTGTCCTTTCTTAACCTTAGATGAGTCTAAAGCCCTCAAAATGCACAGGTGGCAGGAGCTATCCAAGGATGTGACGATGGACATACTGCCAGCCAAAGAGGAGGCTTATTCTAGCTGTCAGAGTTATTCCTGACCTTGACAAAGCCAATTTACTCTGGCCATCAACTGACCAAAGTTGAAACAGGAATTGTTACTGGAACATCTTTATTAATGAGTTCAAGTAAAAGAAAGAAAGAAGCATCATGTGTGAAAGTTTGATTTTTCAGCCCAAAATGGATGCTAGGAACTAGAAGTGTTTCTCACTTCAAGTGATCTAGGAGTTCTGAATTAGCATGTAATCTTGTTAACACAGCATCTAGAATCAGGGATGGAGGATTGTCATAGACATAAATAATGAACTTTTAATTCCCAGTTTGTAACTAAATGTTATAAACTAAATATTTACAACTAAATTCTGTATTTACAATCTAAATTATAATATTGAGAACAAACTAAATTGACATTCCTAATGTCTTCAACTTACTGAATGCAGAGTTCCACCAGTTTATATATTCCTGATCTGAGCAAAAAAAAAAAACAGCCAAGCCTCAGAAAGGAAAAAGGTGTTCTGTGAAAAAGCAGATATGGAATGTTCTCATTCTTATAAATGGCTTGCCTGCACAGCTCCCTATTATTCATTAAATGGCTTCTCTGATTTGAAGAACTTTCAAGCCAAACCTACAAGCCTGCAGTATTGCCCAATAAAAACAGTCATTTGACAGGATGAAAAAAAGTCATTCCATCTTCTCTTTAATCTTGATGCTTCCTTCTCTGCCCCCTTTTCATTTACAACAGAGAACAGACTCTGGACTATCAGTCATAGCTCTTCTGTAATGCAGTCCTGCTTCCAGGCAATCCACACATAGTAAATAAGAGGAAGTGAAAATGTGTACCATCAGCTGATTAGCCACGTATCAATAGATTTAGACTGGCCTAATGTTTCCAAAAGAATTCAGGAAAATTGAAAATGCCCTCCAGTGATGCTCCGAACATGAATGCTTCAAAGGAGCCTGGAGAAACACCTTCCTATTAATTCTTCCAATTTCATAAGGCAAAACCACCCCCGATTCAAGTTAATAAAAATGTTGCAAGTATGTGGGAAGCCAGAAGATGAGAAAACTCAGTCAAGCAAGTTTGATTTTTAAGGCTGCAGAAAACCTGAAGAACTTAGTGGCCTAATAAAGTATCTGCCATCAGGACTGATGTGTTTATGTCCTTGAAAATGCATTTTGTGATGACACAGATAGTTTTCTCTATGTGAGTAACTGTATCTATGCCATCACCTAGCTTTGGCAAGGAATTTTTTTATTCTCAAACACCGCTTGGATCAATAGCAGCTGAATATCATTCAGGATTAGTACATAGAGTTTCCTTCACTTTAGTTTTATATATAAAACTGACATATACAAGGATGGCTTTAACCCTATTAACAGACTAAGGGGTTAAAAGAAAATTTTACACTGCAGATTCAGGCTATCCAGTTGTAGCTGGGTTCTTCACACCAGTCTTTCAATTTTTCCTCCCTCGCTGCCTCTCTGTTATGTTTCTATGTTCTAAAATTTCTCTATTCATCAGACCTTTAGCTCATGACTTCATCATGAACTCTTTATCAAGTAAATTGTCCTGAGCAATCTCAATTTTTCATCTATCCGTGTAAATACCTTTATATATTTAGTCACCCTATTTTTTTCTTTCCACTTCTAAAGAACATTCCTTCCTTTCTAGAGTTAAACTCAGTCTGATCCCTTTTCTCAGAATATTCCCTCATCAAGTGATTTCTCCCTTGGTTTTTTTCATTGTTTCCTTACATTTCTTTATCCTCACTAGTCTCAGGCCCATCTCTATACATACAAATCTTCTCCTCGAACTTGAACTCATTTAAAGTCACAATTTTTATTCTCTTCAAGTTCTTATATTCATTCCCACTTTTGTTACAAAAATAGTAACCATTTTTACTTAAAAATTGCAACATACAAAAAAAGTTAGAAAAATTTTGATTTATCTCATCACCCGACATTGGCAAGTGCAATTACGAAAAAGTATTCACAAGTCTATAAGGAAATGTATGTAATAAACTTGATAATACACTATAAGCTTATACTTCATTGACCTATGTTTGACAAATTGCTTTCTATATCAATAAAAATAAATTTATACTATCACTAAAACAATTGCATTTTATTTGATTACATGGAGTATTTAACCAAATCTCTAATAATTGTTAACTACTCTACTTTCTTCTATTAAAAAAAAAAATGCTGCAGTAGTATTTATATTGCACACTTGTATGATAATAACCCTAAAGTATATCCGTGAATAAGAATCCTAGGAAATAATTCAAAAGAATAGCACCAGACAGGGTGGGGGAGTCACTGCCTCACTATCTACTTGGCTCTTCCACTGTTTACGATAAGGGTTTGGTCAAACTTAGTGAAACTCTCAAAATGAACTGCAAACTTCTCAATATCGAAAGCAGTTGTCATCCTACTTTTCATCATTCCTGATGTCTGTACTCAAGTGGATAATGAGCTTTCTTTTCTTCTTGAAATTCTCTCCCCTAATAATTTCCATGGCCTTACTAGCTCTTTTTACCACCACTACCATTCTGACTTTTCTGCCCATGTATCTACCTCATTTTGCCACACAGCTCACAGTCCATTATTTCACTCCTAGGTTTTTATTCTAAGTTGATAGCCTCACTGCTCTCTGTTACTGTGGTCACCCCTATTTTTCCCATATCTGTATCTTCAACATACCTTCTCCAAGCATTACCTGCTCCTTCCTAGACACACATTTACCCTTACATACCATTGATAACAAAAATTAGCAGGTTTAAATTCAGTTGTGCCTTTTTGCTCCTCTTGTTGAATTTCCATCAACTTAAATGAGGAATTTCAATTTGAGCTTAAAAATTTCCCAAACCTCTCCCAAGAAACAATAACAACGCATTATTAGCTTTGCCTAACAGCACTGCCCCTGATCCCCTGCTGGGCTGAGTGAGGACAGCTACCCTTTGGGGTTCTGGTTTTTTTTTTCTCTGTACCTTTGTCAATGGAAGGGATATTAAGAACTGTTTTCCTAATCAGTAACCCGGCCTTCAAGCTGATTTGATAACAATTACATTCAGCTGATTGACAGTAAATTGTCCCTCTCTGTCTCTCCTCTGTCTTACCCTCCTCAATTTTTCCCAGGTCAGTGAAAAAGCATAACTGAAGCCCACTGAGAGGATTATGGAAGATCTGAGCCCCCCCAGTGCTCCAAATTCTTAGAAGCCAGCTTAAGAAAACAGGAAGGATATTCACAGGACTATGTGGATCCTGGTGCAATAATTTTATTCTAGTTTTTCATTTTTTTACTTTGCTTTAGCATTTCTGCTGAAGTTCAAAACAGGGAAGAAAGGCCCCTCTGTCTGAGCAGAGAACAGCAGCACTGAAGCCTATGGCAGCGTTGGCAACTTGCTAGTGAAGGCAACTGGCAGGGGTGGTCGGGGATGTGACAGCATCGGGAAATGCTGTGACAGCACTGCTAGAAGTGGCAGTACTGGCACAGGTGGCAGTGGTATTGGCAAAGCAAAAGTGTGAAGTGAGCAGGAGGCTATGCAGACATGGCAGTAGCCTCAGCAGAAGCAGAGGTGGTGGCAGAGAGAATGCAATAAAATGAAATTCTGAACAATGCAAGGTCTGTAAGAGGTGCAGACCCACCAGCCCAGAATGACAGATTCTGAGGTGCAGCCATTCACCCATTTTGGGTGTCCCCTAGGATACAAGTGGCACCTTTCCTAGTCCAAGACAGCACATGAGAACATTAGACATGGAAAAGCATTTCTAGGACATAGAAATTTCTTCAGAAGTATTAGTCAATTAAGATATTGACAGGAAAGCACCATTTAGCGTGAGGGAGATATAGCTTGCTTCCATTACAATGCAGGTAGTGGATTTTATTGTTTGAGTCAATAGCTGGCAAGTGTGAGCTAGAACAACATGCACTCTTTCCATTCAACTGACTACAAGAAAATCATTTGCTAGGCTCTGTTTTTCTGAAACTAACTTATTCTTTACAAATCTTTCAATAAATATTCAGGAGATGGAGTTCACTGACACCCCCGCCCAGATGGGAAGCTAATTAGCTGCTGATACCTAAGCTTAGCATTTAGCTCTCTAGTACCAAAAAGGATTTTTTTTAAAGGTGTTTATTTTGAATGTAAAAGATAAACTGGAAAGAAGTATGGATTAAGACCTCAAAACTGTCCTCTCAAAGGGTTCGCTTCTTTTTTTTAATCAAAAGACAAAGGAGATAAATACAAAAATCAAACTATTTGAGGGTTGGTGGGGTGGTGAATTAAGGAGTCCTTGAGGAATCAAGTTATTTTTCACTGTGTTTTTATACTGTCAGCATTTTAAGCTGCTAATTTTCCCCCCATAGATTTTAAATAAGCTCATCAAAAACCTTGGAGCCTAAAAACTAATAACTTAGAGAAAAGATTACTTTTCCAAAAGAAGGATTTCATCCCACTCACTCAGCTTTATTTCCCTACCGTGTATTATTTCAACACAAAATTTGGTCCCTGTGGGCACTAGACTTTGGTTGCAGGTTTGCACCGCTGTTTGCACTTAATCTCCAAAATAAACTACTCAAGATATTGCTGTAAGATAGCAAGGTTGTACTGCAATGGGAAAAGCCATCCATGCTGGGTACAATTTTTCCATAAACATCCTACATTTAAAACATGATTTTGTTCCTGTGGCCACTGTCGCCTCCTCCACACCTGCCAGGCAGCATCAGCCAGAACCCATATTCGCTTTTCCCTAATGCAGATATGCTTTCCTTTTATTTCAGGTGGAATTTGAAAAATAATTTGTTTTCGTTTGAGCTTGCTCATTTGAGAAGATCCTGCAATGAACACCATACAGATTGAAATCGTCTGAAAACTCAAACAATAAGGTTTGTGTTTAAGGAAACAGAAGTGCCAGCACCTCTCCAACAGGTCTTAAGCAAGTGAGAGGTTTTAAGTATTACTAAGCCACCAGGGCATTTCTTACTGCCAAGGCTTCATATCAAGGAAATTCACCTGTGATTCTCTGCACCCCATGATATGCAATGGTCATCTTACAAGCACTGCAGTTCCAATGCTAATCAATGCAACTGGTTAATAGCTTTAAAGGTCAGAAACAAAATATAAGAACTATTTAGTCTATAGCAAATAACCAGTTAACTGATTTTTCTTCATTATCACATACTCAGTGCCACATAGCAGTAGCCTCAGGAAGACCATCAGTTCCCTAAAAATGAATAGAAAAATTCATCTCTCTCTCTCACACACACACAGAGAGAGAGAGATTGAGAGAACATTCCTATGTTGTGGCAATTCAATATGAAAGTTTATCATTTTACATCAAGAGAGTTTTGCTTTGATAGGGCCATTCTCCCAATCGAACACTCAGCTGCAGAGTGCCACTGGAAAACTAAAATTTTTTCTGGCAGCTACCAGGATCTTCTCACATCAGTGCGGGTTTTCTAGAAGTCAGCAAAAATAGGTTTATAAGAACTTATGCAAATATTTTATCCTTTCAGTTTCCTTCATTTAGATGACTGAACTGGGTCTTACCAAAAATCTGTGTACTACATATATAATTTGTAATCTATGTACTATATATATATTACTATATAAAATGTAAAAGTTAACTTTAAGCATGTCTTCTGCTGTCATTAAGTCCATCCTCAGAAATAATTTTGATTCATTTGAATAAATGATTCATTCATTCAAACTCGTAAGAGTTTGGGATCCTGTGTGAGTTACTGAAACAGATATTTCAAAATAAATTTGAAAATGCTTACAGTGCACTAGATAGGTGGGAAAGATTGTATCCTCAACTCAAACTGGAATTAAGAATTAATGATGCACAACTTGTTGGATGAATGTACATTGTCACTAGTTTCTAGTCTTCATGTAGTAACATGCTGCAGCTGTGCCTGTCTTAATCACAACCCTGCCTTCTCAAATTCTGTAGGGGATATCATACCTGTTCAAATGCAGGATACACGCACCTCTACTAGCAATAGAAGAGAGATTTCTATACAGGAGGGGGGAAAAGGAAAAAAAGAGAGTGGACAAAAGACCAATGGGAAAAAGAATAGAAACAGCTTCAGAATGCATGGCTAAGTCTCTGATGACAACATCAGGGAAACCCATGGTTTTTACTATATCATAATTCATAGATTTTTAAATAATTTAAATGACTCTTTTCTCCCCATTTGGCCTCATTCTATTGGAATCTTACATTATCACAGTTTTCCAATTACACTTTAGGCTTCGATGTTGGTACAATTATTTTTAAAAAGACAAACGGTAAAACATAAAATGTTTTTTAGCAAACATACACTCAAATGTTTGCTTCTTCAAATTGGTCAGCTGGGAGAGATACTAGGTTTCTTATAACAATGTGAGTGGTGTTCAAAATTCTTTAGAATCATCCTTTGGCACGGCCTTTAAAGCGTACAGCATATTCCATATAATAGCCTCAGTGGGAGCAAATTTTCATTTTTTCAAGTTATTCTGTGAATAAATTTGAGATCCTGTTGGTGATAATATTTGGAGTCTTTTATAAGATTCAATTTAGAGCTATTTAAGAAATTACATATTTAGCTCTCTTTGGAGCATACACTGTGTGAAAGGCTGGATATACCAAAATGAATAATAGAGGATTCTTTTGCCAGAATAGTGTGTCATCTGGAGGGAAAGAAAGATATACTAATAGATCATCTTGAAATTCTGCATACCGTGCAGCCTGCTCCTAGGGCACAGGGGTATTTAGCTAAATGTGAAGTGTGGAGCCTCCAAGTGAGGGTTTCTTGGGAATAAAGACAATTAAACAGAGACTTAAGGAACAAGCAGTCATTTAATAAATGGAAAAGAGCAAAAAGAACATTCCAAACAGAAAAGAATGATGTGATTAAAGGCAACTTGATCTGAAAGGAAACCTGAACTCCCAGATTTACTGCGGCACTATTTACAATAGGCAAATTATGGAAATAAACTAAATGCCCCAACAACAGATGAGTAGATCAAGAAGATGTAATTCATACACACAATGGAGTATTACTCAAAAATCAGAAAAGGGCCTCCCTGGTGGCGCAAGGGGTTAAGACACAACCTATGAAGCTAGGGGCAGCCACTGCCGCATGAGTTTGATCCCCGGCCAGGGAGCTACCCACACAACACAGCACACCTGTCCTGACTCGCCTGCTGTTCCCTCAGCAGTGTATTTCAGTCAACCCGCCTGTTCTGCTCCCCACTCTGTCTCTGGTGAACCCCCTTACCCCCACAACACTGGCCTATACCCCAATTCTGGTATGTATAAATAAATCTTTTTTAAAAATCAGAAAAGATAAACTCATGACATTTGTAGCAAGATGAATGGAACTGGAGGGATAATGTTAAGTGAAATAAGTCAGAAGGAGAAAGACAATTACCAGATGCTGCCACTAATATGTGGAATGTAGACAAACTAAACTCAGGGTCACATAAAGACACATAACCCTTAAGTGGCACATAAGGTCATATAACCCTTGAAAGCTGACTATAGGAAAGGCTAATCCAGAGAGTTGAGAGAGTAGGAGAGGGGTGAGAATAAAAAGGGATTTGATGGAGAATGCACCACAGCAGCAATACCTGATAGGGGTATCCAAATATTACTCTCAATTTTTTAAAATAAGGCAAATCTATAGCATAAAACTAAATGCCTAATAGTTTACCCAAGTTAATACATTTTTTTAAAATAAGGGCAGCTTGAGAGGTGGTAAAAAACCATTTCAGGAGCAACTACAGCAGGAAATGCAGAAATTGGTGAGGATAGCAGAGGAGAAAAGACCAGAGAAATAAGCAGAAATTGAGTCAAGGTGGTGGTGGTGTTTGTTTTTTTTTTTTAATATCTCTTTATAAGGAGGTGTTTCTAAGGTAAATCAATGAATAAGGTCAGTATTGTGTTTTTAATAATTTGCTCTGAAATGATTTCTTGTGCATCTAGTTGCAGAGAAGAATCCCACTGAGAAATAGAAAAAAATGCTATAATAGTACAAATACAAGTGGATAAATTAAAAATAACTGAAGGTCTAAAGTTAGCAGGGTATAATCACCAACTTTATTTCATGGTAAGGAGGTAAACGTAGAGCTTCCATGTTTATGTCATGGAGACTGAACACCAAGAATTCTTGGTAGGGTATTGCAAAAGACAAGAAGGGGGATGTTGAGAAGGGAGTTCTCAGAGGCAAGTTTGGGCCCTCAACACAAAGAAAACTACCACCAGCCACACAGCGTAAGCTACCCAGAAAAACACAGAACGGCCATTCTGCACAGCACAGAATTCAGAAATACAAAGACACTATCCTCATAGAATTTGATTTCAGCAAATTCAGCAGAGAACAAAAAAGTAGCTGCTAATAATATTAAACAGTCACATTGTTTCAGCCACACTTGGAGCAGAAGCTAATACAGAGTGAAGTTGAAGTTAAAAAAGATAATGAGCTGGACCAGAATAAAGACATCTCCCTGAGGCATATCTGCCTAAGGATATCACCAATTCCCAGGTATTATTAATATCAGCAATACCTTTTACATCATTCAAGTTGCTGATTTCCTATCTGTGCCTATGTGTATGTGTCCCTCCTTCAACAATGTATCAAATGTATGAGTTAACATTCAAGTAGTATTTTGTTATCTTTGCTCTCTTTACACAGTCACAACTTCTTTCCATGTCAGTGTGTATAGATACATGGAAACATTTCCACTCTGTTCTTTGTGCTACAGACATTTGGCTGGAGTACTGTTGGAATATGTAGGTCTCCTGGGCAGATGTGATAACTGTTTATAGCCAGTGTTGCAACAGACACAGATATTTTGACAGCAAGCACACTCACCTGGTTTGCCTCTGTCTACCAGATCTCAAAATTTTGTTTTAGGTATCAAATCTGGCTAATCGACCTACAGATTGCAACAGTCCTCCAACAGTGTCTAAAGCAAGAAGATAAAAATGTAGATATACCCATAATATCTCAATTATAAGCACTTACTGTTTTTTGGGGGGGGGGTTGATGTTTTTGACTTTTACTTTTCCAATTTTATTTTTCTATTATTTGATCATTTTAACAGGACTTTTGCATAAAAACACATCCAAAGCTTTAAAAGCTTGAATGTCATAGGTATTACAAAGCTTTAGAGCTCGTAGGTATATTTAGCCTTTAGCTAAATATACAGAATTATTTAGCCTTTAGCTAAATATAAATTTAGAATAATTCTGTATTTCTTCTGTTACTTAAGCTTATCATACATGTTGTGAGAGGTTATGAAACACTTCAGACATTTCTCAGATATACCATGAATAATTATGTCATAAGAAAAATGTTTTTAGGAAATTAAGGAAAGAGTACAATGGTTACACACTTTGGACCGAGAAATATTTAATGTAGTATTTAAGCCATTGCCAACTCAGCTCTATTGCAACTTTAAGGAAAATGAATTTTAAAAAGTATTTTTTTTCTTTGGGAAGAAGAAAATATGTACACAAGTAAGCAACACACACACTAAAAGTTTAGGATTATGGATTCAGTTTAACCAACCATTAGAGAACAAAATCTTAGCAGAAACAAGAAGGCCACCCAGGATCTAAGCAGCAGCAGATTTCAGCACATGGTCTTGAAAAGCATCACTACCAATAGAATCTTTCTAAAATACATCTCACAAGCAGCAAGGAAATAATACATGAGGTCTGAAATGTAAGAGGAATGACAGGAGAACAAATAAATGAGTAGATTGTCTGGAAAACACAATTGTAACAATACCTAATAAGTGGGGTTAACAGAAAAGACAAAGAGAAGTAAAATAGACCAAAATATCAGGTGCAGGAAGATCTGCGTGAATATGGTATACATATCCCTATACTGGGGATGAGGGGAGGTAAGGTTAGCCATATTGATTCAATTTGACTTTGATTAGTACTTTGTTCTATAGTAAATAATATAAAAATAGCTAAATTAGTAATACTAAATGAGAAAAGGAATGCAGAACTATAATCTATTTAAATGTGGTTTAAAAAGCAATCATTGAAAATGAAAGACAAACTGCTAGAATATAAAGACTAGAAATGTTAACCATAAAAAGCTCATTTGTGTAAATAGCAGACAAAATATCCTTAAAAATAACCATTACTAGATGCAAAAGATGCATGTATAATGATAACTATTCAAACTCTGGAATATACAATTCTAAAGATATATAAACCCATTTACATATTATGAAATTATACAAAGCAATACTTCAAAAAATCACATGCGAAAAAGACAAATTATCCTTTATAATAAGAGCTATAAACCCAATGATAAGCACAATGACAAGTGAGACAAGGAAGAAAAGATATAAATCAACTGAACAATTTATAAACTTTATGAAATTTATCAACATGCATATAGAATACACATAAGTAGAGCCATATTATGTATATATCCATACAACCAAAAATAAGATTTTCAATATATTTCAAGCACAAAACTACATAAAATATTACTAAAAATATTTGAATATTCAATTAAAAAGTCAGACAATTCTTAATTTTTTAAAAAATATCACGCATATCAAATTCTTTGATATCAAGGTAATTCTGTAAGAAATAAAAAAACTTAAAATATATATAAATTAATCACAGGACAAAAAGAATTTGTAAGGATAAGACTATGAATTAAACTGTCTTTCCCTACTGGCCCTGCCCAAAATCTATGTTCAGTATCTAACCCTCAATGTGGTGGCATTAGAGATGAGGTCCTTGGAAGTAGTAAGGTTAAGATTAGATAATAAGGGTAGAACTCATAATAGGATTAGCATCCTCATTAGAAGAAACAAGAAAGCTTGCCTCTTTCTCTGTTAGGAGAGAAAAATGAGGTTACAGCTTCAAGTAGGGAGTGCACTCTTACTAGAAACTGAAGATGCTTAAAGCCTGAGCTCCAACATTCACAACTAAGAAAACAAATTTTTGTTGTCTGAGCCACCCAGACTATGGTTTTTTGCTATGGCAACCCAAGCAAACTAAAACAGACATTTAAAATGCATTTAGAACAGAGTGATAAAAGTCTATGTATCAAATTTATATTCTTAAATGTTTATATTCTGTAATTTAAAAGACTGTAAGATTCAAACTGAGACTGAGAACACAGTCAAAGAATCTTTCAAAAAAGGTACTCACAGGGCTTCCCTGGTGGTGCAAGGGGTTGAGCACAGCACTGTGAAGCTATCCGCAGCCACTGCAGCACAAGTTCGACCCCAGCCAGGGAGCTACCCACACAGCTCAGCAGACCTCTCCTGCCTTACCTGCTGCTCACCTCAGCAGTGTATTTCAGTCAGTCTGCCCATTCTGTTCCCTACTCTTTTCCTGGTGAATCCTCACCCCCAGCACTTCTGGCCTGTACCCAAAAATCTGATGAGGATTGAGATAGTGATTTATAGTATACTTTCCTAAGTTAAGGCTAGCAGATTTAACTTTTAAGAGTGAATGCCAACTATAAAATGACTTCCAAACCACTAGGAGAGGTGAATATGGAAAGGAGGTCAATGAAAAACTTATTCCACTAGAAGGCAGAAAAGGGTTTACAAAATAAAAACAGAAAGCAGCAGCAACCAAAGTGTGGTAAAAAGATTATACAATGGAATATCAAAATCTATCTGTAAACACAGTAAAGTTAAATAAATTTCCATTTAAATGGAATGTCATTCAATTTCCTTTTGAATGACAGAGGTTATGGCTAGATAATAAGCAATCCATACACATATCATATTACACACACACACACACACACACACACACACACGTGCATGCGCAACACGTAAAAAAAAAGTCCAAAAATCGAAAGTGAAAGGATGAGAAAAGAGATACATGTATTTGTATCTATTCTTTATGCATCTATTAAAATAGCCTCAAACCATATAAAACATGAAGTTATAGAGTTTTGAGAAAATCTGACAATTCCACCATCATTTGAAATGTTAGCCTTCCTTTTCAGAACAAATGAAACAAACAAAAAACAATCACAGTAAGAATAAAGATTATCTGAACAATGCAATTCATAAATTTGATCATTTGCAGATTGTGTGTGTGTGTTCATGTTACATACTTAAAAATATATAGTATGAATTGTCTTCAAAATAATGGAAGTTACAAAATTTTATCATAAACTTAACCAGAGTCTCAACAAAAATACAAGTAATCACATAACATATGTTCATATCATAGCCTCTGAATAAAATGCAAAATTAAATCAAGATTACAAAATAAAGGCTAAATAATGCCAGAGACTGCAAGTATTACAAGGTTTGAAAACTTACATGTTGAAGAAAAAACTGAAAACTATGAAAATTTAAAATTGAGTGATAACCAAAACTCTAAAATTAAAAATACATGCTTTGTAAAGGTAAATTTATAGCCTTAAATACAGACATAAAATTAGAAAGACTGGGAAAAAGGAGCGAGGTGTTAAACTTCAAAATTTTAGAAGAAAATAAATCTAAACAAAGTAGAGGGAAAAGAGTGACATTAAACAAAGAACTGTTTGAAATAAGGAAACAAAATGACCAGTAAAATCAAAAATTAGTTTTTCAAAATGATTAATAGACAAGTCTTTAGATACCTAATACTGATTACCTGCAATCAATAGGAATTCAATAATTTAATATATTAGCATAATATGCTAATATATTTGAAAACTGTCAATTCAGTATATTTAGATAAACCTAGTATGTACTTAAGATTCACTTGATAATGAACATATTATTTATGCCACAACATCAATAATAACCAAGACTGAGGAGCTGTCCAGCTCTCACACATGGATGCTTTGTGTGACCAGATACCAAAAGCCTACAAGAAAGCAGAGATCCCTAAAACAATCCTTCTGGGTTTCTCCCATCTCTGGCCACCTCCTGATCTTTGCGTTGTTTTTGATGAGAGAATTTGACTCACTGAAGGATGCTACAGTAAGAATAGCCAATAAATTACATACATATCCATCACTCGTATCCAACATTTTGTCCCCAAGATGGAAGACTGAGTATGAGGTAATATTTACATGCATAATTCCATTTAATTCTCAGAGAAACTGTCAAATTTCCTCCCTTTACAACTGAGTAAAGAACCACAAAAAGATTCAGTTGCTCAACTAGTAATGGTTAAATCAGATCTCAAAATTAGTCCTGATTACAACCCCAGATTTTTGGTGCCTTGTCCCAAAGATAGTGTACCAAAACTAAGGTCAGGGAAGCCACAGCTGATCAGGATCACTGGGAATGCCTATCCCTGCTCTTATTATGATCATCCCCTATGCCAGTGCCCTGTCACATAGAAAAGTGGCATGGCACAGACTAGTCATTCAACTCACACTAGTTTTCATCTTCCCCTTTTTAGGTGAAAAAATAGAACAGAAATTAGTTTTCCCATCCATGAAAGGTGACTGATAGAGAGCCCTATCACAATTTCATGATAAAGTTAGACTGAACTCCTTTTATATACTTGGAGGAGTCAGAGATGAAGGACCACCCACTTTGAAAAGCTAAAATCATAATGCATATGCTTTAACAGTCTGCTTTCTTATTGTAAAGACAGTCTGGACCATTAGCCACAGACTCTGGGCCAGTACACCTCAAGGGGTACAGGAATACAGACACAACCAGCACCCAAGATGGTTCAATGTAAGTTGGCTCCAGACATTGAGAAGCACTAAACTAAAAGACTGAGCCTGGACACAGACCAGGCTGTGGTGTGAATGTCTCAATTCTCACATGTTTACATAGACAGAAAGGGTAAATGAGCACTATGCTGACAAATTATGCCAGACTTCAAGGGTGTGGAGTATCCCTTACCTCAAATTACTATGCGGTATTGATGCGCGAAGTAACAACTTGGAAACCATTTCAAAGGGGTTTCTCAAAGAAATGGGTCTTGTGTATCTACGTAGGCATATAAATGAAAAACAGAAAAATAATTACATTTGACACAATACAAAAGTTTCCTGCAGTTTTACCTTGACTCAGGAGTAGTTATAAAAATGATGTCCCAACCTGTTTGCGTCCATCTTTTCTTAAAATTGCCATATGGCCCTAAATAAGATCGTGCAGGAAGCATGTAACACGAAAGTTTCCTGTCACAACAAATACTGCTGTTCTCCTCACATCTTCACTTCCCTTCGGAGGAGATTATTTCATAAAAAAGAAGGTATTTAATCAGAAACAGTCTAAAGTACCAAATCTGAAGTTGTACACATTGAAATTGAACCTTGTATCAATGATATCAAGAAAATAACAGACATTAAAATATAGCTTTTACAGCTATAGATTCACCATTTGGTAATTAAATGGATATAATTTTGAATTCTGATAAAACAATGCACACAAAGCCAACATCTAAATCTTAAGGTGGAAACCCACCTAGGGGTTGGAATGGTACTGAAGGAAAAAACACCAGGGTTTATACATCAACGCCTTGTCTATATCATTTTCAAATGAGAAAATTTAATTGAGAACTTCTAAAATGTTGGCTAGTCTTGCCTCTATCTGAAAAGAAAAAGAGAAATATTCCAGACACTAAGGAAAAGTAGAAAGCATGAGGAAGTATCCAAAAAAAGAAAAAAAAATATGAGTAAGGAGTCCTTGGATCCTGAGGGAAGTGACTACAGAACACATGAAATCTTATTCAACCACTGTAAGAGATGACAGCCATGTGCACCAAAGATGGAAGTAGTAACCCGTGAGTATCAGGTTATCCTTCTGGACTAGGAGATAACCTTTTGTGAAATCTCCACTCCAGGGACTTCAAATTTTATTATTTATGCAAATTCTTTGACTTTTCATATAAAACTCAAGTTTCAAATTTAATGAGTTGACTATTCCTTTCTTCTATGTTTAGGATATGATCTTACAAGACCCATGAGAATTTAACTGAATCAAAATCCCAAAAGAGATATATAAGATCTTATATTGTAATGGCACCGCTGACTCTACAGACGACAACTGAACAAAAAAATAGAGTAATTCTAGAAAATTCAATCTAGGAAGTAGAAAGGTTACTAGACAGTACCTAATAAAGTACAAGAGATAGAATTCAGGTTAATGTTTTGATGAAACCCTGTTAAAGAGCTCAAAGCATTCCCTTAAGAAGCAGACTGTTGAACCTTGTCTTGACAGTAATTTTATTTGACATCACACAGAGCACAGAGGTAAATGACTATTAAAATCACATACCAACTAAAGGTTGCAGTTGATCACACTTTTTTTAAGCAATATCCTATAACATTAAGTAGATTTCAGAAGTGCATCATTAAAAATAAATGTGTATATAATACATTGCGCCCCAACTTCAACTCAACAAACTATGGTCTTTTAGCCATAATCACCACCTTCCAGTGAGTCACTGTAATGACCAACACAAAGGGGAGAAGAGAGGCACCCACTGTATCTCTAGGCCTTTTAGAAACTATGGAATTGTTCCTTTGGCCACATCCAGGCAAATCAGCAAGAGGGGTGATAATGTAGACATCAAGGGGATGTATTCAAAAGGAAGTGCCCCACACATTACCATGGCAAAACCAGACAAGTCTGTAATGTTACCTACATGCTGTTGACATTATTGTAAACAAGTAACTGGAGGGTAAGAATCTTGCCAAGAGAATTCATGTTCATGTTGAGTATATTAAGCACTCTAAGAGCTGAGATAAAGTGCTGAGACCCATAGAAAAAAATTATCAAAATAAAAGAAAGCCAAGAGAAAGGTATTCGGATTCAACTGAAATGCCGCCTGCTCCACCCAGAGAAGCATACCTTGTGAGAACCATTGGAGGAGCCTGAGGTGCTGGAACCCATTTCTTATGATATCATGGCATGATAGGTGTGCAGGGCAGGAAGGAAGACCTCTGGACTGCGTAAAAACAAATTACATATTTGTAAAATGGTAGCAGTCACTAAGGCAGATAATAGAGAGTAGCAGTGGGAATAGATGAATAAACAAGTAATAACACAGATATAGAAAGGCAAGAATGACACAAGAACAGAGGCTAAAAAGGTGAAGATGACAATGTTCGTGCAAGAAAGAATCCAAGAATGTACCCAGAAAATAGTTCAACTCAGACCTCAAAGACTGAAAAAGGCAATTTTATAGTAGGCAATGAAAAGGGGAAAGGAAAACTAGCAGCCAGATAGAGGACAATAAGAGAAGCTGTGGAAGCAGAAAGTAACTCTAAAAGAGGTTGAAACCACGGTGGGACAGGGGTTAAAGTCACAGCACTATCAAGCTATGATCAGCCATGGCAGCATGAGTTGGATCCCCGGCCAGGGAGCTGAGACACACGGCGCAGTAGATCTCTCCTGTCTCACCCACTGCTCCCCTCAGCAGTGTATTCTGGTAGATCCGCCTGTTCTGCTCCCCACTCTGTCTCTAGTGAATCCTCTCACCTCTGCCCTTCTGGCCTAGACCCCAGTTCTTGTTTGCATAAGTAAAAAATAAATCTTTAAAAAAAAAAAAGATTGAAACCAAATGGTGGCAGCCTTCTGTACTAAAGTGGGGTAGATGCACTGAACAAAGACTATTAAATTTCAAGAACATTAAGTTGTATCTGTAAGGCATATTGGCATGGGAAAAGAAGTAATTATGGAGAGAAGGCTATTCCAGTTGTGCAGGAATAGAGATCAAATAAGAAAAGTCAGGTTAAAATGAATATTGGTTAGGTTTATTCAGTAAAGTACCTTTAAAGAGTCAGAAAAAGATTCTTTAATGCACTAAATTATGAAAAGAAAATGAAAAATAAAAGCACACCTGTTGCAGGAATCTTCAAAGATGATCCATTAATTTTAAGACCTTGAATCTGTAATGACAATCAGTCAGTAGCTGAAGGTAATGCATGCTTCGAAGTAACAAAGACATTGTCATGAGTACTCTAGCCTCACACCTGGCCTTGGTACTATTTCTGTGTAGATTTTTCAGGCAACACATAAAAGGACTGCAGCCAGTACTTTTCATTTCACTTAAAATTCATAGCCATAGAAGCCCCAGTTGCCTAATGGATAAGGCATTGGCCTCCTAAAATTCATAGCCATACCTTTGAGCAATCACTAAGTTGGAAAGTATTAGGCACTAACTGTATAATGCATCCTGGGATCTAGTGTTTTTTGTTTGTTTTAAAGATTTTAATTTATTTTTGCATAGATCTGGGGTGTAGGCCAGAGGTGGTGGCAGGGATGAGAGGATTTACCAGAGACAGTGGGGAGCAGGACAGGCAGAACTACTGAAATACACTGCTAAGGGGAGCAGTGGGCAAGACAAGAGAAGTCTGCTGCACCATATGTGGATCAGCTTCCTGCCCAGGGATCGAACTCAGGCCATAGTGGTGATAGTGCTTAGACTTAACACCTATGCCACCAGGGAGGCCCTTTGGATGAAGTGTTTTTAAAACAGCAGGCCCCCACCTAGGAAGAACACTGGTCAAAATGTGCATTGTAAACTGTAGCTTCCTGTGGGCTGAACTGTTAACTATCAGAGCAAAGGCCAGTAGGCAGGCAAGGCAGGTTGCTGTCCATATAGGAGAGATGCCCTACATGGACAGTGGCATAAACCTCTGAAGCCGCTCTCCAGGGGGAGGTATGAAAAAGGGTTTACACCTAAATATTGTGTTGTCAAAGAACCAGCTGTTAAAGTAATGGCTCATAGATGAGGTTTCTGTCCTCATCTGAACATACTACAACCTAACTTGTATGGAAATGTCCTTGTTTAGTTGCTAGGATTCTCTGACTTGTTATGGTGCTGACTTGTAGCATTTTTAACTGCTAAGATAGTGCAATCTCTTTTTTTTGATATTTTATTTTTTATTTTTAATTTTTTAACTTTTATTTTTTTAATTTTATATATTTCTTACATCATTTTTCATTTTTGCACAATGTATGCATTTTCATCTTGGTTATAGTCCCCATACAATTCCCACTCCCCCTCTTGTTTTGATCCTACTCCCTCTTCCCCCACCCCTGTAGTGTGTCTCTGGTTTATAGTTGCTTGTGATTTTGATTTTTAATTTATTACAATTAGTCTTTCTCCTGGTCCCTTATTTAGGTTTTCTTTTTAACAAAAGACCAAAGCAGCACTACAAATTAAGAACATAGTAATGTAGAAAAGACATGTACATTACTTTGGAACATAAGCACACAGAAGTGCAGTTTCTTTTAAAAGACAGGTAAAGTCCTCCCTGGCAGCGCAGCGGTTGAGCGGTGGGCTGCAAAGCTGCCACAGTCTCAGCAGCACCAGTTCGATCCCCGGCCACTGACAAGAGTCCCACATGGCGGGCAGACCTCTCCTGCTGCACCCGCTGCTCCCCTCAGCAGTGTACCTCGTCAGTCTGCCTGTTCTGCTCCCTGCTCTGGTGAATTCTCTCACCCTCCCGCTCTTCTGATTATACCCAGTGCTTGTATAAATAAATAAATAAATCTTTAAAAAAAAATAAAAGACAGGTAAGATGACTGTAAAAAAAATAACAGTGACACAAGCAGGTATTTAAGAGAGAAATATGCAGAAAACGAAAAGTGACAAGAAAGTCAAAGATTTAGCAGAAGGAGTAATAAAGAGTATGACAGAATCTCTATCAGGAAATATCAAATTCATGGCAAAGGTATCCTGTTTCAAAGGGTTGTTTTATATTAATAAAAGTGCAATCTATAAAAATATGTCCCGAGTGTCTATATCAGATATCACAACATTAAAACATAACAAGCAAACTTTAAAAAGTTGAAAGAAACATTGTAACACAAGACACACCATCCTCAAGTCAAAACCAAATGGCCAAATAAAAACTAGGATGAAGAGGATTAATAAAATACAAATAAGAATAATTTGATACAATATCTAATTTTAAGCTCTACCACACTAAATGTTCTTTTTAAAGATTATACATTTTTAAAATATTTTAGAGTACCAAAAAATACTCAAGAAAACAGATAATATAATAAAGACCTAGTAAAAATCAATTCTAGTATATTAAAGAAGTTGTTAGAGGACATTTCAGCATAAAAGTGATATTACATATCTGAATGAATTAATGAATGCACATTTAGTTATGTGGGGAAAATGAACTAGATCTTTAGTTAAGCACACATAATATAAAAACAAATGAGAAATTAATAAAAAATTACACCTATAAACACTAGTAATAAAAACAAATGAATATTTACATTATGTGGGCTTGAAAATTTCTGCATAAAATTACCAAGTCTTTAAAAGCAAGATGATATATTTGGCTGCATAAGGTTTGAGAGCTTTAGGGGCCTCCCTGGAGGCGCAAGGGGTTAAGTACCGCACTATGAAGCAATCCACAGCCTCTGCAGCATGAGTTCAATCCCTGGCCAGCCAGGAAGCAACCCACATGGCGAGGCAGACCTCTCCTGCTTCACCCGCTGCTCCCCTCAGCAGTATGTTTTGGTCAGTCTGTCTGTTCTGTTCCCCACTCTGTCTTTGGTGAATCCTCTCACCTCCCACACCCCGGGCCTGTACCCCAGCTCTTGTATGCATAAATAAATAAATCTTAAAAAAAAAGATTTGAGAGCTTTACTGTCAAAATGTCGTAAAATTAAAAGGTGTGAGACAAATGGCACAAAATATATATTTGAAAAAAATTAATCTAGTATACAAAAAACTCTATTGTGTCACTGTTAATAACTATCCCATCATAAAATGGACAACCAACACACGAAAGACCAAACCAAAATACAATATTTTCAGTGAAACAAATTAAAACACATCAAATAGATGGTAATGAGTCTGTGTTCCTAAATAATCAGAGTGCAAAGCAGTTCAAGGTTTTGAGAAGTATTTCCTAAATATGAATCCAAGGGCATGAACTACAACTATCCCTTTTACATATAAATTTCACTTTTTCTAAGTTTATAAAAAAATGATTAAAATGCAAATAAAATTTGTTTGCATAACAAATTATTTCTAAAAATAAAATTGTCAATAAGCTAAATAGCAAATAACAGTAGATGGGTCGTTATAGTACATTAATAGAAGGAATATTGAGTAGCCACTAAAAATCTTGCAGAAAAATATTTGATCCCAGAAAATTTAAATTCTGTAATTAAATGGCTCTAGATGATACAGCTACACATATAAACATATATGCATATGTATTTATATTGTGTGTATTAACATACAAATTTTTGATGAATATAAAATGAGATGCTAGTGTTACTTTCGGTTTGACTTTGAAAGTATTCTTAATATCTTTTTATTTATACGAAATTATGTACAATAAACATGCAATCAAAAAACTGAAAAAAACTAAATATTTCAAAATACTGTTATGCTGTTTCTATGTCATGAAATATTCTATAGGCACTGAAAGTATGCTACAAAGAATTGTTTAATATGAAAATACTTGTGTTGAAAAAAATATCAGGTAAAATCATACAGTATTATGTAATTTTGCAGAAAAACAATGTACATATTCATATAGTCTTTTTTTTCAAAGATGTACAGGTATACACAAAAATATTACCAGTGGCTCTATTTGAATAGGTAGAGGTTTTGTCATTGCAAGAAGGTTATTAATGCTGGGTAGTTTGGTTTCCTGATGAAAAAAGGATTTTATGAAAGTAACTTTTATAACACCCAATTTGCTTAGTAAGACTAAAATAGACTAAAAGTCTGCAATAACTAGTTCTATTGTTTTCTCTAAGAATTATACTTTTTCACCTAAAATATCCAGAAATAAATGGAAAATGAGACTGATTAGTATCAGAAAAAGTCTGTAAAGACTCCTTGAGGAACATTTCCATTTTGTTAGCATGTTCATCTCTAGTACATGTAATAATTTCTATCATTTAGCAAAATTTGAACAGGTACTTTTTGAGTTCATGAACCAATAGGCACTGAGTATTTATAGGCATCATGGTAAACAGAGTAATTGTCCCAAGATGTACATCTCCTAAATCCTGGGACCTGAGAATATGTTATCTTATGTAATAAAAGAGAAGTAAGGTAGATGATGGAATTATTTCCATTTTTTTTTCTGTATGCATGATACAGAGAGAAATCTTTAGTCTTCTATTTTTAAAGATTTATTTTTATTTTTATACAAGAACTGGGGTACAGGCCAGATGTGCAGGAGGGTGAGAGGACTCACCAGCGACAGAGCAGGGAACAGAACAGGCAGACTGACGAAATACACCTCTGAGGAGAGCAGCAGGTGAGACAGGATGGGTCTGCCGCACCATGCGGGACCCCCACCGGCTGGCAGGGACTGAACCGGTGCTGCAGAGGCTGCGGACAGTCCCACAGCTGGCTCTCAACCGCCTGTGCCACCAAACAATCTTGATGCTTACAGGTAAATTGTTACAATCACAAAATTTAGTCATTTGATCAAAAAATATTAATTAAATATCCATTCAGGATCAAGAACCATGCTACGCCGGGAGGTAACAAACCACAAAGAATCAGTTCACACACAGTAATTTAAACTGTGCACAGTTATGACTGAGATGACAGTGATTTGTTTCAAGTTCTGACAAGAGACAGTGTAATGGCTACATTATACATACATGTATATATGTATGTATAACACCAGTTAAGCAATGTCTTATTCCAAAATACCTACTCTGTACCATTTGGTAGTATTTTAAGGATTACACTGAAAGTGTGAGGACCGTTAGTAAAGATTTTTTAATTTTATATACACACACAAACATCTACACATGTATATATATTTTCCATAGTGTTTGTTGAAAGCAGAATCAACCTCCTGAAAATGTCCATTAAAACTTTGCTATGGGAGGAATTCACTCTGAAAACCACAATTTCAATTAGCTGGAATGGGCTCATCCTAATCTTAAAAGGAGAGTTTAGTGTTGATCATCATACGGTGCTGATGGTCGCTTTCATGCTTTTTACTTTTTCTAAATGTGAGCTCTTCACCAGAGTTGGTGCCAGATACCCGCCTTCTGGAAGGAAGACTGAAAGTTCTGGGAGAATGAGATTATGTGTCTAGCTTCTAACATTTAGAAACTGGATTTTGAAGCAATTCTTGAAGAAGATTTGCTATATTCCTTCAGGTTCCTCATGAGAGTATCATTAACAAGGTAGAAATTGACTCAAGAGTCCCACGTGTAGAGAAAATATTCCAATTTACTATTAATTACTCAATAGGTTACAGTTAAGAAAGGAGACAGACTGACTCATCCCAGGCTCTGAGGCCTTGTTTTAACACTCAACATCTTACATCCAGGGAAACCCCTCAGTCCCTAGCAAATCAGGTCACTAATTCTTTCCTTGGGAATTAGAAGGCAGGGGAGAGAGAAGGAAGAGGTGAAGTGGACACAGCGTTCACTAAGGAAAGGAGGAGACATGGAACAGAGCAGCACTTCCTAACCTTGAGTCAAATGTGATGTTTCACTGGTGATTCAGTGAGGGCAATTTCATTGGAATAACACCTGAGAGGAAAAATCAAACATTATACAAAAATGAACAATCATGTAATATCTATATATCTATGTAGATATTTAAATAAATATATTTAATTTTTAAAAAGGACAAAACAACACATCTGAGTAACCATATTGGGTTATGTGGTCACACAGGTAGAAACGCTGAGGGTGACTTTCTCCAGCTGCCCTGCATGGTGGGGGGATCTGAGTTGAAAAAGGAGCAGTCCGGAAGAAGGGACCCTCCCTGCAGGGAATGGGATGGACCGTTCAGAGTGGGGAGGGCAGTGGCTGCAGGACATTCCAGACATTGACACACCTGTAACCAGCAGAAGCCAGCTTGAAAGAGACCTAACCAGTGTTTACATCAGGCTTCCGTTTCATCTGTAATGTCTGCAGAGAAAAGAAGGTAGTACCCCAGATATCAGAGGAGACCAATTTACCTACCCATAGACCCCAATGTTCTGCTTCATCGAGAATATTACATAGTCATATATGCTCCCCCATAGATCCAGCCTGAAACTGACAGAACTCTCTTATGCAATAAAGGCTGGCTATTATCCAGAAGAACTGCTTCCATTAGTAAATTGCACTAGGCTTTAAATCAGATTGTTTACAGAGAAAACAAGCAGGACTACACATTTCCTGCATGTCCAAGTTACATTATGAGTTTCATAGAGTTCATGTGTGCACCTACTAAAATGACACAGCTACACAACGCTAAGAGCTGACCCCAGCAGCTGGTAACATGGAAAGCTGCTTACCACCCAAGTGAGTGACTACAGCTTGTCTCCACTTCCCAACAGTAGCAAAGTTCTCTGGTATTTTCAGTCATCAAACATTTGCATGCCTTAAGGGTACTTACCAAGCACTGTACTTGGTTCTTGCTTTACATAGCAAAGGAAAAAAGCTAACAGCTCTTGCCCTCAATTATTTTTTTGACTAAAATAGAGTTCATCTCCTATTTCCTACTCCCCTTGGATTCATGTGAGCAAGGCTTTTTACCCACAGCACTGAAACTAAAAGAAAAAATCATCTAGTGATTTGCATACTCACTCAAGGCCCCAGCATTCTGGCTTAGCTCTTTAATAGCTCAAACCCCCTTTGAAATAGCACTGAATCTCTTTAAATCTAAAGGATTATGTTTTTGAAAGACTAGGATGGGAAAAATCCTTTTTAAAAAAAATCCTTTTAAGACATAAATCCAATAGTATTTTTGCTTCATTTACTAGAGTTAAGCTGTTTTATATTACTTACTCAAAATACATGTTTACCTATTTGTATAAAATATTCTAGAGACCCAGGTATCAAGTTATATTTTCTTTTTATCAAAATTATAAATTAATTTTAAATAACCTTTTGAAAGCATACTGATTACAGAGCAAGAACTGTTCCTATAATGCAACCAAGTTTTTGTAGCCTTCCTTTCATCCATTCTGCACAGCTTGAGTAAGATGACAATTGCAGGCAGTCAGATCATTTTTGTCACAAAGAAGAAAAATGGTTACTTTCATGAGAGAGAGAAAAAAAAAATGAAAAGGAATCAGTATCCAGCTATTCCATGCAGAGAAATCATACTTTTCGTCACACTCACCAGAAAGTCAATAATTGCTGACACAATGAGAAGGCTGAGAAAAAGCAAGGAGTAATGACAATGACGGAGGGGGATCTGCAAGGGATACGCATAAAGAAGACCAAAGCCTTGCACTGATAATGGATTCTCACAAGGCAAGGAAACATTTGTTGATGGTGATACCAAGGTCGGGATAAGATAGCTAAACGTACATTTGTGTGACCCAGACAATTAAGTTATGATCATGCCGTATTCCAGCAGCTAGTCCAGATGCCCTGTGAGGCTGGCAGATGTTAGGACAGTAGGGGTATTTTAAGGTTGGGATCTATTCCACCAGTGGTTGAACAGAATTAGAAAAGCTGTGACTAAACCATTTCTGTAAGATTATGAAAGAGTCATTTCTTTTTCATCTTCACTTTTTAACTCAACAGGCATTGGTATTATAACAGGAAATTTGAATGTAAGCTTAAGTTATTCAGTGAGTCATTCCAACAGTGAGCCAACTTAAGAAGTATTCTTTAAAATGTAAAAGAGTATGTAGGTACCTACAAAACATATTATGTTTGGGACATATTTGAGAAAAAGAACAGCGTCATTTTATTTACTGTCATATTTGAAATTCAACATAAATCAACTAGCTTTTTTTTTAACAAAAGCAGATTCTTATAAGACAAACTATTACTTAAAGAAATATTGTGTTGAGCCCTTTTACAAAAATGAAGACATTACATTAAAGAAAGTAGCACACATTTTCCCTCTGCATATTTGTACTTCAAATATTATGCTGTCTTGCTGTAGAACACAATTATCCAGGCAGATAGATTGATGAACAAAGTTCCCAAATCTTGTCTGCTCTGAACAAGAATAATACAAAAGCATTTGAGAAACACAATTTTTGGTTCCCCTATATTCCTGCTATAAGTGAAACCATCCAATATTTTTCTTTTTCCTTCTGCCTTATTTCACTGAGCATAATTCCTTCTATCTTCATACACATTGTTGTGAATGGCATGAGTTTATCTTTTTTGATTGCTGAATAATATTTCATTGTGTGTATATACCACATTATCCTGATCCAGTCTTCTATTTTTGGGCATTTGGTTGTTTCCAGGTTTTGCCTATTGTAAATAGTGCTGCAATAAACATAGGGGTACAGCTATTCTTTTGGATCATCAGTGTAAAAATAATAATAATAGTACAAAACAACAAAGCAAAAACAGACAATTACAAATCAGAGATATATTGCAGGGGAGGAGGAGGGAGAGCAATCAGAGGGAAGGAGGGAGGCGCACAGGGCACTGTGGTGATGGTGCACAGGTGCTTTGGTAAGGGAAATTCTATGGAGACTACACCTGAGGGGGTGGGGGGAAGCAAATATTGTTTAAAAATGAACAATGGTATAAAAAATAAATAAATAAAAGACTAGAAACATTTTTTTCTGTTCTCTTCATAGCCTCCAAAATGGTTAAAAAGAGTCATTTCCCCCAGTTTTTATAATGGATTAATTTGTTTATTTAGGGGCTTCCATGAAATACCAAATAGAAAGTGCATAGATTACAAGGCTCAGGGTATTCATACTCTGAATCGGCATTGAATCACTTTACTCATATACAGACACAAGAAAGCCCAATTTTTTCTTAGCAAAGTTTACACACATGGGGTTAAAATTTCTAAGGGTCTATAATCTGGTGTCCATTTGTTTTTTTCTTAAGCTTTATTTATTTATTTATTTATAGATGTGGGGGAGGATGAGAGGATCCACCAGAGACAGAGCAGGGAACAGAACAGGCAGACTGACTGAAATACACTGCTGAGGGGAGCAGCGGGTGAGACAGGAGAGGTCTGCCACACCATGTGGGACCCTCGCCGGCTGGCCGGAATCAAACCGGCACTGCAGAGTCTGTGGGCAGCTTCACAGCGTGGTGCTCAACCACCTGCACCACCAGGGGAGGCCCTGGTGTCCATTTTAGAAAAGAGGGTTCTCTTCAGGCATGGAGTGGCAGCCTTGATCATTTTATTTACAACTTGCATTAATACAAGAAAATTTTGGGTTTTGTTATTAAAACCCAGAGTGTCCTATCTACCAACACATGGGTCAAGCATGATACAGTAAGCAGAAACTCACTGAGACTCTTAGGCACAGCAGGAAATACAAAAGTCCAAGCCAAAGGGGGCCACAGGGAGAGCCAGGATGAGGTCCTGAAGCAAAACCTCCTAGACCCATGTTAGCCAGAAGCCCAGAATAAGGGTGAGTTTTGGACCTGTGACTCAGAGGCAGAGCCAGAAAAGTTTTCCTATGCCATCAGTTCGGATGAAAAAGATTATTGAAAAGACATGTTGTTTTGCCCTTCAGCAGGATTTGCTAAGGGAGCTGGCCTGGTCATATAGGTTTAAACCAGTGACCAGCTTTCACAGGTTCAAGTTAGCTCGTCCTGCTTTCTTTGACGGTAAACTCCTTCAACCATTGCCATCCATTTTCTCTCCTTTGCAGAGTTGAGTATCATTTTCTGAGTTCATGGCACCCCACATCATGGGTCCAGAACAAGTCCTCGCTTGTGTTCTGTTTCCTTAGATCCCCATTCTCTGTTGTGGGTGTCCGTAGGAACCATTCTAGTGTGTTTATATGAAGCATTTATATGTGTTCCTGAAATTCTGTATTTTTGCCTGTGTACATATAGATGTGATTTACAAAAACATGAAGTTCTGCTTTGTGTTTCCTTCTATTTTTACCTTCTCAATCCCAACAGTGTTCTGTCCACCTAAATGTCATATTTGAGCTCCATCCATGTAATTTTCATGTAGCCCACAGATCGAAATTCCTGCTTGATTCTCCAAAAAGCATATCTACATTTTAGCTATCCACTCTCCCATGAGTGACTCATCTCCACTTCACATCATCACAAACAAGGCTGTAATTAATGGTCTCAGACATGTCTCCTGTGAATCTAAGGAATGATGGGAATATTTATACAGAAGCAGAGAACTGAGTTATAGATTACTTAATGAGATATAACATTTATTAGGGCAAGGCAAAGCCTGGATGCCTAATCAGTATGTACTCCTACATAGCATGAAAAGGTTTCAGTATCTTTGCCTCCCTGAAAAACATGTCATGGTCCATCTTTTGAAATGCTGGCAGTAAAGGGAGTGTGGCTATGCTTAATGGGCTAGCATCAATTTTGTTTTGTTGGGACACAGCCCTGCCCACATGTGCATGGAATTATCTGTGGTTGCTTCATACTTTAGCAGACAAAAGTAATTATGACAGAGGTGGTATGACCAGCCAGGCCTAAACTAGTTATCATGTAACCCTTTAAGAAAAAGTTTAATGATCCCTAAGAAGTGATATTTTATTGTTGTTTTAATAGTCATCTCTTTGATTAGTTGAATTCAAGTTTTTCTATATAGATGGATTATTCCATTTTCCTTTTTTTTTAAAAGATTTATTTATTTATTTATTTATGCAAGCACTGGGTACAGTCAGAAGCACAGGACGGTGAGAGAATTCACCAGAGCCAGAGCGGGGAGCAGAACAGGCAGACCAACGAAATACACTGCTGAGGGGAGCAGTGAGCGAGACAGGAGAGTCTGTCACACCATGTGGTACCCTTGCCGGTGGCCAGGGATCAAACTGGCACTGCAGAGGCTGCGGGCAGCTTTGCAGCCCAGCGCTCAACCACTGCGCCACTGGGGGAGGCCCTCCATTTTCCTTTCTTATAACATATATACCCCTTTGAATTTTTTTCTGTTAATATGCAAGAATTAGTTACATTCTACAGAGTAGTTCCTTATCAATACCAGACATTGCAATTACCTTCACTACTCTATCAGCTACCTACAAACGGTGTACATGGTAACCTTCATGATAGGAAAGTCTGAATTTTGGTCTCAAAGTAACCACTGTGGCCTTATTGCTGGTGCCTGACATTTAAGAAGTCCTTTCCCACACAGTATAGATTGGTACCAAGTGTTTTGGGTTTTTTATTGAGCAAAATCCATTAACGCAATAGAGCACATCAGTCAATTTCCTAAATTTCTCAGTTCCTAAGGCTCTTGTTATTTGAACTAATTAAAATGGTTCATATTTGTTTTCAATTATTAACATGTATATGTGTATCTTAGCCTTGGTTGCAAACTACGACGGCATTCTGTATTGCAGTGGTCCAATACTATCTGTTAAAATTACAAAATTAAATGAAAGATTATTATGGCCAGCACAAAGGGGACCCCATGTATTCTATTATACCAACTCCTTAAATCAATTATTAGTGTCCTGAGGACCAACTCTATACCAAACTCAGATTTTCATAGAAAAGGCTGTCAAAAACATTGCTTATAATTTTAGAGTACCAAGTTCTATAAGTCATCAAAATTTTAATTCAATAATCAAAAGTGAAATTATCCTCTTGACACATGTAGACTTAGCACTTCAAAATTCAAAGCATACTTAAATTATGTTTTCCTCACTAGTTTTGCCATTTCTCTTCAACCAACATGAAAAACAATGATCCATTAAAATGCCTTTATCCAAAAACTTGGGTGGTCACAACTCACATGTAAATTTCTAAATGTTTTTATCTTGCATCAATTAGAGCTCTTTCACTCCTCTTTTATAATGAGAATGTGAAAGAGAAGTTTGAATGTCCCTTTTTCATGTTTTTATACCCATTTGATAGTGGGTAAACTCAAATACACAAACAGTTTTCCCTTGTTTCCAGTCTACCACAGCAGGCTGAGTTTATGACAGCAACAGCAATGGACATATGATGATATTAGTGATTCTAAAACAATCTGCCCTCTCCTTGCTCCACAATAATTCTTGCATTCCTTATGTTTTGAATACATTACACACCAACCTGATAATAATTAGCTAAGTTACAGATTCCTTTTAACTTGGTGTCAAAGTTTTATGGGAGCTTCATTTTGAAACATGCTAACAAAATGCAAGTGTAAGAAACTTTAGCAAACAAGTTTTGGCATTCAGATATGAAACAGCCAAAAAATGAAGAATTGTAGAAAATCTGAACTATGAAAGTTCAAGCGTTAACTGTCTAGATAAATTCTTTTTTATTTAATCAGAAATCATCTATTCTTCAATTAAGCATGTATGTTTTAAACTATGAGGTCTAAGAAAAAAGATAATCACATGAAATATGCCAACATTCATTCTCTGGTAGAGATTCTCTAAGAAGTAATCATGTGGAGTTTTGCAGAATCCACAGGCCCACATAAGATTCACAAAATTTAAAAGAAGTACCTCTCCTTATCGTCATTACTGTTCTAGGAGCTGACTAGCATAAGCTTGTGCTACTCCAAATCAGTCTCATATAACTTCTTGTCTCCAATTACTCCACATATTTTAGAAAAAGCATGCCTTTTGCTCTCCTACAGATTGTGCTGGGGGCACCAAAACTCAAAACCGCAATAGCTCTTTTCTCAGCCCATCACTCAGGGCATATCAGCAATGAGGCAACTAACTGCTGCACCTGCACAAAAGAAAAGTACAGGTTTTGTTTACTTCTTGGTATAAAAAGCAGTGAACCCCTGGTAACTTAGTTTTCTCCAGCCATGATGCAAACTTGCTGTATGTCCAACATCTTCCTGGGCCATACCAGGCAGGTCACTTCTGTAAAACCTGGGGCCGTGGAGGCCCAACTGAATATCCTGCTGCTCCTTCTGCTCATTGTATCATGAGCAAGAAAGCCCTTGGTCTCTGACCTGTTTTATTCTGTTTTACTAGCATCCATGAAATAATACCAGACTAGTTTATTAACACATAATAGGGAAAATCAAAGCACCTATCTGACATCTATGACAATTACATTTTTATTTTACTTTGAATTTTGGGCCAACTAATAAAATGTCTGTTTAAAAGCTTGAAAATCTGGAATCCAAAGCATTATGGAAAATCCTACATTTCTAGATATGTTTTCATTCTATGCTCATTTTTTTAACTTAAAAAAATTGCATACAGGTACAGGTTTATAAAGCACCTATTTTAAACCACATTCTAAATTTCTTTTCACCCACTTCCTCAATAGAAAAGTTCAACTTTAACTGGCTTTTTAAAATCAAAGTGAAACCTAAATCAGAACACTGAAGAATTTCTTTTCTCTGAATTTATGTGAGTCACAGAGGTACATACTAGAGTTCCAAGGTTCAACATTCTGCACTGGATATACCATTTAAGCCAGAAACATGATTCTTGGGGCAACAGTACAAGCTTAGAAGGTGGAAATGTCAGCGAAGGAAATCGATAAAAGACTGTTCATAAAAAAGAGGGGCTTTAAGACAGGCTAGGAAAACAAGAGAAAGGACACTTATGGAAGGTAAATAGGAAGCAACTCCAACCTTCGCAGGTGTCCACAAGGCTAAATGTTACATAAATGAAGTCTTGCAGAGCAGAATGTGTCAGGGAGCAATATGTCTTTCATAGAGGGAGCTTCAGCCAAGAGGGTGCTAAAGATGCATGGAAATGCATTAGAATTCCCAAATATTTTTTGTATTTTATACATGGTTACTATTTTAGCTCATTAATCAATAAATAGCTATTAAACTGCTACGATAAGGCAGGACCTGCTTTAGACTGGAGGTTAGCAAACTTTGAACTGCTGGCCAATTCCAGGCCATCACTCGCCTTTGTAAACAATGCTTTGCTGGAGCACAACCACCCTGAAGGGCCAGGCCACGGCTGTGCTTGCTCATAGGCTACAACATCAAAGTTGAGTGGAGACCACATGGCCCACCAAGCCTAAAATAGGTATTATCTAACCTTTATGAAAGCATCTTCCTGACCTGTGCCCTTGACAACAGATGTACTGTGTGAGCAAAATAAGCCACAATCTGGTCGGAACTTCCATTCTAGTGAGCAGCAGACAATGAAGGAGGATATGAAGAAGGATACAGATAACTTGGGAGCAAGTGGTCAGGTGCTGAGAGGTGCCATGAAGAAAAACTGAAAACAGGAGAAAGGAGATGGAGTTTTTCTATTAATATGAGGGTATCTGCTTTTTTGTACAAATATTTTAGGTAATTTAAAAATATCACTCGTAAAAGGTTGTTTCAAGTACAAAGTAGTGCTTTTTCTTTCTATTTGAGATTATAATTTGCCTTGATAGAACCAAACTTTGATGTTGTGCTTTCACTGAGAAAAACCTTTTACAGTGAAAAAAAAAAAAAAAACAGCTAATATTGAATCACTATTTAAGTAAAATTACCCTAACAAATATTGAGGTCCTTTTTTTACAAAAAGGGTTGACTTGTGACAGGTGAGGATCTAATGGAAGAGATCTAAAAAAAAAAAAAAACCAGAAAAACTAAATTTGTAATATAGAATCAGAGGAGGCAGGTGGGAAATTTCCTCTCAATTTTGTTGCAAATCCTCTAAGGAAAAAAAAAAAACTATTGAAAAATTAACATCTTAACTAAACAGCATTTTCTCTGACATTCTGGTCCACAGAGGAAGTCCATCAATCCCAGGAAGTTAGCAGAATTCCTAGCCATCAAACTGGATAGTGGCACAGGCAGGCTCAGTACACAGGGGTTGAGTTTGCAACCACAAAGGGTCATAGTGGAGAGTCCCACTGTCAGCCTCTATTGCCCCCTCACCTCCCCATCCTCCCCACCCCTGTGCACTGCCTAAAGTTTCAGGACCTGAAGCCGTTCTCTGATCATGACACAAACTAGTGTTATGAGCTTGCATTTTTTTCATCAACTAATTAGGAGTTTCCTCATTTGTACTGAACTTCAAAGGGTCCTGCTGTCGGACACAGGGTTAGCAGTGGCGACAACTGCTCGATTTCAAATCCTCACTTGCAAATACATCTGAAACCTAATCATGGGCATGGGTGAGGTCGTGTGCCATGGTGCCCCACTTCCTTCTCCATGTAAAGCAGTGTAGGTTATTTAAAAAAACTCTTTCATAGGAATGATATAAGAACTAAGCTAATTAGTCTATATAAGTGCACAGACAAGCGCTTGGCATGCATTCATGCTAAAAATATCGTCAGCACTCAAATTCTACTTTTGAAATATGACATTGAAAACATGTAAGAGGGCCTCCCCGGGGGCACAGTGGTTGAAGCTGCCCACAGTCTCTGCAGTGCCGGTTCAATCCTGGGCCACTGGGAGAGGGTCCCACATGGCTTGCAGACCTCTCCTGCCACACCCGCTGCTCCCCTCAGCAGTGTACTTTGTCAGTCTGCCTGTTCTGCTCTCCACTCTGGCTCTGGTGAATTCTCTCACCCTCCCACGCTTCTGACTGTACCCAGTGCTTGTATAAATAAATAAATCTTAAAAAAAAATAAAAGCAAGCACATAAGATATCGAAGTCATGAAAAATGCAGTGTTCTAGCCTCTGCCACTCGGCTGCCAGCTCTCATCTTCCTGTCCCACTACCTTTCTTAAGTGCAGAGCCTGACACAGGAACTCCTCACACTCTTCTCTGAGTAAATATTTAGCTTGCTACAAGGCCCATTAATTATAAACAAGGTTCAAATTCATTCAAAGGAAATTCAGTAATTAATAAACAAAGGTTTTCTTTGAAAGTCTGCTCTGTGCTCAGTGTTCTGGGTCAGCTAGTGATCACCCCTGTCAGGCTAGTCGAGCTAGGGGATGGTGAGAGCCATTAGACTATCAGTGTAGAAGGCAGATAATGCAATGAAATGAAGTCCTTCACCATCACACTAAAATCCCACCTGAAAAGATAAAACCAATTTTTTAAATATCCAACAATGAAAATGTTGATCCTTTTTATTAAAAAAAAAAAGAAAGAAAGATAAAAAAAAAGAAAAAGCTTTGATGAGATCAAGTTAAGTGTGTAAAAGAGCAGACACCAACAATTATTGTCTTGGAAAATACAACATAATATGTGAAGTTGTTTGTCCTTCTTTGTAGTTATGTTGATTTTCTTTGTCAGGTGTAAGATCAACAGATTTCAAACACAACAACTGAAAGGCTCTATTTATTCACTGACCTCTGGGACCCATGCTTCTCCATAAAAACAGATGAGCAACTCACCTAAAATGAGAACACTTTAACATAGCAAAGTTTTGGGGGAAAGAAATTCAGTATTAGGATATTCGGGATATGATGCCCAGGCTGGGTCACCACCTATGTGCTTCTAGCTTATGGGGAAGTTCATGCGTACCACAAAGAGTTACATATTCCCCTCCCTGCTCTCAAAACCGCTTATAGTTTAGATCCATGACTTTTCACTATGGCTATTTTGCAGGAAAACATTAGCAACATTTGTTATCAATAGCAATTCCAAGCCCTATATGTCTGAAAATCTCTTTAATAATGCATTGCTTCCTAATGATTTTACCAACAAGACAGACATTGATGAATTTCAATTCAGGTCTAGAACAGCACAGTCCACGAGACAGTATTGAACACCAGGCTGGAGAATGGCTGGATTCATTAAGAGTCCAGGAGAGTCTCTCATTAGGTGAAGAATAATGGCGTTGGAAGCAATTTTTAAAGCAAATTGAGAATATCACTTCCAAAAGCAAACTTTTCTACCAAAATGGTACCCAGTTTTCTCTATTAATGATTCCACCCCAACATTAACTATCCAATGCACTGATTTATGATCACAGAAACTGTCAATTGTTACTTTCACAATAAACATTAGCTACAGAATATCATAACCACTTAAGGAAACATGATATTCCAGTGCTATAAAGTGACACCAATTGTGAAATACATCAGCAGCAAAAAGATATTAGGAAATAGATCAGTATTTTCACTACTAAACATTTTGAAAGAAAGGTAGAAGAAACACCTTCATGTGTACCAGTTTCCATTTGAAGACCCTATTAAAAACAAAACTGAAAATTTTTCCATTATACTGGTATTTTTCAGATCATTTTTCAATGATCCCGGTTACTTTTTTGAAATTGCTATTTTCTACTTATGGAAACAGCTTTACATAGTCACTCAGATGGGAAAGTTTGTGATACACCTAATCACTAAACTCACTTTCTTTTTAACAATTCACAGTAATGATGATGAAAATTATTAGTTTCAAGTCATATTTCCAGTCTCTACACAGTAATCATGTGTTGCATTTTCCTTAAGCACTAATAAGAGCTCGAGAGATAAAGAAAAGGAATTTCTGTATATTTATGCATTGTGTATCCCTGTATCAACACTTCTGAATAAAAATAATTACACATGTAAAAGCTATTATTGCATACTACATATTTACTACTTAAGCACAGTTGAGCTAAATATGCATTTTATTCCCATTATTCATTCTTTCTGGAGCCTGGCTGCTCAGTAAGTCTTTCTTTTCTTTCTCCCAGCTCTCTCCCTGCCCTATGAGATATCAAAGACAGAGGAATACCACAGAGTATAGCAAGAATACAAATGTATATCCTTTTCAGCCCAAAGCAAGGGTTGGCAACTCAATAGATTGTAAATAATTTCTACTGTTCCAAATTCCATGGAGTTCAGCTTGAACTTGCTAAGAATGAACCTCAGCAGCCGCCGTCTCTGGAACTATAACATATTTTGTAATTTAGGCCACAGTATCTTCAAGTACAGATTAAGTCTGAAAGTGAGGGTATGTATCATTAAAGTGTGTTTTTAATCCTCCTTACTCCTCACTCTTTGCAGATAAGGAATGCAAAGTGTGTCTTGTGGCACCTGTGAAAGACCTTGAGGAAACAACAATAATGTCAAGCTCTTGAATACCAACATAATGTTAAATGGACTGGGAGGAAAAGCAAATGGAGGAGGGAAGGAGACTAGAGTATGTAAGAAGAAAAAAAAACAAAAGCCTGACTCAAAATAAGGAACCCAAATGAGGACTAAAAGCTTTAAGCTGTTTTCATAATTAACACAGCTGTGCTATAATTTGATTTTTATTCTAATGATGCCATTTAGCTATGCCTTGAATATTAAAAATGAGCAAAGTATAAAATTATCGATCACTTACATCATTTCTATCTGGGATTTATTTCTTGACTTTCTTTTAAAATAGGTTTTCACTAAGTCATGCATAGTTCTAGGAGTGAAGAGAGAATGGTGAGAGGAAAACGAAATCCTTTTACACCCTAGTCCAACAGTAGTCAACATATTATAGACCCTGTGGTATTCATAAAAATTTCTGATGTGAGAACGCTACCCCAGACCAATGAAATCAGAAACTCTGTGGAGGTACCCAGGCAATGATGCTTCCATTCTTCAGGTGACTGAAATATGTAACCAGGGTGGAGTTAAAACTGCTGTCAAACAATGGTGTCATATGATGCCTGTCGGGCAAAAAAAAAGGACGTCAAGGGAGCTTCTTCCAAAAAATCTCTCATACATATCTTCATGTTTCTTTTTTTTTTCCTGGAAAATAGCTGATTGTGCCAGAAAGGGCCACCATTGGAATCAACCAGTGCCTCTGAACTCTGACCTCATGGATTCCTATGTTAGTAGAAATGCTGGCAATTGCTTCATAACATCTGAGAAATAGTGATTTCAGAAGTTTTACTGAGAATTCAGAACTAGGTGTTTTACAGTTAATGAATTACCTTTGAATACTAAACTTTCCATCTGGCTTATATGTCACTAATAGTAATTATTTTTAGAAAGGCAGATAATGAATTGAGGATTATATGAAGTACTTTAGTTCTGCATAAAGCATCCTCTGGAGCAAGTTCCCCTGCTTTTACCTTTAAGGTGTTATTGCAGATGTATTTCATCTTTTCCTGACTCCTGCTCCCCCTCCCAAGAAATGACTTTGAAATAATTTGTCTTATAAAAGCAGAGAATCACAGAAGTGAGTTCCATTTTATCTTTGGAAGACGGTGTTACTCCAAGAGGAGAAGTGGAAAGTGCAGGCAGCCCTGGAGGCAGACTCCCAGCCCTTCCTGGGAAGAGCACTGACGGTGGGACCTTGAAAAAGTGGTGTCATGTTCCCCCCTGTTAACTCATCTAGAAAATTAGGGTATAGTTCCTGTCTCATAGAGTCATTATGAAAGTAAAATGACCTTATAATACAAGTAAAAGCCTAGAACAGTCTGGGATGTGCTGAGTGCTCAGAAAGTGTGAACTCATTATTACTGCCTGGTCATTACACAGGAATTGAATGAATGGATGGATGGATCAAAGAAAGATTATTTTTTACTAATTTTTTTTTTTAGTTTTATAGGATTCTCATCGCCCCCCCCCAAAAAAAAACCACCTCATTCCTTCAAGGTCTCATTCACTTACCCCTAATGGGCACGATGGACAATTTAGAAATGGCAGGATAATCCGTGAAGGTTGAGGCACAGCAAGAAACCAGGGACACATAACAGGAAGTGCCAAAGATAAATCGCCTGCATTTCTCTGTTTTGCATGAGCCAGCCCTGCAGGTGCCTGGAATGAAGCCCAGACTTTCCCAAAGAACTGCTCAAGAAGCAAAATATTCAGTGGCTAAAACCATAGAACCCAGAGACCTTAAGAAACCAGAAAAACACTTTAACAGAAATTTGAGTCTTATTCCCAACTACTTCTTCCATGCTTAAGAAATACCCAAAAACATTACACAATTCAGAGTGTACAAATAAGATGCTGACAATATATGAAACAACTATCTTGAACCCTCTTCTCACTTCCCAACAAATAATTTCACAAGCCAAATTCATTTCATCTCATTTAATTGTGCTTGTGGGGGCACCCCTGGTGGCCTACAGGTTAAGTCTCAGCGCTATCACCTCTATGGCCTGAGTTTGATCCTCAGCCGTGGAGCTAAGCCACATGGCACAGCAGACCTCCTCTGTCTGGCCCACTGCTCCCCTCAGCAGTGTATTTCAGGAAATCCACCTGTTCTGTTCACACTCTGTCTCTCGTGAATCCTCTCACCCCCAGCACCTCTGACCTACACCTCTGACCTACACCCCAGTTTTCAAAAAAAATAAGTTATGCTTATGGCCAGGAGAACGATGAGGAAAAAAAGCAATCATTTCAAATTATCATTGACCATTCAGAGTATGTAACCAATTTAATGATGAATGTTTCCCTAAGCGGTGACAGACCTATCAAAGACCCTCACTATGAGAGCCCACAATGAGAATTAATACCAAGCACAGGGCTGGGCTCCAGGGAGCTTGGTGGCCACTGTACAACAAGCAGACTAGCCACAAAGTACATGGAGAATGGATTTCAGTTCTTATGTTCTGAAAAGTACTTCAAGGAGAAATCAATTTTCGACTCACAGTCACCCTTTTGAAATTTGCCTCCTTTGCTCTACTATTCTCACAGCCTAAGACTCCTCTGTCCCTTCTTCCCACTCCTGCTCTGACCATACAGAATTCTGTTCCCTTATTCCCTATCACTGATGTAGATGGTCCCAGTACCCCCAGGATTCATTTAGTTTTCTCTTTATTTTGCCTGTCATCAAGCCAGTTCTTTAGAATAAAAGAGAACCTAGTAGGTGACAATTTCACCAGAATTCTTTCCCTTAAGTGATTTGGAAAGCTGGGAGAGACAAGTTTTTTCAAGGATTCAGATAAACAATTGCTCTCAGAGCAATAATACAGCCTCCCAATTATTGATAAGAGTTTCATGTTTCACAATTTAACTTCAAATTTATCAATTGAATTGTTCAATAGGTTTGAATGAATATAAATCAAGTTTAATACTGATGGTCATAAGCTGAATGAATTTACTCTGTTTCAGCTTAGTATTTTAGAATTTTATTTTCCAGGAAGTTTCTTTTTTTTTTTTTTTTAAGTGGCACCTCAAACAGTCTTAAGTTTCAGATGATTGGGACATTTATATATAGTACATTCTCTCACTTGTCTTCCTGGAATTCTTCTCAATTTTGCTGTATTTTAATCTCATCAACAGTCTCCCTTCAGTTGAAATAATTTATTCAAGCCTTAACATCTTAGTTTTTCAAGTAATCCCTTACTTTTCTCTCAGCATTTTGGAAATAAGGGGTATGGGGAAGTGTGAATTTCTTATTTCTTCTCTCCTCCTCCCCCAGAGTTTATTTTAGGTGTTTTTTCTTCATTGCATCTTCAAGAATAGATGGTCTATTTGTGCTCATTAGCTAACTTCTGATTGCTTAGCAATTCCCTTAGGCTGAGTAAAGATCAGCCTTTTTTTTTTTTTTGTGCAAATCTAGTTATGCACTTTGCCTACCTGCCATCTTTTCAGTATCATGGGTCCAAGAGGACAGGAGGAAGATGCCAGTAAGGGGGTGGATCCAAAAGAAAAGCAAGAAATCATCAAGACGGGCCCTGCCCTTTTCCTCCCGACAATGTCTGGGACTACCCTATCTCCAGGTTGACGTTCCTGGTATCATAAAATTCTCAGCATGCTTCTGACCTTACAAAAGCCCAAGAGGGGCTGAAGTTTATGAACAAATCCAGGGGAATCTTAAGGACAGGGTGCAGAAAAACAGAATACAGTCTCTGAATCCCAAATAATCTGTTTTTTATCTTTCAAAGTTAAAGTTTAGTTCCATGTAGGGCCCAATTTTTCATCTTATCTAAAACAGCTCTGCTTTCACTTCAAAGCCATGCTTCCAGGCAACTTGTTACAGTTGCTTGTCTATCTGCTCCACATGTTGGATGCCTGTTGTTGGCTGCATTCAGGACAAATGATGCATCTATACACAGGCTACATTATATTATATTAATCACGACATGGGATGTTTATCCAAACACCCTTATTATTTTCCTTCTTTCCCAGTGCAATACAAATAGTTCCTTGGTACATTATTGCCAAGTAGAAATAGTTACAGTAAATACTTCCTATTATCACCATAAAATATCATTAAGTATAAGGTCATCCGGGCTGGGTAAAAGCACAAGCTCAGATATTCTCGCACTTCGAACTAGAACTCTTTCATAAGGAACTGGATGTTTTGTTTTGTTCTGCTCTGTGTTTATCCACACTGCTTCACATGGAGAAGTAGGATGCCATGGGGCAAGATTTTAACCATGCCTACGATTAGGTTTCAGAGATGTTTCAAGAATTGGAGCAGGGTTTGAAGCTCTGAGAGACATGAGCCACCTTGGAAACAGGTTCTGGAGAAAAAAGGACTCTGGGGTCCCAAGCCCGAATGACAATGTGGCCAAAGGAGAGGAGAATACTAAATTCCAGGCACAGAGCATGAGCTGGAAATGGATGCTGTGAGCCAATGGTGCTCACACAGGAGGGATGCACCCAGGAAAATAAAAAAGATGTGAAGCAGAAGTGCCCTACTAAATACAAGCTCTCTGGCAATATAGACAGCCCTGCTGAGAGATCACATGACACATAGGAAGTCCATGTTTATCTCACTTCAGAGAAGACTGCTGAGCATTCCTGGCACCAAAGGAGTTGAGAGCAAAAGTGACTGGATAAAACAGCAGATTTTTTTTTCTGAAGGTGAAAGGAGAAGAGGTTACAGAGTACTGTGAAAAATCTTTGGGTCAGAGAAGACAGTATGACTGACAGACTAATTCATGAGTTTCATATAACATCTCTCACATCTAAGGAAGCCCCAGAAAGATTGTCTTTTACTGCAGGGACTCCCAGATTGCAGAAAGCCATTCATGGACCTGATGGAGGAGTCTGAATATCACAGAGGGAGCCTAAACTTTGAGGTGAATGTGTTAATTGGAGGATTTCAGGTTTGCTCATTCAGGGAATGGTAAATGTGATTTTGTATAGGAGGGATGGTATATATTGATACTTAGTGAAGAGAGAAGAGCACCGTAATAAGGACAGACTATGTACTAAAAACTGAGGCTCCCATCCCAAGGTTCATACTCACCTAAGGACTGTATTTTCAGCTCTTGGAAGACAGGCCCTGTAGCTGAGTACTAGGCAATGGTGTAAACGTCTTCTTTATGTATAGAGAGCCCAGAAATAAAGCCACACTTATATGAACAACTAATCTTTGACAAAGAAGCAAAGAATATGCAATGGAACACAGACAGTTTGCTCAATAAATGGTGCTGGGGGGCCTCCCTGGTGGCGCAGCAGTTGAGCGTTGGGCTGCAAAGCTGCCCGCAGCCTCCGCAGCACGGTTCCATCCCCAGCCAGCCAGTGAGGGTCCCACATGGCACGCAGACCTCTCCTGCCATGCCCGCTGCTCCCCTCAGCAGTGTACTTTGTCAGTCTGCCTGTTCTGTTCCCCGCTCTGGCTCTGGTGAATTCTCTCATCCTCCCACGCTTCTGACTATACCCAGTGCTTGTATAAATAAATAAATGAATAAATCTTTAAAAAAATAAAAAATCAGTGGTGCTGGGAAAACTGGACCTCCACATGCAAAAAAAAAATGAAACTAGACCACTACCTCTCACCATGCACAAAAATCAACTCAAAATGGATAAAAGAATTGGATATAAGAATATATATAGAAGAATATATATATAGAAGAAAATAGAGGTAAAACACTAGGTAAATATATATAGAAGAATATATATAGGAAAAATATGTATAGGTAATATACACATATAAATATAAATATATATAGGCAAATATATATATAGAAGAAAATATAGGTAAAACACTGTAAGACATACATCTCAGAAACATCTTTAAAGACTCATCACCCAAAGCAGTGGTAGTGAAGGCAAAGATAAACACCTGGGATTACATCAAACTGAAAAGATTCTGCACAGCCAAAGAGACATTAACCAAAACAGGGAGACACCCCACTGATTGGGAAAAAATCTTTGTACTCTATTCAACTGATAAGGGACTGATCACAAAGATATACAAAGAACTCACACAGTTCAACAAAATAAACAATCCAGTCAAGAAATGGGCAGAAGAACTCAAAAGACATTTCTCCAAAGAGGAAATGCAAATGGACAACAGGCATATGAAAAAATGTTCAACATCCCTTATTATCAGGGAAATGCAAATCAAAACCACACTGAGATACAACTTTACACCAGTAAGAATGGCACTTATCAAAAAAAAAAAAAAACAAGCAACAACAAATGTTGGAGAGGATGTGGTGAAAAAGGAACTCTCCTACATTGCTGGTGGGAGTGCAAACTGGTCCAACCACTGCAGAAAGCTGTCTGGAGGTTCCTCAGTCTGCTAAAAATGGAGCTACCATACGATCTGGCAATTCCACTCCTAGAGATCTACCCAAAGGACACAAAAACAGTGATTCCAAAGAGCACCTGTACACCTATGTTTATTGCAGCACTATTTACAATAGGTAAAACCTGGAAACAACCCAAATGCCAAAAAAAAGATGACTAGATCAAGAAGATGTAGTATATATACACAATGGAACATTATTCAGCAATCAAAAAGATAAACTCATGTAATTCACAGCAACGTGGATGAAGCTAGAAGGAATTATGTTCAGTGAAATAAGCCAGAAGGTAAAAAAAAATATCAGATGGTTTCACTTATAACAGAAATATAGGGGAACCAAATAAGTCATCAGTGTAAAAAAAAATAGTAACAGTACAAAACACAACAAAGCAAAAACAGACAATAAACATACTGCAGGGCCGAGGAGGAGGGAGAGGGGATGAGAGGGACGGAGGGAGGAGCACAGGGGACTGTGGTGATGGTGCATGGGTGCCTTGGGGAAGGAAATTCTATGGGGACTCAATCTGAGGGATTGGGCGGAAGCAAATATTGTCTAAAAAATGTAAAAAATGATAAATGTTAAAAGAAAAAAGAAAAAAGTTTTATATTATTTTAAAAAAGCTGATGTTTCCATCAGCATGTGTTGCTGAATCCTTCATGAAAGAATTAATATCCTATTTCTACCTCCATGGAAAATTACATGAACAAGAAATAAATGTCACCTGTCTTAAGATAATGAAATATTAGGGTTCATCTTATTTAGCAGCTAATATGAATTTAATAAAAGAGTTCATAAAACTAATTTTTTTAGTTACCTGCTTAATCTAAAATATAAGCATGCAGGGAGGCAATATTATTTTTTGCAATTTAATCTGAATAAATACATTACATTAAGACATAAATGATTATAATCATAGAATCTCAAAAATACTTAAGCTTCAAATATATAAGCCAGGTAAGGATTCTTACAGAATTATAGCAGGCTAGGTCTCTTCCACATACCTTTAATATGCTAAGTTTTGAAATATATTTTTAAAATTCATCAGATCTGGCAAGAAAATGAGAAAATCTTCAGATGCCAACAGTGAAATATGCCTAGAGAGTAAACCAAGTATGGAAACCAATGGGTCCCCCAAAGCATATGCAGGATATTTGTTTTTAACCAGCTGAATGTGAAAAAACAAAGCTGTAGGTAAACAAAAGATTACAAGTCAGACAACAACCCTCCAAAACATTAGTGCCCCAAAAAGGTGACACATCATTTGAAGAGTGAACTATATAAATAAAAATAACCAGGAAGACTATGAAGAAAATTGCTAAGAAGCAAAGGCAGTGGGTAGAAAAAAAAAGTCTCATATGAGAGTTCCTAACAATAACACAAACTTCATAAGAGGTGTAGGATAGGAATTTATATCACTTTTATGACTTATAAGAAACCTCAAGTGGAGACTATTTATTAGGATAAATAGTCCAAATTGTGGTACCCTAGATGCCTGAAAGAGACAATCTCTCTGGAAAAATGACCAACTCCAGACCTCAAAGAATTCCCACCAAGGCTTAGTCATCATAAGCTCATAATAAAATGTAAAATTACAATAGAAAACGATGTTGAGACTCATAAGAAAAAAAATCAGACCTATAGGTGTTTAAATGACCAAACACACACTATAAAATTTTAATAACCAATAATTTTAAAGCAAAAGCCAGTAAAAGAATATGTCAAAGGAATAACAAAATATCTAAATTGTGAAGCAGTCAATTTGAAAAGCTATATATGAAGAAGTGAACAATATAATATTGTTGGTAACTAATGGCTAGGTTAAAGAACTTATTTGACAGAGCAGAAAAGAAAGTTAATGAACAAGAAGATGAAGATGAAAATTAATTCAGAATGTAACACAAAGATACAAAGACATGAAAAATAAGGAGCCAAAGAGGTTAGCAAACATGAAACCCACACTGTGAAGATGTAATAGACCTATTCAGATTTTCAGAAAAAATACTAAAAAGAATAAAGCAAAAACACTAATTCACACAAGAGACTCATAACTGATGGACATAAAATAAAAAACCTCTATCTAAATATCTCAAGCCAATTTCAGCCAAAAAAGTTAATGACAAAAAAAGGACATTTTATAATGATCAAGGGGACAATTCATCAACTGTACTTGATCTTAGCCAAAAGGCCAAGAAACAATGTTCTCAAATATATGAAAACAATTACCAGAGATAAAGCAAGACATTAACAACAACATACTAATAGTAGGGGATCTCCACAACATCAATGGACAGATTATACACACCATAAAGTAAATAATGAATTAACAGCCTTAAATAATATCACATGGTCTTATTAGACAGTGTCTTCCATCCCAGAAGAAATACATACTCCTTTCAAATGCACACAGAATATTCCCTAGGGCAGACCATACACTGGAACACAAAAAGTCTCAAAAAAAAAAAATGAAAATTGAAATTACATCACGCATCTATTCTAATCACAATGGTAAGAAGCTAGTAATTGACTACAAAAAGAAACCTGGTTTTTGAAGGAAAAAAAAAACAGATTTAAAAAAATTCATTTGAATAATTCTTTGTCAACAGAGAAATCAAGTGAGGTATTCAAAATACAGCAACAAGCTATCAGATCCTATAGGAGATAGCAAGAATGGTATTAAGAGGGAAATACATAGAAATGCAGGCCCATGTCAATTAAAAAAAAAACAACAACATCTTAAATAAGCAAGAACTAGAAAAAGATTAAACATCAGCACAAAAATTAAAATTAGAGAAGAAATAAATACAATAAAAACTAAAGACAGAAACGACCAATGTAGCCAACAGTTAATTCTTTGAAAGGATAAGCAAAATTGATAAACCAATAGCTAGGCTCACTAGTAAAAGAGGAAGAACACAAAAATATCAGAAATAAGAAATTACAATAGCTATTACAGCAGATACCATATAAATACAAAGATAAGAAATTACTATGAACATCGATGTGCAAACAAACTGGAGTACCTAGAATGTCAATAGACAATTTTTTAGAATCATACAACCTTTCAAATTTCAAACCAGGAGAAAATAGACAGCTTGAACAGGCTAATCACTAGTACAAAAATTTAAGAATTTATCTAAATTCTCCCGAAGAACAAAAGCACAGGACCAAATGGTTTCACTAATATAATCTACCAAATCTCCAAAGAAGATCTAATATCTATCCTTCACAAGGTCTTCAAAAAAGCTCCCAACACATTATACAAGGTCTACATCACCTTGTCACCTTGATCCCAAAACCAAACAGAGGCAGCATAAAAAAACAATACAGACATATCCCTCATGAACACAGACACAAAAATCCTCAAAAAAAATCCTGACATGTCAAAACCAGCAATATTTAAAGCACCAAAATGGTTATATTACCATTAATTTACAGCAATTTACAGATTCAATGGTGTATCTTTCAAAATCCCAAAGACATTCTTTGAGGAAATACAACAATTTTAAGCTGTATTGGAACCACAAAAGACTGAATTGCCAAAGCAATCATAAGAGTAAAGAAAAATGGAGGCATCATGTTCCCGGACTTCTTTCTAACTATACAACAAAATGAAAACAATATGGTACTGCAAAAAAATCCTTCCACACACCAACAGAAGAGAGAGCACAGAATTAAACCCACATAAATCTATCCAGTTAACTTTGACAAATGAGCCAAGATTATAGTGAAGAAAGGAAAGCCTTTGCAACAAATGGTCTTGAGAAACTTCAGCAACCATATGAAAAAAAAAAAAATAGTACTACATTATCATTTAATTCTGTATACAAAAATTAATCCAAAGTGGATTAAAATCTTGGCTATACATTACATTTTTTTAAAAGCATAGCTGATTATACTACTGGATATCAATTCAGAGATGTTTTTAGGAACAAAATTTCTATGCCAAGGGAAATAAAAGCAAAAATAAACAAGTAGGATTACAACAAACTTGGAAGTTTCTGCACCACAAAAGATACCACCATAAAACTAAAAGAAAATTTATGACCATCACAAATCTAACTACTGGTTAATTTCTAAAACATATACAAAAATCATACAACTCAACCAAGGAAAGGGGAAAAAATCATCAAAAAATGGGCAAAAGACTAAATATACAATTCAGCAAAGGTCTACCGTTCACATGAAACTATGGACATCAGTACTTACTGCAAAAGAAATGCATATCAAAAGCACAATGAGTTGTCCTTTCACCTCTGTGAAAATGGCCCATATCAAAAAGACCAGAAACAACAGATGTTGGCAAGGATGTGGGGGAAAAGAATTATCTACTGTTGGTGGGAATCTAAATCGGGTTAGCTTCTAGACGGAAAATGGTATGGAGAGTTCTCAAACTAAAAAATGAATCCAGTAATACCTCTTTATTTACCCAGAGAAAAAAAGCACAGCACAAAAAGATTTATGCACTCACATATATTATAGCTAAGTCTTAGAACCAACCTAAATGCCCATCGAAGGTGACTGGATGAACATATTCTAGTATATATGCGCAATCAACTGCTACTCACCATCTGAAAAGATGAGAATGCCCTTGGGACAAAGTGGCAAGGGCACTTTGCCCTTGAAGTGATTATGGTAAGTGAAATAAGCCGGAAAGTGATTGACAGTTACAGATCATTCCACACACTTGTAGGATATAAAACCACCAAAGAAATAAAACTGGCAAAACACAACAAGAAAGTTTAGACTCTGTGGAAACTGTAGTACTTACCAGAGAAGACAAAAAGAGGGGAGGGGAGGGGAGGTGATGAGGTATTAGCACTGGAGCTTTGGTGGTGTAAGAACGAAATACGTGCACCTATGGAGACATGAAGTTGTAATCCCAAAATCATATGATGCAAAGGACTGGTAAATCAGTGAAATTTAAGAAAAACAGATAGACTACCATTAATTACTTTGAAGGGCCCTAGTTTCTCTTGCTTGATTGTATCTATCTCTACCTTTTCCTTTAGAGGTAGCCACTATTTTTATTTTAATGTTACTGCTTTATGCTTTTTATAGTTAATTTCACATTAATTTTTATCAACACAATGTTCAGTATTGACTGTTTTCTCAATTTTGTGAAAATGAAATTCTCTATGTATTTTTCAGAAAATGCTTTCTTGCTTAATCCTCACAGACGCATGTTGTTATAGTTCATCTGTTTTCACACTGTGTCTTACCCCATTGTATTCTTCTAACTCAAATTATCCCTTGTAACTACATATGTGCCTTTGGCTTGTTTCCACTTTTGTTTTAAAGATAATGTCACTTGAACATGATGTAATGTTTCCTGATACCTGTGTTGAGTTTCACCAAGCTGTAAGAGCTGTCTTAGGGTGATTACTTAATATTTGCGGGAAATATAAAGCTACTTTCTGAAAAGGTTTTATCAACTGACACATCAAGCAATAGTATGTAAGTTCTTAATTTTTTAATTAACATTTTTTTAAACTCTTTTCTAAAACCTGGTGATTCTTCCCATAGTGTGCTAGGTCTATGTTGTATGGCCACAAATAATTCAGTTGGTATATTTCCTTGCTAGTTAACATTGAATTTTTATTAACAAATAGCCCTGCTCTCTATATATTCAATCCCCTGCATGTGCAAAGTTTTACAATATCCTTTTTGCTTGACACGTTGTAAGTACTGTGAATACATCTTCCTGTAATATTTTAAACAAGAATTTGTTTGGTTCAAAAGTTTTATGGTTCAAGGCTTCAAACCAGCTCTTGTAATGAATGCTCACTATCTTCTGAGAAAAAGAAAATCATACAATAGCACCATGCCATTTTCACCCAGTTTTAAAGTGCCTGTTTATGCCCTGCCTCTATTCCCCAGTCCGTCTTTGGCTTCATCAGCCAACAAGCCCAACAGAGCTTAACACAGAAGACACATGGTATTTGACTGCTAGTCCCAACTGTGCCTCTAAGAACCTCTGTGACTTTAGGAAAGGTCAAGAGACTTCACTTCCATTCTTTTATTGACAAATGGAGAATTAACAAAATCTCAAAGGTCACTTCCATCTGCAAAAGTCTATTCTTCTATGATATTGTGTCACTAGGTGGATGTTAGCAAAATCCATCCATGCCACGAAGGTATTTTGGGGGAGGGGAAGCTTTATGTTGCTCCTTTATGCTAGTGTTTGTGAAGTCTATGGAAGGGTGCAATCCTCGGTTTTCTAGACTTGTTATAACCTCACCCAAACATTCACGTTGCCTTCCTGACCTTGAAACATCTGAGTTTTTAACCCCTGTTCTACAGTAAATGTTCTTATCCACTGAGATGCTCATTTATCACAGTAACTACTAATTCTTTAGAGAGTGCCTGAAGGTTGACAAGTTGTTTTCATGTGCATTATTTCATCCCGTCAGTCATCCTGATGTTCATTTTGACTAGGGAGTATTTAGGGCATCTCTCCATTGTCTAAATCAAGTCATCTTCCATAATAAGCACATGCATGTATGAAAACACATACAATAATTGGTGCCAGTCCTCATGGAGAAGATCAAAGCTCAAGTCACCAGCTTCCCACTGGTGTCTTGCGCATAAAGGCAAACTACAGGGAAACGCAGTGGGATCAGGTGCTTTTCGGCAAATGTCTAGCTCTGCCCAGAACCACTCTGGAAGCCTCCTCCAGACAATATGGAGGAGCCAAGCTGAACATATGCTCACAGAGGGGGAGTCAGGAAACAACTAGGACATCAACATTCACATCTTGGCATGAGCTACTAACCCTTGCAAACATTTCCAAGTTCTCTCCATAGGGAAGAGAAAAGCAAGCCCCACATTTCAGTGAACTTAGTAACATCTCCCAAAACATACCTTTTCCAAATTCACAACTCCTGAGAGGAATCCACACATGTTATTTCCCAGTTGGCACATTCTCAAAACATTGCTTGTCTTGTGCTAATGTGTTTATTTGCTTTTAAAGGATCGTCTTGCTCACCCACAGGCAGTCAAAAAAACACAGCATTTTCATCCAGCTTGGCTGTAACCATTATCATAACCTTTACTATATCTGCTGACATTCTGTTTTTGTTCCCAGTCCAGATGTCACGTACAATGGAGTATATTCTCATTATGTGCATTAGTGTCCAGGAATGCCAACACAATGCAATGAACTGCTTGATATTTGGAAAAAGGAGATGATTTTTGTAAATTATTCAAATTTTCCATCAGCCACCTACAAACCAGGGTATTTGCTGTCTACTTAATCTCTCCTGAGCTTGCCCTAGATGTAGTGTTCAATTATGCTAAAATTTAGTATAACTTTTTATTAATCAAATCACCTGAAATGTACCAGAAGGTAATAGTATTAGGCTGTTTTACTACTAGGAGTAGCAATGGTTTTTACCATGCAAATTCTATGCAAAATGTGTAATTCAAGATGTATTCAAAGACAAAACTATATGATCTCACTTATATGTGGAATATTAAAAAAAAAAAACTAACTCATGGACAAAGAGACCAGACTTGTGCTTACTAGAAGCAGAGGGTGGGGGCAGGGGGAACTTGAGAAGGTGGTACCAACTTCCAGTTGTAGTAAGTACTAGGGACACAATGTACAACACGACAATAGCCAATTCTGACATATGATTCAATGATTTTAGAGGAAATCCTAAATTTTCATCACCAAGAGAAACTTTTCCTCTTTTTTCTTTTTAGTGTATCTACATGAGAAGATATTAGCTGAGCACACTGAAGATATTAGCTGAGATAGTTATTTCACAATATATGTCAATCAAACCATCATGTTCTACACCTTAAACATACAGTGAGGTATGTCAATTATTTCTCACTAAAACTAGGGGGAAAAGACACGGGGAGATTATAGAGTAGCCAGAAACCATGTAAACATAGGCTTGGAGACCTAAAGCTAGAGCCACAAATTTCTGACCTCATTAAGGAACCTCTGCTTATATTTTTGGGCTTGCTGAAGTGGAGCAGCAGCACATCAGAGAGGGAAATACACATTTTGCACTTCCTGCACAATTTACGCGAACTGAGTTTTTGCCCACACCATTGTTTGAAAATCAATTTTATCCAACTTTATAGATATAACTGACAAAATTTGATAGTATTTATAAGAGGATACATCATGATTCAATATTGTACAATGTGGATTCTTCCCTTCTTGTTATTTAACACATCCATCAATTCACATGCTTATTTTATATATTTATATATTACATAAACAAATTGTTATAAAAAAACAACTTTTTGAGCACATTTAAGATTTAAGTCCTGCCCTTAACATTATGCTGTAAAATTGAAATTGGATATTAACAATGGACACCATATTATACACGAGATCCTTGGACCTCATCCAGATTATAGCTAAAAGTCTACTCACTTGTAGCACCCTCTCCTTATTTTTCCCACCAGCAATTGGCAACAGTTTTCCTACTTTTTTTGAGTCTGACTTCTTAATGTGATTTTTTATTTAAATACTGAACATATAAATGAGAACATATAGTATTTGTCTCTGACTTCTAAGGCATTCAAGATTCATCATGTTGTTGCAAATGGCAGGTTTTCTCTTTCTGAAGAATGAATGCTTCCAATTTTTACCCTTTGACACTCCGTTTTCATTTCCTTTGGATATGTGCGCAGAAGCGGGATTGTTGTGGGATCATATTTTTTTGGTTTAATTTTTAATTGAACCACCTTCCATTTTTCATGTGGTTGCACAGCTTTATTCTTTTGTTTTATTCCAAGAGTCTTAAGATTTCAGATCTTAAGATCAATTCTTTAATTGATTTTGTGTGGAATTTGTGTGTAATGCAAGACAGTGGCCCAGTTTTCATTCTTCAGTTTGTGCCTATCCAGATTTATCAACGCCAATTATTGGAGGTACCATCCCTTCCCCATTTATTCTTGGCTCCTATGTTATAAAATTGACGATTTATGCATGGGATTGTCTCTGGGCTCTATTTTGTTCTGTTTTAGCAATATACTCTTGATGATAGCTTTGTAATTACCATTTGAAATCATGAAATATGATGCCTCCAGCTTCATTTTCTAAAGATTGCTTTGGCTATTTAAAGGAAGTGCTTCTTCTGTTTCTTTGAATGATGTCATCAGAATTTTGATAGGGATTACACTGAACATGCAGAGCCACTATTAATTCTTTCAATCTACTAGATAAGAATCTTCCCATTCATTTGTGTCCTCAATTTCTTTCATAAACATCTTAGTTTTTAGTGTACAAAGTGTTCACCATCTCACTTAAATTCATAAGTATTTCATTAATTTATGAAATTACAAATAGAATTGTTTTTCTCCTTGTGATAGTTCATTGTTATAAAAAAATCAAGTGATTTTTTTTATATTGATTTAGTATTCTGTGACTATATTCAAGTCTTTTCATTTCTAACAGATTTTTGGTGGAATCTTTAGGGATTTCTACATGTAATACCTTGTCCACTGCAAATAAAGACAAGTATACTGTAATTTCTGATTTGGGCATCATGGATTTGGATTTCTTGCCTTAATGCTCTCTCTAGGACTTCTGGTACTGTGTTGAATGACTGTGGCACAAGTGGGCATTCTAGACTTGTTCCAAATTTTGGGAATAAAAGCTTCCAGTTTTTCACTACTGAGTATAGGTTTATCAGTGGGCTCTTCAATTTTTTGGAAGGTTTTGAGTAGGATTAATGTTCTTTATGCATGAAGCCTCCTGGTCCCTAGCTATGGTTTATTTGGAATGGATAGGGGGGTTAAGTAACTCAATTTACTTACTAGTAATCAGTTCATTCACCTTCTATTTACCCATACTTCAGTCTTGATAAATTTCCATAAACATATAACCCTTTTTTTTCTGATGTGCTGGCATATTATTGTTCATAGTAGTCTCATGATTCTCACATTTCTGTGCTATCAGCTGTACTGTTCCTTATTTTATTTCTGACTTATTTGAATCCTCTTTTCATGAGTCTAGTTAATTATCTATCTTTTCCAGCTTAGTTTCACTCATTTTTTTTTTCCTATTGTCTTTAGTCTTTCACCTAGTTCCACTCTGATTGGTTCTTTTTTTCTCTCCTATTAAATTTGACATTAGTTGGTTCTTTTCTGTTCTTTAAGGTGTAATGAGGTGGTCTTCTTGAGATCTTTGTTGCGTCAGGTAGGCATTTCTTGCTACAAATTTCCTTGTTAGAGCTCTTTTGTTGTATCCCTCAGATCTTGTTATGTTATATATTTACATTTTCATTTGTCTCAAGATAGTTTTCAGTTACTAAAAACTACTTTATGGGACAAAACTACTTTATCCCACTGAGTATCCCTCAAGATGCTTAGTATCTACATATTTCTGAATTTTCTATTTCTATTCCTGGATTTCTAAAGAAGTTCCATGTATTTTGATCAGAAAAATTGCTTTGTAGGATTTCAATCTGAAGTGTATTAAGACTTGTTATGCATCCTAACATGTTCTATTCTGGAGAATTTTCCATGTTCACAACATCATTATATGTTCTACTGTTAATGTATGGAGTATTCTGAAAATGTTAAATCCATCTGATATAACATGTAGTTTAATATGGGATTGTTTTCTCTTTATCTTTTGAGTATTTTACTAAAGATGCTCGATTTGTGGTTACCATGTAGCTTATATAAAACATCTTGGTAACAGTCTATATTAAGCTGGTAACAACTAAACTTCTAACGCATACTGAGGTTTCAAATTTCTAAATCTCCCACTCATACATTTTATATTTTTCATGTCGAAATTTGTACGGTATTACCTTGTGTATCAATTAACAAATGATCAACACTATTTTTAATACTTATGTCCTGTAACTTTCTAAGTAGTAATGAGAAATTACTCAATACCATTATCACTTTAGAAACAGTGGGACTTATACTTTCATGTACTTTTGTGCTACTACTTGTTCCTATGTTCCAGTTTAAACCATTCTTTAAGTAATTAATGAACCACCTTTTGCCAACAGCAAAGATCAATCATCTGTCCTCCTCACAGATATCTGTAGCATTTGACAGAACTGGTTTGCACTATTTTTCCTGTGTCCTCTATGCATCTATGTCACTACATTTTCTTAAGTTTCTTCCCAGTCCATGGTTTCTATTGCCCAGTATCCTTTGTTAACTCTTAACTCTTCTCTGTCATATTTATTCAACTATCTAATGTTCTGTTACTGGTCCTCTTGCTTCTCACTCCTTCTAGTCTCCCTGGGCAATCTTATCTTAGCTCTATGGACTCAAATAGCATTCACATTTTGTTAATTCCTAAGGTCAAATATTGAGACCCAAATTCTCCCCTAAACTCCAGATTCAAATATCCCGACTACTCCACCTCTCCACTAGAATACCTGAAATACATTTCACATTTAATGTGTCTGAAAGAATTCTTGAATTTCTTCTCTAAAGTCACTCTTTTCCTGGTCTTCTTCATCTCAGTAAATGACATCATTACCTACACTGGTGATCAAGTTATATATAGCCATCATTAATTTTGCCACTTTTCTCAAACTCCGAAACCCATCCAACAGGATACTACGTCACTTCCACCCAAAAATAAATAAGTAAAAACCAATCTAGGGCCTCCCCGGTGGCGCAGCGGTTGAGCGCTGGGTTGCGAAGCTGCCCACAGCCTCTGTAGCACCGGTTCAATCCCTGGCTGCTCCCCTCCCACCAGAGGAGGGTCCCACATAGCGCGCAGACCTCTCCTGCCGCCCGCTGCTCTCCTCAGCAGTGTACTTCGGTCCTTCTGCCTGCTCTGCTCCCCGCTCTGGCTCTGGTGAATTCTCTCGCCCTCCTGCAGTTCTGACTGTACCCAGTGCTTGTATAAATAAAAAAAAATCTTTAAATAAAAAAATAAAATAAAATAAAAAAATAAAAATAAAAATAAAAACCAATCTAACCAATTATCACCATCTCCACTGCTACAAACTGAAGACACCATCATTTCTCAGTGGAACTGCTTCCTAGTGAGTTCTATTTTGACTCACATTGCAAAAGTCTACTCTACTCTCCATACAATAGCCAAATAATATTTATATAACAAGAATGGGATTATACCAATCCCCTACTACAAACAAATTCAATGATCTGAGCCTAACTCACCAACTTCAATCCCAACACTTACCACATCATTCACTACACTGGTCACTAAAATTCTTTCTTGCCCTCAAATACACCACAGTCCTCTACATCTCTATCCTCTGCATTTCTTTTTAATCTGCTTATATAAGTTTCCCAAGATCTCTCCCTCATCATTCTGATCTCAAGTCAAATGTCACTTCCTAAAAAAGCCTTCCAGCACCAGCCTCGCTAAAGTAACCCCTTACTTTCTATTATCAATTTTATCTTTGGTTTTTCTTAGTTGTTTTTAAATCTTTAAAGTATGTTGTTTGTTCACTTACAAATGTATTACCTGTCCTCCCCCTAAGACTATCATTAGTTGTGTCTTGCATTTTTTTCTACCTCTGCATTACCAACTCAAAGAACACTAATGAACACATATGTGCTCAAAAAATAAAGCAATTAGTGAAGAAACATCTAAAATGTTTCCAAAAGTCCATGTTCAATTAATTTCATCTGTAAAACATTACCAAATTATCTTCTAGACTTCTAGGAAACAGAATTATATTAGAACATTAGTAAAATTCAAAAGAAATAATTGCTTTGTGCAAGAAAATATACTTGAATGCACAGTAATGAGTGATCATCATTCTGTATTAGCTGTCACATCTTCAGTAAATAATCTTTGCTCATTACGGTAAGGATCCAAAAAGATCTAGTTAGGGCCTCCCTGATGGCACAAGGGGTTAAGCACAGCATTATGAAGCTATCCGCAGCCTCTGTAGCATGAGCTCGATCCTCAAGCCAGCCCCACATGATACAGCAGACCTCTCCTGAATCGCCCGCCTCTCCCTCAGCAGTGTATTTCAGTCAATCTGCCTGTTCTGTTCCCCACTCTATGAATATTCTCCACTCTGGTGAATATTCTCACTGACCCCCACCTCTGGCCTGTACCTCAGCTCTTGTATGCATAATCAAATCTTTTTTTTAAAAAAAAAAAAGATCTAGTTGGTCACGACACTAGATACAAACATTGTTTATGCCTTTTATATTATCCCCACACCCACAAGAAACACTTTATTTAGTAGGGCAGTTTGTAGCTGTCTTCTTTGATTAAAATCCTCAAGAACTTCAACATTTTCACTAAAAAACATGTCTACTTGTCAAGTCATCTGGTGAGATGTGTAAAGCTGAATTGACTGGGGCTCATTTCTGTAACCTCTATACTATATGACTACACACACACACACACACACACCCCTAATACACGTAACCATGTAGTCAATCCCAGAATCTAGAGTTAGAGTGCCTAGACTTAGAACTTGGTAGAACCAGTTTAGTTTGGGCAAGTCACATAACTATCATCAAATTCCTTCTCAAAATTGTGGATAAGAATAGTAAGGCAGCTCAGAGAGACTATTGTCATGATTAATCAGACAATACATCTGGGGCAAAACAAAACTGGCCAAGAGGCTGAAGTTGTTAGGGCAGGCACAGGCTAGGAGAGGTCGACCAGATACAACTGATGGGCACTTGGCATCCATTCCTGCCTACCGGCACTCCTATCCTGCCAAGGCTGAAAAGTGCATGCTACATTCCCCAGACACTTCTGTAGTCAGAGTTGTAGATGTAAATTAAACTCAACCAACATGAATTACTCATGAAATTTAGAATGCCTGAGTCAGATTGTATGTCTTCCAGAGGCTCCTTCGGCTAGTAGCAAGTTCATGGAGACATTCCAAACCCAACTTTCTGTGTGAAGAAGTGATCTCAGTGTGAGCATGTGACAGTGGCCTCCTGACATCTGCAACTACCAGTGTCTTGAGCCAGTATTCCAAAGCTGACCCTTACTTTAAAAACTCTTCCCCATGTTTCATAAATAGCTAATTTTTTGTATTAAATTTTTGTATTAAATTCTTCTGTGTGAAATATCTCGCCTGTTTGCTGTATCCTGTAATGAAATCTGATCAATATACATTTAACAATAACAGTGACATGAAATGTCAATACATAACAGGCATTGTTCTCAAACTGCTCCTGTATTACAGTCCTGTGGAGTAATCCTATTAATCTGGTTTTACAAGTGAAGTAACTGTAGAATGAAGCAATTAATTTGCTCCAAATTAAATCATTACTAAGTGACAGAGGCAGGATTTAAACCCAAAAAATGTGATTCTAGTGAAAGTCTTCAATATTTCTCAGAAATAAATACTACAAGGAAATCACCATACAGCTTGTATCAACCTATCTTTCTTTCACTAAACAACTATTTAACTAGAAAGAAAGGAGTAACTGGGAAAACAATTCTGGATATTAATTGGCTCAATCTCTTCATTTTGTATGTAAGGAAACTGAGGCTATAAGCTCATAAACTGGTAAATAATTTCATGGTATGCTATACAAGCTTTCTAACTATATGCAGGAGCTCATGATGTTGACTTTTCAGATTTTAATTTCTATTTATTCAAAATTATTTTATTAATGCTGATATGTACTAGGTAAGTGTTAAGTTTCAGATTTCAGCAAGATTCTAACAAAATTCTGGCATCTCTTTTTAATTAAGAAAAAGAGGTCTGTCTACAAAATAAAGGTGAAACAATTTCAATTGATATTTTAAAACTCCCAATTAATGGCATTTCTGTATTATAAATGGCATATAGAAAATTTGAACTATAGCTATTTTAAGTAACATATAGTTTACATAATTAGATCATTTCTATGTCAATTTCTCAACATTCTATATGGCAAAATTTAAGAGAGATCTCCAGGGATTAATCAAGTGCTATATTTTTTAAGGAGATGTAGTACATGGTCTTTTCAACAAATGTGATATGCATTTTTACCTCTCTAATAATTAGTAAGATGTGAAAGATATAAAGAACTTGAAACACCCATAAATACAAGTGGTAGAGGCATTTGTGTTCCTAAATTTCTGTGGTCTCAATGATGAGAATGCAAAAACAGATTAACATTTTCATGCAAATAACCTTAGAACAAAAAAATTAAATCTAGCCCATAGATTTTTTCTGTGATATGACAAAAGATTAGCATTTCTATGTTGTTGAAATGACCTTGAAATGAGGTGGATTTTTTAAAAATCTCAGAAGTAAAACTAGGAACTGACTTTGGGGTTTACTTGTTTTGTACTTTTTTTTTTTTTAATTTACTTGTACAAATGTAATCTCTTGGCTTGGAATTCCAAATCCCTGATAATTAAAAAGAGAATCTGCAATGAGGTAACATTTTCTCTCTCTGCCAGATTGCCCAAGTAGCAACTGGCTAGGCCAGAGCAATCATGGAAAATGATGCATACAAGTCCCAGAATAGTAATCAAAATGCCAGCATGTGTTTATTCCTCAGCAGTAAATAAAACCACAATTATTCTCACCCGTCTCAAGTGCATCTCCCTAAGGAAACCAATCCTCCCGTCGCAACTGCAGCATGAGTTTACCTACCAAGGCTACAGGTAAAACAGTGACAGCTTCCCAAATGCCCAGAAAAAGGCTAGCACCCCCAGCACCATCTTGTACCCATAAAATACAGATAATTGGACAATTTAGACAACTCTGCACCAGGCTTTTTAGTTTATTGTGAAGTAAATTTTCTCTAGATCCTTATGGACAGGTTTGTAATTAAGAGAGAATATTGATTTCCAGGGGCAATCGGAAGCTATGACATTAGTAGAGAAAGTCTGGGAATACCTTCCAACTTTTAAGTATGCTCAATCCTTTAAATCCATAGTATAAAATATTTCATTATAGATCCATTTATTCAGTAAACATTCATTTATTTATATTTTAACTAATAGCAACTTTAAGTACCAGAGATGAGATTAACAAGAGATTTTCAATAAAATCCCAGGTAGAAGTTAAAAAGTGTTCTTTTACTGAGATGTGCAGAATGGGCAAGAGGAAATGCCTGATTTCCATTAGGCTCATGGAAAGTGCAAAAACTCTGATGAGTCCCTGCATAATTTAAGTCTCCCTAAAAAAAATCTCGAAAACTGAGGTTGTTGGAATGTAAGTCAAAACAAAATCACCCTCAACCTGGAGCACCATGCAGTCTTAGGTCTTTTATTGCCATTGCCTCCAAATGACGATGCTTTAGCAATGGCAATAGCTATATGGCCAAATTGCAAAAATTCAGCACATCAAGAAATTCAATTTGCAAAGAGTCTTATTGGATAAGGAATAGAAGATATGCTATTACTTAGTGATCCAAAGTTGCTTTCTGACTTCCCTGGCTTCATGGCTCCTTCCTTTATAAACAATATTAGCCAGTAGATATGTTCGACCCAGCAGCGCGTCCCTAGCAACATTTCAGAAGGTTTTATTGCTCCTTCACAATTCTATGTTGTACAGTGACTCACATATACAATCCCAGTTTTTATGTTCAGGAAATTGTTTTATTGTTTTTTTACTGAAAATCTGGGAAGTAACTGCTCTGATGCTGTAAAAAAAACAAATTTCTAAAAAATCATTCATCAGCATAGTCGATGACTTGTTTGATGGCTGTATCCAGAGACAGAGGTCAATGAACTCCAGTTATACCCTAAACAGGCTACTCAGAGGTCAATGAGCTCCAGTTATACCCTAAACAGGCTATTCTTGCTAATGAAAACTATAATTAACAGTGTGTTGGCAAATAAATTGCCAACATACATAGTTAAGTAATTACAGGAAGCTAAAGTGCTTGTTTTAGTTCTTCTAAGTTTAGAGTAAATGATGATTAAATTCAAATCAATTATACATACAAAAAAGGTATCATTTGAGTCTCACCTTTTTCAACTAGTGGTCTAATTTTTTTTTTTTTTTGGTTAACCTTTTTAGCATTAGTTATCTTTGCTTTATCAACTTCCTTTTTTTAATAATCCATTGGTTTTATTTTTTTTTTCACAGCTATCATGCCATGAACTCATAGGCAATGGGTTCCAGCGGTTCAGGCTCCTCTCCATGGGTTCTCACATAGTATGCATCTCTTGGTCGAGCAGGCTGACCCTGTAGTTGAACCCAAGTGCCTTACTTTGGTTTCCTTCTTTTGGTCATTTTCTTACATGGGTTTCAAGAAGCTATCTCAGCTCTCAGAGTGCTTAATATGTTCAACATGAAATGAATTCTCTTGGTAAGAATCTCACCCTCCACTTGCTCCTTTACAACAATGCCAATGGCATATGGAGTGACATTAGAGACTTCCAGTTTTGCACAGTAATGTGTGGGGCACTCCTTTTTGAACAGTGTCCATCTCCTGATGTCTACACTATCACCCCTCTTACAGACTTGCCTGTATGTGGCCAAAGGAACAACTCCAAGTTTTTAAAAGGCCTGGAGAACATAGAGTGGGTGACTCTCCTCTTCCCTTTGCGTTGGCCATTACGGTGACTCACTGGAAGGTGGTAATTCTAGTCAAAAGACTTCTCATGGTCTTTAATTTCTGCATCTAAAGTTTTGATTGCCTTCTACAATTTTCCTTTCTAAAGGTAGAGTCACTTTTCAAATCAAACCCAACTGCCATCTCTGTAGTATTAACTTTTTACCACTCCATAATTCAAATACTTATCAATGTGACAGGTTTCTCCTATCTTTCTGTAATTCTCTGAATCTTGGTTAACTCTTCTTTGTCCATGTATTTACTAAAGTCAGTTCCCTAAAACTCCATCCTAAATCTTATGTCCTTTCCTTTTCCCAGTTTACCTTTGAGGACCTTGGCTAAACTAATCTTTGAACTACAGGATTCTCTACATATCTTCATATACTTTTTTTTTTAAAGATATATTTATTTATTTATACAATCACTGGGAACAGTCAGAAGTGTGGGAGGGTGAGAGAATTCACCAGAGCCAGAGCGGGGAACAGAACAGGCAGACTGGCAAAACACATACTGCTGAGGGAAGCAGCGGGTGTGGCAGGAGAAGTCTGCATGCCATGTGGGACCCTCGCCAGTGGCCAGGGATAGAACCATCGCTGCAGAGGCTGCGGGCAGCTTCGCAGCCCAGCGCTCAACCACTGCGCCACTAGGGGAGGCCCTTCATATACTTTCTTTTAACATAAATATTATTCATATACCTCTGTCCCTACACTAAATTACATGACTTTATTCATCTGACAGGAAATTAAAACATGCTTAGTCATCTGAGTTGGAATCAAATCAAATAACCTAAAGGTGTCCTCTAATGCAACTGTCTCCATTAGCTACTCTCAACACTTATCTGCATTTAATGACATACCACAACACTCTCCTATGGTCAAAAGACGCTAATAATGGTGCCAGATGACATTAGTAAGTCTGTGCTATTATAGGTCAGAGGAATCATGATTCAAAGGACAAAATTGATATAATCTATGTCATTTCTCTAAATTCTGTTTTTCTGGAAGTGAAAGATACAAGAACAGCATTGGAAACTTGTAATAAAGTTTTTGAATAAATGGCTGATGTAGATGCTACTAAAAATGAACAAAAATTTAATATACTCAGAATTACAGATTTCCTGACACCATGCCATTAACACTTGAGCTTCCTACCTTCCTGTCCACCAGGAAACAGTGAATATTTCTGATTAAGATCCATCTCATCTAGCCCTTGGTGAGTTTCTGTTCTAGTAGGCACTTACATTTATTTTCCCATTAAAATACTGGAGGGGATACTTCTAAGGACAAGCACTTGCTACATGAAACAAATATAAAGTTAAGAATTTCAACCTGAATGTGACTCCTTATGGCCATGTAATGCTGACTTGAGAACTACAGAAAAGTTGGGTGCCTTGACCCTTATTGAAGTTCAAGTCTCATTTAGAGTTAGCAAAGTACTGAATATTAACCAAGCTTGCTGGCAACTGCAGACAGTGGCAATGTGCCCTTAAATGCTCAGAATGGATGCTTCTGGTAGTGTAAAACCTGAAGCTGGGGAGTGAGAAAGGGAGGGAAATGGCATAGGCACATAAAAAAAAAGTTTAAGGAGTGATGTGATAATGTGAAAGGGATACACTGTGCTAATTCCAAAACCCAAATGCAACCATATGGTGTTGCACAATGGGGGCCTTTTCAGATTAAAAAAAATGCCCACATTACTGTTATTTCACATCTTTATAGCATAATAGCCTCTTTGGAGAAGTTTGTTTTTAGCTCTTCTGACCATTTTTTGACTGGATTATTTTCTTTGTTCTTTTCTTTCTTTGTTTTCTCATCAGCTCTTTGTAGATTTTTGTGATCAGTCCTTTTTTTTAAAATCAGCTACAGCATTTTTATGTTTGCATTTATATTTTATCTTATTTTTCTATTAGAAGCTGATAGTCTCAAAAAATATTAATTGGAAAGTCATCTCGGTCTGGCTCAAATCCATTTTCCTTAGCAAGGTCCTCGGCCACTTTGTCCCAACCTTCCCTGGAAAATACACTCTTCTCCTGTCGGAACCCTATTCTCTTTCCCTGGGTAATTACATAACAGGGCCACCAGGTGGTCAGCACCTGGGTATGGTGTTCCTGTGGTCCTTGGCTCCTCCTCCCAACAGCTGCCTATACCTCTCCCAGACTAGCTCAATTCTGGCAGCCGGAAATCCTCTCTCTGAATTCCCAGTACTTCTTTCAAGGCACTTACCACTTCCTTCCTTTTGGCATAGATAATGAAATATGTCTTAACTGTCTTGGTTCCTAGGGAGTAAAACTCTTGTCAGGTCCCTCCCCCTCTCCTTTTACACAGATAGCAGCTCTCAATACAAATGTGTCTCCTCCCCCTCCAAAGTTATTCAAGGGAGATAATTCACACAGGAATTACAAAGAACTGAATTTCAAGGGAAGGTGATACCCACCTGCTATTTTCTACCTTCTTCATTAAATGCATTTTTACTGAATCTTGCCAACAACTTCTGAGAAAGCAGATCCCTTCATTAACAAGTGACTATATTAATTTTTTATTGAGAGTACCTTCTTCATCCTAGGTCTACATGGTAACAGATGCAATAGGACCGCTCACTCTGGTGGTGTAGGGCTTCAAAGTGAATACATTATACCTTTTGTTTTCACAATGAGGTAAATCATATAGCTGTATTAATTTTACTAATGAAAAAATTGATACAGACTCAGATTAAATGACCTTAGTGAAATTCAAACTCTGGCTCTTTGAAGACAAGTGTTTTAAATTCACATTTACTATTTTTTCCACTTCACAGATAAAGAAAAAAGGCAGAAGCACTAATTCCATGCATAAGATCAAGTACATGTTAATTAGTAGAGGTAAACTGCAGCATTCACCCATCTGCCAGCCAAACACATACTCTCCACTACTGCCACTAGCAATGGTTTACAGCAAACCCTTTCATGATACTAGTCTGTTCAATGTTTAATGTTGACGGGGTGAAAGCATGAGTAGGTGAACAGATAAGCCAATTTTACCTTCATTTCCTAGTGATATCACAAACATAAATTAATGTTATAAGGAAATCTTTGAGAGTTAACAGGAAAATACTAAGTATATCTGAGGACTTTATTTCTTTGTAGGAACCCAATACATTTTTAAAGTTTCCTAGTATAATTAGTAATGTTACAGTTTAATGTCACAAAATTTCTTTATTTTGATAGAATGTTTCAAGTACATCTATAAATACCTGAACATTTTTCCTGGGTTTATATAAAAAAGGATTTATTTTCTACCTAATTTTGGATTGTGTAAATCATTCTAGAATTTCCTAAATTGTTATGGGCAGTTTTTTGTATTTTCATCCTAATTCACTGATAGCCAAATCGTTAAAGATCTTTACTGATAAAGCATTAAGCTTGAACTCTACTTGTGAACATCTAATTAAAAAAAAAATAGAAAGTAAAAATAGAAAGTAGCCCTATCCTCCTTGATTTTTTTGTCACTATGCCTCTGCTATGTTAAATTTTTTAGTTTAATCACATGAAATTTGATGAAACTCAAACCTATGTGATATGATAGCAAGCAGACCATTAGTAAATCTTGTAGAAAGCAATTGGCCTGCCTGATGGGGCACCTGCAGTTGTTACACTGTTGTGTTGTTTTCTTCTGTGGACCAAGGGAGGGGTATTGAGATAGTCACCAAGAGAAGCAAAAGTAGGAAAGAGGCAGGAGAGAGAAGGGGCAAAAGAAGCCAGAGAAGCCCAGAGTGAAGACTTGTAGGGGACTTGGAGGCCTGCCTGCCTCCTGGCCCCCTGGCATTGCTGCCTGCCATGTACCTGGCTGCTGCAATGCATGTAAAGCTCAATAAAAGCCTGAGAAAGCCACTGAGGGCTCCAAGAGTCCTTTACTAGTCTGCCGGATCATAAATAACCTGCTCAGTGGCCATCCTGCCCCTGCAATGTGCCAAAAGAAAAAGCAGTCTTAATTGTTTTCAATTAGTTTTGAAAAACAGATTCAATCCCTCTGTTAAAGCATAAATACTTATTTTTCTACAGTGAAATTAACTTACATACCCTCAGATCGTGCTCATTTGTGAAGTTCCACTATTGACTTTGCCATTACAGGCTTATTCCAACATTCAAAGTTAATATCCTGACTGCTTCTGGTTTTACAGTATTAAAATGGGCTAATAATATAATTAACTGTGTGCAATCTAAATCTCCAAAAGCCTTTTAAACCTTCTAAGAAGATGGGTACATACATGGTCATCAGCTATTAGCATGAAAATCAAAAATTGTTCCTCTTTATGTACACTTAAATATTGTCAATGACATAACAATTCTAATTTAGGGATACAATAAGTAGGAAAATTTTAGAAGCAAAGAAAGCTTTTTTGTTTAATAATGGGGGGTGGGAAGAGTAACAAAGTACGAAGACCTGAAAGACAGGTTAGATTATGGATCTTTATTTAGGCAATGCATTATTAACATATTTGTGTAGTTTCTGGTAAGTTTTACAAACATTGCCTTTGAGCCTTACCCACCTCCCAGATAAGATCAAATAGGAAGTAACCTCATTATCCTTAGTAGTAACTTTTGCTTCCATTCTGTGTGTGTGTGCGCACGCGTGTGTGTGTGTGTCTGTCTGTCTATTATTCCCATTCCTGAAAAAAATTCCTCTGCTGGAATAGTTGGCAAATTCCTGACCATTCTGAAAGAATTCTAAGCCTATTTTCTATGAAGACTCCTGACTTCTCTTCCACCCACAAAGTCAATTGCCATCTCTTTAGTACCACCATTACTCCTTGAGCATGTCTATTATGGTGCGTATCCTGCCATACTGCAAGTATTTGGGTGTGTCTTGCTGTCTAATGGACAGTTGCTTGAGAACAAGAGCTAATTTGACTTTATTTAGCAGTTCCTCAATAAAATCTGTAAGTAGGCAAAAAGTACGTTGATTGATGTATAGATAGAAAGGATGCGAAAGAGTTTCTACCATCAAGAAATTTAACCATTTATAGCAGAAACAAATCTCAATCCACAATCTCTGGTGAGCAATAACTCTCCTGTTTCTACACTGAGGTTCTCAATCTTCTTTTTCCATTCTGTATTGTCAGTTCATAGTTTTCAACAACTATAACATTTTCCACAAGTTACATCTAGATCCAAGTCCTTGGTGAAGGCTGTAAGTTTTGACCTTTACAGCTATTGTTCATGCTGGCGCCTGTGGGAGACTGTTGTTTTGGCCTTGTATGTGGTGTCGGTCCACAAGACCCCTCAGAGTTGGGCATTCTCATTGCTCCTTCTACATAAGTCTCAGTCATGCATGATCCTCTTCTGCCACCAACTCAAACTATGCATATGGAACCTGGAGCTTTTTATCTCCCTGACCAATCATTCTTGCTCTGAGATAGCTGACACTTCTCTAGGCTTCCACCATTTCCTCCTACCAAATTCCAAGGCATAATCACTAACAGTATTTTCAGAGACTCACCAGAGATTAAGGTATCCTCACTGCACCTTATCTTCTCCTTAGCCACAACAGGAAAATATTTAGTATCAGCACCAAGAAATCCTAGCTTGTTGTCATTTCTCCCCCATTTATAAAGTTCCACAAGACTCTGAGTGTTGAATGCAGACATTCCAGAGTAGAAGACATTCTCTGAGGAAAATAAGAGTGTACCATTGAGTTGTTGTACTAATGGTGTGTCCCAAGATACCTAAAAGTAGCCAAAGAGAAGAAAATATGCCACACCTTTAAAATGAAAGATAAGGTATGCATGTACCCCTATGTTTACTGCCGCACTATTTACAATAGGTAGAACCTGGATGATGACTGGAGTAGATGACTGGATCAGGAAGATGCAGCATATATACACAGTGGAATATTATTCAGCAATCAAAAAAGATAAACTCATGCCATTTGCAGCAACATGGATGGATCTAGAAGGAATTATGCTCAGTGAAATAAGCCAGAAGGATAAAGAAAAATACCACACAGTTTCACTTATAGCAGGAATATAGGGGAACCAAATAAGACATCAGTGTAAAAAAAGTAGTAACAGTACAAAGCACAACAAAGCAAAAATAGACTATTATAAATCAGAGATATCCTGCAGGGGAGGAGGAGGAGAGGGATCAGAGGTAGGGAGGAGCACAGGGGACTGAGGTGATGGTGCACGGGTGCATTGGTGAAGGAAACTCTATGGGGACTACACCTGAGGGGATGAGGGGAAAATGTTTAAAAATGAACAATGATGTAAAAAATACAAAAATTTTTTAATTAAAATTAAAATTAATTAATTTTAAGAAAGATAGATAAGGTGTGCACAGGTGAGTGTGCTTCCCTGGGGCAATCTGCACTTGAAGTAGAAAATGTCAGGCTGACCTGTTGATTAGCTGAAGTTGGGACATAGCCTATAGACTGCAAGTTTTAGGGAAGAACTGATAAGCACCCTCAAGGCCACACACACCCTGATGCATGCATTCCCAGCTGACTGTACCCCTTGCTTTAGTCAATAAATGCTCTGTAACCTAGTTGCTCAGGGCTCAGACTTGGGAGAGAGATCTCCGCTGGGCCCGCTGATATAAAGCCCACCAGCTTAAACACTGAGCTTCCCTCCTCCTCTCTGAGGGCTGCCTGCTTCCCTCATGAAAATCTGCCATCACACACTGACTGCTGTGAAGCCAGGCCAACTGGCTCTCAGAGACCATCAGCCCATGGCCTGACCGGGGTAGTACAGCTATTACTCTGTCCTTTCTGTTCAGTCCACTTTAAATCCTCCGCTTTCTACTTTTCCATACAGGTCTGTTTCTACGCACAACAAAAGCAGTCCAGGAGCCTCACCTAATTAAAGAGGCGATCCTATCACTCTTCCAAATCTGACCTCCAAACTGGGTTTGGTCAGAGGACTGAACTTGGGTATTTTGTCATTATTATCGCCTAAAACTTGCTGAGGGAATAGACAGCATCTAACCAGGAACATTTTACTGTCGGCCTTTCCTGCTCTCATTCCTGTTACTTGAGATTTTAAACGTAGTGTCTAGTTCTCTAACCCTTACTAATATATGAGGAGATTCCAATTACAAAACACAAATTAATTCCCTAGAAAATTATTTTACCTTTATCAAAGTAACGTTACTGACTTATCAATAGAAAGACAGAATCCAAGCTATTTTCAGGAGAGAGTATGAATTTCAAAGAGTGAATGGAGCATTTCAAACTGACGTTACTTGGGCAATAAGTGCCATCATCTAGGTTACAGTCACCAGGAGACTACACAGCACAGATCTTTGCTTCATGAGAGTGCACAGTTAACTAACTCATGGCTTCTTTAGGCTGACTTCCAGGTAGAAAAAAAAAATGGCTTTGCAACAAAAAAGTCTGATTTTTCAAAAAAAAATTTATTACAACTTGAAATGAGATTACTGAGTTATTCTGCTTACCAAATAGTGACATAGTAAATGTACATTTTACTGGAAGTGAACTGACATTCAATTCCATCAAATCCCCATGGAAATTTTAAAATCACTATTTCCATCAGTCTTTTTCTCAGTTACTTAAAAAGTTCCCTTTTCAGTTCTAGTAAATCAGTTATTTTACTAGCAAGGTAGTTACTGTATAACTACCATAAAAAGCTATAATTAAATATACTGTTTAAATAAAAGACAAAATGGAACTATCCTGAGTGTGGACAGAGTCTGGAGGATACTGAAAATCTGTCCCAGGCATGTCCCAGCCCTTCAGCATGTCACACACATGACCAGAGCATCCACACCTAGCAAATGAACCCAGCCCACCAAAGGCCATCCAGTATTAAAATCTGACCAATCACTGCTTGAAAAACTTTCCACCAAGAAGACCTTCACTAATAGAAAACCTCAATGGCATAAAGCAAGCCTCAGCGTGAACCAGCCCATCTCTTTGTATATGTAAATTCTCCCTGGAAGAAGGAAAAAATCCCATTTTAAAAATAAAAAAGGAGGGCCTCCCCAGTGCGCAGCGGTTGAGCGCTGGGTTGCGAAGCTGCCCGCAGCCTCTGCGGCACCAGTTCCATCCCCGGCTGCCACCCGGCCACGGGAGGAGGGTCCCATATGGTGCGCAGACCTCTCCTGCCGCCCGGTGCTCCCCTCAGCAGTGTACTTCGGTCCTTCTGCCTGCTCTGCTCCCCGCTCTGGCTCTGGTGAATTCTCTCACCCTCCTGCGCTTCTGACTATACCCAGTGCATGTATAAACAAACAAACAAATAAATAAATAAATAAAAACATGCCTCTATAAAAAAAAAAAATTAAATAAATAAATAAATAAATAAAAATAAAAAAGGAGTAAACAGGCAGTAAGTCAAGATTGAAATCATATCAACCATCTTTTCTGACCATGAAGGCATCAAACTAGAAATAAACCATAAAAAGAAGGCAAGGAACTTTCCTACCTCATGGAGATTAAAAACCACACTACTGGAAGACCACTGGACTAATGAGGAGATCAAAGAAGAAATTAAAAAATTTTTTGAATTGAACGACAAGGCGGACACCAATATCCTAAATGTATGGGATGCAGCAAAAGCAGTAATAAGAGGAAAATATATAGCAATAGAAGCTCACATCAAGAAACAAGAAAGAACGCAAAGAAACAACCTAATCTCGAAGCTCAAAGATCTAGAAAAAGAACAACAAAAAAACCCCAAAACCAGTAGAAGAAAAGAAATAATAAAAACCAAAGCAGAAATAAATGAAATTGAAACTAAAAAAACAATCCAAAAGATCAATGAAACCAAGAGCTGGTTCTTTGAAAAAATCAATAAAACAGACAAACCCCTAGCCAGGCTCACAAAGGAAAAAAGGGAGAAAGCACAAATAAACAGGATCATCAATGAAAGAGGAGAAATCACAACGGACACAGCAGAAATCAAAAGAATAATCAGTAACTACTATGAACAGTTATATGGAAACAAGTTTAATAATCTAGAGGAGATGGACAAATTCCTACAACTCTACAATCACCCAAAGCTAGATAAAGAAGAAATAGAACACCTAAACAGACCAATTACAATTAGCGAAATTGAAATGGTAATCAAAAACCTCCCCAAAAACAAAAGCCCAGGACCTGATGGATTTACAAATGAATTCTACCAAACATTCAGAGACGAATTAGTGCCTATCCTTCACAAACTCTTCCAAAAAATTGAGAAGGAAGGGACAATACCAAACACGTTCTATGAAGCCAACATTACACTAATACCAAAACCGAACAAGGACAACACAAAAAAGGAAAACTACAGGCCAATCTCCCTAATGAACACTGATGCAAAAATCCTCAATAAAATTTTAGCCATCAGAATCCAACAATGTATCCATAAGATAATTCACCACGACCAAGTAGGATTCATTCCAGGGACACAGGGATGGTTTAACATCTGAAAATCAATCAACGTTATCCAACACATCAACAAAAAGAAATATAAAAAGCATATGATAATATCAATAGATGCTGAGAAAGCTTTCGACAAAGTGCAACACCCATTCATGATAAAAGCCCTTGAAATTCTTGGGATACAAGGAACATACCTCAACATCATAAAGGCCATCTATGACAAGCCAACAGCCAGTATCATTCTCAATGGTGAAAAGCTGAAAGCAATTCCATTAAGATCTGGAACAAGACAAGGATGTCCACTCTCACCACTGCTTTTCAATATAATACTGGAAGTCCTAGCCAGGGCAATAAGACAAGAGAAAGACATCCAAGGAATCCAAATAGGAAAAGAAGAAGTCAAACTATCACTATTTGCAGACGATATGATATTATACATAGAGAACCCCAAAAACTCCACAGAAAAGCTAATTCAACTCATCAATCAGTTCAGTAAAGTGGCAGGATACAAAATCAACACGCAAAAGTCAGTAGCCTTCCTATACACAAACAATAAATCTGAAGAAGAAGAAATCAAAAAAACCATCCCTTTTGTTATTGAAACAAAAAAAATCAAATATTTGGGAATAAATCTAACAAAAGAGGTAAAGGACCTATACAAAGAAAACTATAAAACACTGTTAAAAGAAATAGAAGAAGACACAAAGAAATGGAGAGACATCCCCTGCTCATGGATTGGAAGAATAAACATTATTAAAATGGCCATCCTTCCAAAAGCAATATACAGATTCAATGCTATTCCAATCAAAATTTCAATGTCATTCTTCAAAGAAATAGAACAATTATTGATGAAATTCATATGGAATCACAAAAAACCCCGAATAGCCAAAGCTCTCCTGAAAAAAAAAGAAGGGAATGGAGGCATCACACTCCCAGACTTCAAACTATACTACAAAGCCATAATCATCAAAACTGCATGGTATTGGAACAAGAACAGACATACAGACCAATGGAATCGAATAGAAAATCCAGAAATAAACCCACAGATTTATGGTCAACTAATCTTTGACAAAGGAGCAAAGACTATGCATTGGAGCAAAGAAAGTTTGTTCAATAAATGGTGCTGGGAAAACTGGGTCGCTACATGCAAAGAATGAAGCTTGACCACTACCTCACACCATACACAAAAATCAACTCAAAATGGATTAAAGAACTAGACATAAGACCTGAAACCATAAAATATATAGAAGGAAATATAGGCGAAACACTACATGATCTGCACATCAAAGACATCTTTACAGACACATCACCCAAAGCAGTGATAGTGAAGGCAAAGATAAACAGCTGGGACTACATCAAATTAAAGAGCTTCTGCACAGCAAAAGAGACAATAACAAAAACAAAGAGAAACCCCACCAACTGGGAGAACATTTTTGCACCCAACACTAATGATAAAGGACTGATCACAAAAATCTGCAAAGAGCTGATGAGACTCAACAACAACAAAGAAAATAATCCAGTCAAAAAATGGGCAGAAGAGCTAAAAAGAAACTTCTCTGAAGAGGAAATGCAAATGGCCAACAGGCATATGAAAAAATGCTCAACATCACTTGCCATCAGGGAAATGCAAATCAAAACTACCATGAGATACCATCTTACACCAGTGAGAATGGCACATATTAAAAAAAACTAGCAACAACAAATGTTGGCGAGGGTGTGGAGAAAAAGGAACTCTTCTGCACTGTTGGTGGGAGTGCAAACTGGTCCAACCACTGTGGAGAGCTGTGTGGAGATTTCTGGACCTACTAAACATAGAGCTTCCATATGATCCAGCAATTCCACTCCTAGGTATTTACCCAAAGGACACAGAAACATCAATTCCAAAGAACACCTGCACCCCTATGTTTATAGCAGCACTGTTTACAATAGCTAAGCTTTGGAAACAACCCAAATGCCCAAAAATAGATGACTGGATCAAGAAGATGTGGTACATATATACCATGGAATATTACTCAGCATTCAAAAAAGATAAACACATGCAATTTGCAGCAACATGGATGGCGCTGGAAGGGATCATGCTCAGCGAAATAAGCCAAAAAGAAAAAGAAAAATACTGGATGGTCTCACTCATAGCAGGAATCTAGAAAACTTAAATAAGTGACCAGGAAAATGAATAACTATAAGAAAGTGAAAATCAAAATCAACAGAAAACTATGAACCAGAGACACTTTTAGGGGGGCGGGGGCGGGAGGGGAGGGATTGGGGTCAGAATGGGGGGGCTGCAATTGTATGGGGAATATAACAATAAAATTTATAAAAAATAAATAAATAAATAAATATTCATCTACTTAAAAAAAATAAATAAAAATACAATGCTCAAAAAAAATAAATAAATAAATCATCATACACTTTTATACATTTTTTAACAATGGATGATTTCATACAAGTTAATTTTTCTCAGCATGAGATGCTTAGTAATACATAAGACATCATTTACTTCACATTCAGGTACATGTGATCGATGTTCCATGGCATGGTACACTAAACAATCGCAAGGTTCTGATTACAGGAATCTAAATCTACACAATTATATTTGGTTACATAGAACAGCATTTCTTAAGCTAGTTTTTCTTGTTTCTTTTCCAATACCACTAATAAATCAGAAAGTATTAATATTTAACTACTGTTATATTTTACTTTTAGTGATCACGAACAATGTCTTTTCTACGTAAGCATTTAATTTTTGTGGTATTGACTCATGTGAGAAGCATTATGATTATTCCGAAACTACTTTTACCACACACTATTTTCTTCATCATGCATTTCCTGAAACTGATTTCACACAGAATAGAAAAAGTAAAGTAGGTAAGAAAATAGTATAATTATGGACTGGTTGCTATGTTGCTTCTTATGCAGGAACAATGACCAACTGGTTAATAGTTAAACCGTTTTGTTGGTGACTCCATCAGGCAGCAGCCATGTTCTCAGCCAAAAGAAGGGGTTTTTTACTGCGGGCTTAATGCCTGGATTAGGCTTACAGGTCTTTAGCCATTTGTCTGATTTGAACGCCAAAGATTATTATAATGAAGCCCCTCGGGGACTGCACCTGTCTTAGGTCGTCAGGAGTCGCAGACATGTGCTAGCCAGTGCCTTCTTTAGTCTGCCCCCGATCTTACCCGTCATTGACTGTCCAGTCCAGCGCACAGGGGAAGGGGGTCTTATTTACTCAGATGTACTATGTGTCTGAGTGAAAGCCTTCCTCTTTCCAGTAAGTTTACTGGCGTTCAGCGGCAGAGGCTGCCGCAAAACTGAACTTTTAATTTCTACCATCAGTGAAGTCCAGGAATTTACAGTTTTAATAAGCACATGGTGAGATTCTTGTAATGCTGGGGTTTGAGAACCACTAACTCAGGAAAAGACCTTTTATGTTTCACCAAGGACTAAATATGCTGTGTACTCCAGAATAACGATATTTTCTTTAACCCACTTCAAGCTAAATATATTTTGAGGGAAAGATAAAATACGTTAGGGAATATTTTATTGAAATTAATTTGGTGAAAATTAAATACCACATAGGAGATAACATGCAGCAGTGAAGCCCAAGTATACTTTCATAGAAATTAATGACCTCCTTCAGTCTCAAATTCTTAGTCTACTAACGTGACACTATATCAAAACTGACCCTAAGTTCCAGCTATCTATGACAGCCACAATTTATACCTATTTTCCTACATACTGAAAGCTCAGCATGGGTTTGTATTTTTTCACAAAGCCCCAAGAGTTATATTAAGATAACCCTAAAATGTTTTGTAAATTACACTTGGTACCTATAGCTTCTGCCATGGTCTGATCTAACAGTTTCAGATGCATGTAGAGTGAACATTGTTCTCACTTTAAAATGCAGTTTTATAAAATCTGGTAGAGGAAACCCATGTTTTTTTCCTGGACCTTTTCAGATGCATCATCACTAATCCTTCCATCTCAAGGACTGCATGCAGGGCACTGGTAATGAAAGAAAGCGTGATCAGGAAGGAGAGCCTCAGAACAGCTACTCTGCTCTGGCTTTGTGAGGGTTTGGGGGAAGTGTTTGACCTGCTGCCCAATCAGGCCAGCTGTGCTATCCACTAAGATCCAGCTTAGCCCACAGTCTGTGTGCATATGGCACAGGACACCAGGCTGCTGGCAACTGGTATGTTCAGTGGGAAAGAGAAGATACTACAGTCCAGAAATGCATAAAAAGTGAGAGAAATAGAGGTTAAGTCTTTCAGAAAGTATAGGAAATGCAGTCTGAATATTGTTACTCTGAAGATTTCATTTCTTGCTGTATTGTGAAAATCTAGAATGTTATTTTTTGATTGGATAACTTTCCAACAGATCTTTAAAGTATCAATATGGGGCCTCCCTCATGGCACAAGGGGTTGAGTGTGGCACTGTGAAGCTGTCCACAGCCTCTGCAGCGTGAGTTCAATCCCCCAGCCGGCCAGGGAGCAAACCACATGGCTCAGCAGACCTCTCCTCCTGACTTGCCCACTGCTCCCCTCAGCAGTGTACCTCAGCCAATCTGCCTGTTCTGCTCCCCACTCTGTATCTGGTGAATCCTCTCACTCCCTGCACCTCTGGCCTGTACCCCAGTTCTTATATACATAAGCAAATACATCTTAAAAAAATAAAGTATCAATCATATCTTAAGCACACAGTTAATTTAGTATTAAATATCCATTTGGCAAAAAGATTAATAGCAAGTACAACTTCAAAAGATAACAGCCTTTACCATCCACCCAAAATATAGAGAAGCAACAACCACAGGAGAATCAGTAGGCACGCATCTGAGGAACTAACAACTTCACAAGTCAGTCATTATTTTAATAAAACTGTTCCCAGATGTAATGATTTAACATATTTAGATGACTTTTCTTTTAGACTGAATGCTATTCCCCTAAGTTAATTTACCTTATTTTCATTTCCAAGTTTTTTGTTAAAAAAAAATTGATACAGTAGGTCTTAATGTGTTAGCTCCATAGAACCTTGCAAGTAATTCAAGGATGCTAGTTTTATATCAGTATCATTAGTTTTTAAAACTCAATTAACAAGGAAAGCTGGAATAGGATTGATGGATTAAAAAGTCAGTGGAGAAAGACAAACCATGTAATACAGAGAAAACAAAGGGATGAACTCAATAAGATGAAAGAATTCTTTTAGATTATAAAGCCAATTAGTAGTTCAGGGGCACAATTCAGATAAAAGGGGTAAGGTATATGGTGAAGCACAGAGTAGGATTTGTAGTGACAAAACAAAGAATATATACAATATGAGTAAGTGTACATGTTGATTTTTAATTATGCACACCCAAAACATATTATAAAGCAATGTTACTTCAATATAAAAAAATTAAAATAAACTTAAGACAAAAAGGGATTTTTTAGGGTGATGAAACCATTCCTATGAAATTGCTATGGTAGATACATACCATTATATTCTGTTAAAGTCCACAGAATTACACAACCCCAAGAATGGTTTTTAATGTAAACTATATGCTGTATTAATGACAATGTGTCAAAACTGGATCATCAGTTGTAACAGAAGTACTGCACTAATGCACAAGATTATATTTTGAAAGTTAATTCTAATTATAGTTTAAATTTTCATACAATTCAAGGAATCTAAGTAAAGCTTTTAGAGGTGCTAAAATTTTATTGGAGCACAGTGTAGCAGATAAAACTGTGTCACCAAGGAACATACGTTCAAGTCCTTATCACCAGCCCCTATGACAATAACCTCATTTACAAATACAGCCTTGAAGATAGAATGAAGCTAAATTGAGGTAATACTCAATTAGTATGGGTCCTAATCTCATGACAGAACCCTTCCAAAAAAGAAACTTGGGCACAGACCTAGGCACGCAGAAGCCGAGACAGCGAGAACATCACGTGACAGCAGAGACAGGGACTGGAGTGTATCACAAATCAAGGAAAGCCAAATATTGTCAAGCACCAACAGCAAGTAGAGAGGCATGGACCAAAACCTCAAACCTCCAGAAGGAACCAATGCTGCCAACATCTCCCTTTAAGACTTCTAGTTTCCAAAACAGGATAAAGACATTTCTGGATTGTTTTATGCCTATTGGTTTGTGAAACCTAGCCCCCAGGTTACTGCTATGTACCCTGCTTTCACTTTGCAAGGCAAAGTTGAATCATTGCTACATAGATCACACAGTCCACTAACTGAATTATTTACTATCTCGTTCTACACAGAAAGTTTGTGGATTCCTGAGGTAGAGTAACTGAAAAGCACAAAGTAATTTTAATGGAGCTACTGTTCAATACAAAAATATATTTGAGCAAGGCAATTTATGCTGTCTTCTTGCTGGCCATCATCACCAGACTTTAGTGTTAATTGCATCACTGGAGAGCACAATTTTAGATGAAATTGAGTGCCCAACAGTAGAAGTTACCTTTTTTTATAAATCAGTAATCTAAATTTTGGTTACATTTTCTTTAAAATCAGTTGGAAACCTTTAAACAAAGTAATAAATGAAGTATCAAGGAATCAGCTTTTGAAGCATTCAGTTAACTGCAATTATTGAAAACAAATTTTATAGTAAGAATATGTAATCAATGAAAGAAAATTTAATGAGTTCTAATAGTGTACAATAATTTAATTTTAACATTGTACTTCATTTTACATTGCAGAAGAATCATTCCATGGGTACTTTGCTTTTAATTTTAAGTATGGTAGTTCTGAACGTATAGGAAGAAATTAGACTTAAAAATTTGCAACACCTAAATTTGAAAAAAAAAATAGTAACTATAGAGGCAACTTAAATGTGATCTCAAAAATATTTTCCAAGAAGTATGTAAATATACTAGAGTCAAAAGGACCTGACCAATAAAAAATTTTATGTTCAAATAATTGCACATAAAAATCTAACTGTGAATATTCTCATTTAGGAGAATTTATTCTGGGGTCCCCCAGCACCAATAGTAGGGATATACTTAATTGAAAGTAAGATCTACAAAGAAGAGACACTGAAGGTGTCAACAATCTAAAATTTATTTACTATAAAATGCAACTCCATTTTATGTGCAAACTATAATTCTAACAACTTTGAGGAGGAAAAAATAAAATATTTTTCCAAATTATATCACTGATACAGTAAGATAGATTCATCTAAGAAACTGATTAAATATATTCCAAGAGTGATTTTCCTGCTTATGTTCATTTTAACATTTAGATTATTAACATGAAAACTTTCTGTTGATGTACATGAATACCTATATTTTAAAAGAATCTTACTTTTGAAAGTGATTTTTAAATAGAAATGTAGATCCACCAACACAACAATTGCTAATAAACAAAAAAAAAATAAAATCATGAATTTTCAAGGTCCATTTCAATCTCAAAAATTCAGTTTGGTTAATAATTATGTACTCACCCCATGTGACTATGTTTACTAGATGGTTTCTCAACTTCCTTCCAGGTCTCAGTGTTTTCGATGGTAAGTAACTTCTATTCCCTTGATAGATGAGGAAGCTGACGCCCGAGTGGGCCTTTCCTAAACAAAGTAATATTGAGAAGGGACTGAAGCCCACACAGCTGGACCTTCAGATTCAGACACTTTTTGCTACGCCAGATGGAATATACAAAACCTCTAAGGAGCTGTCATCTGAAGACATCTATCATTATAATTAAACCAGGATTCTAGAAACAACTTTCTGAATATTTCTATCTGATTATCAGTCTCAGAATTGTCATAGGAAGTCATTTTTTATGTTTCAGTTATTCCATTCTGAAGGTTTTAAATAATTAAAAAATAATATTGTTTACTTCCCCAAGTTTCAAAATCTATCATGCAGCACTTCTTGACTTGGGTGCTCTATAATTTAAGGGAAATGTTTGAATAATGTACTTAGCTAAATCATCTGACAGAGATCAACACATCCTGCCTATGATTCTAAACAGATAGTTAGAAATACATTTATCTCAACGAACCCAGCCTTAGTGGACCCTACAGATGAACTAATTTAAATTCTTCCTAACAGGAGAAATCATTATCAGCCTATGTCTTCTTTTTGTTCAGTCCAACTTTGCATTTCAGGAAATGAACACTAAATGAGTTTAATCAAAGAACACTCGTTAAACTCTACATTTAGACTCTAGGTTGAAGTCTTTTCAGTGAAAATATTTGAATAGAAATACACACCCCATCACACTGTCAGCATTATTTTAAGTCTTCCATTCTGATACAATAAAACTTAGTCCAGCTGAGTAAACTTGAATTTTGAAGGATAAAGGGATCCACAGAAGTAAGGGAAAAAAGGCATAATAAAATTTAAAGAGAAAGTATCCATGTGTATCTTTAAGATATGTTTGGGGTTTCTTTTGCATTTACAATTTGCTACACCTATTTTCTGATTATCTTCCGTCTTGGGAAAATTACAACATTGACTTAAATCTTATCTTATTTTCCTATGAGTCAAAAAAGCAGGCAGAGTTCAGATTAGCAATGCTGTTTCAGGTGGAATGGGTAGAGGTTAGTTAGCAGAATTCGCTAGGTATCGGCTGAACAAGAGGGTCTAAAATGGTCTTACTCTTCTGATACCGAGACACAGAATCAGCAGGCCTCACTTGATGGAGATACATTCTGAGAAATGTATACTTAGGCCATTTCATTGTTGTCCAAACATCACAAGTAAGTACACAAACCTAGATGCTATGGATGCTACTCCTGGTCTATATACAGTGTAGCCTGTTTGGACCCTCAACAGATATATAGTCCTTCTTTGCCACAAACAATAAGCATCCATGACTGTAGTTACTATACTGCACTCTGAGGTCAGCCTGAGCACCAATGTGTGTCCTCTCAGGTTCTAAAGTGCTGGGGACCTTCAATGCACACTGGTTTAGGCCAGCCAGACTGAATAATGCAGGCGGCCAATAGGCTTATGAAAAAATGCTCACCATCACTTATCAGAGAAATACAAATGAAAACCACAATGAGATACTACCTCATGCCTATGAGAATGGCCCATATCAAAAAAACCACCAACAGATGCTGGTGAAGATATGGGAAAAGCAACACTCTTATACTGTTGGTAGAAATATTGACTAGCCCAGCCCCTATGGAAAGAAGTGTAGAGATTCCTCAAAAGACTAAAAATGGACATACCATATAACCCAGCAATTCTGTTCCTAGGTATCTTTTGAAGAACACAAACACACTAATTTGAAAGGAAACCTATGTTCATAGCAGCACTAATTACAATAGTCAAGATATGGAAACAACCTAACTGCCTCAGAACAGATGAGTGGAGAAGGATATGGTACATAAACACAATGGAATACCACTCAGCTATCAAAAATGATAAACTCATGCCATTTACGGCAGTATTATTCTAAGTAAAGTGTGCCAGGAGAAAGGTAAATGCCAGATGGTCTCACTTACATATGGAAACTGGAGAAATCAAACACAGAATCACCCCCCAAATACAAACTATGAGACAGACCCTTGAAAGCAGACCACAGATCTGAGACACACAGGAGGAGAGAAGGAGAGTAGGAGTGGAGCGAGGGGAGCAAGGTGGGGCCTGGTGGAGGAATATGGGTTTTTGGTGGTAGGAAAACTATGGTGGCCCACCTGTGTGGTGAAATCCTACACTCAAAAACAAACAAGGTTGTTTAAATTTAAAAAAAAAAAAAACTGAGTAAAAGAGAACAATTTGTAGTCATCTTTAATCTCCCATGCTTACCTTGTTTCTCCGAAAGAATTTGGGATTACTTACACCAAAAAAACTGTTACAAACTATGGAATGTCATTTTTAAAATGTCAGGAATTTAGAAAACATTTGTTGATGTTTGACTAATTTTTTTAAAAAATAGTTTATTCTTTTAAGTTAGGTAAGATTTGGGTCCTCCCCATCAGGTACCACCACTGTCTTTTTTAATTTTCTTGTTTACACCACCTCCTTAACAATGAACATCAGCCCTGACAGCAAGCATTCTGCTGTTATTCCTAACTGCAGGATTCAAAAGTGTTCTTCTAACCATTGTGCCTACTGTAGGAGTTCTGCAGGTAATCGTCAGATTAAAGAAGGTCATTACAGTCCTCATTTTCTAAACTTTTTTAACTGGATATGAAATTAGCACAAATGCTACTCCTACACTTATTGAGATTATAAGATTTTTCTCATATTCTTTGAACATGGTTTATGGTATCACCTCCATTTCTAACACCAACTTCATATTGAATTCCTGAAATCCAACTTCATCATGATCTATTTGTAAGTCCAATTTTAAATTACTGTGATTCAATTTCTAATTTTTACATCTGTGTTTATGAGGTATTGGCCTATATTTTTCTGGTTCATTATTATCTTTGTCAGTGTTCCCTAAATGCTTATTTGGGGGGTGGGCAGGTGCAACAGGGGAACATTACTCTTTTTTTCCCTTTTTCTTGCCTTCCCATTCTCAACAATTCACTGCTAAAGCCATTAGAGGGGAACAGAGCAAGTAAACATTCCTGGTAGCTCAAAGAGGTCAGAGACTGAGAAAGTGATGAGGGTGTTTATACAGTAGCCACGTCCCAGCAGAAGGTGTCAACCTGAACAAGTTGAGGAGGCAGTTAAATTTCAACTTTCCTCTTTTCTATTAGACAAGCAACCACATTTATAAATTTCCATCCAAGTGCTTTGCCAGGGGCCCACAACATGTGTAGACACACACACACACCCCCACGCACAGGGGAAGGTGTATTTTTTCCTTCCTTACATTTTAGTTCTCTATATAATCTAGTTTTTCATTATGACTTGTTCCATTCATGAATTATTTAGAAGACTTTTTTAATGTAACAATCTAAATTAGTTATGACATAAGATAAGCGACGATCATCTAAAAATAAAGTGGCTCAAAAAAGAATGTAGTTTACTTCTGTTCCAGAGGTAGGTGGGCAAGCCACATTGTGGATGAGTTTCACTCCAAGCATTTGTCCATTTTGCTCCTCTCTCAATTCCTGGGGTGCTGCCCTCCTTTGCAAAAGAAAGCTGCCTAACCACTATTCCATCAGCATGCCAGCCCACAGGAGGGCAAAGAGAAAAATGAATTCAAAGTCATTCCTTTTTTTTAAAACATGCCACCAGGAAGTTTCACCAGGCAATTCCACCCCTAAATTTAACCTCCAGACCCAGCGCAAGGAGGGTGACCACCATATTCCCAGCTAACCCTGAGCCAGATCTGGCTCTGAAAGTGAGGAGAGGAAATGGAGGCTGGAGAATAACTAGCATTCTCTGCCAAGGGGTGTTTTAGTTACCTTAGTGCTAATCATTTTGACTCAATTATATGGTGGTAGGAGACTGTGGTCTGCATAATCTCAATCATTTGAAATGTATGGATGGCACAAGCCCTCCTAAATGGTATATTTATGTAAATGTTTTCTGAGTGAGTTCTACCTTCCTCCATTTTTTGTGCCATGTTCTACAGATGTCTACAAGATCAATATTACTAATTATGCTGTGCCAATCTTTTATATCCTGAGTTATTGTCTGATTGAGCTAACAATTACAGAGACAATATATTAATTAGTCTCACATTATCAGGGTGAAACTCATTTTTTTTATGCTTTTGTCAATTTTTGTTTTCCAGATTTAAAAGTGATTACTAAGTACATGTAAGTTAATAGTTGTTTTACTTTCTAGGGATTGAATGTGTTCTTTAAGTTGTGCCTAGTCAGCATTATGTTACCCACTGTCTGATCATTATACATTGGCATCATCTGTTATGATTACCAGAAGTGGCAGGTGATTTATCAATATCTTACTTTTTTAATTGAGAGATAATTGACATACTCATTTCAGATGTGTGACTTAATTCTGTATGTGCATATACCAAAAAGTATATATGTGTACATACTAAAAGGCACCACATCTATCTAATTAAAATCCATCACCACATATAAGTACCAATTTCTTTCTCAGGATGAGGACTTCTAAGATCAAGTCTTGGCAATTTTCAAACATGCAATATTATTAACTACAGTCACCATGATACAGTACATCTCCAGTACTTATTTTATAACTGGAAATTTATAACTTTTGCCCAGCTTTGCACACTTTTCCAAGACCCCACCTCTCACAGATATCTAAGATGGTTTTATTTTCTTTAACTCAGACAACCCAGCAACAAAATAAACAATCCAACTAAAAAATGGACAGACTATCTGGATAGCCTTTTTTCCATCAAGATATACAGATAGCCAACAGGTACATATAAAGGTATGCATTATCACTAATATAAGGGAAATGAAAATCAAAACCAGAATGAGATGATCACCTCACAACTATTAGAACATGTATTGGGAAAAAGACAAGAATCAACAAATGCAGGTTGAGGATGTGAAGAATAGGGAACCCCTCAACACTACTGGAATAAACTGGAGTATCCACTGTGGAAAACAGCATAGAGTTCCTTTTTTTTTAATATTCTTTTTTTTTAAGATTTATTTTTATTATTTATACAAGCACTGGGTACAGTCAGAAGCACGGGAGGGTGAGAGAATTCACCAGAGCCAGAGTGGGGAGCAGAACAGGCAGACTGACGAAGTACAGTACTGAGGGGAGCAGCGGGCAGCAGGAGAGGTCTGCGCGCCATGTGGGACCCTCCGCCGGTGGCCGGGGAGCAGCTGGGGATTGAACCAGCGCTGCAGAGGTTGCGGGCAGCTTCGCAACCCAGTGCTCAACCACTACGCCACTGGGGAGGCCCTAGAGTTACTTAAGCTAAAAATAGAACTGCCATTTGGTATGTCATTTCCACTTCTTTGTATTTTTCCAGAGAAAATAAATCCAAAAACACACTTGCACCATGTTTATTGCAACAACAGTCATACTAGTCAACACATGAAAAAAACTAAGTGCCCATCAGTGTATGAATGAACTAAGATACATAATGGAATATTATTCAGCCTAGCAGAAAATAAGTCCTGCCCTTTGTGACAAATGGATGGGGCCTGGGAGCATCATAAGTGAAATGAATCAGAAAAACGGGAACCATGTATTTTTAACAAATACGGTTTCTTTTTTTTCCCCTATGTTTTCTAGTTTGGACAAAGTATTCAACATTTCATCCTTTCCCCTTTCTCAGGAAAATCCTGTCCAACTTTATTTTGCATATAACTGACTACCTACACAAATAATCAAATGCATGGAATTCCACTCAAACTTTAAGCAAGATACCAGCCCCATCTCCATCACGATGCAACGCATCCTAAACTGCCTCACGGGTCAGTTTCCCCTCTCCTCTTTGCTTCCTTCAATAAATTCTCTCTCCCTTATCTTTCCCTTCTCCTAAATACCTTGAAATTCTTTTATTTCCTGCCCTCACTCCCACACACGAGGTTGTGCAGAGATAATTTATACTTCCTGTAATTTTCGGTAAACTGTAGAGAACCATATTATTACTGGGTAGTGTTAATTAGCACTTGTACTTTTCCTCACCCTTTTTCTATTTACAAACACAGCTACATACTCGGGAGTCTTCACACACAAAATAGGGTTTACTGATCACTATTTTCCTCATCTTTCCTCAATTTCAAGTCTACAGATACATCTATTGTTTAATTGTTAACTCTATTATTTTCCTTTTCACAATCCATGGGTGGTATATTAGGGTAGTCCCTTAGGCTTTTCCATTAATATTCAGATGCTCTTCCTTCACACACATCACAGAATTGCATGACCCTGCTCCCAATGAAATGAGGCATGGCCACAGGACTTGCTTTGGCCAATGAAATGCAAACACAGCTGACGAGTTACTTTCAGGCTCATTCTCTCCTACCACTAAGGTGATCATGAATGTATTAAAATAGGTCTTCCATTGCCAGAGGCACTGAGCAGAGATCCACATTAACCCACACAGAAAATACGCTCAGCATATGAAACATGCTTTTCTTGTGTTAAGCCAGGGAGATCTGGAGATAGCTATTTAGCACAGCAAAGCCAGAACTATACTGATGTGGAGTCTAAAATCTTTCATAGCCTCCAATAGTCCTGTCTTCAACAAGGAAATGATTCCTTGGCTTCATGTCAGCTTGGCTGACAGTATCATTTACTCTCAAGTGTGAATGTAACTCCACTGTTTTTGCTTCCATTGTTACATATGTTATTTCACATGTATGAAAAACCAATCTGATTTTTTGCAATCTATCTGTACTGCCTGGAAAATTTTTATTCCATATTTGTTTTGATTGTTACTCTTCTCTATCCGTTCAACTTTTATCTTCTGGAATTTTTCACCCATAACTCCTGTATCTATATTCCATATGTTTTATCCTTTCCCTTCTGGTCCACAACTATTTTCACACTATGGTTTAACATGTTTTTTAAAATTTATCTTCCAGGTCAGTAATTGGTGTCTCAGTTAACAGTCTTCTTAGTACGCAGATAATAAAAATTATGGCTTTAAATACAAAATGTGTGGGTTCCCATTGTATTTGAATCTCCTTAAAAGGTAGTTATTAATTCAAGTTTTCATCATCTCCTGTATCTCTACTACACTGGCTATGTGATTGTTCTGCTATATTTCTATGGCTTCCAGCCTCCTTTAGTTTCATTATTATGTTTCTTCAATGACTCCTTGAAAACCTTCTCTTGAAGTATTCTAAAACACAGCAAACTGTGAGCAGAAGGTGAAAGAATCTCTACTGGAAGAGTCCTTTATACCTTCTTATCTCCTGTACCCTCAAGACTGACAAGACTCAGCCCATACATAATCCTCCTTGAGTTCTAAAGCTCAGGAAACCATTTAAGGTCTCCAATGGTTTTACAATTCCAAGAATATGGCTAGTCCATTGGAAAGAAAATGACACAGGTATTCAGAGTTCAACTTACAATTGAATCTAGATGCTCTCAGGCCTCAGCAGCCAATATAGATATGAAGATTATAATCAGAAGACAAGGTAACATGAACCAAATGAAGAATATCCTTTTCCCAGTGTCTTCAGCTTTGCTCCCCATGATTCAGGTTACAGACCAGAAGTCACTGCCTTTAAAGAGGCATCCGGATCACCCATTTCAAAGTAACTAACCACACTTCTCCAATGCTACACAACCGTATCATTTCCTTAAGAGTACTTACTAGTAAAGCATCTCCTTTACCTGTGAATTTGTGGTAGTGTCTCACACACACAAACACACCATAAAAAGTGACTTTTCTGCCTAAAATGAAATATAAAGTGTGTGCCTTAAGGACATTTACTGGAATGACTGAGTTTGCCTCCCTCATACTTCCCAACCCTTTGGCCCTAAAAACCTACTAGTGAGATACTATTAATTAAAAGCTGTCATCATTATTAAATTTTCCCTAAGAGTATAAATTCTCAGCTATTTCAAGAGTTCCTATGTTATACTTTTATTTCCAATGCCTGGTTTAGAATAAAATCCATTTATTCAGACATTGCTCATAATGATTTGTTCTCCTTCCCTATATTTAAATCTGTTCAGAGTTGTCATTAGATTAAATTACATCCCAAATGTTTATTTAGATTGGACTCAGGGAACATTCTATACCCTTCAATGTCCAAAAAATGTCATTCTTTCACCCTCATAGGTGAATGTGTGTATATAAAATTTGTAATTACAGCCCTCTCCTTTCTATTGTCAGTAGATGTTCTTTTACACTGTCTTGCCAGATTAATTATATTTCCTTTGCAAATAAGTTATCTCTCTTTTAAAGATGGTAATATTTTCTTTAGTCCTGGAATTCAGGAATTTTACAGAGAAAAAAACCCACTCTAGGTGAATATGAAAGAACTGGTGAGGACGGGAATGCCATGCTGGTGCATGCTGCATTAATACCAGGGGGCAGCACCTGTGGGCATCAGCAAACATGATCTCCAATCCCAGCAATGCCAGGTAAGCCCAAGGGCCGCGTAAGCTGAGTCTCATTAAGGTTCCTCCCACTGATCACATATATTCAGACTGACTGAGCTAAGAGTAGAAATCAGAAATGTTGTAAGAAATTCTTATTATCTGAAATTCACAACCAAATAGAAGTCTGTCATAATGTGCAACAGAACTTAACATACTTCAGCTTATGGTTTTTAATTAAACACACCAGCTCTAGGCAAAGATATTTCTTCAGGATGCAAAAGCAATTCGAAAACAGATAAATTCTCAACTGTATTAAGAATAGAAAATAAAAATAGTAAAGACATTATACTGAAATTATCTCAAGTCTCTCCCTGACTATTGCCTTCAGTTTTGATTACCTCAAACATAAAAGACATAACAAATATAACATCTTTCCAAACAGGGAGGAAAACCTATTTGAGTATTGTGTTAAGCTTTACAAGATACTGGAAATAATCTAGTCAGTTGAGAAACAAAAAAATCTAAGACAAGGCAGATTTATAGAAAGTAGTCAATGGTGTGAGAAAATTACAGAAAACAAATTTCTTCCAGTTAATAGTAAGGGATCTCTCTCAAGTCAGCTTAGGTTGAAAAATAATGCCTCTGAAAACCAATAGTCTAACATTTATGGAATATTAAAAGCAATTAATTACACCACATAGTTTTTGAAGAGCAATACATAGTTGCTATAGCAACAATCATCAAAATGCTTCAATATTTAATTGAGAATGTTGTCACTTCTCTACTGAACACAGAGAAACAAAATAACTTCCAAATTGGGTTACCCCAATTTTTTGACATGTACATTTTTTTTTATAGAGGTGACAAGGCTTACACATTGTACATGATTTGGAGTACAGAATCACACCCTTCAGGCATTGTTACCACTCCACATGCACAACCAAGAAACCCATAGTTCTCCACCATAGTCCATCATGCCCCCACTTTGCTCTCCCAACATATAAACACTTTAACCGTAACATTATATTCTAATTACCTGGAATCCCAGACACACTCCCTTCAAGTGCACCAAAGTAACAAATGTCCTCACATTCCTAGCTTATGTCACTAAAATTTCTGCACTCTAGTAACAGCACACATTTGGCTTTTACCACTTGTATTAAAAATGGCAACATCCTGACTCAAGTATTAATAGGCCTTATTTCTAATTCTCAAACATTTCAAAGGTTTGACATTCTTATAGAAAATGCACTTTAAAAAAATATGTTCTCTCTAACTCAACCACAATGACTTCTTTGCTAAAGCCATTAACAAACCAACATTATGGGCAAAAAAGAAAAAAATGTTTAAAACACAGCTCTAAGCAGTAACATGCTTAGCTTTAATGTATGCTTAACAGGAAAAGATACCCAGTCCTCCCTAGTAATGGAGATGATTCATGGGGGGATAAGAAAAGCCACCATCTAGCTGAGTTATTTGTGGCCTTCACCCCCTCCACTGCCTCATTTCCTTCCATGATTTTTAGTTTTTTTTTTTTTTCAACAGAGTTAGATATAGAGAAGCCTTAAATAAATTAAGAACCCAAATTAAAAAAAAAAAAAAGGAACAGGCTTCTGAGAGAACAGATGCAGGTGCATCTCGCATCCCTACTCCAGAGTCTTTTGCATGTAGAAGATAAAAACAGAAATACTACTAGAAGACTAGAACTATCCACTAGATAATTATGATACAAGTGTATAAACAAGGTCAGTTTCAACAGCCATCTACTCAAGTGCCAGGCGGCTGCCAAATCCTTCCCTCCCAGGAAACACTTATGAATAGCAGATAATGAATTGTTTAGAAAAACAGTCTCTAACAAGTCCATGAGAGAAGTCATTAGTGTTTAAATTCTCTCTTCCCAGATAAGAGGTTGGCTGAGAATTTCCAACTTTTTCAAACTTCTAGGCTCCAGCCAGCCAGCAAGGAAGCTCTCAAGTGATCAAGCCTTAAACGAGGGAGAATACTTTTTAAAAGTCACCGTGAGAAGTTTCCTAACTGTGCTTTTCCAGAATTATGACAGCTACACAGCCCGAAAGAGCCACCTGACTGAATGAGCTAAGATGTTGGATGAAATATTTAAAATGTGCTTTGTAAAGAGCTGAGCTGGCAGAAAGGGAGAGAATCTTCAGGTGCCAAAAATAAACACTGGGAACAAGTGAGCCCCTCAGCAGCTTTCCAGGGAGAGGATCTTTTGCTGCTGGACCCAAGCTTCTGCTGAAGGGTGGAGAATGGGGAGCACCAGAGGGACATTTAGCCTGGAGCTCACCAAATTGGGAAGCTATACAGAAGACTACCTAGTTTTTCTGGAAAAGCTGCAACTCACAAGGTAACTCACCCTCCATTGTAGGGTCACAATGTAAAAGCTTTACTGATTTCTTATGGCTGCTATAAAAATTACCACAAACTAGTTGCTTACAACATGGATTTATCTTCCTACAGTCTAGAGGTCAAAAATGTAAACTCAGTGTGTTGCCAGAACTGTATTCCTTCTGAAGCCTTTGAGAAACTGTTACCTTCCCTTTGCCAACTTCTAGAAACCTACTGGTTTTTTGTGTCTGGTTTTGGTCTTTGGGTCATGGTCCCTTCGTCCCATCACTTCAGTCTCGGATTTCTATCACCTGACCTGCTACTTCCTGACGTCTCTCCTCTAGTGACCCTGTGAGCATGCTGGGTGCACTCTGCTCAGCCAGAATAATGTCCCCATATCAACATCCACACCAAGGTCACACCTCCTAAGTTCCTTCTGCCATCAAGGGGCATGGACATTTAGGGACAGAGGACCATTACTCGGTCTACCTCAAGGTAGTGAAGCTGAAACTTGCCGTTTCACTGAATAAAAGAAACATAAAGCTCCTTTGCAGTTTACTGGCCATCACAGTGGTCTTCAGCTTGTACTCACGCCCTCTACGTAGCCCAACACATTCAGAAAGTTTAATTCAAAGTGGTCATGCACAGGGAATAGCAACATTGGGCTAGTGATAGGCACAGCCTCTTCAGGGTACAGAACCTCATCTCACACTTCAAAGCATTAGTCCAGCATAGTCCAGAAAAAATTTAGCTCACAGACAAAATAAATATGGAAATGAAGCACCTGGAGAGGCTACAGAACCAAGATTCAGCCAAAATCAGACCTACTAAAATTGCAGAATATAAAACCTTATTTATTGTGTAAAAGAAAAGATATTGTCAATATGAAAAAGAGAACATGATGAATATATATGCAGATTTTTAAAGTACCAAAATCCAGCTCTTAATTTTAGAAATGAAAAGAATACTTAAAATGTAAAGTCCAATGGCGTAAACAGGTAAGACAACTAAAAAAAAGTGAACTAGAAATATGACATTATACAGATAACAGATCAAAGACAACTAATGAAAAAGATACTGAGACAGGATGAATAAACTAGAAAGTTGTTAATAAATGCCAACAATAATATTTAAAAAAAAACCTATACCGAAATAATGCTGCAATAAAACTAAAGAACCCTTAAAAAAAAATAAAAGATCCTAAAAGCAGTCAGAAATGAGAAAAAAAAGATCTCATCCAAGTAATAGCCATTATACTGATGGATCCCCCAAAAAATAAAAGATAAAAATCATTAAAGTTGAATCTCAATATGCTAAGACATGAAAGAACTCCCGAAGGATACACTTAGTGAAGAAGGGAAAGGATCCCAGCAGGAACAGCTCAGAGAACTTAAGCCAAGAAACTGATGAGCAAGAGAAACTACCACTGGCAGTGTAAACACTAACAATGCTTAATTTTGAGGGAGAGAGCATGGATAGAACTAAAATATTGGGAGGAAATAGTGTAATATTGAGGTGCATGTGATCCAAGTTGGAGTCTTCTCAGGTCTTTAATCTGGAAGAAGAGTAAACGCTGATAAGCTTATATTTTATTAAATATGCATGTTAAATATTTTAAAGTCCTTAAAATGGACCTAAAGTATTTCAGTTCTTAACAAAAAGCAAAAATAGAGAAGATGAAGGGGAAAAGCTCAGGCAAAAATAAAGAAGAATGAAAAGAGATGGGCAGACATCACATAGTAAGATGTTTGGATCCAATTGTATTCACCATTCACAAATGGACTTATATCTGGACTGCAGTGCTCTAGTTGACTGGCAAAACTTGTCGCACTGCATTAAACATAAAAGCCAGGGGAGGATTCTAATCCAAATATGTAATGACTGGGAAAGTACTGGGAGCAATCCAGAAGGATTTGCCAGCCATTTAGAATTGCTGAGGTCTGACCAGTTATGCCCAGTGGTAACACTGACCAAACATCAGTCCACGTAGATCCAATGTACTCTTTTTGTAACTCACATCAAAAACCCTAATACCTAAACATTGAAAAAGACATGGAAGAGGTACCAGATACTCAACAAAGTAAATGATGTTAATATCACACAAAACAGACTCTAAGACAAGAAAGTACTACCCAAACTAGACAGTCCTAATTATGAGAAGTATACAGTATGTTACCTTTTCATTTCTGTGTTGCCTTTTCACTTCCTGTTCTTCACTGCAGCCAAGCCACTCCCTGGCACAGGTTCCACCACTGACTGCAGTTTAGCCGCTCACACAGGACACTTGGGTCCACTGCAAACCTTTCTGGGCTGGTGCCTACACATCACCCATGCTGCCCCGTCCAGGTTTGTGCAAGTCTGTGGCATGCACACAACAATGAAATCACCCACTGACATTCCTCAGGATGCATCACTGCCGTTACATAATGAATCTCTGTATTCTGAAATTTGACAAGAATGCCCCATCAAACTCTTGATCTATCCATGGGTTTGTCACATGTCAGCCCACTTGGTCTTTGGTTTATAAAAAGAATGGACAAAATTTCAAAGTTAAGCCACCATCATAGTCAGGTTGCACTAGACTGCAACTGCTTCCTGCATTGCAGTCAGACCATCTTTCCAAACAGCTGTAGCATTTTATCTGCCCCTCACGAGATTCTGTCCTTCCAGGGGAGCATGCCAATTGATTACAAGTGGTACCATTGACTGGGATGTACTTTGGGGCTAAGAACTGAGGTGGGCTGCCTGGAAGTCACGGGTGCAATTGTATCAGATGTCTTTACTCCACATCTCATGTGCTTGCCAAATAAAGAGGGCAATACATTACATTCTGCTCTTCAAGAGGTCGTTAGCTAAAAATGAATTGAAATCAGAGAACTCAAAGGGAAAGAACAATTTGCTCTGCTTACAGTTTCAATAAAGAGGAAAAATGCTTTGTGTAGATGCCAGCAATTATCCTGTATATTTTATTATAATGCAAGCAGCCAAGCCTGGGTAGTTAACGCAATAAAGGGAAATGAATAAATCCCTGTCCTGTTATCTTTCAGATCCTGTGGATCTGTAAAAATGTATGGGAAAAGAATGTTCATCAAATGACTGTAGCAGGAAATGTTAATGCTCAAGAAGCCTTAGGAAGCCCTAGAACCATTTAATTCCTCCTTGGCTGCCTGCTGTCAGTCAGACATTACCCCCTTAACTGAAAGTCAACGTGTTTTTCACACACGACAAAGAAAATTATAACTTTCTGCACTGATTGACAAACAACTTTCCTAGATTATCCTTATTTGTAAACAATTATTCTTTCTCTTCATGAAGATGAGTGCTAGAGTAAACAAGGATGGGACAGCTAAAAATACAGTGACAGATTACATGGATGGAAGCTAGGCAAGGGGGCAGGACAAAGGGGCAGTGGGAGTGATAAGAAAGGGGCACAGGGGCCTCCCCGGTGGCTCAGTGGTTGAGCACTGGTTTGCGAAGCTGTCCGTCAGTCTCTGCAAGGCCGGTTCCATGCCGGGTGCCGGTTCGATGCCGGCGGCAGGTGAGGGTCCCACATGGCGCGCAGACCTCTCCTGCTTCCCGCTGCTCCCCTCAGCAGTGTACTTCGGTCCTTCGCCTGTTCTGTTCCCCGCTCTGGCTCTGGTGAATTCTCTCAACCCCCCCACCCCCCCACCCCGTTTTTCTGACTGTATCCAGTGCTTGTATAAAATAAATAAATAAATCTTAAAAAAAAAAAAAAAAGAAAGAAAGAAAGGGGCACAGGAAGCTAATAATATGCTCACTTTCTTGTGATTTTTTTTCACAGATGTGCCTAATTCAAAATATTGGAAATTTTACAATTTAAGTGTGCAATTTATTGTGTCATTTGTAGCAAAAATAAATGATTTTTATTTTTTTTTTAAAATAGGGCTGATAGAATTAGAAATGTACCAGTTTGTCAACCCAATGAAATAACTCCAAACAAGAATCATCAACAGAAGATGGATCAGTACCTGGAACTACATTTCAACATCACTCAAGTGGACAGCCAGATACTGTGCCTCTTTCCCAAGCATCCAATACCACACCTCCCACTTTCCATGGCCCAAAACCTAAATATGATCAAGGCTCCAGTCTACAACTGAATTCTATTTGTAAGAGAAATGGGGGAACAAGTTCAATGAAACAAGGAAGCAAAGGCAAATCCAGAATGTGGCACATTATATAAGACATGTGACCAGTTTCTGAACAAAATCCATCTTGCAAAGAAGTGACCCAAGAGGGGGGTAAAGGTCTATTCTAGATAAATAAATAAATAAAAACAAAGGCTAAAAAAATAAAGTAGACAAGAAGGTAAAAATAAAAGATGCTGAAGGGATTTAACTTAAGCCACCCCTTGGAATTTACAGGCTGTATTTCCCCCTGTGCATAAGACAACTGGAGTAGTTTGACTCTGACCTGGGTATAAGTATCAGGAAGCAGTTATTATCACCTTTGTTAGGTGTGCTGTGACATTTTCCTGATGTGCAAAACAATGCCTGTAAAAATAGTTAAAAGACACAGTAGTGCCATGAAGTCTGACATCTTCCTGAACATACAAAAAAATCTAAAACCTGGTAAGCAAAATAAAAAGATAAAAATGCAAAATCATAAACTCTGATTCATCTGGCTGATGGATGTGTATTCTTTATACTGAAGTTACTTTGTTCATGTGTAAAGTATTCCAAAAAAATTAATGAAATTGATGTAATGAAACTGAGAATTAACCAGTATTATAAAATGATCTGAATTCTTACAGAAATTACACAAATAAATGACCTAAATTGTTATACTGCAAATCTGTCTGACTTCCTATACAATAAAAATTACCAGAACTGGCATTACCATGTCTTGTTGATGTGCTTATCTGAGCACATTTCCAGTGTAATCACAGAAATAGAGGCTTTAGAAATTCAATCACTGTGCACGATGGGCGTAGAGCCTTGTGTTCAATATGTGTATCCTCACACGTACCATAACCACTTTTTAAAAACTCCCACTACACACCAGGCATTGCCCTAAGCAATTTACCTGTCTTATCTCTCATTTATTCAACACTTTTAAAAGGTGGCTATTTTTCTGTCCATTTCACAGAAGCAAAAGTGCAGATTCAGAGAGTAACTTGCTCAAGGCCACAGTTCCTAGGTCTTTCTGAAAGCAGTCTTCCCACTATTTAGGGTAAGAATACTGCCAGACTACTTTCTACAAAAGCACTGATTATGCAGATTCTAATAGTTTCTTGCCAAAGAAATAAAGACGACCAATATGCAGAAAGCTGGAAAACATTTGAGACATTTTCAAATTTATCCAAATGGACTTCACAGTGTTGTATTTGGTGTCCCTATAACCAGTTCTGCCTGGGTTCAAACTCCAGCAGTGCCACTGGAGACCTTTGCTGTTAATGGAGGACCTCAGGTATAACTGATTCTCAACATAAGCACCCTCCCTTACCCACTTCATAGGATTGGTGCATTACAGATCCTAACTACTCTTTGGTAACCCTCACTGCCTTTAATAATATGAACCATGTATTGCTTTTCCTGGCCCTAGGCATGGTTGCCCTAAATCTTTCTATACAAAATTCTGTGTTTAACTTAAACATGATGGATAAGTCAGGGCAGGGCTGCTATTCTCGAGTGGCTAGCATGGGCAGCAGCATTTACTTTCAACATTATGTTACTTTAAAAAGCTGCTTTAGGGAAGCTGCTTCATCCACAGTGCATAGATCCTGCCTTGCACAGATCCCTTCCCCATCAGCAAACACTGAGACAGAGCAGCCATGGCGGAGAAACCGCACTGCACGTACTACTCACTGAGAGTTAAGACATGAAGCTTGACAGGAAAAAAAACCCTGACAGCCATTTGGAAGGTGACTTTTTTTGTAAATTACAGTCTTTTCTTGTGCTGTAACCTAGGAAGCACTGGATTCAGGTATCTAAGATTTGAACCAATACAAACCCTTCCAAAGACCTCTAGAAGTTTTTTGAGTTAACATTTAAATCAGTGTTTGTCCATGGGGAAAACACTCTGAGGATAAAGATACATTTCACTCTGATTTCTAGAACAAGAAAATCAAAATGTGTTTCCCATAGAATATTATCTGTGAGCATTATTAAGTAGCAGAAACCCACTATGGAGTTCAATTTGGCCAAAGTGTTAAAAGTAAACTAGCTTAAAATAAATTTAGGGCATCTCCCACTCTCATCTCTAAAGTGGTACTCATGTTCAAATTTTCTACTTTTTATTAGTTGCCATTTTTATGTAACTCTAGACAGTATGAAATCATGGGCTCAACTCACAGGAAAGTGAATGTGACAAAAACCAAGGTATTTGAAACACAAAATGCCACCTTCTTTACTTTTGAAATTCCATCTCTTGATGTCACATTTGGAATGGTGTGCAGGATATGAAAGACAATTATGAACTCCCCTTCCATGCTCAATGAAGGTTTCTACTTTCAATAAAGATTTTTCCATTTTCACAGCTCTAGTGAGTCAGCCACCACAGGTTCAGCTCAGGAGAATTAAGACCAACTCAACATACTAAGTCATACTTACAAGTTCTCTTACACTGCTGATGGGAAAGCAAATTGGTCCAACCACTATAGAAAACTGTGTGCAGGTTTCTCAAATTACTAAAAATAGAGCTACCATATGACCCAGTCCAGGAATCCACTCCTAGGAATCTACTCAAAGGACACAAAGACATTAATTTGAAAGGAAACCTGCACCCCTATGTTTACTGTGGCACTATTTACTACAGCCAAAATATGGAAACAGCCTAAATGCCCAAAAATAGATGAATGAATCTAGAAGTGGTATATATACATAATAGAATACTACTCAGCAATCAAAAAAGATAAACTCATGCCATCTGCAGCAACATTGATGGAGCTACAAGGGATTGTGCGCAGTGAAATAAGTCATAAGAAAAAAAAAATACTGGATGGTTTCACCTATAGAAGGAATAGAGAAAACCAAAGGGTCAAAAAAAGAAATCAAAACTTGCAGGCAAATTATAGATCTGAGGCATAAGGCAGGGAAGGGTGAGCAAGAGAGGTCAAAATAGGAGAGGGAAGAGCACAAGGGACTGTGGTGACAGTTCACAAGTGATGTGGTAGTGGGAGATTTATGGGAATTATACCTGAGGGAGAAATAAAGTATTATGCAAAAATGAACAAAGAAAATAAAAAATGTCAATTAAAAAATCTTACAAGTTCTTTAAGGAGCAGTGGAAAGACTTGATACAACTCTAAGAGCTGCCAGTATTTATATTTGAAGCCATCACTCACCAGGGATTGAGACTTATCAAGAAGATGGGAAAACTTTCTGAATTGTAGACCATGGATAGGATAAAAATGCTATATGCACTGATATATATCATGCTATATGCACTGATACCCCCAAAGTGAACTAAAGTCCCTGTGGATTTTTATAGACTTGGAAAATAAGAATAATTCACATAGACCTTAGTTTAAAACACTAGAAAACAATATAAAGACAAGACAATGTTACAGAAATTACATTACATATCAGGGCAAATTTTTGCAGATCTTACTAGATGGCAAAAAAAAAAAATGTTTATACCTGTCATTCATCACTGAAATACTGGCTGTCAATTTACACATATATAAAAATCATAATGGGTACTTATCAAAAGTTTTGAATCTAGGAAGCCAGTCTTTGATTTAGCACACCTTGAAAAGAACCAGAACCTGAATTTCTAAAGGCTCTCCCAGCAACTACAATGCACATGATCTGAGAAGTGTGTTTTGAGAAACATTTCAGTAATAGAACACACACAAACTGCACTTGCAGTGAAACTAGAGAACAAACTAAAACTCAAGCTTTCAAATATATATATATATATATATATATATATATATATATATATATATATATATACACACACACACACAGAAGGGCTGCCTCCCCAGTGGAGATCAAGTAAAGCAATATGCCTGCGGAAGTGAAATGGGGAGCAGAGGCCAAGCTCAGGAATGACCATCACAGTCCACTTGTTGAAGCCAAGAGTTGCTGCAGACTCATATCATGGTGAGGCCAGAGTTGGGGGGTGAAAGAATTCACTAAAGAAATAATGGAGAACAGATTTATTGATGTATGCTGCAAGGAAACAGAGACAGGAGACATCTATGCAGGAAGAAGAGTTTCAGGATCCTATTTACAACCTGTTTTCACAGGCTTTTCATGAATGGGGAAGTTGGTCTCTGCCAGTTCTTAACTATTGGAACATTAGGTTTCAACCGGCCTTCCACACAGGAATGCCTGCCTGTTGTCTGCTTTTCCCAGAATTTCCATAACCTCTATTGGTCATGTGGCCCCACAGCCAGGTTCCCATGGCAACTATCAGTTTCCCTTTCTTATCTATTGTGTGTCTCCCAGCACTGTTGAGCTTAGTAAAATGCAAAGACTAAGTTTTAACTCTATTAAACGCTACCCCAACAAGGGTCACACACTAAGGTGCAAACTCCAAGTTCCCTTGAAGCAAAGGAGAGCAGGGGTACCGGAAAACTAGGCTCCATGGGTCCAGATGTGGCTTTGAGAAAAAAGCCAACACAGCCCCTTAGGTAAGCTGTACCTGTGAAAATAGTGTGTTCCAGGGGGACAAACACTGAGAACTAGGGTAAAGTGTTTATTTTGGCTTGGAAAAAGTTTAAACAAACTCTCACCAAAAACATTAGATGAGAGAAATTCCATCTCATGCAGACTTTGGTCTCAGTTCTTTCCTAACTCAGTTCTTCAGTTCATTATCCTGCAATACCCAGTCCAGGAAACATTCACATCTTTCAAAGACGGGCAATCAGAAAGAAAGAGAGGATCTATTGAAAGGTATAATAAAAAAACAGGCCATGACCCTCAGCAGAGCTCTTTGGCCATGAAGAGGAAAAAAACTGTTCACCCAAGGTCAGTGTGGTGTGATGACGTGCATCTGACGAGATGTGATCCTTTGCCCCTGAATCACATACAATGTTGTAAACCAGTGTTATCTCAAAAAAAAAAAAAAACCTTTCGTTGTTATCAAAACTTTTACTATGTATTTTTAAATAGAAAATCAATTGCCTCTGACATAAGAATACAGTGCAGAGATGAAAGGAGAGTTCAACTGAGTTGGAGGAAAAACTGCAAGAGATGAGATATGACAAGCACAGTGAGGTAATGTGGGGATTAGATGGCAACAGACCTGTAAGAGAAGCAAAAGCAAAATTCAAAGAATCACAAGAAGAATAGACACAGTTCAAAATACAGAAAGGAATACAAAGAGCAGAAATGAAAAAGGGAGTAGAATGAAATGGAAACAAATGTTTCAAAAAGAATCAGAAAATGGGGCGTTTGCAATTGTATGGGGGAATATAAAAATAAAATTTATTATTTAAAAAAAAAAGAATCAGAAAATGATTAAGAGAAGACATATGTATAGTTTACTATCTAGGAAAAAAGAAACCTGAAGTGAAAAAAAAAAAAACTTGAAGGTGTTCTAAAGGGGTACATCATGTTCCAAGGAAAACTAATACAGAATTGTCTAGAAAAGTTAGCATATCTCAAAGATAAGGAACCATTTGAGCCATCAAGCAAAAAAAACCAGACTAAGTTACTTATAAGGATAATAAAATCAGGTTGTCCTCCACTTTCTCCACAGATCCATCTAACTCTACAGGCCAGCACAATTCATACAAATTCCTTAAAATCAAGAATTTTATTCCTAGCCATGTAAGTTTGCTGTGATTTCTTTGCCTATACTAAGCATTCATCTTATATGTAATTTTGCTGCTTTTTTGTTCTTAAAGTGGATCCCCAAAATTGTGTTAGCTTTGCAAAACCTGGATCTGACACCAGCAAGACAATCTACTATAAGAAGCCCCACACTGATTATATGTGCTGCCGAAGCCAGCACAAGGAGCGCCACCATTAAACATGTTCTGAGCCACAGACCAGCCAGCGAAATGGCTTCTTCCATCTCCCAAGTCTCCTGCCTCATTGGCAGAAACTCAACAGAACCACCATGCTGTGAGGGAATGTGGTGAACAGTTTCTCCACATACAGGGGCAAGCATAGAAGAAATCAAATCATCTACAAAAATACCTAAGGAGAGCCCAGAAAAATTAGGTCAAGTACTCATAATAACCATTGCAGGACTAAAGAGGTTTTCTTTCTTTTATTGCCTCTTATAATCAACACAAGGATTGTTATCAATGATGAATTAGTATAGTTACATCTTTTAAATTGTGTGCCACTTGATCACACAACTCATAAATACATGTTTAAGATTCACTGCAAGTATTAATAGAAATACCAATGACCTAGTAATCATTTTGAAAGTAGGGGCATGCAACCATTGTGGTAAACTAGTTAATATGATTAGTACCATTATCTAGTAACTGTATCCTTTTCCACAACTGCTCCTTTCTCCCTGATACTAAGTGAATGCTCAGGCATACCCCAAAACTATTCCGGTTGTTCTAGACAAATAAAAAGTTACACCTCCTCCCCATGACATCTCAGATTGGTATGTATATTTTCAGCATCATGTGATAATCACAACTTCAAATTAATTCATCCCCAACATCAAGCAAAACAGAAAAGAATATAAGCAACTGGGACTGCATCAAACTAAAAAGTTTCTGCACTGTCAAAGAAACTCACTACAATAAAAAGAATCCCCACTGAACAGGAGAAAATACTGGCACACTGTGTATCTGACAAGGGGCTGATCCAAGATTTACAAAAAACTCATGCAACTCAACAGAAATGAAACAAATAACTCAATTAAAAATCAGGCAGAACACTTAAATAGCCACTACTCCTAAAATGATCAATGGGCACCTGGGGAAAAAAGGCTCATCATCACCTACACTCAGGGAAATGCAAGTCAAAGCCACAATGATGCCACCTATCACCAGGACAATGGCCCTTATCAACAAGATCAGAACCCAGACCGGGTGAGGATGTGGAGAAAGAAGAACCCTCTTACACTGCTGGTGGGAACATGGACTGGTCCAGGGCCTATGGAAAGCAGGATGGACATTTCTCACAATATTAGAAGTGGAGCTAAGATGTTAGCCCTAATTCTACTCCTAGGTATCTAAAAGATTGCAAAAACACTAATTCAAAGGGACACATGTATGCCTGTGTTCACTGCAGCACAATGTGCAATAGCCAAGCTATGGAAACTCCCTAAATGCCCCAAGACAGCAAGTAGATTATATCATGTATACACAATGTGTGATACACAATGGAAAACTACTCAGCTATGAGAAGGTAAAATCTTGCCATTTATGACAACATGGATGGAACTGGAAGGGATTATGCTAAATGAAATAATTCAAAAGGACAAAGACAAATACTGAATGGTGTCAATTACATGTGGGATACAGAGAAACCAAACAAAGGATCAGATAAAATGAAAGCAGTTACAAACCTAGAAATCTGATGACTGAATTGAGGCTACCAGATGGGCAGGGAGAAGGGGAACAGTCAAGTGAGGAGGTGACACAATTTTATCCTCACAACATCTCCTATGTAAGTAAATGAGGAAGCTGAAGATCTACAATTTAGGTCACTTGTCCATTGTTTAGACACAGTGACAAAAAAAGATTCTTTGACTCAGGCGTCTGTATTTTTTTTTTAAAGATATTATTTATTTATGCATACAAGAGCTGGGATATAGGCCAGAGGTGTGTGTGGGGAGGGGGAGTGAGAGGATTCACCAGAGACAGAGTAGGGAGCAGAACAGGCGGATAGACAGAAATACATTGCTGAGGGGAGCAGCGGGCGAGACAGGAGAGGTCTGCCTTGCCACGTGGGTCAGCTCCCTGGCCAGGATTTGAACTTGTGCTGCAGTGGCTGCCAATAGCTTCATAGTGCTGAGACTTAACCCCTTGTAACACCAGGGAGGCCCCAGGAGTCTATATTCTTAACTGCTACCTTCCACTAAAGGAAAAGTGGAGTTCTAAAGAGACTTATTAATTAAAAACAGTTTGGAAGCAAGAAGATCAATCCAAGATATCATTAATAGATGGGAGAGGGAGATTTGATGGAGACAATAAGGAGCTGTGAATAACAAAGAAGAAAGTTTCATAATAAGACACTCTTCAGACAAAGTCTAGACAGCAAATGGGCAAAAATGGCATTTACCAATCGCTACATTGCTCTTGTCCCCTTCCATCCCCCCCACCCCCAACAACTGCAGTAAGATTTTAGACCTCTCAGCTAGTCCTAACCTGAGGCTACAATCAGCCTCAGTGATGCCAAGTGCCTCCCTGACTCTTACCCACAGTCTGTCCCCAGGTTCCTTCTTGCTCTGACACTCCTAGCCCAGCTGTGTCTCCAAAATCTTCCACCTTGCTTTGACACCACCTAATCACCTGCCTCGTTATGAGCCCCATTCTCTCCATGCTGTTCAATTTCATGACCTCTCCTACCTGCAAAATACTCTAATCCTATCACCTAAAATTCTTAACCTGATATTTTCTATTTTCACTCACCTTTTCCTATTGACCCTAAAAATCCTCTCTCTGTTATCCATCAATCCAAACTATAAGACATAGAAGACAAATTTGGAAGCCAAAAAAGAAGACTCAACCTAGCTCCCAACTCCAGAATCATTTAATTTGTGAGCAGTAAATCAGACCCCAAAGATCCCCAACACCCAATAACTGTCAGGCAGCGATCACAATCCCCCAACCTTTTATGATGATACAGGTTTCCGCTATGATCTGAAAGCAGACTGTTCCTATTGGGTATGATTTTGTAGATTATTTTTGGAATCTGACAGAACATCTCCCTATAAATGAATGGTAATAGGGTTTCCAGACCCAAAAAATAACCTACCAAATCATACCAAATAGAAACATTCTACTTTTGGGTAGGAGGGGAAATCTGTATCAAAAGCAAACTCCTCCTGAGTACTCAAACTGCCTTAGAATTGATTTATAAATACATTAAAAAATATCTGGCCCCTCAGAACTCACAGGTCCTACACAAAGAATATAAAAATATGAATCTCCCTAATACTAAAATGTGCACATATCCAGGAAGTTTACTTTTTTTAGTTAAAATACGTGCCAGTTCTGGGAAAACTATCAGAATTGCAGCTTGTTTACCGCTACTTCAAAGGCTTGTCATTCTCTTTAGAAAGAAGCCCCCTTGAGTTAAGGTGGAAAGTGGCTTCAGTTTCAATACCAATCTCCTGAGATGCTCCATACCCACACGCCTTTCCCTGCCTTTCCCTTCCTCAGCAACCTTCTTTGCAACTCAGCTCTGACATGTGAATATGGCTCCTAACTCAAGACATGCTGGGGCTGTTGGAATTTGCATCCTCACATTAGGAATCTCTCTGTGCAGACATGTACTGGTCTCATGGCAGATTTTCATGAATGCAACAATACAAATGTTTCCTTGCAGCATTCATTCAGCTCTGTCCGTGAGAAAGCAGGTCACTTGGCTTCCCTACCAGGCTCCCCACCATCAAGTCAGGATGAAGGCAGAAGTGACTCAGCATTCCAAATAGACCAAACTGGGCCAGGAATCTGTTCTCCAAGGTGAATGCCAGTTCCCTGATGGTGATGCTCAGACGTCTTATAATACCTACAGCTAAGCACAATCCAACTGCATTAGGGAGCTATCAACTGGAGCCAAGTACTTAAAATGTGTTATCCATGGGGCACATGGTATTCCACTTTCCAAATGGTAAGTTATATGCTCCACAATAAATAAGGCTGACATTAAAATAAACAAATTGGCATTATCACCCTAACGGTACCACAAAGTAAATACTGAGCACTGCATCCCACAGCTCTGTAACAAATAAGTAGTATTGCCAACTTAACCTAGAGTTCACACAATTTGGCTATGTATTGAAAGTCCTTGGGTATAAGAAAAAAAAAATGTAGACTCCACTCTGTCAAATAAGTTGGTGATAAAGACCCTTTGACTTTAAATGTACACAGCAGGTTCTGAGCTACTGAAATGCTAAGACAAAGTCTTGAAAACACTGGTTGTCTCCATGTGATTTCTGAGGCATGTCATGCACTGTTCCCTCTTTTATAAGCTCCCAAGTCGTAGCTCTAATCTGGTAACAATTCTCGCCAGCGTGACAGAACTTGGCACATGATGTAAGGGGTGTGCCATAAAACAGGACCTGTTATAAATACCTTTATATTTTAAGTGATGGTCATAAACACTGATCCACATCCTATAGCCTCCCTTAAAAACTGCCTTTTAGGGCCTCCCCGGTGGCGCAGCGGTTGAGCGCTGGGTTGCGAAACTGCGCACGGCCTCTGCGGCGCCGGTTCGATCCCCGGCTGCTCCCCGGCCACCGGAGGAGGGTCCCGCATGGCGCGCAGACCTCTCCTGCCGCCCGCTGCTCCCCTCAGCAGTGTACTTCGGTCCTTCTGCCTGCTCTGCTCCCCGCTCTGGCTCTGGTGAATTCTCTCACCCTCCCGCGCTTCTGACTGTACCCAGTGCATGTATAAACAAAACAAACAACAACAACAAAAAAAAACCAGCAAACAAATAAATAAAGCATGCCTCTATTAAAAAAAAAAAAAAAAACTGCCTTTTATTCTGGAAAAAAAAGTATGCCAGTCAAGAAGAAATGAGTATTTTAAGAAATGAATATTTCATTTACAGATGCCACTGAAGAAAAAAACCTAAGCAGTAAAACTTTATTTTGAAAACTTCTAGTGGTGTCATGTAAATAAGCAATATATATGAAGAATGATTTAGCTGGATAGTCACTACAGTGCTATTAACAATATAAAGTAAACAATGGAACAACTTTCAGTCAATGTTATATTTGCATAAAGTAAATGAATCCATTCTGAGAATTTCTTCAAGGTTGCAATTATGTATCTATCTACTGGAGTCTTCCTAAATTATGAATTTAGTGATTTAAACAGGGAACATGCCTCCAGACCACAATGAGTCCACTTCCATGGTAAAGGAAATAAATGTTTCAATTGTATGTCTCCCTTAAAGAGGAGATCTGATCTCCTATCAGAAGACTGAGAAAAAGCTGCCCCAACTTCAAGCAATTCTTGGAAATTCACCTTCTGAGTATGAGGACCAAGAAGTTCCTGATCCTTCCAGGTCTTTTACCAACAAGGCCTTCCACATAAACACGCAAGCTTGAAAGTTTCCAAAGCCAAAACAGGTTTGGAAGCACTCAGCGTGCTGTACTCAACTGCTTGACAAGCACTGCTGATTCCATCATCTCATTCACCCTTTGTTGTCCCTCTTTCTCACCATCACAGGTTGGAAGGAGGTAAGTATACTTAGAGATGAATTCAACAACTGACTCTGAAAATCTGACCCTTACCGCGATGACTTACTGAAAAAATTTTACTACTTAACGAAGATTGTTTGGAACATGTTTCTGAAATTCGGGTTTTCATTCATTTTGAGAAATTCAAAATTACATGACAATCAGTTATAGAAATTTAGTCATCAAGTGTATGTTAAATATTCAAAACTATGAAGATTTTAAAAATCATTGATTTTTAAAAGTGAAGATTTTTCTTCAGTGGCATCCTTTGTATTGCTGAAGGCAACACTAAATCACTGATGCCTTTTGGTAAGTCTGACACGTGACTCATATTTAACATTAAAACATGTCCTAGAAGATGTTTCCTTTCAAGCAAAATGAGTTCACTTAAATATCCTTGCAAAGATTAATATGCCTAGGTTAGCAGCAGTCTAATAAAAGGTTGACCCATGTACAACCAGGGTTTGAACTGCACTGGTCCACTTACACACTGATTGATTTCAGTAAGTATTATAAATGCATCAACCATTAACCTGCAAATAAGTACCAATTTCTTTTTCAGATTATCTTCATTTTGACATCCAGTGTTAGTGATATATATAACATCTATAGTGTTTATATCATGTAAGGCAATACTGATGTGTGTACTGACAGAGGATTCATCTAAATATAGCCAAGAGAGCTGATCTCCCCTACATGAAGCCCTTCAAGTATATCAATTACCCAGTCACATCATTGAGCATCTCCTGAAGTTTGCAGTTCCCAACCGGCTCATCTGGTTATTCATACCTGTCGGAACACCAGGACAGAGCTCATGCAGTTGGGACCACAGTTCTGTCAAGAAGGGTGAAACCCAGAATTCACTGCTGACTTCTAGCATAACTGGAATATCCCTGCATGTGAGATGCATCAGCCACTTTGACAAGCCCAGGCTCCAGTCAGGCAGCAAATAGGTGGCCAGGACTGGAGCGTCCAGGGCCTTCTTCCACCAGTATCTGCTGAGTATCCTCTGGCCTTCAATAGTGAGATGGCCCAGATCCCACTGGTGTGGCTTGTGAGCCGCTTCTTTCTTGGCAATTATGTCTAAGTGACTGATATTCCCCATCTTAGCAGCTAATGGTGTGTTCATGTACATCCATAATTACGAAGTCCTTCCAACAGGGACCTGAGCTACTCCTGGGGCCTGGCCCTCCTCACTGCAGCCCATTTCCCAGCAAACCCCCAGCCCTACCCAGCCTGTGCTGTGGCACATAACCCTCTCCTGGCATGCAGAAAACCCCTCTCCCCAACACAGCCTCTATCCTCCCCCCTCAGGATGGCAAAGCCTGCACAGACAGAGCCTGAGGGTGGTGCCAGCACCCTGGGAATCCATGCTGATCCTGCCAAGCGGCTAAATGCTGTCCATGAAAAGCCCTAAACAACTGAAACCAATCTCCTGCATCTGTCAGCCAAAAGTAGAAGCTCCATTCAGCCACAAAAGAATATGAAGAAGGCAGGTTTACAGGAAAAAACAGACTGTACCTGCCAGTATCCTCCTTGAGGCAAGAACTTAGGACCCTTCCCACACCTAAAAATGCAAATCTAAGTGATCCCTCTATAAGAATTCAGTCTGAATAAGTATCTGTGGAATTCCATTGGCTATTATCAATCGCAACTGCCTGAAGACATTTTGATAGCTTTAAACACACTAGTAATATAATTTAACTGGTATTGTTACTTATTTCCATAAATATTTTAGGAGAGCCACTATGCTTGACTGTCATTTTTCCCTCACGCAATGCTGCTTAGTACAGTATCTTTTTAATGAATAGTTATTGATCCACCTTAGTATTTAATATTCTGAGAGAAAAAAGTCTTTCTTATCATTAAGCCTCACAAATAAGTATCAGAAAAGGACAAAGGATTGTCCTATTGTAAGGAGAGGATTAGCTGCTTATTTTAGAATTTTTACAAAGGAATTATATAGATTTTCCCCAGAAAAAAAATTATTTTCTGTCTCTTCAATTTGCACATTTGTTGCTTCAAAGTTTTGGGGCAGCTTATAATACAAATACTGAAATTGAAGTTTTAAGAGAAATAGTGCAGTCTTACTTTTTGATAAGGCCCATTATAACATTGGGATCAAAATGCAAATTGTAGTTATTTGCTTTAAGTGGTTTCCATTAAGATAACACAACTATTTTCCTTTTTCATTTTTTGGTCAAATCTTCTCATAATATATACCTAGTACCATAAGACACAGTGTTATTATTTAGAAAATTACTTGTACTCCTAAGTGTTTTTGTAGATACTTCATTATTCTTTTCTAAAATTCATTTCCACCATTTCCTCACTTGGATATATCAATTGAGACCTAACTTTTGCTATTCGGGAGACTAAGTTTAGAGTAATGAGACTACAATTATTTTAATTCCCTGTGGTAACTGAGGTTTGCTGAATGATGAAATATGTCACCAATTCTTTTCTGTCCCAATAATCAGGAAAACACATTACAAAGAAATCAGAAAGCCTGTGCATCTCTACTTGTAGTACTGAGTAGACTTTTCATACCAATCTCCACCTAAGACCGCGGTTCTGCCTGGTATGTTGATAGACAGTTATTAACATGGCCATAAGTGACCACATCCATTTAGAGCTTGAGAAATGGCACCATCCCAGTATTTCTCCTATACCACCTTGAGATCATACTCCAATTCAAGGCCTTTGATAAATGGAAAATAAAAAGTCCCCCACCCCACTGAAGAAATAAACTAAAAGGGTAGTTGAGGTCACACCAAGTACTTCACAGCTTTCCTGACTATATTTTCATTTATATCCACTAAAAGCAAGCACAAATAGCCAACAAGAATCCAAGTAGTAATAAGTAATAGAACAAAACCAGATCAACTCCCCGAACCACAACCTAGAGTAAAGAATGGCTTGATATAGGGGTAAGGGCTAGTATTACTATACCTAGATCTGGATGGTTTTGAAGACTCCCAAAACAGTGGTGGGACACAGAAGAAACCAACAATTTCACAAAGACTCAAATCGTACTCATACCTGCTGAGACCATAATTGTATCAAACTAGAAATCAATTATCCAAAAAAAGGAGGAAAATGTGTTCATATACAGACTGAACAGCACACTACTGAAAGCCCAATGGCTTAAAGAGGAACTCAAAAAAGAAATTTAAAAATACCTTGAGACAAATGAAAATGAGCACACAACTACCTAAAATTTATGAGACACACCAAAAGCAGTACTTAGAGAGAACTATACGTAATACAGGCTCACATAAAGAAATAAGAATGAGCTCAAAAAATAACCTTATCTCTCAATTTGAGAAAGTAAACAAACAAATCCAAAAGCCAGTAAAACAAAAATAATATCAAAGCAGAAGTAAATGAAATAAAAATTTGAAAGATATTCCAAAAGATCAAAAGCTTTCTTTGAAAAAAAAAAAAAAGCTATTTCTTGAAAAAATAAATAAAATAGACACACCACTAGCAAGACTCTCCAAGAAAGTCAGGGAGAAACTCCAAATAAGTAGAATCACGAAACGAAAGCAGGGAAATCACAACAGATGCTGCAGAAATTCAAAGGATAATTAGAGAGTACTGTGAACATCTTTATGCTAACAAGTTTAATAACCTAGAAGAAATGGACAAATTCTTAGAATTATACAACTTCCAAGTTGAATGGGGAAGAAATAAAAACCCTGAACAAACCAATCACAAGCAAGAAAATTCAAAAAGTAATCAAAACTCTCAAAAAAACAAGAATCCAGGACTAGATTACTTCTCAAGTAAATTCTACCCAAACTTCTAAGATGAACTAATGCTTATCTTGCAAAAATTCTTCCAAAAATTCTTCCAAAAAAATTGAGAAACAATTACTTTCAAATGCTTTTCATGACGTCCATATTACTCTGACAAAAAACAACAGAGACAACACAAAGAAAGAAAATTACAGGCCATGTAATCTCCCTAGACACAGAAGTCCTGAATAAAATTCTAGCAAACCAAATTCAACAATACATTAATAGGATTGTACACCATGACCAAATGGGACTCATACCAGAAACAAGGATAATTCAACACCTGAAAATAAATCAACGTAATTCACCACATCAAACAAAAAGATAAAAGCCATACGATCTCATCAATAGAGGCTGAAAAAGCATTTGCTAAGATCCAACATCAATTTATATTTAAAACTCTCAAAAGGGCCTCCCCTGGTGGCGCAGGCAGTTGAGCTCCGCACTGTGAAGCTGTCCGCAGCCTCTGCAGTGCTGGTTTGATAGTGGCCAGCGAGGGTCCCACATGGCAAAGCAGACCTCTCCTGTCTTGCCCGCTGCTCCCCTCAACAGTGTATTTCATCAGTCTACCTGTTCTGTTCCCTGCTCTGTCTCTGGTGAATCCTCTCACACACACCCCACTGCGCATCTGGCCTTTACCCTGATTCTTGTATAAATAAATAATCTTTTTAAAAAAACTCAAAAAACTGGGGGTAAACAGAACATACCATCACATAATAATACTATATACAGGAGATTCAAACCTCATTATCATTCTCAGTGGTGTAAAACTGTAAGCTTTTCCACTAAGATCAGTACAAGAAGATCTAGTACAAGAAAAGGATGTCCACCTTCACCATAGCTATTCAACACAGCATTGGGAATTCCAGTTAGAGCAACTGACAAGAGAAATATATAAAAGGAATAAAAAATGGGAAAAGATGTAAAGCTATCATTATTTGCAGATGACATAAAGAACCCTCATGATTCCACAGAAAAACAGAAACAATCAGTTTGGCAAAGGGGCAGGGCATAAAGTCAGCACACATAAGTCAATTGCCTTCCTATATACAAGCAATGATAGAAGAATAATTTAAGAAAGTGACCCCATTAACAACAGTACCAAAAAAAAAAATTAAATGCCTAGTAGTAAACCTAACAAAGGAGGCAAGAGATCTACATAAAGAAAACTGTAAGACATTGTTGAAACAAACAGAAGACACAAAGAAGTGGATAAATATTCCCTGCTCATGGATTGGAAGAGCCAACACTGTCACAATGGCCATCCTACCCAAACCAATATACAGATTCAGCACAATGCCAATAAAAATATGAATGGCATATTTCAAAGAACTGAAGCAAATACAACTGAAATTAATAAGAGAAGTGGGACCCAAGGAACACAAGGCTTCTTATCCTGAGCTCAGGCATCCCAGGTGCAACTCGTTTTTATTGATAAAAATTAATATAGATTCATAAAAGACCCCAACAACAAAAGCAATCTTGATGAAGAAGAGAAATGGAGGTGTCACACTTTCAGACCTCAAGCTGTATTACAAAGCCATAATAATTCAAACAGCCTGGTACTGGAATAAAAACAGACACACAGGGCAATGAATATAACTGGGAGTCCAGAAATAAACCCACACAGACAGCTAATCTATGACAAAGAAGCCAAAAAACATGCACTGGAACAAGGATAGCCTCTTCAATAATGGTGTTGAGGAAACTGGAAAGCTGCACACAAAAGAATGAAACTAGCCCACTATCTCACACATACATCAAAATCAACTCAAAATGGATCAAAGAATAGGATACAAAACCTAAACCATAAAACACATAGAAGAAAACATGGGCAAAATATTTCATGACATAAGCTTTAGTGATGCCTTTACAGATTTGTCCCCCCAAAAAAGGAAAAACAAAAGAAAACAAACAGCAAGGAATGTTGGAGACCTCTAAGTTATGAGTTGCTGAGACAGGGAGAATGTCCAAGTCGTGACTGGAAGACTGTTCAACATGGGCTAGAAGACTGGCCCATGTCCAGACAAAGATGTCCTTTTCTGAGTCAGCAAAGTTAAGCCTGAGGAACAGGCAAGATTAAAAAGGGAGCTGAATACACCTGATAATGTAGAACCTTGGCGGTGAATGTGTGCCGGACAAGGCTAAATACTAAGAAAATGATTCACTGTCTCATAACCAACATACAGGGAAGGGGGACTGTTTGTATCAATAAAAACGAGTTGCACCTGGGATGCCTGAGCTCAGGATAAGAAGCCTTGTGTTCCTTGGGTCCCACTTCTCTTAAGCTCTATTTTGCGTCTGTCATTTCTTTATTTCTTGGTTCTTTCAGATTCCTCTCTCAAGCCTGTTCACCGAAGCTGGTCTCCAGCAGGGACTACCTCAACTAAAAAGCTTCTGTACAGTGAAACTAATTGTAATGAAAACAAAAAGACACCCTACTGAATGGGATAAATTATTTGCACACCATACCTCTGACAAAGGACTGATATCAAAGATACATAAAGAACTCAAGCTCTACAAAAACAAAATAATCAAGAGATGAACAAAAGAACTAAACACACTTCTCCAGAGACAACATTCAAATGGCCAGCAGGCACATAAAAAAAAATGTTTATAATCACTTATTATTAGAGAATGCAAATCAAGACCACAATGAGATATCATCTCATAGCTGTGAATATAGCCCGTAATGAAAAGACCAAAAATAAAAAGTGCTGACAAGAATGTGGAGAAAAGAGAATGTTCCTACACAGTTGGTAGGAATTCAAACAGGTCCAGCCCTTATAGAAATCAGTCTGGAGTTGTCTCAAAACTTTAAAAATGGAACTGCCATTCGACCCAGTGATTCTACTCCTAGGCATCTACCCAAAACATTCAAAAACACTAAATTCACACTACCATGTTTATTGCAGTATTATTTACTCTGGCTAAATTATGGACTCAATCTAAGTGCCCCAGAACAGATGAGTGGATCAAGAAGGCGTGTGTACACACACACACACACACACAGAGGAATACTATTCAGCAATTAAAGATAAACTCATATCATTTGTGGCAATATAGATGGAGCTTAAAGGGATAATGCTAAGTGAAATCAGTCAAAAGGAGAAAGTAAATACCAAATGTTGTCACTAATATGTGGAATATAAAGTAGCTAAATTAAGTCATATAAAGACAAGTCATAAAAAACTAACCCCCAATAGCTAGCTACAGAACTGAAGCACCAAGATGGACAGAGGGTGGGGGAGAAGTAAGACCAAAGAGGGAGGGAAGAACAGTGGATGATGGTGGTGGACTATGAGTGAGTTGGTGGTTGGTGCATTATAGTGGTAATACCTGTTGGAGGTATACCAACATTACCACAATCAAAAATAAGTGGTGGGTTTTCACTGAAAAAAAAAAAAAGGCGTAGATCACTGTAACAGCACATAAAATATAGAAGTACCATCACATTAAACTTTCATTCACATTTTAACTATTTCCAATAAATTATATGGAATAGCAAGAATTTGTGTAGATAGGTAAAGCTAGATAGGATCTTTAAAAATATTTTCCGATGTCCAAGGAATGGTTTTCTACTTTAAGCTTTCCCCATACCAAATTGCACTTCTTATAGCCTTGTGTCTTGTTCTGCACCAGTAAGCTGAGCAGTTGATAAATGCAATTGGATTATTAAAAATCTTATTTTCCCTTGATTATATTACAGTCCCCAACCAATGACTCGATGTATGGTATTTAAATAAGTTTGATTAGAATTCTAAGGGTTATAAGCTGCAAATCACATTATTAAGTTATTTTCTAAACTCCGAGTGCAAGTAAGTGTTAAACACTGGACTCTACTTCTAAGCCATGACCAGCAAATGCACCCAGCTATACACCATGAAAAACCATAATCTCTCTAACCATTATCATCCAGGATAGAATGAAATGATACAATTTTCTCCTGAATTGGCCCTCAAGATTAAAGTAATGTAGTTAAAGAGGAGCATTCTAACAGCTAAGGGATAAAATAATCAACTCATTTATTCAAGAAGTTATTCGAAGCATATTCTAGATTGTAGGACTTTTCTAAGGAAGTACCAAATTGAAGCTATCAGCTCACTCATTTAAGTGGTTTCCAACACATTTAAGAAATTGATGTATGAAGAAATGCCTTGAGGAGACTTTTTTTAAAGTTTGTTAAAGTATTTTGCCTTTCCCTTTATTTACTGTTACCTGACTAATGATAAAATCTGAAATGTAGTAGAGTTCCAAGAACTCTAATACACCTTTTATGTTATAGCTAGCAAAGACTTAAATATTTACTATCTGGTCTTCCCTGGTTAGCAGGGAAAAATATTTGCCAGCCCTTGTGCCAAACTCAAGCCCAAGATCTTAAGATTCCCCCCTGTTGCATTGTTTTGGTTAAATGCAGACTTATACAGGTATTGGATAATCAGTCTCAGCTTTCAATATCTGCAGCTCAAATATACTTCTAAGAATCTACAGTCTCCTGTGAGCTGTCATAAATTTTTACACATTGCTTAGAAAAAATGTTTTTACACACGCCTTCTCTTTTAAATTGTAAACCTTCCTTCCAAATGCAGGCATGATGTAGGCTCATCTGACTTGTAAGAAAGGTAGGCCTCCATCTTGGAGCTACCCAGCTGATTCCACTTACCCACAGAGTAAATGATTAGGCAATCACGTTTTAAAATATATTTTCACCTATGTAGCTAATAAAGCAAGCTCTAAATTTTCAGTCATGAATCTCAAGGACTGGAGACCATCCATTTTGTGCCATTAAAAAAAGTAGGTTTCTGGGCCACCAAACCCTGAGAGGACAAGAGGCCAGCACAGAAACAAACTTCTAAGAGGCTGAGATAGCACATTGGGAAGGAAAATGTGGAATAGCTGTTTATAATTCTTCCCTGTATCCCCTTCATCTAAGCAGTAATAAAACCACAGCTGCTCGCCCATCCATCTTTCTATTCCCCCCCCCACACTTTTATCCTTTTTCTTTTTCTCTCCTTTCTCCTGGATAAAAAGCATAGAAGCAGTTATCAGACAGAAAAGAAATAGAAGGTATCAAAGAAAAGAATCGGTTTAGTTCCTCTCTGCTCACACCCTGGCCCCAGCCCTGCCCCAAAGGCTGACACTGCATTTATTTTGATTTCAACTAAACTGTAACTTGACACAAAATAACACCAAAAAAGCAGGAAAATGCCCTAGTGAGACACTTCAGCCACAAGCGTTATGTAGTCTCACTAATTAATACGAAGCCCAAAGACTAACACTTAGAAGCAATTAGGGCCAAACCAAAAGGAAATCATACTGTTTTCAAACAGGAATGTTATAAATATGGAAATCCTGACCTATAGCTCAGGGGTCTTGTCAGTATTCAGATTACAGTTTGGGTCACACCAGGAAGAAACAGGTAAAAAAGGGCACACCACACCGATTAAGAAGAGGATTCAAAAATGTAGCCTGATCGTCAGGAGAAATGACCTTTACCTCTGGCAGTAAGTCACTCTTTAGGGACCTAAAATAAGATCTTCTCCACCAGCAAAGGGAGCAGCAGCTAGTATTTGTACCCCTGGGAAATTTAAGTAGAAACAGAATCTTCAGCTCCAAAGGACAAAGATAAATAAAAGAATAAAGCTTTGAAGCCTAAAAACCTGAGGCTTCTTCACATCCATGTCTCATTATACTTTTCTATCCCTCTGCAATACAGTAGGCCTAATTAAAGGAGTAATTAAAAGAACATCAGTGGCATAGAGGGAGGATGGAAAGCAAAGAGAATAGAAAGACGGCAGGGAGGTGGTGAGAAATAAAAGAATAAACTAGATACTCTTACAGTACAAGACAAAAGCTGGCTGGAAAATAGGGCTGGGTTTGGGAACCAAATAGAGTAGTAAAGAAAGTGGGAGAGAAACAAGTTAATGAGGCATGAAAAAGGAGGCAGCAAAGGGCCAAGAACCAAAAAACAAAGGAAAGGAACAGAGAACGAGAAAGAAGTGAGCAGAAGCAGCCGGCAGGCAGAAGTAGAAGCAGAGATGAAAGGAGAAGAGGTTAACCTAAAAGCAGAGGGCTACCAAAGGCAATTTTAAAGATACCACCAGAAATTTGAAGTCACAGTGAACATGCTATTGTTTATTTTTAAAAATTATCTAATTCCAAAGAAGATACAGATATTAAAGAATTTAGGTTCTGGGTGAGAAGAAAAGGGTGAGGCTGAGATTTGACATGCTGGAAATGATAATTCTGAAGCACTCAGGAGAAGACTTATTTCAGCATATCTGGCTGGAAAGAGTGACAGGAAAAAGAATCATCACATGTTGAGAACAATGTTCATTTGACATGCTCTAGGGTAGAAAGCGTATTTACTGGACATTCCACCTGCTGCAAGAGGGAAAGAATGAAAAATTGCATTGTCTATGCCACTATGTGCCCAGCACAAAGTAGGGGCTCATCAAATATTTATTGAGAATGAACTCATCTCTTTTATTAATGTTATGAAATAAATATCAAGGGTTAAAGGACATTTGAAATCCCAATGCGAGGGTTGTGAGAAGCAACTCAATCTTTCTGAAGCTGTAACCAAGAGATATGAGCGCAGATACCTAAAAAAAGGTCTACCCACTTGAAGTATTATGTGTAGGACAAGAGCGATTTATTTGTTTGTTCTCAATTTTCACTGCATACCTGCAAGATGGATATTATTATCCACAACCAACAGTTTAAGAAACTAAGGTTCAAAGAATTTCCGTGAATTACCCTGTGGCCAAAGCAGACCTGTGAGGCATGGTCGTGTCTACCAGACAAAATCCCGCAATGCCAGGCATTCGGTCTATTTTAGTCTCTGCTATTTCCTCTTAGATAAAGGCTTGACACAGAGAAACTAAGCAAACACATATTGAACACATAAATGAATACCTATTTATAATCAGACAACAGAATATGCCTAGGAAGAAAAACCCATGAACTTGCCAACCAGTCTCATCTTAAATTCATAATGGTTAACCTGAAAGTGGGCTTTAAGCCTTGACATAATCCAAGTTCTTGCAGTTCGTTTTATACAGTTTTAAAACCATGAGTCAGGATGAGATCACTTCAAAATGAGTGTAGGGAAAATAAAACATATAAATGTTTACAAAGTCAAGGAGATGAAGGAAAAAGAGAAAAAGGAGTTGGTGGGTCAAGGCAAAACACAGGAGAATGCATGTCCTGGAAGCAAAAAGAAGAGTTTTTCAAAAAGTAGGCAAAAATTGGTGGATTTTTCCAAAAAAGGTTTTCTTTGCAGTGCTCTCAGGATCAGCGCTTGTGTGCAAATACACGGTACTGGACCTTCCAGGGGGCTTGAAGACTGGGCACCCCTGGATAGTGAGCACAGCTAGTCTCCAGGCAGCACCTGATCCTCATCCTCACACAGCCTCCTCTAATGACTAGATTTACCTCACCTGCGGGTGGAGTGCAACTTCCCCCAGCCCGGGTCACCAGGCATCCATTAAAGCCTCACTATAACCTGCCCAGAAAACTGGCATCCACACCAAACAGGCCGCAGGGATCAGCAAATGCTTCCTTCTCCATAGACCGAGTATCACTGGGCCCAGGTGGAAACCGCCTCAGTACTCACTTGTGTGTGGTCCAGGCGCTGGCACAGTGCCCCCACCCCACTCTTGCTCGGGGAGCATCAGATGGCACCTATTAGTCCTCTTGGCGGCAGCAGATAGTCTCTCACTGACGGCCCCTTGGTCCCGGAGAATTTTGGCTCCAGGGCTCGGTATTCTCTCCAAGCCGGATACCTAACTCTCGGTGATTTCAACAAGCACAAAGATCATCCTTGCAGTACCCTGTCATTTCAGTTCCTCGTCCTCATCTCTTCCAACGACGCTGCTTGTCCACACACGGCATGTTTATACCCTTGAACTTGCCAACACCAGGACCTGAAGCTATACAAGCTCACATACGACACCCACACACTCCCCGCCCCAAGCTGGGAAGCAGAAACACCAAAAGGCGGGCGAGAGGTGGGGGGCGGGGAAAGGAGGAATGGGGGTCAAAATAAGGGGGTTGTAATTGTATGTGGAATATAAAAATAAAATTTAAATTTAAAAAATAAATAAAATAAAATTTATAAGTACCCTAAAAAAAAAAAAAAAGGCGGGTGAGGGAGATGGATAAGGCAGATGGATACAGACAAACATGTAAATAACAGAACTGGAGGTGGGTAACGGTTAGGTCTGACGCTTGCACTTAAAACTGCACGGGACTTTAAGAAGCCCGCAGAGGACCAAGCCACTTTGGAACCCGCAGGACACACAGGCAGCCCCGCGGCCTCTCATCACTTCCAACCTTGAGAGACAGGTGCCCTTCGTCAAGGAGCAGAACGCACACCTGATCAGAGGTCGGAGAAGCTCAGCGAGGGGCCAGGTCCAGTGAGGTGGCAGGTCCGCTGCGGTGGCAGGTCCAGCTGTGGCCTCACAGCAAAGACTCGACCAGCAGACAAGCTACCAGGAAAGTGAGCCACACCACCTCCCAAAAAGGGTTTTCTTTGCAGTGCTCTCAGGATCAGCACTTGTGTGCAAACACACAAGTGCTTTGCCTCGCACCTAAGCAAAACGGCTCCTACGGCCATCCACCCTCCTTAAATAGACAGCGACGCTGGACACTGTGTGTAAGGGCAGGACTGGACACAGTGCAGGTTTTCCGATCCCATGCAGACCGGGTAAAGGAGGAGTCAGAGTCCTCAGTAGTTTTGCAGGTTTTTTATTTGGGGTTCACCAGGCATATGGCAGGCAGGGGTGCTGGCTGGGGGGCTGGGAGGCCTGCCAGCCTCCCAGCCCCCAGCAAGTCTTCACTCTATCTGGGCTCTCTGGCGTTCTCTGTTTCTGCTTCGGCTTCTCTTTCAGGTTCTACTGCTGGTGCTGCTACTGCTGCTGCTGCTACTGCTGCTGCTGCTACTGCTGCTGCTGCTGCTGGCTTCCCCCCGTGACGCTGCCCTTAAAAGCACAGTCTTAGCTCAGCTGAATCCCATCTACCTATGCCCACACCCTATTCCAGGTGCCCGCCATCAGGCATGCATTCAGGACAAGGATCCATCATCTATCCTGATGGCGGAAGGGCAGAAAAGCCTGACATTTTCTTTACCCTACAGTCCACCCCCTCAGGGTTTTCTGCCATACAGTCTTTATCAGTCTCTATGTACAAATTATAAACACATGTCTCTTGGCAATATGAACACTGCAGCCATGGCCCACAAAAGTAAATGAAATACATCACAATATAACAAAATACAATGGAACACAAATACAACAGAACACAAATAAGTCCAGGCAGGGCACCAACCAAGTGCAAAAGACAATTATTGGTACCAGCAGATGAGCCACCAAATCTGCTGCCGAAGGCACTGCTCATACGAGGGAGGGGAATCACTCACGGCATCTACTATAACATACCAGGAGCCGTCAGGCTTCCTGGCCTTCTCTGGCTGTAGTCTAGGCTACAAGGCACACAGCATCCACCCCCAGGATGCACTAGCTCTGGGATTGGCAATTTTATTCTGTTGGGGGTAATCACCAACCCTCAGGGTTTCTGTCTGCAGTCGCTCCAACACTCGGCCTTCACGGCCACCAATGCGACTCACAGACCCCTGCACTCAGGCCAACCCACTGCACAATCACATGGGTTGGGGATCCAAACTCTGCATTCGGCTTGGGCTCCACCCCAAGCCACATTCCCCACCCATCCCCCAAGGACAGGTTCCTCAGCTCCTCACCCTCACTCAAGAATGAGCAGGGCATCACCCACAGGTGATTTTACGAGACTCACAGTTCTTCAGCATACCCAGGCTGCTTAACAGCCACTTAGGGCTTCTCAACTTAGCATCAGTACCAGCTTTTGCTGCCTTAGTTGGCTTTTCTCCTCCACCTGGCTGCTGGGCATAACAGGCTGCTTTTGGCCATCTAGGCCCACTGGCCACCCCCAGATTCTCAAAAAAAAAACATAACCTGCCAAGGTCCTCCGCCTTCTGGCGGGATTGTCAGTCCAAGTTTATCAGTCCATGTCCATCAGTTGAAGTCCATTGGCCTCTCCTTGCGTCAGCAACGGCCTGCTGCCTCAGGGGTCATTGGCTGGTCCTTTCCGGTGTCGTTGCCTAGTCCTCTCGGGCGTCTCCTCCATGCGAGGTCTCGTCCCACAGCTCCGGACCGTATCCACCTTCTGTGCTGCCATGGCACCTCCAGCGTCATCACAGGCAAACAGTCTGTTCTCCTTAGTCCCTCCAGGTCTTCGGTGGGCTCCAATACCCGTCTGCATGGATCCTGCCGACTTACGCCAATTGTAGAGGCAGGACTGGACACAGTGCAGGTTTTCCGATCCCATGCAGACCGGGTAAAGGAGGAGTCAGAGTCCTCAGTAGTTTTGCAGGTTTTTTATTTGGGGTTCACCAGGCATATGGCAGGCAGGGGTGCTGGCTGGGGGGCTGGGAGGCTGGCAGGCCTCCCAGCCCCCAGCAAGTCTTCACTCTATCTGGGCTCTCTGACGTTCTCTGCTTCTGCTTCGGCTTCTCTTTCAGGTTCTGCTGCTGGTGCTGCTACTGCTGGTGCTGCTGCTGCTGCTGCTGCTGCTGCTGCTGCTGCTGCTGCTGCTGCTGCTGCTGCTGCTACTGCTACTGCTGCTGCTGCTACTGCTGCTGCTGCTACTGCTGCTGCTGCTACTGCTGCTGTTGCTGGCGTCCCCCCGTGACGCTGCCCTTAAAAGCACAGTCTTAGCTCAGCTGAATCCCATCTACCTATGCCCACACCCTATTCCAGGTGCCCGCCATCAGGCATGCATTCAGGACAAGGATCCATCATCTATCCTGATGGCGGAAGGGCAGAAAAGCCTGACATTTTCTTTACCCTACACTGTGGGAAGGCAGTTCAGCTGCGCCATACTGACTAATTGCAAAGTGAGCCTCCCCTTGCTTTTTTTGATTTCAAGCAAGATGCTCTCTGGCAACCAGCGCCTGTCTTTCCAGTGCTTTCCCTGTGGTACATGGTCTGTTCCAACGGTTCTTTGATCCCCCTTGAAAGGGCCCAACAATCCTGCTTTGTTTTGTTTTTCAAAGCATTACGCTACACACTTTATTTTTTGATTATTTTTTAACTTTATATATTTTTACATCATTTTTCATTTTTGCACAATGTATGCATTTACATCTTGCTTATAGTCCCCATACAATTCCCACATCCCCCCTTGTTATGGAAACTACCCAAATGCCCAAAAATAGATGACTGGATCAAGAAGATGTGGTACATATACACAATGGAATATTACTCAGCATTCAAAAAAGATAAACACATGCAGTTTGCAGCAACATGGATGGCGCTGGAAGGGATCATGCTCAGCGAAATAAGCCAGAAAGAAAAAGAAAAATACCAGATGGTCTCACTCATAGCAGGAATTGAAAAAACCTAAATAAGGGACCAGGAAAAAGACTAATTATAATAAAGTAAAAATCAAAATCAACAAGCAACTATAAACCAGAGACACACTGGGGGGGGGGGAAGGGGAGAAGGGAGTAGGATCCTCTAGGTTTTTTTTGTTTGTGGGACCCTCGCCGGCGGCTGAGTAATGAACGGGAGCTGCAGAGGCTGCGGGCAGCCTCTCAGCCCAGCATTCAACGGCTGTGCCACCAGGGGAGGCCCGGTTATTTTTTTAAGAGCTCTCTCAGTCACCTTGTGTCCTCCAAACCCAGTTCATAATTGTAATCACTCCCTTCATTATGCTCACCTGCTAACCACCCATAGCTGGTTAAATTCAATTCCACTTAGACCCCTTGGCCGAAGGATTGCAGGCAAACACACTACCGTGGGGATGGGGCTTACTTTCAGTGACTTTTAAGTTCATCTACCCCAAGGGGCATCTCTCCAGCAGCCCTGCTACATTCCCCAAGGACACGCAAACCATCTCATGTCCTCGATGTTTCATACTTCACACTCAACACACATCCTGCAGGTTCTAACACTCAGCTCCTGACCTTGCTCCTTATTTGTATCTTTTATCCATTACTGCATAATAAAATTCACTAAAAGGTAGCGGTGTAAAACAAAAAGCATGAAACTCACTTTTCTGTGATTTGGACATTTGTGACTTGGTGTGGTGTGGTAACAACACCTGAACAGAGAGAGTCTATACCTATAAATATATAAAGAATTATAAACCAATATTACATCAATAAAAAACATAGTTTTTAATATGTAGTTGTTTTTTATTCTCAGCAGGGTTCACTTGCAGATGTGGGCCTCGCTAAAATTGCTGGAGAGGCTGAAGCAGCCAAGCCTCTCCACATGGATTTTTATTCTCCATCAGGATTCCCAGTATAACAATGGAAGCTTCCAGGCCTCTCAAGGGCTGGAAGTAGAATTCAGACAACTTTATTTCTGCTGCATTCTATTGGACACAGACATTGTAGAAAGAGACTGTGTAGAGGCAGGAACTGGCCACAGTGCAGGTTTTCTGATCCCATTCAGACTGGGTAAAGGAGGAGTCAGAGTCCTCAGTAGTTTTGCAGGTTTTTTATTGGGGTTCACCAGGCATATGGCAGGCTATCTGGGCTCTCTGGCGTTCGTTCTGCTGCTTCTTGGCTTCTCTTTCGGTCTGCTTCGACTGCTGCTGCTGCTGCTGCTACTGGCGTCCTCGTGACGCCGCCCTTAAAAGCACAGTCTTAGCTCAGCTGAATCCCATCTACCTATGCCCACACCCTATTCCAGGTGCCCGCCATCAGGCATGCATTCAGGACAAGGATCCATCATCTATCCTGATGGCAGAAGGGCAGAAAAGCCTGACATTTTCTTTACCCTACAGACATCATCTCTTGATGAGAGAATTTTTAGACATATTTATAAGGTACCACATTATGTGGTTAGTCATGAAAAGTCAGTGTGTCACAAATAGGGATGGAAAGCAAAAAAAGAATGCTACTACATTCATATGTGGTATATGCATTTCTATGTAATAAACGTTCTTTTATAAATACTTATTCTGTACTTTAAAACTTGATTGAATCATAAGTATTTGTAAAGGCAGGAACGGGGCACAGTGCAGGTTTTCTGATCCCATGCAGACCAGATAAAGGAGGAGTCAGAGTCCTCAGTAGTTTTGCAGGTTTTTTATTGGGGTTCAGCGGGTACGTGGGAGGCAGGGGTGCTGGCTGGGGGGCTGGGAGGCCTGCCAGCCTCCCAGCCCCCAGCAAGTCTTTACTCTATCTGGGCTCTCTAGCATTCGTTCTGCTGCTTTGCTGCTGCTGCTGCTGCTGCTGCTGGAGGAGTCCTCGTGATGCCGCCCTTAAAAGCCCAGTCTCAGCCCAGGTGAATCCCATCTACCTATGCCCACACCCTATTCCAGGTGCCCGCCATCAGGCATGCATTCAGGACAAGGATCCATCATCTATCCTGATGGCGGAAGGGCAGAAAAGCCTGATATTTTCTTTACCCTACAGTATTCTAAGGTAGAGATCAACACACTATGACCCATGGACCAAATACACACAGTAAATACAGTATTTATAAATAAAGTTTTATTGGAACAAAGTCATGGTCTCATTTGATATGTCCATGGCTATGTTTACACTTCAACAGGGGAACTGAGTAGTTGCAACAGAGATTGTATGGCATACAAAGCCTAAAATATTTACTCTATGGCCTTTTATAGGAAAAAAAAAATGCCAACTCCTGCTTAATAGCATCATTTTTCCAAGTAACTATTGTTTCTACAGAATTCTAACAGACATACAAGACTCCATTACTCAAATCCCATAGGTTTATTGCAAAGAGACTGCTTCAACAGAACCACCCCTTAGAGACTCAGTCCTTCATGTTCTAAGAATTTTCTTTGGTTGACTTTTCAGAATACAATGAAATATTTATTTCATATAACAATAGAACTAAAAGACAACTGCAAAGACCACTTAGTACAGCCACCTATTCAAATACCACTAAACCTAAGAAATGCATAAGACCATCTATTATCTGCTATATCAAGCCATTAATCAAACATGGAAGAGAAATGCTTAAATATGGTTCTTAAGCACTATTAGACTTCAGAATCATCTGGGAAATTTACCACAGGGGTGATTTGCAGGCCCCATTTCTCAGAGATTATGAGTCAGTAAGCAGCCAGAAACCTGAAAGAAGGACCAGAAACCTGCAATTTTTCAAATATTTTTTGAGGTAACATTGCTTTACAACATTGTATATAATTTAGTGGTATGGAAGCTCCCCTTTCAGGCAATATTACCACACCACACACCCACCACCAAAACACCAATAGTCCTCTGCATTTGTCCACAGTGCTCGGTTCCACTGCATCCTCTCACCTCCCACTCCCAGTCTTGCAGTCCAGTTCTGTAGTCAGCTCCTACTCCAGGGTTTGTTTGTGGAAACCTGCATTTTCAACAAGTACTGTATTGATTTTGATGCTGGTGTTCTAGAGACTTCATTTGAAGAAACTGAACTAAATAGGGTGAGGAGTCAGAAGAAAATAGAGCTTAACTACTGTTTTTATTTTATTTTCTAGGAGGGAAGATATAATATCCCCATAGGTTACCAGGTAAATAATAAGTAACACTTCCGGACCTCCCTAGTGGTGCAAAGAGGTTAAGACACCACCTATGAAGCTATCGCCGGCCAGGAAGCTAACCCACATAGCACAGCAGACCACTCCCTACTTGCCCACTGCTCCCCTCAGCAGTGTACTTGTAGGGTTAGGTAAAAGTATCAGGCTTTTCTGCCCTCCCGCCATTAGGATAGATGATGGAACCCTGTGGTCCAGAATGCATGCCTGAAGGTGGGCACCTGCAGTAGGGTGTGGGCATAGGTAGATGGGATTCACCTGGGCTAAGACTGGGCTTTTAAGGGCGGTGTCATGGGGATGCCAGCAAAAGCAGAAAGCAGAGAGCAGAACCAAGAGAGCAGCAGAGACCACCTGAGAACGCCAGAGATCCCAGAAAGAGTGAAGACTTGCTGGGGGCTGGGAGGCTGGCAAGCACCAGGCAGCAACCCTGCCTGCTGTGTACCTGGTAAATCCCAGTAAAAGCCTGCAAAAGCCACTGAGGGCTCCAGGACTCTCTCCTCCTCTACCCGGTCTGCTGGATTAGAGATCCTGCACTGTGCCCATTCCTGCCATTACAGTACTTCAGTCAATCTGCCTGTTCTGCGCCCTACTCTCTCTCTGGTGAATCCTCTCACCCTCCCCACTCCCACACCCCTGGCTTGTACCCCAGTTCTTGTGTGCATAAATAAATAAATCTTATAAAATAAAAAGTAACACTTCCTTAGAATTTTCACTAGAGTTCAACAGAAAGCAACTGTTCAGCACTTAGGAATCTATTATAAGTTTACTTTGTTCAACCTCCCTTATGTTCTTCCTGACTTATTACATGTTTAGAAATACTCAGAATATTTACTTTACTTGGCATGCTGGAAGGCACTCCTCTATCCCTTACCCCTTAAATCCTGTTCTAATATTATTTGCTGAAATTTCTTAAGCAAAACATGTAACATGGAAGAGTATTGAAATTACGAAGCCCTAGATGTGATTCATCTAAATGTGTGTCTGCAATCTTAAACCAAAATTCTTGCTTGTAACATAAGGTGACTGGACTAACTACTTTTTGCCATACCTCATAAATTTGACAGTCTGTGGTCTTCTGTACTTTATATTGATGTCAAAGCTTGAAAAATCAGTTTCAACTGTTTACATGCAATAGTTATTTGGAGAATAATACCTATTTGGAGATTTGTTTAAATTTTCAATATCCACAAAAATTGTGCCTATCTTTTGTAAGTACCTTGATTTACAAAAAAAATAGGCAACTATAAATTGACACATCAGAGAAATAGTATTCCCTTTTTCCTTTTAAATCATGAGCACATATGAAGTTACATTTCACTACAATTTCAATCTTATATGGCTATATCATTGGAATGTTGCTAGTATCTGATGATAATGTTGGCCATTGCCTCACCTATGAATAACAGATGTCTTAGCTGGATGAATTCTCATTCCATGTCAACTATTTTGCTACTATAATAAATAACATTCAAGAAGAGCTATGTGGAGAAAAATGAAGAATTTTGTGCAGTCCTTTTTATAATATAGATCTGGAAATCACAAAATTGTTCTCCTTTATTATAATACATTTATATAACACCTTAACTATAGTTTAAATCCCATAAAAATTGGAGGCATTCAACTGATGCTTGACAGAACCCTACGAGGACAGGGCTCAGTTTGGAAGAAAAACAATGCTCCTGTGATTATGATTTTATAAACAAAGTCGATTGCTTATTATTGTTTTTTTCCTACTTGTATCTATGTGCAACAATAAGCCAGTGATTTCCAACAAAGGCATCAAAAAAGCCTACACATCAGAGACAAAGCAATGACAGGCTTTTGAAAGTGGCAATGAGTATCACCAACCCAGCAGCCACGACTTTCTGAGCAGGATACTCCTGAGCAAATACAACAGCAACAGCAGGAATGGCCGCTGCAGTTTATACACCACTTTTGAAGTACCAGACACTATCCTAAGTATTTTATGTATATCATCTCATTTAATTTTCATAAAATGCAAAACACCTATAAAGACGGTATTATATCCCAGTTTTAGGCATGCGGAACCGTTGTTGGAGGTTAAGACATTTTGATCATAATTCCCCTGCTAGAAAGAAATAACCCCAGAGTGGATCTGGCTATAACTTCAGGTCTGTCTTCTCCACTCAGATAAATGATTTCCTTCTTCTTTTAGAGGATTCACTACTCATCAGTTCCACTCTCTCACCCAATATCTCACCTTCCTCAGAAATCCACTGTCTTATGCTGAACTATCAAATTCCTTCACACAAAGTAGGAGCTTAATAGTTGCTCTTTTTCCTTTCCTCCCTACTATAAAGGACTACTCAGGAATGACTCAGTTCCTCACTGTCTGAAGTGAAAGCTACATGACTGATGAACATATTCCCAGTGAAAAACAACTGATGAAAACTATGTTAATATGTTCTTGGTACATTTATATTTTTTACATGAACTTCCTGAAGACAATATACATGCTCTAATGGATTCTCTTCAGGTTATGTAACAAGCCAGTGGTAGAGATGTTTGGGGTAAGATCTTCTTGAGTCTGCCACCATCCCAGCTGGCTCAGATTAAGGAGTTTCCAAGGGGCCATTCAGACCCACAACTAGATCAATCCAGTGACCTTCCCTTAGGGTTGATCCACTAGTGCAAATATAAGATATGTAAGCCCATGTAACCCCAAAACATACTTTTCATATTGTTATAGGACAGGGAGAGGGGCAGCCCAAGCCCCTCAAACCTGCCTATTCTAAATGGGTTCTGCCATCCGCCGCATCAACACAAAACACATGAGACTAATGGGAAGGATCTTTAATAAAACTAGGAAACAATACAGGAAAGGCAAAGAATCTAGTTTCTAAATGAAGCACCCAAAGTTACCCGTCCCCTTGTGGGTAAAAGTCCATCCATATGGGATCGGCCCAGAACAAGGCCCCAAAGCCTGCCACAAGTCTAAAGCATCTTCCAGTGGGGACCCACAGAAAAGGGTCACAAACAACCGGACAAGTCCGGAAGGAAAAGAGCAAAATCAACATCAAGATAAAAACTGCCATTGTCACCTCCCCATGGGTCTCACCCACATCTGTGTCACCCAGTCCACGACCAAAAGACAAGCACAGTTACTTCACGTGTCTCTAGGCTCCATGCGCCTCTTCCAGGTCTCCTGGCTCCATCCTGCTTCCTTCCTCAGTCTCTTCTGCAGCTTCTCCTCTTCCTGCTCAGCTCCACCCTCCCTTGGGTGGGGCAGGGGACCTCCCCCTTTCCTGGGGACCACCCTGTTACAATCCCCCCTTTTAATTTTTATTCCACCATATCTATGGTGGCACAGATCTCATGGTGTAATCTTAGGAGACAGTCTTTTTTTAGGGTTACAATGTGTGTAAGAGAAGCAACAATTAGTCAGCAGCATCCACGAAGTTTTTGTTTTGTTTTGTTTTGTTTTGTTTTGTTTTGTTTTGTTTTGAGTAACCAGGATCTGCAGAAAGGTTGCAATTTTTTTTCCAGCAAAGCTAACTTGTCACATTTTCTCTCCCCTTGATACCAACATGGCATACAAATAGTGGTAGTAATTTTTTGCTACTTATCTTAGAGTCTGTTTTTGCATAACTTCCATAGGGATTTTGTCTGTTTTAACAAAAAATTGGACGTGAGTTTGATTGTGTGGCTTTGTGTGGAGTTCTTCCAAAAACTTGAAAAAGAGCTGAACCAAGAAGAGGAGAACCTGTTTGCTTTGTTTGTAGGGTTCCAGAGACCTCCAAAGAAGGTGAGGAAGCGTGCCTCCATTGGCAGGACTGGACAACCCGGCCAACGAAAATGCCCTGGTACCCTCGAGAAGAGGAAAGCCCAGGTGGAGTCTGATGAGACCAACTTTATACCTGAAGCATACATCGACTGGATGCCACCGGTTCGCTCTGATCCTGTATGGAGTATTTCAACAAAGCCAGCTAAAAATTGCTGTTAGTTATTTTCTGCCCTGTGATTTTATGCAAAAATAGGAAAAATGGTTTAAAAGTACATTTAGTTTGCAAACTTTTGCTATGCTGTTAAAAGTTTGGGATCAAGGTTGACAAAATTTGTGTTTTACCACGTTCTATGAAGCCAACATTACACTAATACCAAAACCGAACAAGGACAACACAAAAAAGGAAAACTACAGGCCAATCTCCCTAATGAACACTGATGCAAAAATCCTGAATAAAATTTTAGCTATCAGAATCCAACAATGTATCCATAAGATAATTCACCACGACCAAGTTGGATTCATTCCAGGGGCACAAGGATGGTTTAACATCCGAAAATCAATCAACGTTATCCAACACATCAACAAAAAGAAATATAAAAACCATATGATAATATCAATAGATGCTGAGAAAGCTTTCGACAAAGTGCAACACCCATTCATGATAAAAGCCCTTGAAATTCTTGGGATACAAGGAACATACCTCAACATCATAAAGGCCATCTATGACAAGCCAACAGCCAGTATCATTCTCAATGGTGAAAAGCTGAAAGCAATTCCATTAAGATCTGGAACAAGACAAGGATGTCCACTCTCACCATTGCTTTTCAATATAATACTGGAAGTCCTAGCCAGGGCAATAAGACAAGAGAAAGACATCCAAGGAATCCAAATAGGAAAAGAAGAAGTCAAACTATCACTATTTGCAGACGATATGATATTATACATAGAGAACCCCAAAAACTCCACAGAAAAGCTAATTCAACTCATCAATCAGTTCAGTAAAGTGGCAGGATACAAAATCAACACGCAAAAGTCAGTAGCCTTCCTATACACAAACAATAAATCTGAAGAAGAAGAAATCAAAAAGACCATCCCTTTTGTTATTGAAACAAAAAAAATCAAATATTTGGGAATAAATCTAACAAAAGAGGTAAAGGACCTATACAAAGAAAACTATAAAACACTATTAAAAGAAATAGAAGAAGACACAAAGAAATGGAGAGACATCCCCTGCTCATGGATTGGAAGAATAAACATTATTAAAATGGCCATCCTTCCAAAAGCAATATACAGATTCAATGCTATTCCAATCAAAATTTCAATGTCATTCTTCAAAGAAATAGAACAATTATTGATGAAATTCATATGGAATCACAAAAAACCCCGAATAGCCAAAGCTCTCCTGAAAAAAAAAGAAGGGAATGGAGGCATCAGACTCCCAGACTTCAAACTATACTACAAAGCCATAATCATCAAAACCGCATGGTATTGGAACAAGAACAGACATACAGACCAATGGAATCGAATAGAAAATCCAGAAATAAACCCACAGGTTTATGGTCAACTAATCTTTGACAAAGGAGCAAAGACTATGCATTGGAGCAAAGAAAGTTTGTTCAATAAATGGTGCTGGGAAAACTGGGTCGCTACATGCAAAAGAATGAAGCTTGACCACCACCTCACACCATACACAAAAATCAACTCAAAATGGATTAAAGAACTAGACATAAGACCTGAAACCATAAAATATATAGAAGGAAATATAGGCGAAACACTACGTGATTTGCACATCAAAGACATCTTTACAGACACATCACCCAAAGCAGTGATAGTGAAGGCAAAGATAAACAGCTGGGACTATATCAAATTAAAGAGCTTTTGCACAGCAAAAGAGACAATAACAAAAACAAAGAGAAACCCCACCAACTGGGAGAACATTTTTGCACCCAACACTAATGATAAAGGACTGATCACAAAAATCTGCAAAGAGCTGATGAGTCTCAACAACAACAAAGAAAATAATCCAGTCAAAAAATGGGCAGAAGAGCTTAAAAGAAACTTCTCTGAAGAGGAAATGCAAATGGCCAACAGGCATATGAAAAAATGTTCAACATCACTTGTCATCAGGGAAATGCAAATCAAAACTACCATGAGATACCATCTTACACCAGTGAGAATGGCACATATTAAAAAAACTAGCAACAACAAATGTTGGCGAGGGTGTGGAGAAAAAGGAACTCTTCTGCACTGTTGGTGGGAGTGCAAACTGGTCCAACCACTGTGGAAAGCTGTGTGGAGATTTCTGGACCTACTAAACATAGAGCTTCCATATGACCCAGCAATTCCACTCCTAGGTATTTACCCAAAGGACACAGAAACATCAATTCCAAAGAACACCTGCACCCCTATGTTTATAGCAGCACTGTTTACAATAGCTAAGCTTTGGAAACAACCCAAATGCCCAAAAATAGATGACTGGATCAAGAAGATGTGGTACATATATACCATGGAATATTACTCAGCATTCAAAAAAGATAAACACATGCAATTTGCTGCAACATGGATGGCGCTGGAAGGGATCATGCTCAGCGAAATAAGCCAAAAAGAAAAAGAAAAATACCGGATGGTCTCACTCATAGCAGGAATCTAGAAAACTTAAATAAGGGACCAGGAAAATGAATAACTATAAGAAAGTGAAAATCAAAATCAACAAAAAACTATGAACCAGAGACACTTTTAGGGGGGCGGGGGCGGGAGGGAAGGGATTGGGGTCAGAATGGGGGGCTGCAATTGTATGGGGAATATAACAATAAAATTTTATAAAAAAAAAAAAAAGAAAAAAAAAATTTGTGTTTTACATAAGTTGAACCATTTTAACATTTTTTCCCTGTGATTTTGATATATTTGCTATCTTGTTTTAGCCAATGCTCCAAATTTTTTCTTTTGGCTTGGATAATGGACTATTTTTAAGTAATGAAACTCATACTGGACATTCATGGACAATGCTGCTGACTAATTGTTGCTTCTCTTACACACATTGTAACCCTGAAAAAAGACTGTCTCCTAAGATTGCACCATGAGATCTGTGCCACCATAGATATGGTGGAATAAAAATTAAAAGGGGGGATTGTAACAGGGTGGTCCCCAGGAAAGGGGGAGGTTCCCTGCCCCACCCAAGGGAGGGTGGAGCTGAGCAGGAAGAGGAGAAGCTGCAGAAGAGACTGAGGAAGGAAGCAGGATGGAGCCAGGAGACCTGGAGAAGGCGCATGGAGCCTAGAGACACGTGAAGAAACTGTGCTTGTCTTTTGGTTGTGGACTGGGTGACACAGATGTGGGTGAGACCCATGGGGAGGTGACAATGGCAGTTTTTATCTTGATGTTGATTTTGCTCTTTTCCTTCCGGACTTGTCCGGTTGTTTGTGACCCTTTTCTGTGGGTCCCCACTGGAAGATGCTTTAGACTTGTGGCAGGCTTTGGGGCCTTGTTCTGGGCCGATCCCATATGGATGGACTTTTACCCACAAGGGGACGGGTAACTTTGGGTGCTTCATTTAGAAACTAGATTCTTTGCCTTTCCTGTATTGTTTCCTAATTAAAGTTCCTTTCCATTAAAGTCTCATATGTTTTGTGTTGATGCGGCGGATGGCAGAACCCATTTAGAATAGGCAGGTTTGCGGGGCTTGGGCTGCCCCTCTCCCTGTCCTATAACAATATCACTAGTCATAGTTCATCTTGAAATGGTCAAGGAGAGCCTGGCTATAATCATTGGGACGTTATATAATTACATTTAGCAGTGAGTTTACATTTTCTTTTTTCCTCCCTTATGTGGGTTTCTATGGATGGAGACTAATTCAAATATTTAGAATTTGTTTTAATAAACTTACACAAACTTAATTTACTAGCTTCACTTGTCCATATACAACACAAGTTGCTAATGAGATCAAGGTGGTTTTTCACTGACTTCGTGCAAAATACCAGTGATTTGAATTTCAAGGTAAATAAACTATCATTTGAAGCATTGTTTGTAATTTTATTGTTTTGTAAAGATTTATTTATTTATGCATACAAGAGCTGGGGCACAGGCCAGAGATGCTGGTGGTGAGAGGATTCACCAGAGACAGATTGGGGAACAGAACAGGCAGACTGACTGAATGCACTGCTAAGGAGAGCAGCGGGCGAGATGGGAGAGGTCTGCTTTGCCATGTGGGTTGCTCCCTGGCAGGTCGGGGATCGAACTCGTGCTGCAGAGGCTTCGGATTGCTTCATAGTGCAATACTTAACCCCTTGTGCCGTCAGGGAGGCCCTGTTTGTAATTTTAGATGAGAGAATCTGGTCAAGAATTTCTCTGTAAGCTATCTGCCCTTGCATTTTTTAATATCTGTGTCCTATGTCTTATAGAAATTCTGTTTTCACACATAACATAACCATGAAAGTGGGAAATACAAAGAATATTTTGGGCTACAGCAGTAGGTAATAACAGAGCAGTTTTCATCTGAAATTTCTGGAATTACTTTCACAGAAAAATATAGCACCTGATGACAGTTAGAATGTCATTTTTTATAGAACTAACTTGCCAGGAATAACAAAATACAAGCAATAGACTGAGATAATTTAATGTCCAAATTAAATAATAAAATATCTAGACACATTCTAATGTCTTTCTTATAAATCACAATTTTTATAAGCACTTTTTCAAGTCTGGGAGGCTCTCTTTCCTGACTCCAATGCTAACTGGGGAAATACCAAGAGAAAGGAGAAATAAACAAATTGGTATTTATTAACACACTGCTTTTGCAGCTAATGATATTGAACAATTTTTCCCAGCTCCTCCTGGACTGGTCTCAAGGAAGTGGGAGTGGGGTAGGAGGAAAGTTGAATAGGGGTGAGTACGAGAAGAAAAGCTGAAAATTTTTTCAATCACTTGCAGTTAGTAATTCCCTTCCTCACCACCACGCCCATAAAATACTTCAAGTCATAAATACTGCACAGGTAATACTATGCTATCAACACTAATAGAAAATAATGGGCCAGTGAAGGGGATTAGGTGTAGAGTTCTTTGTAATTAATATTTCTCTGTATCATTTAATGAGAAAATATGGTTTTTGTACCAAATTAAATTTTCATTACTATATGACAAATATTATTATTATTTATTTTATTCCCAGAGAGTAACTAGGGTTTTAATTAAATAATATACTATTAAAAATTAAATGTAAAAGCTTTAGTCTAAAATTAATGGAGTGGGAACAAAGGGCAAATGATATCAAAATCTCTTTTGTTTCTATCAAAGGCACGTCTTCCCTACTTTGAATCACTAGCATATATTCCCTGCTCTGTGCTCAGAGACTGAGGTAATACAGGAGGAAATGAAATGCAAACTAGAGAATGAATAGTTTACACTCATAAAGTCCTTGTCCTATGCCAGACACTTCCTAAATGCTTTACATGTATTCAAGAGAGTTAATACTTAGCCCACTGTGGACCTACCCCATAAGGAGGAAACACTATTATCCTTATTACACAGATACAGGTACAGATATTGAGGCAACAAAGCTTGAGGATCATGCCCAAGGTGATCTATCTAATAAACAGAAGAACTGGGTTCTACTCTTCACCACTGCTAGCTCTTTAAGGAAAAAAAAATGGCTAATCAAAAATACGGCATGAAATGAAGGTAGTTTCCAGGTAAGTAGTTGAAAAGGTGATCTAAAACTGCATGCAACATGGATGAAACTCACAAACACAGTGTTGAGTAAAAGAGCCAAACCAAAGATGGCAGCCTGTGTTGTGCTATTTACATGAAACAGCAAGAAGTAAAGAAAGCAAATCTGTGCTGTTGGAAGTCAGAATAGTGTTCCCCTGGCAGGGAGGAGAGTCACCAGAAGGACTTAGAAGGAGGGCTTCTAGGTGCTGTCAAGTCTGGGGTTTTTGTCCTTGCTGTTGATCACATAGCGTGGTAATTTGCAAAATGCACCCAGCTATGTACTTACGATGAGTGCCCTTTTCTATATGTTTACCTAATTTTCAACAAAAGGTTTTAAAGATGGTGTAATGAACTTTTAGGGCACTTCAAGTAAAGCAAGAAACAGCCCTCTCCTCATATCTTCTACCACTCTCCTTCTACCCCACCCTGGGTTGTCATATCCCCTATGACACCTTTTCTACTTTCTCTTTTTTCTCTTGCATTCACTTACCAAAAATCTAAAAAGAGGGAAAGCTGTTTCTAGTTTTCTCCACTACATGCTAGTGAATATCTAGCCTCAATTTAGTTGGGCAAAAACGTCACAAAAGAAAGATAATGATAAGATTCTGAACCATCGATAATTAAAGGAGTTGATGATGACTACAGAGCTTTTTCCTGAACATCAAATGGATGTATCCATTTGCTTTTGTTAGGGGAAAAGGATGTCCTGAGCTAATTCCATACAGGCTTTGTGGACTCCACTGCCACTCCAGACCAAAGCCATCAAGACACTGGAAATGGAAAATCCCATCATCACCAAAGGGAGGGTTGCTGGGACCTGAGGGCGGAGTTAAGCTGCCAGGTTGGTACAAAATCAGACACGTGGGCCTTGGGGCCTTTTTGGAGTCACGCTCTTGGCTCTCCGCCAGCTCTCAGTGTGCCATTGGGATTCCAGGTCGGTGCAACAGGTAGGTAGGACGCATTTAAAATTTTATCTCCTACTTTTCTCCCTGAGTTGTACATTTCCTCATTTTCCCCTTCCCTTATTAATAAACCTTTTATTAAACTTTTGTGTGTGCCTGCAGTGGAGTATTAATAAGTCCCTCTTAAGAGCGTTGGTGAGGATCCACAGTCAGGCAACCCGTGTTATACTGGGGTTGCCCTGTACATTTTGACCTCAGTGCAAGTCTCTCCTTGCTAGTTCTGCTCCATCCAGTAAGAGAGGGGGAAGTGAAAGGAGGTGGTGTTAGAAAGGAAGAAAAAAGAGAAACACAGCATTCACATTCCGAAAGCTAGAAACAACAAAAGAAGTATGATATCTGATTGTCATGGCTCAAACACCTCAGAACATTAGTTTCAAGCAGGATAGTGGCTTCTGCAAAATGCCATATGCCCTTCTGAGCTTGTGATACCTCTTAATGAGAAAAATAAGGGAAAAAAACACACATCACATTCTCAGGATTGTTTCTAATGCAAACCCAGTTTTGACAACCCTACCACCTGCTTTACATCATTAAACTGAAGGAGACTATGAATAGGAAAGGGGTGGAGGAGAGACATTGCTAATAAAATATTTAAGAACATCAGGAAGAGCCAGTCAGGCTTTTAGTTCACCCAGAAAAAGCATCTTCCTAAAGTATCAGTCAACCAAGATTTAGAGTATTAATAAAATCACCTTCAGATTATGAAGGTAGAAAAAAATGCATAAAATGCAGACAGATAACCTACTTTTAAAATCTGGAATAAAAGGACAAAATGTTCTAGAAAAAAGACAACGCCAACCACCCCAGTCACGGAGACTGAAAACTATATACTTTGACCTCATCATTCACAGGTGATTGTACTGAATGCCGATATTTGAAAGTCATCTAGGAACCATATTCTAATAGGGAAGGATGTCCACATAATGTGACATAAGATTTAGTACCCCTTAAAACAAACAAACAAACAGGGATGCACATAGCTCACGTCAGTACTTCTATCTCCTCCACAATGATCGTTACTATAGGAGATGAATGATTGATTGCAGGGGATGGAATTTACCATCTTTCAAATGTGCATTTTCCTCTTGAACACTGAAATAATGATGGCCCCAGAGAGCCATGCAGACTGCCCAATCTATCAGCATTTTTCTCTGTGTTTGACTTTCATTCCTCTGCATTTGATTGCTTCTGAAATAATGGTAGCAGAATTGAAAATGCTTTTTATATTCCCCAGGTGATTTTCATTTGTGATAGATAAGCAAATGCAATTTTCCCTATTACACTAACCAGGGAAGGACACGCCACCCCCATACATTAGCGAGCTCAATAAATACAGGGGAGGGGATTCCATTGGGGGCACTAGCCCACTCAAAAGAGAGAGGAAGAGGGATTAGTGCAGCTAAACAAGCAAAGTCTGCTTCAATCCACACATTCTTAGAGAGTGACCACTGGACATTCCACTTAAGCACTGAAAGTCTATTGCTACCTAACTCTGGGGTGTATTTCCAACATAGCAAAAATGAAATTAAGCATAAGTTCTGTCAGAGGTTTGGTACTAATTCCAAGTAAGATGAGCAGCTCGAATTATCTATCATTTCAGTACACTGGAGTTGGTGTCTCTGTCAGATTTCAGTTTCCCTGCAATAGGATTTCTCTCTAGCCTCGCCTTCCCCTCACCCACATACCAAACAAGGCAGTTTTGAACAATGGGAAGTTGTTTTCCTTATGGCATTTACAATTTATCACTGACTGGGGGGGGGGGGGGGGGGGGAGGCTGTGGAGGAAAATTCTTAAGAGTTTTGCAAGAAAATGTGAGCTGTCAGCCTCACTAATCTGCATAAAATTCCTCCTCAGTCTCCACTCCTTCGCTTTTGTTTTGGGTTATTTTTAATGGGGGACATAACTGAGAAGAAAAATGTTTTAAAAACCCCACCTTAGGCTTCTTCCACTTCATACTTTGTTACTTTCTCTTTTTTGGCAAGAAAAAAAACTTAATTATGTAAAGTAGTGACAGTTCACCCAGATCCTGCACTGATTCATAGCACAGATAAGCAATTTCACGGGATTTAAATATTCAGTGAGGATAAAGCTAATCACTACCCCAGGAACAGTGCAATTCAAAGATTATCCTTTGTCCTGTGGATGTGCCTGTCATTTGCAAGGATTTACAAACACTCCAAAAGGCAAAGACTTTAGGAAAATCTCTCTCAAAAGTGAAGATGTACTCTTTCACAAATTGTAGTATCATAATAAGGTGTTATAATATTCCAAGAAATTAAGGGAGAAGCCAGTCTCCTTATAGTTTCAGGGGGAATGTACATAGGAAACAATCTTACATGAAATGGAATCTCTACAAATTAAACTATTTTGCTGAAGAAATATGAGTGTACAAGTAATGCAATAATAATTAATGCACTTTAAGAACAGTTCTTCCCATTTTCATCCAATTTTTGGGAAAATATAGTACTAAGTTGGAACCTATAGGAAGAACTTACTTCATCAAGTTATGCTTGGGCAATAAATTATTATTAGAAAAACATCGTAAGTTTGAAATGCAATCTGTTCAGTTTAGGTAATTTTATAATTTTTGGACTATGTGTCTATACCTAAACTTAAAAGAATAAAATTTAAAAGCCCAATGAAATTATGAGTATAAAAATATAAATAAGATACCCAAAAATGTAATTTAAGCAATACCACTATAAGCTATCACTTTAGATGTCCTTTGGTATGTGTAACAATACTTAACTATATATTTGCAGCGTGCATCGCAGGTCCTTCAGACACAAATTTCTGAGACTATTAATTTCAAGAAATCTTACCGACTCAGCTATTCTCCACACTCTCAGGGAATTCGGGTCCATTGCGGATCTCAATCTGAGCTCCTGCTTCCATTTTTAATTCTAATTTTATTTTAATTTTGCTTAATTTTAGCTAAAATCAATTCCAAATATAATTAAATGTAGCTTAATTTGTTTTAGTGTATTATTTTTACAGTTTCAAAATTGTTACACATATAATGTTTCCCCCTTTTATGAGATAGGTTGACATTTAACACTGTATTCTGTTAAGTTATACAACATAGTCATCCGATATATGTGGACACTGCATATGATTTCTGTTTTTATATCGGGGTTGCTCTGTAATATTACCACAGTAAGTTCAGTTAACATTCATCACCTCGCACAGTTACATTTTTTTTTTTTTTTTTTGTCTTATGATGAGAACTTTTAGAATTACTTTTAGGAACTTTCAAATATATAATTAGATATTAACTACAGTCACCACTTTACTTTGAACATTACATTCCAGAACTTAATGTTCTTGCAACTGGATATTTGTTCCTTTAACTCCCTCACCCATTTTCTCCACCTTAGGCAACCACCAATCAGTTCTGTTTCTATGAATTCAGTTTTTTTAGATTCCACATATAAATGAGATCATACAGTGTCTTTTTTCTGTCTGATTTATTTCGCTTAGAACATCCCATGTGTGTAATGTTCTGTTTGGGGTTGATAATACATTAACTTTGAACTTCTTCCAAAACATAAGCTTCTTTGCTCGCCTTCACCCCTTCACCCCTTGCTGATATCTCCAGATACGTTCTGGGATCTACTCTGAAATCAGCCAGGCATGCAACTCACTCTCTTTCCTATGATTCCTGTGAAGACCACCAAGAAAGCAATACAATCTCTTTTTTTTTTAAAGATTTATTTATTTATTTATTTATTTATACAAGCACTGGGTACAGTCAAAAGCGTGGGAGGGTGAGAGAATTCACCAGAGCCAGAGCGGGGAGCAGAGCAGGCAGAAGGACCGAAGCACACTGCTGAGGGCAGCAGCGGGCGGCAGGAGAGGTCTGCGCGCTACGTGGGACCCTCCTCCAGTGGCCAGGGAGCAGCCGGGGATCGAACCGGCGCTGCAGAGGCTGCGGGCAGCTTCGCAACCCAGCGCTCAATCGCTGCGCCACTGGGGAGGCCCAAAAGCAATACAATCTCACTGAGAATTTGGGAGACAGAGAAGGTTTACATCCAGAAACACAAACAAGCAAGAACTGAGCAGTAGGCCTTTCAGTTCTCCAAAGAGTTCTAGCAAACAGCAGCCTTTCTACGTTGTCCCCTCTCTCTTCTTCTGCATGGTGTCTTCTTCCAAACTCCCCCATCATTTCTCTTCCTGAGCAATTTTTTTTCTCCTGTGGATTTTGCACCCCAAGTCACACTTTCTACCCTCAGTGAATTATCAAGATAATTCTCCTACTTTCTTATCAAGATATTTTTCTTACAAAATTCTTGCCCAAAGTGGAATTCAGATGTCCATGTAAGATAATTATTTCACCCCACATTTATCTTATATGAGCTCAACAGTACCTTGTTTTAGGCAAAACTGGTGTTGTTATCACTCCCAGTTTCCATATGGGAACCAGGATCGGAGTGTAATAAGGTGGTCCACAGAGAAAGAGGAGGTTCCAGGTTTCCCTGCCCCACCCAAGGAAGGGTGGAGCTGAGCAGGGAGGAGAAGACAGAGGAAGAGAGGAAAGAAGGAAGGGAGAGGTCAAGAAAGAGACCTGGAGGAGGCACCTGGAGCAGAGACATTGAAGAAGCTGCACTTGATTCTCAGCCTTGGACTTGTACCAGGGACTTGAGGGACATGGAAGGAAACACTTGAAACAGACATGCATGAGAGACCCTTGGGAACATTACTAATGGCAGCCTTATTCTTTATTTTGATATTGCTCTTTTTCCTTCCAGACTTCCCTGTTTCTTCTGTCTCTTTCCTTTGGGTCCCCACCAGAAGGTGACTTAGGCTTGAGGCAGGTTTTCAGGCCTCAGCTGTCCTGCTTTGGGCCAACCCTGTTTGGCTGCGCATTTACCCACGAGGGGATGGGTGACTTTGGAAAACTTTCATCTACTCTTTCCCTACTCTTTATTGCACGCTAATTGTACTAAAGTTCCTTTCCATTAAAGGTCTCATGCACTAGAGGATGTCTTGTCTTGATGCAGCAGATGGCAGAACCCATTTAGAGTGGGCATGTTTGGAGGTCTTGGGGTGCCCTTCAACTTACCCTAAAAGAGGAGAGATAAGCCTGCTGGTAAAGGTGACAAAGCTTAGTAGACTCAAGAAAGCAGACCAGGTGACCTGTGCCCCAGAGCCCCCACCTCTTCTCAAGTCAAGTGTCCTGCTCCTTACTAAGAGAAGAGTGAATCACTCTTCTCTCCTCTCCTTCAAATGAAATTGGATGTCCTCAGGAAATCTAATTCATATTTTATATGATTTAAAGTCATAGCAAATAAATATTGAGATGTGATCATGACCAAATGAAAAGAGGGTGACATCATCCTGAGATACTGAAATTAGCACTGGGATGGCGGAAGTGATGGTGACATTGGCATTTCCCTAGTGTTTCTGTCTTACGGAGAAGAGTGCAATGACGTATTAGAGGAGACACTGGCAGGTAGTGAGGATTAGAAATATGGAAAAGAGAGTTCCTGTGGGTGCTGAACAGACACTGGGGGAAATGTACTCTGAGAACAGCAAAAATTTCAAATGGATGAGGTAAGAGGAGAGATATTCACAGCAGCCCCTGAGAGATGTCTTCATAGAGAAAACCTTAAGCCCCTCACATACTTGCTCAATCCAGTCTTGGTCAGGAAGAAGGATGGAATTAAAAAGAGACTGGCAAACTGGAAACAAAAACCAAAGTGTAGTAAAGAGAGCCTAGTTCAGTGATTTAGTGGAGGATTGTGGGTACTTTGGTGGTGGGTGTAGTTTGGTGACATGCATCTGAAGAGGAGTGAATAGATACTTCCGAACCATGTTCAGTGATGCAAACTAATGTTACTTCAATTTGAAAAAAGATACAATTTAAAAGAGTGTGTGTGTGTGTATGTGTGTGTGTGTGTGTGATTAGGCTGGTTTTAAAAAAGACATGATAACTAAAAGCAATAAACAATCCAGGATTAAGATTAAGAATGAACATTTGGGTTGTTTTCATAGCTTAGCTATTGTAAATAATGCTACTATAAACATAAGGATGCAGGTGCCTTTTGGAATTAATGTTTCTGTGTCATTTGGGTAAATACCTGGATCAAGAAGATGTGGTACATATACACAAGGGAATATTATTCAGCAATCAAAAAAGATAAACACATGCAGTTTGCAGCAACATGGATGGAGCTAGAAGGGATCATGCTCAGTGAAATAAGCCAGAAAGAAAAGGAAAAATACCGGATCGTCTCACTCATAGCAGGAATTTAGAAAACCTACATAAGGGACCAGGAAAAAGACTAATCAATACAAAGTAAAATTCAAAATCAACAAGCAACTATAAACCAGAGACACACTACTGGGGCGGGAGGAGGGGAGGGGAGTGGAAGGATTAGGGTCAAAATAAGGAGGGTGCAATTGTATGGGGAATATAACCAAAATGATAATGCATACATTGTGCAAAAATGAAAAGTGATGTAAGAATTATATAAAATAAAATATTAATTAAAAAAAGATTAAGAATGAATTCAGGACAATCAGGGAGTCTGAATATGGACTGTATTTTATATAAAGGTATTAAAGCTGAATTTCCAGATTTTGGTAATTATAGAATTTAATACTTAATTTTGATAATTTTGGTTCTTTAACTGAATGCCCTTATTTTTCTTTAAAGTGTTGTAAGCATCTGCACCTTCTGGAAATTAAATAGAAATGCAAATTCTTGGGCCCACTGTAGACCTATTGAATCAGAAATCTGTGACTAGCTCAGCGATCTGGGTTTTAGAAATCCTTCCCGGTGACTTACGCACCATAAAATCTGAGAACTGGATTAGCTGTTCACCAAACCAGCTTCCCTTCTTTACAGGAAGACAACTAGATTAGGTTTCCCAAAAAGTTTGACTGTAGCCAATGGAGTATGAACAAAGCAACATACACCTTTACCAGATTTGACCCCTAAAAAATTTCCACAATGACTTTTCATCCTATTTGTCTGTGATAAGACACATCTCCCTTCCCACCTGAAGGATCGCCACCACCTAATAAAGAATACCCAGTCAGTGTAAAGTCACTTAAAGCTTGACATTTACAGTTACTTAAAGCTTTACATTTACATTGTAAAGTCACTTAAAGCTTCAAATGGTATAGTGGCCCACATACCCAAACTCGTATATTCTTAAAGTGTTATGTCAGGTGAGCAAATTTCTATGATTCTAAAAGAGAAATTAAGGTATATAGAAGGAAAGGTACCCATTGAAGCCCTATTTGCCCATTGCTGAAGAATCAGAGGAAAAAATTCTTAAGTTCTAGAATAAGATCAAAGCTGTCATGTGGGTCTGAGCTGCCACTGGCAAGAAAGGAGTAGGTTGTGAGGGAGGACAAGTTGCACCCAAAAAAAGATGGGGTAGAGGCCATGGTAACAACAGCCTTGTGCCATTTCTTAGACTATTTGGATCATGTGACTTCCACAGTGCCCTATCCACCTAGGATTGAAATAGTCTTATGGGAATAAGATTCTTTGAAGTCAAACAATTTAGGCCTGGAAGTTGCTATGGACACTAACCATTATCAGGTAAAATCCTCTCACATTGCAGTTTTCATTATAATTCTCCCGGATTTTCATGGCAGAAGAAAGCCAAGAACTCAGCTCCTCCAACTTCAAGTCACGGATTCTTTTCTATCATCTAACATTTTAAAATTTTTTTAAACTTTAAGTCACATTCTTCTAAATATCATTTCCCACCAAACTTACTACAGGGGTTAAGTATACAGAACTTGGCTCTACTGTCAATATTTTAAAAATTCTGACAGCTTTATTGACTAGATTTCCACAATAATAGGGGGCTCATTTGTCCACCAGAAGCTACAGGCAAAGAAAATAATCCCCAAGCTCTCTTTTTTCATGAAAGAATGTGCAAAGCCCAGACAGGACTGAGACATGGAGGGCTCTGGGGCCTCGTGGAATGCTTACTGAGATCTATCGATCCTGGTGCAGCACATTGATTGGCCATCTAACTCCCCGCTCTGAATGTCCAGTCAAAAGAAAAAGTATAGCAACCGATAAAAGGTGTCAGCAATGTCACCAACTGTGATCACAAGTCTCCAAAAGGGATGGTGATAGTTAGTGAAGCATTGCTTTAAAGTTAGTTCTCAGGAATATACTGTCAAGTATCATCAGTAAAATCCAGGATAGCACCTCAGGTAGAGCCACTTTAGAATCACATGCAGCTTTAATATCTAGGTTTGCCTGCTTTGTTGTCTTTTTTCTTGCATAGTCACTTACATTGTAATTATATGTTGTCAGCTGAAGAAATTTGAAAGAAATAGAGACTTTTAGGAAGTCATTTATTCTGAGAAGGCTTTATTCTGATAAGCCTTTATTCCACCAGTCATCTAGGACTTAATTCTGTAAGGGTCTAAATGGATACAATTTAAAGGATCATATAGTAAAATAGCAGCATGATGTAGAGGTTAGATGTATGGCCTTGCATTAGATTGCCTGGGTTTAACTCCTCATTTCAGCACTTAATGTTTGTGTCTTTGAGGAAAGTTATTTAACTTATTTGGACCTCAGTTTCTTCAACTACAAGATGTGATTATTACAGTGCCTACTTCATAGGATTTAATGAGCTAGCATTTTTTCAAAGTGATCAGAACAGTGCCACCTAATAAGTGATATGAAAAGACATGTTTAAGAAAAATAATAGCTTACACCTAGGCAACTGATTCCATTTGGGTGCATATTTGACATGGGCACTACTTAAATGTTTCTGGGTAGACAGTATCACAGGAAGGTGACTGGTGACTCAGACTGCCACCAGGTAAAAATTTAAGAATAGGCTATTTGGTTTGTTTAATATTATTAGAAAAGTCTTTATATCTTGCTGATGTCCTGAAGTATACCCATGGACATCAAAAAGTAATTCATTTTTCATACGTCTAAGAACACAAAACACAACAACAATCTGTCTCCTTATCTTAGCAGAGATATTTATCCTCTGGTTAGCTAACCTGTGTCACTCTGCAGGGTCCCCCCAGCAGCACGGCCTCTGTATTCAGGAAGTGAAAAGCAATTAACCTCTCCAAACAGGAGTAAAGGTAAACTCCTGAAGGTGAAAAACCAAAAAGAGTCCTCTCCAAAATGATTGTTCCCTACATGAATTGCAATCTTCACTGATGGACTCATTCCCTTCTCCCATAGTCAGGATAACCAATCAAAAGTTTACCACATAGGCCCAGTAGTGCAGTGGTTGAGTGCTGGGTTGCAAAGCTGCCCACAGCCTCTGCAGCGCCGGTTCTATCCCCGGCCGCCAGGCAAGGGTGCCACATGGCACGCAGATCTCTCCTGCTGCTTGCTGCTCCCCTCAGCAGTGTACTTCAGTCCTTCTGCCTGTTTTGCTCCCTGCTCTGGCTCTGGTGAATTCTCTCACCTTCCCATGCTTCTGACTGTACTCAGTGCTTATATAAATAAATAAATCTTTAAAAAAAAAAAAAGTTTACCACATGCAACTTTCATATAACGCTAAATGCTGCTGAAGGTTATGAGAAATAAACAGATATAATATGGCTATATTAAAATAGTCAGATTATATGTCATAGGAAGTCAATACTTAAAAACTGATATGGTATAAAAAAATTAGAAATGAACTACAACAAATAACTACTTAACCAACTGGAAGGGAAAAGTGGCAATCAAGAACAATTATATAATCTTCAGGACTAGTACAAAAAGAACAGGCAAAAGTCCTTGTTAAAAACCATATTAGAAATGCCAAGATGGCAACAGCAGAGTGTTAAACCAAGTGTGGGGTCCTTCTGAGAGCACTTATCACATGCCCATGAAGCCTGCCACGGATGTGAAGCCAGGAGCTTTTAAATTAAATGGAGTAATAAGACTAAATAAGATAAGCACATGAATTCAAATGAAAGTCTAGGAACCTTTAAGGGATTAGAAAGTGAAATATTGGAAGGCCTGATAAAAATTATTAGATTGAGAGAATGATAGGGAATAGAGAAAGTAGGAGGGAAAAGATGAAATAAACAAAAAAGAAAGATCAAAGTGAAACAAATCAGATAAAGACAAATACCACATGATCTCATTTACCTGTGGAATCTAAAAAACTAAACAGGAAAGTCAACTTCATGGCTATAGACAATGGACTGTTGACTGCCAGAAGGGTTGAGAGGTAGGAGAAATGGGTCAGGGGGGTTGAGAAATACAAAAATAAATAAACCACAAGGACATAGTCCATGGCAATAATGTAGTTTTGCAAAAACTGGCAAGAAGATGGAAATAAACTTATTATGGTGATCATTTAGCAATGTATACAAATGTCAAATCATTATGCTATACACCTAGAATATAATGTTCTATGTCAATGATACTTCAATAAAGAAAGAAAAGAAAGACCAAAGTGAAGAAGATAAATCTGAGTCAGCCCAACCTGCCAAAAGCACAATGGAAAGATGGGCCAAAAGAAGAAAGTCCATCTTTGGATCTGTGTACCAAGCAACCAATAAGGTGTTACAGTGCGCCTTCAGAGAAAGGAAATGATTATTTCAGTTACCCAAGGAACCTCATTAGAAGGTGGGGGAAGAGGGATTGTGAAAAGAGCAATGACTCAGTGACATGGAAAAGTTCTTTCAAAGCCCTTTGAGTAGGAAAATATCTAAATGTGGGTCAATCTATTTTTTAGAATAAAGAGAACATCTGACAATTGAAAGCATACTATCATAGCTAGCTTTTCAAATGATGGAAGAGATAGGGCACTTGAACATGAACAGACAAAACTATTCATTATGAAACATTGCTTTATACTACACAAAAATCAGGAGTTAGAGAGCTATTATATAAATGGTAGCTAAATGGGTTGTCAGTCACTACATACAGCCAGGAAGAACAAAGAACAAATTCACACAGTAGAGTTAGTTCATATTTCTATTGTGAACAATAATCAAAATAATCAACTGCTGGTTGAAGTGCATGCTTTGATGTTGAAAAAAATTCCAGTGTACATACGTGTATCAAATGAATTGAACTATTCAAGTCCATTACCTTGAAAAATTACACTTGCAACCCATTAAAGCTCAATTACCCAAAAAAAAGAACAGTCTTTCTTCATGGATTATTTTTAACTCCCATGAGCCTGGGGATTTTTTTAACTAAAGTCTGGAGAGTAAGCACTGTTAAATTATAAAATTAGGAAACTGGTTTTCTATGTGACTCAAACCAGTTCTGAAGGTTAGACAAAAAAGAGAATTCAGAAAATGTTTAAAAATGATAATAAAATTATGGAATAAATTATTTTGTTCCATAAGCTCATAATACACAAATCTATGAAATTAGAGAAATTTAGAACTGTAAAAAAGCACTGTATAATCCGACAACTTCCTAGTAAATGGATGGAGATCTAAGGCCCAACAGACTTGCCTGAGCTGGACATTTGGCTCATGGAGAGGCATGTCTAGAATTTTTTTTAAAGATTTATTTATTTATGCATAAAAGAGCTGGGGTGTAGACCAGAGGTGTGGGGGTGAGGGGCAGGTGAGAAGATTCACCAGAGACAGAGTGGGGAGTAGAACAGGCAGATTGACTAAAATACACTGCTGAGGGTAGCTGCAGGGGAGGCAGGAGAGGTCTGCTGCGCCATGTGGATTAGCTCCCTGGCCGGGGATCAAACTTGTGCTGCAGTGGATGCAGATGGCTTCATAGTGTTGAGACTTAACCCCTTGAGCCATCAGGGAAGCCCCATCTCTAGAATTTAACTCCCATTTTTTCCCCTTATCCATTGGTCTTCCCATACTGCTGGGAACCACTGGCCAAACTGTCTGTCCTTCTGCAGTCATTGAGAACTCCAGGTATCATCTACAGACATGCTAAATCGTTACCATTTCTGAAAGGCAAGTCAGTCAGTCCTGGTTGTCATGGCAATAACTCTTCATACTCCCAGCCTGGTGATTGCATATGTAAAATGCAACCAACCCAGACAGGAATAAGCCTGATTAAAACAACATTCTAAAAATGGCACAGCTTACCTGGTCTGCCCATTCTGGGTTCCAGAATCTTGACTGTGATTGTCATCTAAGTTCAGTTTAGTCCAGATATCTATATTTAACAGTATCCAGAGATATACTTTGTCCTGGGACTTTAGAGGAAGGAAAAAACAACAGTGGCTGCAACAGTAATTGAGTCCAACTCATGAAATCAAAATTAAAATGGCTACTGTACATATATTAGCATAATCACAAAAAATATATAAACAGTGATACACTAATTTTAAATCCCCTTACTAAGAATTAATGAAGTCCCTTGCCTCTTCTGTTTACCTTTTTCTCTTGTTCTTTTTTTTCCTGACTCCTGGATGCTCTTTTCCCATGTGACTATGTGTTGTGACCTGTTTCTTATATGACAGCATCAATGCAGTCTCCATGTCTATAATCACTCTGAATTCATATTTAAAATAACAGTTATCTCCCACTAGTACCTACAATGCAATCCGGGGTGGTGGGGGGCGGGGGGTGTGTAACCAGCTACTAGAGATTTTTTTTATTGTAACTTGAAAATTACTTTCTCTAAGTTCATACTTTAACCCTACCTAAAAGCTAGTTGAAAGAGAGAAGCAGGCATCCTATGAGACTGCAAGCCCAGATGTTATCCATCATCCCACAACACATACAAGGAGTAGTTCAGACATTTCTAACAGAATGTGATTCTTGAGTCACAGCATCATTTTTAGATCCATTTTCTCTGAGGGCATGTCAATATCTGACAGCAAGGCTATCCTTATGTCCTTCATCACCACACAGTTCTCAGGAGAGAACAGTCACTCCCTAAAACCCCAACTTCCCAACACATCCTGTATCAGTATCTACAGGACTGACCTCTTCAAGTTACCTCTTAACTATGCCCCTCCTTAGCCTCTCTCACCCGTGGGCTGTGCCTTCTGAAATTTAAGATCTATGGCCAACAAACCCACTCATCCCCTCATCTTTTCTTTGACCCACTGTCCCGATGCTGATCTGAAATTCCTCTCTGAATCTGTTGGAGGGACAGAGAAGGAGCGTGGTGTTCTTTTGAAACTACATTGTTGCTTCTAAATCATTATTTCTTCAAAAACTTTTAAAGCCCACAGTTCCTTTGAAGCTGTGCCATCTTGCTATGCCACCCACCCTCTTGTTGTTCTCCTCTAAGGTCCTATTTATATGGACCTCCCACTACTGAAGACATTGCTGCCTGACTCCTTGCATTCCTTCCACCCCTACACCATCTATCACTCCTCGGTGCTTCAACAGCCATAGGGGTGACTCATCAAAACCCCTAGTTTACAAGTTTTTTGATTTCACTTTCATATACTTCTCTTCCACCTTAGCCACCCACTCCTGTTGCTACAACTGAGACCTTGCTATTGTCAGTAAATGTATCACCAACAAAATCTCCATTTGGAACATTCCACTCTGCTCCTTTTCCCAACTTTCTCTCTAGAACATACACTTCACGAATAATTTTATTGCACTGTGATTTCCATCGGAGGCTACTTTGGTTTCTACCCTCTTCCTATCTTCACTTTCCTTATTCAAAATAAGTCCTGTGGTCCATGACAATAATCATGATCTCACAAACCCTCCACTTCTTAGTCCTATCTTGCTCCACTGTATTTAACTGAAAAAACAAACCCCCCCTTTTTTTTTGCTTTTTCTTTCCTCTGACTGTCACACAACAGCTTGCTATTGCTAGCAAATATCACACACTACTGTCTCCCCTTAATTGGATAACAAATCTAGAGTCATCAGTCACCAATTTCTAGCAACCCTACAACTCTTCCAAAGTAAATCCACTGTGCCTTTCTAAGACAACCTTCCTTTCTCCAAAAACCTCCTCTCTACCCTCACAGACAAAGACCTTGCCTCAGAGTTATAGAAACAACAGAACTACTAGATTAGAATTCCATCAGGGTGCCAGCATCCACTCTGCAAATGTTTCCTCTGTTGTCAGTTCCTCTGTTGTCCTTATGCCTATCAAAAACCAGTGTGCTTTTGCTCCCACCCTCTCACCTTCTCGAGGAATCCACAGCTTCAGCAATCTCATGCTCTGCTATTCAGCCACTATCTGCAAGATCATTTCCATCAGTCTGCAATTTTTTCTATCTTCCATTTAAAAACAAAAACACAAATTCTCTTGACTCACACCCCCATCCAGCAAACACTTTTTTCTCCCCTTTTTCACAGCAAAACTCCTTGAATGAGTTGTCTTTAGCTACTTTCTTATTTTCAATTCACTCTTCAACATTTCTAATTTATTAAGTCAACAAGTTCACCAAGTTGCCAGATCCTTCTCATTTTTTTGTTCTTACTGTACTTAATTTTTAGCAACATCCTTTTATGGACACATTCAATCACATACTTTTAAACACCATCTTTTACAACAACTTCCAAATTTATACCTAACTCTCAGTGAAGATATCACCTTACTTGAAAACTTACTTGCTTACTTGAAAATGCCTCTTGAATGTAAAATAGGCATCTCATAAGACAAAAACCTAGCTCTTGCCCCAAGCTTTTCCCATTTCAGGAAAACAAACCCAAGGTCCCCTGAGTGGTTCAAGCCAAAATCAGTGAATCTTTGCTAGCCCATTAGCAGATTCTGTTATAGAGCAACCCCGATATTAAACGGGTTCCTGGCTGTGGTCCTCACCAGCGCGCTTTAAAGGGACTTATGAATACTCTACTACAGACACGCAAAAGGGTTAATAAAAGGTTTATTTACAAGAGAAAAAGAAATAAGGAAAATATACAACTCAGGGAGAAAATAGGGAAATAAAGTCTTTAATGCGTCCTACCCGATCCGATGACCTGGAAACCCAAAGTCACTCTCAGAGCTGACCGGACGCTGCGAGCTGGCGGAGAGCCCAAAAATGGAGCGACCCCAAAGCCCACGTGTCTGCCTTTTGTATCCACCTGGCTGCTTAACCCCACCCTCAGGTCCCAGCCACCTTCCCTTTGGTGGTGATGGGATTTGGAGTTCCCAGTGTCTTTGGCTTTGACCTGGGGTGGGGGTGGAGTCCACAAAGCCTATATGGAATTTGCTTTGGGACATCCTTTTCCCCCTAACAATTCCACTGGTTCTTGTTCCAAAACACATTACACCTCATTTTTTCCCTTTGTAATACCACCATATTCCAATTTTAGCATTCTGAAAAAGTTTCTTACATACTCTTCCACAGGGTTCTATCAATCTACATTCCCACCAACATTATACCAGGTCCCTTTTTCTCCACACCCTCACCAAACTTGATTTTTCTGGTCTTTTGAGATGGGCCTTTCTCCAAGGTATGAGGTGGTATTTCATTCTGATCTGCATGTCATGGGGGATAAGTGATAACTGCATTTTTCCAGGTTTCAGTTGAAAAGACACCATCCTTTAATCAGAGGACCTTCTTTCCATTCCCCTGGGTTTAATGATATGCCAGCCCATTTCACAGACATTACTTTTGAGATGGTGATCAGTAGCAGATGTAGTACCGGTTGCTTTATAACACATTAAACACTCATTCTACTAAATGGTTCTTCCAGTTCCCTCAGAGTGTGCGGTCACAGGGAGGGTAAGTGCTAGCAGAGCAGGAGACATCACCTCTCCTTAATGTTGCCCCTAGAAAAGCAGGAGCCCACAATCAACAGCAGAGTGAAGGATCTGGGTAACAATGATGATGGTCAAACTAAAGACTACTCGTAATTACCTTTTCTGTGGGGCTGTATGAAACACTACCTGTACATTTTCATCAGAGCAGTGAGTTTTCATATTCTGAGAAAAAATTATTTTTATATTTTTGAACCTTCATTAACAGACCCTAATGGTCTTGATCATTACATCACTAATAAATAACTTTGAAGCACAAATTAAATTTATACAACAATGTAAAATTAATGGGTGATTATGAGAGGAAAGGAAGAATGCATTTTGATCTTTCCGTTTTTTGGACAGAACATCTGAATGCAGCAAGGCATGCTGGATCTTGGCAAGGGACTAATTTAATGATAACTCCACACATTGCCCTATGGCATGGCCCTTAGCATCCCCGGCTCCAAGTCACAAGTTCCTGAAGCATCATTGTACTGACATTTCACGTGGTCCATATACTGCTTCTCAGCCCACCCTCACATTAGTCACTACTGAGGAAAGCAGTTTCCTGCAGGATTCCACCAACTTCTCAGGATGTAATCTGACAATACTCTGCTGTCGCC